>NW_027526295.1:250582830-251206575 GCF_048455015.1 Haemaphysalis longicornis
GTGGTGGAACGTAAGGGCGTTGTCTGAGTATATTGGGGTGGGAACTCCACGCCGGTATATAAAACGTCTCAGAGTCAGCAAAAACCTTGATGCTGTCATGTCAGATGACAGCTCCAGGTGAATGGGCCGTGTGACGACGTGAGAGAACACGACGATGTAAGCCTTCTCATATTCCGGATGCGACCATTGTCAGTATAAAGCTCCGCAGAAGTCAATGCCGACCACAGAAAACGGATCAGCTCCGGTAATCCGATCTCGGGGCAAAGGGGCCACAGGCGCTGTTTCGGCCTTGAGTCTACCTCGGCGGCATGGAAGGAAAGCATGTAGAACGCTTTTCAGAAGCTGACGACCCTTCAATATCCAAATTCTCCCGACGTTCAGCGAGTGTTAAATCTACACCGGAGTGTAACAATTGCTCCTGCGTGGCTGCTATTAGGAGACGCGTACAGTCGCCTCTGTTCGGCAAAACAACTGGATGACGGACGTTCATCGGAGACTGCACTCGATTTCAAGGGCTGACGACGAGGGGTGAGCGTGAGCGCGAGTTGGTGCGAGTGGTGAGGGCCAGTAGTGAGCGTGAGCGTGAGTGGGTGCGAGTGGTGAGGGCGAGGAGTGAGCGTTAGGCCGAGTGAGTGGGAGTGATGAGGTCGAGTGGTGAGTGTGAGAGTGAGTAAGTCCGTGAGGAAAAAATAGTTTTTTGAGTGAATGTGAATGAGTAGCGTCCAGTTTTGCCGAGGTATGCTAGTATAAGCTTAGTGCTCCATGCCTAAAAATCCCATTTGTGCTTCCGGATCAAATAAAAATGCGATCCAGAACTGACTAGCGAAATAAAGTTGAAGCCCCCGATTTTTATCTGTAAGTGCGGGTGCGTATGTGCATGTTTGTTGCGCCATACAAACCGACCTTTGAAGCCGTTGAAGTAAAGTTAAAGTTCTTTCAGTTACCTGAATGAGTGAGCGCCATCAAGCTTTACTTCTCTTCACGAGACAGGCGGCACCTATGCTGTGAGTTGCCGGCCATTTTATGGGTGTTTGTTTTTCTAATGAATTCACGCGCACTTTTCCGCGATAATATGATTGAGGACGCATCTAATAAGGACCCAATTTCTACCAGGCATCTCTAACGCTGGAGTAACAACAACAAAACACAAACCATAAAGGGGGTCATAAAGGGGAATTGGGGGGGGGGGGGGGGGGGGGAGAGGAGGCGTATACCAGTAAATTATGATATCCTTGTTTCCGGCCGGGCTGCACAAACCTTTGAATCATTGTTGCCCGCCTGAAAACCAACATTCTGTCACTCGGTTGAAGGCAAGCGAAGCAAAACGCGTTCACTGCTAAATGCGCGTCTGTGAAGGCATTTCTGAAGGGAACCTCGGGAAAGTGTAACGCAAGAAACATTTATGTACTGTATGTGAGGTGTACCTAATGTAAGAAATAAGTTCTTAGTTGTTCTCGTCATCATTATTTTTTCTTCGACTTTCTTCTTCATTTCCCCCCTTGCAAGGTTCCTAGCTCTCGATGCATTCAGTGCACACTGCTTCACTTTATCAAATGAAGATAGCCGCAATCTTACTGCAAACGAAGCCGCTTTTAAGCCTATTTTAGCTTGATGTTGACGGTCGTTGCTGACAGCAGCGTGGAAACGTCTCCCTGCGCCGAAGATTATGCCGCATTAGATAAACCAAATTTTCTGCTTCTCCTTTGCTGTCACATATACTGCGCGACAGCACTTCGGACTTTCAGAAGCCCCGAGAGCGCATCTACTCAGAGGAAATGCCCCAAAGGCTTTATTTATTAATTTTTGTTATCGTAGCAATGTATTTCTTTCTTTTCGCCGATCGTTACGGGAAGAAAAAGAAATACTTACTCCCAATATTTTCTGGCTTGCAAGATTATCCTCAGCGGCCTGACGTGGTTTTCACTCTTCCTGATGATACGTTCGAAACGCACGAGATCGACCTGACCATGACGGTGATCCCCACGACAGTTCTAGAACACCTAAGGCAGTGTCGTGACAAGAAGAGACGAACTTTGGGCCGTTTATTTATCTTTTGGAGGAGGGGGGGGGGGAGGGGGGGGGGGGGGAAGTGTATACCCATTGCATGAGGGAGCAGAAAACTGTATTTTATGAATTGTTCGTTCTGAGATGCTCCTTATTTGAATGTTTTTTTTTTTTTTACGAAAGCTGTTCGAATGAGAAAACTCCCAATAATAGATTCTTGCATATAGTTCCTACACCACCGCCCCACCCTTGTCAAGTAGTTTTATATTTTTTCCCTCGTTTTGGACGTGAATTTAAGTCGACGTGGTTATGTAGACGCAGCTGTGCATGGTGATGGCGCAACTCTTAAGTTTTCGCTCCATGCAATCGATCTTGCTTCTTGGCAAAGTAAGCGAAGTGAAATGGTACTTTTCTGGCCTGCGCAAACAAGGGGTGCGCAAGGTGGTATTAGAGCATTTTACGGGCCCGGCTGACCTCGAACTCGCGCCGGGACTGGGCTCAATGTGGTGGGCCCGGGTCGGGCTCGGACTTGAATTCATGGGGATGGCCGTTAATATTTCCGATATGAACTGTACAAAAGAGCATTACAAGGAATGTTCTTAGTTTATTTCCACGAGGTTCTTTATGTTAGCTGTCCGCCTTGTTTTAAAGGGACACTGAAGTGAATTTGTCAAGCTCCCGTTTTTGCTTGCACTGCGTAGACTGGCTCAAATTAGCACACTTTTCATCGTTTATCCGGTTGACAAATCGGTAATTATTTTACAAAGCGCGAAAGAAGAAAAACTGCCATGCGCGGTTTGCGGCGGCCGCACCAACTAAGGCTGTGACGTTGGGAGGAGGGGCGCCGTGATTGGACGATGCCCAAGGTTAGCAATCAAACAAGTTTCGGTTTCGGTTTCGGTTCTGTAAAACATAACCAATGGCGTTGTTGGATGGGCATTCTCAATATCTCAGTAATCATCGTACCGCGCTTCTGCCATGTTGTCGGCTGTAAAATGCACAAGATAAGCCTCCCAGGACGGCTTGTAGTCGTAGCATTCACTAGCCGAGACCTACGCAGTGCATGAACGCCCTCCGCGTACCCGCAGACGTCCAAATGTCGTGCGCTTTTCCCCCATATTTGGAGCTTGCCTCCCTCATGCCTGTATCGTAAAAAGCGTGTTCGCACCAGGCCAAGGGTCTGTTCATTCTGGCATGTGCCCACTGCCTGCAAGCAGTCGGTGCTTATGGCAACAGCACGCCAACGAGAACTCGCTAGCGCGCCAGTGCCAGCCTGCGCGCGTTTTGTGAACTAGTTCGTGTAGCCATGAACGTTGCGGCCCAAAAAAAGGTGAACTCAATATAGAAAACATCGGCGGAAAACAAAAAAGTTAACTTACAAAAAAAAAAAGCACGTCCCCGCGGGGATTTAAACTCGTGACTTGCAAAACACTTGCGTTGACATACCTAGCGCCTCAGACAACTGAGCCACGGAGCGGGATGCGAAGGAATGGCTAATATAAGGTATATATTGTACAACCGGTTTACACTTTTATTTACTTTTGGCATTTCAAGCAGCTTAGGTGACTATTTGTTGTACCGCGCTCGTGCAGTAAGCGTCGCCCGAGTTTCCACAGTAGCTCACGTCTAGCAATTGCATTTCGTAGACGGAAAAGCGTTCGCAGATGCGTAGTCGTGCTGCTGACCGCTGTGCTTGTTCGCCCAGCGCAAAAAAGTGCTTCCCGCGCCCTAGTTTTACGCTGTACGGTAAAAATATCAGTTGATTTTATTTCCTTAGTACCTATATTGACTTCGCTGACTCTTCTCCCGCCTTCAAGAGGCCTTATATTTTCCTACTGGCGTACCAGTCAGCGAAGCGTCGTTTGTGCGCTTGTGCAGTGCTTGTTGAAGCGACCTTGACTTGGAGCTAGATACAGTGTGCAAACAAACCAAGTAAAGAAAGGCACATTCTTCCATTCACAAACGTGTCCTGGCTTCGTTTCAACAAAGCGAACGAATTGCGACCAAGCAATTTTTTTTTAACCTCCTGGACTGCGACGACCTGCCGGCAGCCGGCGGACGAAACGCTGGGCCGACTGACTCTGGGGCTCTTCGATTTACACTCTCGGACTCACCGCGGATAGTCCGCGGGTAGTACGAGGATTCCCTGAAGCCTTAGGGATACATGGGAAAATCGAATGCCGGACTGCTTCTCGGGGAGTCCGCGGTGAGTCCGAATCTGTAAATCGAAGAGCCCCTCTGTTGGCCGGGGAGCCGTGCAGTAGCGCCGCAGCCAATTGCCAGCTCATCCCCTCCTGACGTCACACGAAAACGCCACAGAAAATGGGCGAGCGTAAAGAGAGGAGGGCAGCATTTTCGAATTAGTTTTTCTACTAAATAAAATCGCTTAAACGCGTCTAGAGTGGTCGAAACATGGCCTGGGGACTCCGGACTACAATTTGCGCTAGTAATCCCGCAATGTTTACATATCACTTCAGTGTCCCTTTAAAAACGGGTTTAGCTTGTTCTGATAGTCACTGTACTGTAATTTTAATGACGTTTCATGTCCTGCATCAAGATTTTATATTTTGGGTTATGACATACCAAGGTACGATTATACGAGAAATGCCGTAACGGGCAAGTGATTAATCCAAGCAGCCTCGAGCCCTGCACCTATGTCTATGTGCACGTGTGTTTTAAATGTCGCAGCCATCGAAATGCGGCTCTCGTGGCCGGAAATCAAACTTGCGTGCCAGAGAAACAATGCCGCTGAGTAACCTCTGCAGGTAAAAAATTTCAATGCACGAACATACTAATGGATTGAAATGCGACACCAAAAAATTCTGCATACCAACTTGGGGCCTAGACAACCACGTGGCGTTGGCCAGAATTTGGTCATCAAAGGTGATGGTGTTTCTGATGTAAGAACACGAGCTATTATTACGCCAATGGGACAAGAACTCAAGACGGTGGAATCTAAAGTGCGTGCACTACTTAACCCTAAATTGTACATTTGAATCCATTATGTGCTTCACTGTCTAGATGATCCACATGATTGCCCGCTACGAAGACACTAAAAAAATATAAAATAAACAAATTTCCTTCAGCGTCTAATCCAGATAATGGTCGTGCAGACGCGGGCCCTTTCTTGGCTTAAAAATAAATGACCAGGCCCGGGACGGGTCCGGGCCAAGCTCACTTTAAAAGGTCATGCAGACCAAACAGAAGTTTGGTATATTCGAAAGATTGCCTCGTTCGAATCATACCGACACCACTCTTAACGCACACTTCGCTCAAATAAGCATTATGATCAGGAAAAAAGGGAATGGCCATGCGGCCCACTAGTCCATTTTTCGCAGCAGAGCCTGTGATGTCATATGCCCAGCTGTGCGATTGGCTGAGGCCGGCAAAAGCATACGCAAATTAGGCATGGTTTATAAACTTGCCGAACGAGCTATTTGCGCTTAAACGTATTGCATATTTATTTTGACAGCAGTATTATTGGGGGTGGGAGGTTAGACAATGAAAGTTACGAAAATGCTCATAAACACGGAAGTACCGATCCGCACCGCTCTTGGTACTGGGCGCACTATGCTTGGTTTAGCTGCACGGTAGCCCGGAGCTTTGGAGTTGTCGTACACGACACTGGGCGATTTGCGTAAGCGGCGCTATCTTACACGTGACCCTGTTTGTTGAGACTACCCCATTTTTAAGGAAACGATCACTTTCTACCTTAACAAAATCCCGCCAGTTGCTAATGCCGTCAAAAACAAACCAACGGCGTACAGTGGCCCGCGACTCAGTATGGCAGCGCCGTCTGGGAGGAGTGGCGGTAAGGAAGGCTGCAGAGCCTGGTCACGCACTGAAAGATCGTTTGAATACCCGCCCTTGTGACTTCATGGCAGACGTCACGAAAGCACACGATATGGCGGGAGTATCAAAATCTTGATTGTAGGGTTTAACGCGCGGACGCAACGCAGGCTATTAGGCGCGCCGTAGTGGAGGGCTCCGGATCAATTTTGACCACCTGTGGATCTTTACCGAGCGCCGAAATCTCGTACACGCTTGCGTTTTTTTGCTTTTCGTCTCCATCAGAAAAGCGGCGGCCGCGGCCGGGAATCGAACCCGCGACCTCGTGTTCAGCAGCGCAACGCCTAGGATCAAAATATTGCCTAAATTAATACATTTCTCAGGGAATACGGCCCCGTTTGCTGCTGTACAATCGCTGGGGCACTATAAACCACGAACTCTTTCGAATAAAACAAATGAAACGATGCTCGGCGCGGGGGGGGGGGGGGGGGGGGGAGCCGGTGGGGGGGAAGGGGGTGTTAAGAAAAGCATTTCGAGCTGGGATGGAGCCGAGTGAGTTGAGGAAGACTGGTTCTTTTAAACTGAACAACGTTTTATTTTCTCATCATGTTCCCTTTAAGGGAAGGCAGATAAGCTTACAGCTCGTCGTCAAACGAAATCACGCGGAACTTGCGCAAATATTTTTGAACAGAAACGTTCGCCCATCTTCACTAAAAAATGATTATGCAGGTTATGTTTGAATAAATTTAAATTACATTGCCCGTGTAAAACAACAAGAAACAAAAAAAGTTGTTACGAAATATTATCAGCGCAGATTTGGGTCATTTTCGCATCCCAGGTGCGTCGGTTATAGGTGACGTTGCGTATTTGCTGAAACGTATTCTCGCACTAGGGAATAGTGATGGTAATATTTGTTATAAAGGGCCACAAAAAAACATCGCCTTAAAAAAGAGTTGTTAAAGAAAACAGGAAATTCTGAAAGGCAGCCCGGCATAACGGGAGAATTAAAAAAAAAACTACGCCACCTCCCCGCGAGGGGAACCCTGTGTAGATGCGACGCATCGTGGGGTTCACTTGGTGTTTCCGCGTTGGATTGATTCTGAAATCGCGTGAAACGTGTCGGGAACGCGTATGATTATTATGTTTTATGATTATAATTATGTTTTATTGGCCAATCTTGGTCAATCTCTCTAAGTGGCATGCTTGGGGCTTCGCTGTCGCAACGAACTTTACTCCATCATTGTTGCTGTAAGTGGGAGCTTCTTTTCTTTTATTGCAAGTGTTAATCATTGCCCCATCATGCGTTGTATCAGTCGCATCTTGACGTAGTTGAAATGAGTCAAGGATATAAGGTGCGTTCGTAGCATTAGATTCTGTCTTGGTTTTGTGGCGCAGGGGGAAGAGCACCATGTACCTCGCGTTCCGCCCACAGGGTCGTGGGATCGAAACCGGGCGCCGCTAACTATTATCTTCTTTTATAGTGTAGGGGGAGGGGTGTGGACAACGCCGTATGGAGGGACAAGGCGAGTGAATGAGATGCAGTCGCATCTGAAAGAAAAATAAAGACATAATAGAGGGAACAAAAATTTAGCAAAGGTCCCATACTTTCCAGCACGTCTCTCAATTTCATGCCAGATTCTCTCTTTGCAATAGTTCTTTCGAATTGCCGAGGTGGCCACAATTATTGGGTAATGCGGGTTTTAACGAAGTCCACTTTCATATCTCATCCCTGTTTTCTTTTCACGAAAACAAATTAAGTTAAATATATAAGCTCTAACTGAGCGAGTCAATGCTCAAGTCGTGACCAATCTCTTCTGCGGATATGATTCAAACGCCTTTAGGGCATCGTCATCGTCATCATCATCATCACCACGTCTTGCCTCGTGACAGTATTCAGTCGGTGGCTGCCTCGGTCCTTTTAAGTGCGAATGCACTTCTTAAGCGACCCTGAACCTGCGTCCACAGGCGATGTCCGCATAGCATATCCACGTGGGGGATTGGCCAGGAATCTCCTCGTCTTCCTTGGCAACGGGGGGAGATGGGCGCGCGCTGCCTGGCCGCTGACATGGCACATACCCACGTGGGGGATTGGCCAGGAATCGGGCGTGAGAAGGGCTAATGCACCCGCTTAAAGGAGTACTGACACGAAATTTCAAAGCTGAGATCCGCTCTAGCAATCAAGTACAACGACAACACAAATAGGTGTCTGTGAATAAATGCATCTTTCTTTCCTTGTAGTTGTGTGTGTGTGTGTGTGATCTCTCTTTCGCTAACATTACCGAACCGCGCAAATTCAACTCGTGCATTCGCACTTTCACATTCTTCCCCTCGGGGAAATGCGGGGAATTTTTTCTCCAGCGCGACGCGAAGCTCAGCTTCTTGTATTAAGAGGCTAGCAGCATCCATTGATATGTGTTAGTCCTCGATCCTAGAAGAGCTCCCCTGAGAAAAAGCGGCCCACACGGCCGCAAAATAACCTGCAGCACAGTGGCTGCCCTCGACGAGCTTACAGATTTCGCCAACCGCAATCCCGTTGATATTCCTTTGTTTCTCGGCGAATACGTGGCTCACATTGCAAAATCCGGCGACATGGTGTTTCCACGGCAACAGCTGAGGTGGCTGCTCAGTCGCAAATTTGAACTTGTCATGCATGAATTACACAAGGCGTCGCCAATGGACGACCTGCCAGCCATGCCCAATTTGGAGGTGTTCAACTGCGAAGAAATGAAGTATTATATCTTGGAGAACATCAAATGCTTCGACGGTGCGCAGTTTCACATCCATCGGCTGTGTAAGGTGGCGGTCGAACCCTGGAAGCACTACGACAGCACCGAAAAGTTCACGGGTGCCGTGACGCAGGACGACCTGGTTGAAAGCAAGACTGTGAGGTCCCTGGCGCAGAGAGGAAAGAGATCAGCGCCCCCAGTGTTCAATAAGGTCCAGTGTACCGGAGAAGGCGCCGTCAACGGCCGTTTCGCCGACACCACGGCAAAATCTCTGGGAGAGGTGGATTGCACGGATCGCCACGGCGAGGAAGAGGGCATCTCTGCCCACGCATGGTCCGGACACAAAGGGGGCCCTCCAGCCAGTAATGATGATCATCGCCGTTTTTTCCTTTTCCCACCGCCGGCGTTCGTGGGGCTGGTTACTACGTGGACATCGCGGTTCTCATAAAGTTCCGGTTGCCGCTCCTGCCGCGAACGCTCGCTTTGGGGACTGCTTGTGGTTCCAAGGGGAAGAGCAAGAGTGGTCCGGCGGAGAACCTTGATGGGTGCACCGACGGCTGCAGAGGCTCCGAGCATTCCTTGCAAAGTGGAGTGCTGTGGTGGTGGCGACGTTTCTCTACTGCTTTTGAACTTCCGATGCCTAACAACCTCACTTCAATGTTTTTTCTATGTCTCTAATGAGGTCATTCCACGTAGTCTGTCATCGAATGCTGGTAGGTTTAAACAGGAGTAAACGCATGATAGCTTTGATCGCCCGATATATGGTATATTGGAAGAAGTGTGACAAATTGAAAAGTTCATAGCCACATGTTTTACCTTCACAAATGGCGCCTATTTTAACAAAACTGTGAAAGCATCATGTGAATGCGGTGCGAACTGCCTGTTGGAAAAGGCTAACACATATGGCCAATGCAAAAATATGACAGCCGAAACGTGCACTAAAACTAGCTTTGAGATCTCCGCGCAGATGCACGCACTTCTCGCGTCGCACTTTTCTCATTTCAGGTGTGGTTAAACTGAATAAGAGGCACCATTAAATCGCACAGCGCTGTTTCTCGGTGGTGGCAATGATCGGCAGCCCGCAGTCGTATAAATTAATCACAGTGACGACATAAGGGCTCGGGGAGAAAGGGGTGAATCGTCACTAGAGCGTCTGTTTTCATTCCCCTGTTCGGTGGATTCGGGTTTTAACACAACCCATTTTCGTATCTCACCCCTAGTTAATTTTCTAGAAAGCAAAAAGATTTGTTGATAAGCAGCAGAGCTGGCTGCCCCTCTCCCTTCGACGTAGACCCGCCTGTTGCACCGTCATCAGCAGGTGCAGCCCACTAGGTCCACTGCAGGACTAAGAAGTAAGATGGCAAGTTGGGCTAGTTGGTGCAGATTAAGATTCGTGGTGAAAAAACAGCGCAAGGAACACATGGACAAAAAGAATAGTGGACGGCGTACAGCGCTGTCCATCAGCGCTGTGCGCCGTCCACTCCCGATCGACCTCAAACCATTCCTGTCCCGCGCCGCTCGAGTCCCTCCTTTGCCTCAATTACGTTATTTCGTCCCGCCATCCAATATTGGCCCGGCTTTGGGTGTCCACTCTGCCACCCTGGTAGTACACCGATTGTCATTTCGCCCAATTACGTGGCCAGCCCAAGTCCATTTCTTTTTCTTTATTTCACCTATATCTTTTACTCTAGTTTAACTGATCCTGGCAGCTCGTTTCCTGTCTTTAACTGTTACTCCTATCATTATTCTTTCCATGGTCTCCTCAGCCTGCCTGAATTTGCTTTGATGTTGTTTAGTAAGGCGCCAAGTTTCTGCTCCATATGTCATCACTCAAATATGCCATAATTTATCTCTGAATTTGCCGCTGAAAGTTCTCTATGACTGGCAGGCCCGGGTCGTTTCGTCGTCAGGCTTTGAGACCTCTCCCAAAGCGGACTGCGTTAGTGCACGCTAGAACCCGCGGCAAAGTCCAAAGCCAACGCCGGTTCTACGAACACAAAGGAAATGCTGTGCGCCGGGAATTCCGCGGTACCGGTAGCTGAATCGGATAGATGGTGGTCTCATAATTGAGTTACCCGGGTTCGATGCCGCACACGGGAAGCGTTTCTTTTTCTTTCCGATTGGCTGCATTTCTTATTAATGCGTAGCATTCTTTGCCGAGCACCCCCAAATCGAGGACCGTGTAACGCCCTGCATTTCCACAAAAATGCAGATATCGTGGAAGTTCCACCTGTGACCGCTATAATAGTGTAAACAGAGATAACTGGTCGCACAAAATTTTGACAAACTAAAAAGTAAGAAAAATACCAAAAATACAGAAAATTGCGAAAAGTGTAACGTCCTGTATTTTCTAAACAATGCGGCTTTCGCGAAAGTTCAACCTGTAATCGTTAAAATGGCGTAAACACAGATAATTCGTCCAACAAAATTTAGAAAACTGAAAAAACCAATAGAAACTATAAAATAATTACGAAAACTGCTGAACCGTGCAACGCCCTGCATTTCCAATATAATGCAGATTACGGGAAAGTTCCAAATATAGTCGTTATGATAACGTGAATGGAAATAATTGGTCGAAAGAAATTTGGAAAAACTAAAAAATAAGAAAAATATAAAATAATTACGGAAAATGCCAAAATGTATAACGCATGTAATTTCCACAATAATGCAGATATCGCGAAAGTTCCACCTGTAATCGTTAAAATAGCGCAAATGGAGATAATTCATTGAACAAAATTTTGACAAACTAAATATCAAGAAAAATATAAAATAATTTCGGAAAATGGCGAACTGCGCAACGCCCTGAAATTTCGCTAATGCAGATTCGAGTAAGTTCCACCTGTAGTAGTTATCATAGCGTAAATGGAGAAAATTGGTCGAACAAAATTTTGAAAAATAATAAATAACAAAAATATGAAAATACGGAAAATGGCAGATCATATAACGACCTGCATTACAGTAATAATGCAGGTTTCGCGAATGTTCTACTTCGAATCGTTATAATAGCGTAAATGGAGATAATTGCTCTGGCAGTATTCAGAAAAACCGAAAAATTTGACTGTAAAAACTCACGCTCAAGACAAGCGGCATAAAGATTGGTACGTATTAGTGGATAATTCTCTGAATTTCTTCAGAATTTTGGTCCCCACGGCTGCTAACCCGCACCCTCTGAACCTTTGCGGTCGCGCAGAGTTAGGTCGCCGTTTGGAGGGACTAGGCTGGGCCGGTGCCATAGGGACGTGTGCAACGCCATCCACTCCTTAATTTCGGAGACAGCTCGTCTGCAGTGTTAAAAATATTCCGATTAGGCTGACTTTGACTATAGTTTTCCTACTCTTCTGTCTGTTGTTTTTCCGTGTTTTTTCTCTCTCATTAACCTCGACCAAATTCTTCGTTCTGCTCCGTTATTTTGCCTCGCATGATTGATTGAAATGGAACATAACTCCTCTTGGCCATTCCCCCTAAGTGGGTATGCGCCACTTTACGGGCCACCACCGCCACCAGTTTCCCAACCCATCTCGGGTTTGATTCACGGGAAATACCCAACCGAATTTTTTTCTTGAGGCTTAACTGTTTTTGGGTATGACGTGCGGATTTGTGTCGGCCTAAACAGATCTGCTGTTAAAAATGGCGCACTGTCTAGAGCGCCGTCCCACGGCAATCCAGCTAAGTGCCACAGCCATAGAGTTCGGTCCGACGATATTCTAATATCTAACAGTGGGTTGACATAGGCCAGAGCGTCTGCCGTTCCGGTGTAGATGTTCTGTCTCAGCTTCCTGTTCTTAAGTGCAGTTGTTCGCGTCTCAGCTCTCCTCTTCCTCATTTTTCACACCTTAAGGTTGAATAATAATAGCTTAGGTTAGTTTCTATGTTATAAATAATTTTTTTTTGCTGGGTGGGTTATGTTAGCTTAGTTTACGTAACGTTACGTTAACGGAAAGCGAAGTAGAGCTACACGCGGAATTTTTTCGTCTAAACTCCGGTGGACGTTGCTTCAGTGGTGTGCTTATAGTGCTGTCAGACGGGACTTCAGAGAGAGTCAAAAATTAAAGCTCTAAACTGTTATCGCACACCGTCCCTGCTTTAGTCTTGGCAAAATCATTCTTGTGACTTCGTTGCAAACGCAAATAGAGAATCACCGTCATCGTTATCATCATCAGGTCTTGTCTCGTGACAGAATTCCGCCAGCTGCATCGGTCAAAAAAGGCCAAATTGTGAAGACCAGCTGAAAAGACCAGCTTTCTCCCGCCCGACGCGCAGCTCAACTCCTTGTGGTAAGAGGCTACTAGCTTCAGCTGGGGTGTGTTATCTTCTCGAATATAGAAGAGCTGCGTCGAAAAAAAGCGGCCCACAAGGCTCCAAAATGAACTGCAGCAGAGAAGCTGTCTTGGATGAGCTAACAAATTTCGCCAACCGAAATTCCGCTCATGCCTCTTTATTCGACGAATTCCTCGCTTACGTCGCGAGAACCTGCGACCCAGTGTTTTCATTGAAAAAGCTGAGGCCTCTTTTGAGTCTAAAGCTGGAACATGTGATGGGCGAATTTGTCGAGTCATCCCCAACGGATGACCTGCAAGTCATGCCCAATGTGGAGGCGTTCAAGTACGAAGAAATGAAAGGTGGGACCTTCGACGCCATCAACCGCTTCGACGTTGTGCCGTTCACCATCCAGCAGCTGTGTGAGCTGGTGGTTGATCTCAGGGAGCACCACAACTGCAGCGACAAGTTCATGCGTACCATGGAGAAGAACGTCCTTGTTGTGAACGCGATCGAGCCAAGGTCACCAGGCTCGAATGGAGACCAGGGTGCTGGAGATGACGCCGTTAACGGCCGTTTCGCCGACACCGTGGCAGAACCGCTCGGCCGGTTGGTTTGCGAGCATAAGCACGGCGAGAAAGAGGGCGTGTCTGCCCATGCGTGGTCAGTGCAAAAACAGGGGCATCACATCCGGTAATGGTAATCATCCTCGTCCTTTCCTTTTCACATTACGGACGCCCGAGGCGCTGGTTCCTACGGGGGCATCGCGGTTCTCAGAACATTCCGGTTGCCACTCCTGCTGCGAATGCTCACTTGGTAGATGGTTTCCGCGGCCAAGGAGAATAGGAGCAAGAGGGTTAGGCAAGGAACCTTGAGGAGTGTACCGACGGCTTCAGAGGCTCCGAGCATGCCTTGCAGAGTGAAGTGCTGCGGTGGTGAGACGTTTCTGTGCAATCCTTGAACTTTTGATGTCCGATAAACTCAGTTCAGTTTTTGTCTATATTTTGCTAGATAAATTCCAATATACGCCTCAGCTGAGGTCATACCACGTAGCCTGTCGCGTAATCCTTGTACACATGAAAAAGAAAATGCGAAATGCGAAAAAGCACGAATGGCTTTATATCTCGCAAATTTTGGTAAGTCGGGCAGGTCGTAAAGTTCGTACGCACATGCTTCCCTTCAGAAATGGCGCCTTTTTTTGACAAACCCGTGTAAACCATTATGAATGTGGTGCGCAGTTTAGGGCTAATAATAGATGCACAAACTTGTTGCAGTTGGCTCTTCCCATTTGAGCTCGCGCTGTCGGCATCCTTTGTTATAACGCGGGGCTGAAAAGTAAGTTCCTCAGTGCACATAACTCTGCCTACGTGCTTTGAAGGCGAAAGTCTGGCGGTGTTTATTAACAACTGAATTGCTGCGACATCGCATTTGCCTCGCTCTCTTTGGTTTGGTTTTTTTGTCTGCAGACGCGAATAACGCCATCCGTTTTATTTTATGCTACAGCGTGTGTGCCTCTTTTTATTGCTTTTGTTTATTTGTCTTAAGGTGCTAATTAGGTCAGCAAGCAGATTGTTACACGCCGCAGCTTCCCCGTAACCAGGGTACTACGTGACTTGTTAACACCTGTTCTACTCAAGCGCTATCATGTTCTGTTTGTCGTGTGGCACGCATTATTCTACACCTTTCAGGTTTTCACGTTTCAAATCCACAGTTTTTGTAATTTTGGGACAGGAAACCGCCCAATGGCCGCGATATAGGCCGAGTGACGTCACTCTAGTGGGAAAAAAATGCGGAGACCAAGAATCCCTTGAAATATAGAGAAATTTCTTTGCAGCAGGCCTTTTCGTTATCTGATGGGCGTAGAGCAGTAATTCTGATCTGAGGTTCTTTTGTGACCCCCTATTTAAAAAACCAATTGCCTTTTAGAAAAAAAGGTTGAAAACGTTTTTGCAGGGTACATTTAAGCTCAGCCTAGTGCGGTGTCTCCGCACGTTTCAAGCTGTGGAACAAAATTTGTGTTCCTTGTTGCTCTTTCTTTCTTCGGTGCGCATACCCTCCCTCGAGGGATTGGTCAGGCATCGGAAGCTTTGAGGGGCTATCGGGGTCGCTTCACAAATTCTCAAAACTATGAATTGGGAAACGTAAATGTCCTTTAGTAGCGGATGCCGGGTGACCTGAATCTGTAGTAGTAGAGTAGTATACGCGCTACAAGCCGCCTAGAACCCTTATTCTCGGGCAGTAGTGGTGCCTGTTAGTCTGCTTGCTGACGTAAATCGCGCCGTAGACGAAACAATCATGCACCCATAAGTCCAACGACGACGACGGTTGAACGCAAAGCTTTCTCGTGATGGATTCTTTGGTTGGCCAATTCCACACTGCGGGTATGTTCTACTCTGGAGGTGCGGGCCACTTTTCTAGGATACCAACAGCAACTCTTGGGTGTGCGCCGCGAATCGGTACCTGCTTCTTGGCGTTCGCTTCAATCATGTCTGACTTTAATTGATTCATAGACTTTATTATATCTACATTCCAATATATAGAAAATTGCTGGGGAATCATACGTTCAAGGACCGTATAGAAACATCGTCACCACCACAGCATTCCACATTGCAAGAGATGCTCGGCGCCTCTGCAGCCGTCGGTGCACCCCTCAAGGTTCCGCGCCTGACCACTCTTGCTCTTACCCTTGGAAACACAAGCACAGTCTCCAAAGCAAGCATTCGCGGCAGGAGCGGCAACCGGAACGTTATGAAACTGCGATGTGCAAGTGGAAACCAGCCCCACGAACGCCGGCGACGGGAAAAGGGAAGGACGGCGATGATCATCATTACTCTGCCCGGACCAACAATGGGTAAAGATTAGTTTTTCCTCGCCGTGGCGATGCTTGCAATCGACACCTCCCAGCGATTTGGACATGGTGTCGGAGAAACGGCTGTTAACGGCGCGTTCTCCGGCATCCTGGACTGATTAGTTAGCTTGCTGCGCGATAGTCCTTCGTTCAATGGTGCTCACAACCAGGACGTTCTTCTGCACGGCACGCATGAAGTTGTTGGTGTAGTCGTAGTGCTTCCAGGCATCGACCAGCAGTTCAAACAGTCACTGGATGGGGGACGGCGCGCCGTCGAAGATATTGGTGGCCTCGAAGATCGCATCTTCCATTTCTTCGTACTTAAACTCCTCCACAGAGGGAATGGATGGCAGGTCATCCATTGGCGACGCCTCGTGAAATTCGTTCATCACCAGTTCCAGTTTTCCACTCAGAAAAGCCTCAGCTTTTCCCGTGAAAACACTGTCACCGGTCTCCGCGATGTGAGCGAGGAACGGGATCCGGTTGGTGAAATATGTGAGCTCGTCCAGGACAGCCTCCTCGCTGTAGGTAATTTTGCACCCATGTGGGCCGCTTTTTGTCGACAGAGCTCTTCTAGGTTCGACAAGAAACACGTCAGCGGATGGTTGTAGGCTCTTACCACAAGGAGATGAGCTTCGCACCTGGCTAGCGAAAAAGAACCGAGGCAGCCACTGACGGAATTCTGTCCCGAGGCATGATGTGATGATGATGACGGTGATGATGCCCTCAATGCGTTCTACACGTACCCACAAGAAGAGATTGGCCATGACTAAAGCGTCGAATGTGCACAGGATAGAGGTTATAGGTGTAAGTTAATTTGTTTGCTAGAAAATAAATTGAAGAAAAGAAAAGTTATTATGGCTACCTTGGAAATTTGAACAGCCTGCTGCGTTAAGAGTTAAGATTTCCGTCTCGGGTTCAGCGGGATTGAAAAAAAAAGAGTTAGGGTAAAGGTCTAGCTCCGGCCAAAATAGCGGTTGGGTTATGAATGCTCGTTGAATTCGCACGGGAATAAAATCCAGGGGCCAAGGACGCAATAAGGACGCATGTGGCAAGGAGATTTTTTTCTCTTAAAGTGGATTTATTTTTGAAACAAAAGAAAAAAGTGGAGAAAAAGACACTTCCCGATTGGGACCCGATCCACAGGATTTTTTTAATGCGGTCGTGGATTCGGTTCCCACGCGGGGGAGGCAATCCCGTGGTTCAGCTTAACCACGATACACTGAACTGACCGTGCTGCAAACTAAGCCAATTAGGTAAATGACACCAACATTCATACAATTTGGCTGAGAAATGTGATCTGCTCGCGGCACTACGCGGTGCAGAACGCCATGCTTACATTGCTGGATGCCACAGCCCAGACCAAAATTTAGGGTCGAATCGTGCGCCCTACTTCGTCGTTCGCAGAAATTTTATTGTCGGTGGTATGTATTGGTCAATCGGGTAAATTGTGGTGAAGCCGAACCGCAGGATCTTATTTCTGCGTTTGTGTTTAATGACTTCAGACTATTCGCATTTCTGCACAACCCCACGACGGAGATTTCTGAGTACAGTTCCTGAAGCATTCCTGGACCAAGTTTTCGGAACTCCCCGAGCACGACAATATCTAGCGTAAATCTCATCTCGTAAAGCACCTAAATGCTCTCCATTTCGTTCTGTATCTTCTGTCTCCAAATTAAGCTTTCTGACTTATTTACGCTGCTGTAGAGGACCTATATTACCATTCAATGATTACTGGGGTGGTAGGCACCCATAACGGCGAAAAACAACGCAACACGAAAATTTCGTGCCGGGGCTCCATTAAACAATATTAAAGAGATTGTGCTTCTTTCTCTATCGTTGTTCCTGATAAGAGATTTCTGCTCTTCTTTGAAGGGTTATCATTCCTGTGCAGACTTCTGTGAAACAGAATAAATAAGCCCGTGCTTTTTGAGGAAGGCGATCTAAATGTTCCCGTTTTGCATAAAAAGGACGGGTCCCTAAACGTCGAGGCGTGCGCCGAAATGCGTAACGCTCTGAGTATACGTACTTCAACCTCATTGGGAGCACAAACAGTCTTTGTGGCACAGAAGCAATCCCGCACCTTGTACGCAGGACCCATGGTTCTGCGTTGAGCGCAGTTCTCACAACCAATGACAGTAACGTTCAAAATTATTGCTGCATCGCTGCAAATATCCGCACACGGAAGTACCGAAATTTGAAGACGGGGTCCGCAAATGGAATTCCGTTGCCACACGGTTGCTTTTCTATCCTCAACGAGCATAGTTGTTTCTCTGCTCGGCACGTGTGCCACTCGGCGTGTTTGAGGGAAGAGCCACGCGACAGCGTCTAATCAGGTGCCGTTATGAGCACCGACAGGCCGCGCCGGTGTGCAGGGTTAAATTACTGAGAGCCCTGCTAAATTATCGGGAGCTCGATTATTGAGGTCGCGGCTTTAGCGCCGAATTAGTTATGCACTGTGCACACCTTGTTGACAGCTCGAAGGGTGAGGAGAAGGAGCAGAAACAGGATATTCGGTGACCTTAAAGGGCTGGGGGGGGGGGGGGGGGGGGGGACGACTACCACGTTATGGGACGCCAGCTGTCTATCCGTGTGCCGCGCGGTGAAACAGGCAAGCGCTCGGCAAGGGCACCTTCCGCAAAGCAAAGAAGAAGCAAATTGAACGGGGGCTGGGCAGTTTTAGTGCATGTTTACAGTCCTTATTTTCTTGTGTGTGTGTCTTGAACAGCGGCGTGGAGGAATTTGATAGGAAGGAAGTACAAAACGTAGTAAACGTTCCGAACAGGTTTTGGAAAAATTCACGGCGCGGCGTGCTACCACGAGAGAGTTATGCATTGGCGAATACCGATAGTGCCCCATATCCTAAGATACTTCTTTGGGATATCGCGATCAGAGCAAACTCGGAATTTCCGTATGAACACGCTGTAAGTCTTCCTGAATGAATTCTATGCAGCTGCCTCCTAGAAGCCGCCTCAGCTTTGCGGACGTCTTAGTGTTACTTTTCCGTGGCAATTACCAAACGATGCAGGTACACTGCGCGAGTTGGTTACAGGGGACGATGGGCGCGTTGAGCGAATGTTTCGGGAGGTTAAGCCTGCCTGCGCCGTCTCGGCCCGGCATTCACGACATGGCTACCACGTGGAGAGAATGGAACCACTAGACAGAGGTTTTCCTTCTCTCGCTACCATCTGTGCTGCAAGTTCACTCACTCCGCAGATAATTCGCGTCCCTATCCTCGTATTTTCAGTCCAATTCTCTGCGCAGCTGCCGTTTTTAATGACAATACCACTTACATTCCGCTTAAACTTACACAAAACGGAAGGAACATTACTTTGACGGCGACAAAGGGAAAGAGGGGGGGGGGTTACTTTTCAGCGTAAAGTTGCTTATAACTATATTAACAGCCGAACCAGAGTATCACATTATTATTGCACACCCATTCATCGCCGAGTGCTGTATTTCGAACTGTAAAATGGCTTTCATCGCAGGGTTAATCTACGAAAGCGCCTACCTAAACAGCAGTATTTCTCGACACAGTTAACCTACTACGTATGCTTAAGTTCTGAAATAAACCTTGAAACAGCCTCTTGGGATGCTACGGATCGCATTGGACCGGCTAAACTTAATTTTAATGGCCTACCTCAAACAAATTTTGCTTCTGAAGGCGTCCACCGGGTCGTTTCTTAGCAGGGCGAAGACACGCAGTCCCTTCGTCCTCATAAGCCTGTTCCTCTTTCATCGTGCACGGAAATAATAGCTCAGCACTGTCACGAACGACGGAAGTTCCTGCCACGACACCCCCATCTATCCAGAGCTGAGGCGACCACCTTTCGCCAGCTTCAGACGAACTCCTATCTCCACGGCAATCTCCTACATGCCATGTACCCCACCCTCTACTACGCTAGCTGTAAGTTCTGTCCCCGAGCTGATACCCTTCGGACACACACGCCCGATTCAGACGAATCCCTATCTCCACGGGAATCTCCTGCAATCCATGTACCCCACCTTCTACTACGCTACATGTAAGTTCTGTCCCCGAGCTGGTACCATGTACCACATGGTATGGGATTGCCAAAAAACATTATCCCTTACCCCCCAATCGTTCCGCAACATACGAGCAGTTATTGTGCCAGCTGTACAGCACAGGCCCCTCAATTCAGCGTAGCCTAGTGGAGAGGGCCTGTCCAGCCAGCGCGGTCCAGGGCTTCCCGACCTAGAGGAGGCCCCCACCCGGCGCGCGCCCAACGATCAGTGCCTAAGCTAGTCATAATCATGTTTATTCTCTCACTAAAGGCACCGCTATCGTCACTCGGATACGTCGGCGATGGCCTCGCCGTCCTAGAAGTGCTGAAGCGCCAATCTATATGTCGATTTTGTACAGAAGGTTTAAGACTCATGAATGTTTGTCGCCATCCGCTCACACCTGTTTTTAACAGTGATGCTGTTTAAGCTGGTGGTTGGGCCGGTGAACGTGCGCAGGAAAACATGGCCGAGCGATGACGGCACTGCGCGCCAGCTCCACAGCTTTACTGAAGCTCCGCCTCACTTCGCTTCGGTGGGACTCGTGTCGCCACCTGTCGGAAGTACCATACAACTGGTACAGGCAAGGCTTTGGAAACGCGTCGCGAAGTGGTTCGCCTTATCGCTTGTTGCGACGAGTGGCTGAGTTCTGACGGTAAAAACATAAAAATTATTGCCAGAATGAAAGAAGCCAAAAGGCCGAGAAGCGATAACGTTAATAATCTTCTTAATTAGCGTCCCACACACCAGACCACAAAATTCGAACGGTGGGCACCAAACCAGTTCAAAAAGTTCGAGCAAGTGCTCGTCCCGCTGCGCCCTTCGCTACTCTTAAAGATTCGGCTCATACCCGGTGGGCACGCGTACATTATACATATTTTAATTGCCCTGTGTTCATTGATCTTTTGGGGAGGGAGGCGGCTAATGACGAGATCTCGCAGAAACTTTGGCGGACTCGCGAAGCATAATCAATCAGAAAACTTGGCCGAGGCAGCAAGCATAACCAAGCATAAACTTAGCCGAATGAAGGTAGGCGGGGCCGCCAGATTTGCTGTTTGCCCAGTCTTCGCGCAACTAGTACGAAGCTGGCGGCCCCTATATATATAGGCCCCTATATATATATATATATATATATATATATATATATATATATATATATATATATATATATATATATATATATATATATATATATATATATATATATATATATATATATATATATATATATATATATATATATACACATATATATATATATATATATATATAGGAACACGCCAAGGGCAGACGCCTCGAAGACGGTCGTACAGGGCGTTTATTCAGAGCGGATGATGATGTGGATGGTTAGTAGAAGCAGATGAGGTATGACATGATGGCAATAATGTTAATTAGAATCTAAAGCACCAGATAATCTACACACTGCGTAAAAACTACCAGGTTGCTGCTCACATTGTTGCTCACAATATATAAATTTGCGTGGTTATGCTTAGAGACTCGGCCAAGTCTTCTGCGGTGGCTTTCGCGCCGCGCTTCATCTTCTTCTGTCGCCCCATCTCTCTCCTCGTCGGAGACCCGGCTGTTGCAGCTCCATAGACTTCCGAACTTGCCGCTGAACTCGTAACTCCGGATCTTCTGCAACTCGCTAACGCTTCGCCGCCGCTTCACGGGCGCGATATTCAGAATGGGACTGAACTCGTCACATACGTTCTCGAGAAGCGGCGGGGCGGCTTTCGCGCCGCGCTACCTCTTCTTCGGGAGTGACGCTCTCCTAATGCCCCACCTCTCTCTTCGTCGGAGACCCAGCTGTTGCATCTCCTTAGATTGCCGAACTTGCCGTTGTTCTGTCTCAGTGGCGGCGGAGCGGAACTTCCCTAACGCCCCTCTGGTGACGTCGCGGCTTAGCTCCACATCTGCCCATGCGCGGCCTACGCACGGCGCGGCGAGGCCACGCTACGGTGAAGCGGTGCCAGCGCGCTCGATAACGTCATGGCTCGGCGAGGTTCTGTTGTTCGCGTTCGCCGGACTGCACACGTTCACCGGCCGAACGACCTGATTAAACAGCATCGCTGATAAAAAAAAAACAACTCCCAGGTGCCCTTAGCTATCGCTGAGAGGCGCGAAGGCGAAGGCCTTGACGTGTATACACCGTCAGGCCTCGTTGGGTCAAGTAACACTTTTGGTATTTCGCGTCCTCAGTTTTGAGAAAGCGTGTACGATGCCCAGTTCCTTCGACGTCCAGTACGCGCGAAGTCTGCTCATGCTAACAACCAGCCGACGTCAAGTCCATGGAATGTGTGCATTCATAAAGTAGCGGCTGAGGTCGAAACGGGGTTTGTGGGCATGCCTGAATAGGAAGGCACCGGTAAAACAGTTGTTCCAGCAGTCCTTCAAAAGGAAGATGGGGATATTTTTCGTACGTTTTGCGTCATCATATATTCGGACAGATTAGATGAGGCTCAAGCGCCAAAATACTTACACAGAGAACGTAAAGAACAGGGGCATGCGCTTGTCTCTCTCCTTAACGTCCTTTGTCTAAAAGATTTGGTGCGTAAAAGTGTTATCATGGAATACCAACTAGCTTGTTCCCACACGTTTCTAAGGCACGAATTCAGGACTTCTTTTTAAGGTAATTCAAGGCCACGTTGTACTATTGCATGTAGGTCTTTCGCCTTAAAAACGAAGTTATGCCCCAGCAAAGAAGTCGCCGAACCGTATAGCAAGGAATTATGGCTCGTCACGTGACAGCAATTATCGATAGCTGCTGTCCGTGCTCAAGCGGATTAAACTGTTTTTTATTACTGTGCTTACAGTTATAAAATAAGACGTTGCATTGGAATATGAAAATAAACACAATTCTTATAGCTGGCTTCCAGCGAAGTGTGCTTGCTTGTTGAATTAAAGAAAGCAGACTTGGACGTGCATAGCACTATCGATAAAAGGCATACCTGGAGGAGCGGGGAAACCCAATAATTAAATTGCAAGGGAATAGCGTCGACCGTCTCGATAGTCAAGCTTCCGAAGCGGTTAGTGGTTGCGAAGAATTGTGAAACAGAAAAATTAGCGTATGCGCACCGGCTTGGCTCGGTTACATGCCAGATATGTTTAAGTGAAATTGGTGGGAAGCGAGCTGAAATATTCATTTGGATTCATTACGCAATGAGAAATGGTTGTGGCGTATAATGTTTGAGTTTCCATGGGACAGCGAAATATAAAACTTTGGCAGAACACATTATTTCAGCCTGCCAGACCGCCGCTCTTGGCTGAACGAAATGAGACTGTTTCGAAAGACGCGGCACACGCAATTTTCTCGTCACGTTTCGAAGAACATTTATTCCTGGCGTTTTCAGGCAGACGGGTAACATTGATAGGAGAACGAAATATGAGTGCGGTTTTGCGCAACTTATTATCCCAGAATAAGCTCCATGGTTTTCGGAATTTTGATAAGGTTGCGCTTCATGACAAATGTGTCATCCGCAGCTTTCGCGTTCAAATCTAGTAAAACTACTACAGAAAAAGGAAATTCTGCATAGCGCAAGGGGTCGACTTGGATATATAATGTCAAAAAAATACTCTTTACCTTAAACAGGTTTTCTATTATTTATTGAGAAATGTTACTGCCCGTTGATTAAAGCTGATGGTTTGGGTGTCTCTGGAACTTGTTTGAGCAACGTGCTAAGCTTAAACTGCGCAGAAAGCCAGTTTCCGCCTTGATTACTAGCCGGGCGACAACACTTTTCAATAGAATTAATAACTATAGAGTAATTATTTTAAAAGGAAAACTGTGCTGAACGTGAATGTTTCACCTGACTCAGAAACTGAATTATTTCTTCAGGACTGGCCTATTTCTCTCCTTTGGTAATTTTTCATCTCTTCATCCACAAAAATTGAGAAATGGTCTCTTGACACACTCCCCCACGCATTTCCGGTTCAAACTTCTTAAGGTCATGAGCATATTGACATTCCCTCTCCCATTCCCCGTGTGTTTGCGTGTGCCTCTCTCAATTAATTTCGCCTCATGTTTACAGAAGGAACTACACCTCAGTGCAGAAGTGCTGGAAAGAATTTTCATCTTAGTACTGAAAGTGAAACACAACGTGCCCGTTCACACGGGATTTCTCCCTAAGTTTAAGATCCCCGGGCGGTTAAATTAATACGTAGAGCTCCACCGCTATTGTGAACGTTATAGACCGCGGGAAGCTTGTGGGCGTAAAACCGCATTTTGGAATTACTCGTGGAGGTGTGCACGCGCTGTGAATATGCTGATTGCGCTTCTTTGGAAAAAAGGCCTTAGCAGAACACTTCACTCCAGACCCCAGACCTGAACTCAAGTGTCCAAGTCCAGTGCACGCTTTTGAGGCACAGATAGGCAAATAACTAATTTGCGATGTAATTCCAGGATAGTCAGATTTTGTTCACCTCATCTTAGCTACCAACTTACCAGATAAGAATGCTGAAGTTCACTGAGGAAGCTAATTCAATATCATGATATCGATGTCTACTGTGTCTTACTGCAGTAAGAAGCAGTTGAGCTCACTTTAACTTCAGACACAAAAATTTAATTTAATTTTAATTCCGCTTGCCGAAGGACCCGTTTAGAGGTAACCGGTCAGGGGTGCACTAATCTTATTAGCTCTTTTGTTTGGATGTTTCACTGTTTGGGACGATCGCGTATTCCTGGCGTGTTCGAAAGTATACTTAGGTTTTTTTGCACCTCCACAAACGTTTTTATTTTCCACATAAAACCAAAACTGTAAATATTGGTTACAGCGATTGCATAAACAAGCACAGAACGTTCCGGCATCAAACGTGCTTGTTCAAACTGAAAACGTGATAAACAAGCATGCCTCGTTTTCAAACTTCTATGCTTAAATATTATCAGGATGAAGAAACGAAGAAGTTTCTGGTTACAGTCCTGAGCGACGAGTGCGGGACCATAACAAAACGAGTGCTCCAGGGGAATAGCTAACGCTCCGGTGGCAGCCATCTTGATGGGTCTTCTGTGATGTCTGTGACTCCGATAGTTTTACACGAGCGACTTCACGTGCAAGTTGGGCCCATGTTATAACTTCATTGGCGTATTCTGTTGCAGCTGTGCATGGAAGAAGCAAAGTGTTCATCGGTAATGTCGGTTCGCGTCCGTAAAGAACCCAGCTGTCTCATGGCGGGAAGAGATGTTGGCAAAGGTGACGTGAGGTAACACATGGTCCCAATCTCGGTGGTCAACTGACACATGCATCGAGAGCATGTCCGTGAGTTTCCACTTAAGCCGTTCCGTGAGAAGATTAGTTTGAGGGTGGTAGGCGGTCGCTATCTTGTGTTTAGTGAAGCAAGAGGATGGTCTGTCGTTCATGACACGGGAGAGGAAGCACCACCTCGTTCGTTAAGAAGTTGTCGAGGAGCGCCGTGCTGCAAAATGACATCACGCAGGAGGAAATTGACAACGTCAATCGCACAGCTTGTTGGAAGGGTGCGATAAATGGCGAAATGTGTTGCATAGCCTTAGCAACTTCCACTCATTTGCTGTATGATGTAGATTCCGGAAAACGGGCGAGTAAGTCGACGCCGACCCGATGGAATGGTTCAGCTAGGACGTCTACCGGCTGAAGTGGACCGGTCTTGAAATGTGGGCAAACATGGCGATATGTGTAATTGCCCACTTCTTCGTTTCTTCCTTGTGACAATATAAATAATACAGAGCATACATCAGGGTTTTCCAGCATACCAGGGGTTTTATGCAATCATGCCACGTCCCCACCCCTTCTCCACAAGTATTACCCCGGTCCGCGGCACTGATTAATGGCATCAATACGATATTCCGAAATATTCGCTATATTGAGAACGCCTCGTGAAACAGTTATTCACGAACTGTCCAAACAGTGGTATGTTGTTATTGCTTTTCCTCGGCACAAAGTTCTATTCGCCGTCGAGACCTCTCTGCAGGCACAAAAATAAATGCCATTCATAAATTTAAAAAATCATATCGTATATTTACTAAGGAATACCCATAGTTAAAATATTTTGCATCGTTCTCCAGAGCCACCGATGTCTATGAAGACATGAGCTGGAGAGCACCCAGTGCCGTTTTTTTTATAATTACAGTGAGGATAAGGCCTAGAGATAGTAATATAGTCTACGAAGGCAGTTATGTTGACTTCATGTTGGCACTATAAAGATGGGGCCCAACACTTTAACGCTATAACATTTTAAGCTTGCACCATCACGATCCTTGAGACCACCCTCATTTGCTGGATGACCCGCCGTATTCTTTCGACACCTGCTTTGAACGCGGCTCCTTTTCTAAGCAAGCGCTGACAACCGAAATCAATTTCGGTCTCTCCGACCCTTCAGTTCAACAAAGGAGTAGAACACAGACTTTTTTTTTATCGACAGGAGACGCAGAACGACTTGGAAATCATCCTCAAGACGAAACGAAAACAGAGCGCCCTCTGCCGCACAGCCGAGCACGTAAAAGAGAATGTCTGCGGGAGGCAGACACCGGCTGCAGGGAGATTTAATTACAGGCGCGTCGTGCGTAGAAAGGATTCCTCTAAAGCATGCCCACCACGTCTCCCCTGTCAGGGCACCGCCGGTGAAGCTTGTGACGTCGCGGCTCTGTTTGTCTAAAAATGATCGTGCCGTTGAAATTCCAGACACGGAGATTGTCTGGATAACAGCGTAGGCCTTGTTAAATCGGTCTCAGAGTGAAGAAAGTTCAGCTGCGTGTTTAAAGAAAATGTAATTACACAACGAGTAAGATATAATTAAGCGTTGGCGCGCATTGGCATTCCTAAATTGGATTGCTGTCCGGTATGTCTAAACTAAGCTTAGGAATATTTTATTCGCAAGAAAAAAAGAAAACAAGCGAAAACAGATAGTCTGCCGTGGTTGCAGAGCGAAGGGGGAAAAATATTGCCTCTCTTGCTGTAGGTTATGCGGCTTACGAGCCCAGCAATATCAAGTCTGCTCGACTGCGCAATGTGCACATAGTCAGCCATTAAAATGGACGCGAAACGTTTGGGACAATGCCGCCAGCATAATAGGAAAAATAACGACATATGAATAGCGGGGTAAATAGAGATTAGTTGTTTGCGTATTTGTTACGCATGCATTCATTCACATGCTCGTAAAGTTAACGCTATGTCTGTCCGAATAATTATACAACCATCGAGTGTACGGGATTAACTGACTCATGACACTCTGCATGCCGTACTCGAAACAAATTTGAGTCGGGCGCCAAAATGTTCGATGGAACTATCTCTGAGTACCTTGTTATGTTTTACAAAATAAACTTTCAATTGTGAAACAAATAAGACTTTTATTAGAAGAGGTAGACTTTCTTGCTGGCTAAAAATAAAATATGTGTTAAAAAAATTGGCGAAGCTTGCAGTAGGTATCACGTCAATTAAATCTTCTCCTAAACTCAGTGACCTTGCTGCTAGAAGGAAAATTGCGCGCTTGTGCCTTTTTCATAAGATTTACTTTACTAACCTTATTCTAAAACAGGATCTCATTTCTGCTCCATCCTACAACTCCGCACGTAACGATCACAGGCTCAAGGTAGGGGTTCCTAACTGTTGAGCAAACCCCTACTTTTACTCGCTCATACCCAAGACCTGCGACAACTGGGACCACCTCCCCGCCTAAATCGCCAGCATTCTGGATCCTACATCATTCAAAACGGCTGTAGCTATTATTGTATGAACTGTATAACCACTCCTCTCTTTAACGCCTTCGGGCTTTGAGGGTATTATAATAAATAAATAAACAAGTCGCGCAAGGCTGGAATCATAGCGAAGCTGGAGCATTTCTTTCTATGTAAGCACTGAAGGACACACCACTACGCGTTTCATTAGGTTTGAAATTGGTTATTTGCATGTTCCGCGTCGCTTTTCACTGTGGTAGCAGTAGTCATCGTCATATCCATAGATATACTCGTCTTCCGCATGATGGCGGGCCCGGGTCGTTTTTTCCGCAGGTTTTAACATTTCCGGATCCTCGCTGGTTTTCACATTTCTCCCACAGCGTTACGCGTCAGCACGCCCTAGACGCGGTGGCATCCGGATTCGCGAACTGAGCGTCTGTAGCACGAGCTGTCTTGTGCTACCCGTTTGAGGCGCAGACGCACATAAATTGTTTTTTTTGTTTTTTGCAAACGCCACCCGGAAGTATGGACTACGACGGGCGCTCTTCGTGAGGCGCGTGCCCAGGCGTGCGTAAACGGTGGGAGTAACTATGACCAGGGTTGTTTGATGACTCCGCACACTTTCGGCCAGCAACAGCTCCGTTTTTAAAACTTCAATACATCGCACAAGTTTTCTTTAGTAAACGCATTCTCATCGACAACTTTCCTTGGGTAGGCTAATGCCTTAATCGGAAAATAACCGTAATAAGTTTGCCCCGCAGCATCAGGAAATTGTCTCGCGGAGATTTCAGTAGACATGCATGAAAAGGTCTTACAGGTTGGTTTAGGAAAGATTGACTGTACGTCGTTCCTCTGGTTGGTATATTCATTGGATTAACACACCAGTTTGCACATAAACACGGAAGTGAATCGCTTAAATTAAGGCATTATTCTCAGCCGGCGCAATCAACTTAGTTATTGACATTTACTTCTTCGGTAATTTATAATTGATTAACATTACCACTAGTTATTAACATTGCCAGTAGTTATTAACATTTGCAAAGTAAATTGCCCAATCGTAGAAGAAATTCCCAATATTGGCGCTAGGAGGCACCGTCAAAAAAAATTTATCAATGTTGATACACGTTCTTTTAATTACCGAAAGCACAAAACACAAGTACTGCCTGCACCGCCGTGTAAGGTTTTCAACCGTGAACAAATGTGGGAAGGGTGATTCTAGTTTGCGTAAATTTTGAAGCCAAGTGTCACAAGTTTACGCGCGTGAGTGTCTCTCAGAGTGCACTATGGTACCAGGCGTGTTCCCAGGATTAGTAGCATGCTGGTGTGAAGAGAAACCGCATCAAAAGTCTGAAGCACAGAAACTTCCATGTTTAGTAGCCCCTTCATTCACTTTCGACGGCACGTCCTCTGTTTCTGGTTGGGGAACGGCACGAATGATCAGGTTGTGGTTTCGAGTGCACCAATCTAGTCACTGATTTCAGCGTGTGTTGAATGACGTTTCTCTTCTCGTCACTCGTTTCAACAGCGTCAACAGCCAAAGGGTTCTTCACTGGTTGGTCTAGGCGGGCGAGATACTGAAAAGTTTTGTCGTGCTTGTCTGACAGCAATTTTTGAGTATTTTCAATACCAGAAAGTGTTTAGCGCATTCCCAACAACTTTTCCCATTTTGAGCTCATGTCTTTGAGCAGTTTACAAATGTCGCATTGATGCGGAGGCAAAGTATACCCAGAGCTTATGGGCCGGGCTTTTGTTCTTGTCAGATAACACAACGCCATACCTTTTGCTAAAACTGCTTCTTGTAGCGCATTGTATAATGCTCTGAACAGAATATGACAGTACAGATTGCATTTCCAGCACTTCAACTACTTATATACCTCCCTGTGTTTTTTGTGACAGGAACGATCATTTGAATCATGTTATGTGGGATTCATGGCGACAGTAAAGACAGGTGTCAATCGGTGTGACACAGTATTCACGGTCACATACGTTGAAAATGTGCTGGCGGCAGCTTCAGAAAAGGTCGAAAGAAAACACAGTAAATCAACGCAGCGTTTGCAAAGAAACCTACAGCATCGGAGTAAAACGTTTAAGAAGAGAAGTCTCATCTATGCCACTGGCGCCAATGATCCGCGATGGATTTTGCTACTCCCTGTGTAGTCTCCGAGCAGCTGCCGATGACGGGCGCAAGTGAACACGCTGTGCTCCGTCCGCTCGATCTTGACGGCCACTGTCAGCGTTTCAGCACATTGGTGACCGGGATTCCGGGAAAGCAGCGGTCCTGTGACATCGGAGTAAGGGGTTCATGAAGACCAGCCTCATCGATGTCGCTGCCTCCAGTGACCCGCGATGGCTTTTTTTTTTCTGGTTATGTATAGGTTGCGAACAGCTGTGGTGACAGCCGTAGGCGAGCACGCGGTACGTCGTTACTGTTGATCTTGACGCAAAACCAGTCAGTGCTTCAGCGCGTTGGTGGCCGATATTCGGCATAAGCAGCGCTCCGGCAGCTTCAGAGTAAAGCGGTCATCAAGACAACCTTAATAAATGCTGCTGCAGCCACAATACGCTTTGAGAACATGTACATGAGTGGTTGTAATTTTTAACAACACAATCGCAAATTGCGGGAGATATCGCAGTGAGCACCTGGAGCACCATAAATGCATTGCGGTGCAGTCAACTACCGTATTTACTCGCATAATGATCGCACTCGCGTAATGATCGCACTCGCGTAATGATCGCACCTTTGAAGTTCGTCGTCAAAATAAGACTTTTTTTTATTTCCCGCGCAATGATCGCACCCTGAACTTGCCGCAGCCATATGACGTATGTGTGCCAAGTCTAGGCGATGATGGTCGTGCTTACTTTAGTTTCCTCCTCTTTCAAAGCGGGCATGGCTACGTTATTGCCGCGCACTTGATGACATTAGTGATATCGGCAAGCGTGAGTTCATTATTGGTGCGGAAGAAACTCTCACTAAATGCACACAATGTACTCACAAAACATATAAAAAAACGCACTCGGCTTGCTGTGTCGGCAGCCGTGTCTTGATGTCCCACACTGTGACAGCAGCAGCCACTTATTGGTCGACCTGTTCTCACCTCACAGCAAACTCGTTCCGGAGCGTTCCATAATTCCGTAATTCCGGCGCATTTCGTAATGGAAACAATGCATTTTGCATCACTGGGTCTCATCCGGTGGTCAGTGGAGTTTTTATTATGTTTTTATTTTTTATGTTTATTATGTTAATGAGACTTATCGTAAACATTCTGGCCTGCGACTTGCGTTTTCTGCGCCAAAACGTTTTTCCGAAAAATTTACCTCGCGTAATGATCGCACTCCTAACTTGGCATCGTACTTTTGGGAAAAAAAGTGCGATCATTACGCGAGTAAATACGGTATATCAAAATAAACTTTACAATGCCAGCAGCGTCTGCTGTTGTGAACGCCGATGCAACCTCCATCGGCCTTGCAGTCCATGCTACCGCAGGCTATAAGCACCAGTCCGTACGAGAATCAATAGAGTTGTACAAGGGGTCATGCGAAGGTCCGGCACGAACGCAGCAAAATCGCTATCCCCGAGACTCTTGTTCTCGGCAAGCTGGAATTGGGGCAAAAGTGTAACTGCTGACAAAGGGAGTTAGTGCGGGAGGTGACGGCACCAAGAGTAACGCAACCCGAGGTAGTGGCGCCGCCACCTCCGGCGACATCATCCCCTCTGGCGCCAGGGCTGCGGAGTGGAGCGGCAGTGCATGCGAAACTTGTGGATCATTTGGGCAGAAAAGAGGCAGTGCGAAGGAGCAGGGAAGGCCCGTAACCTCTCAGCAAAAGCACAGTTGTCGTGGTGTGATTGTTGGGAAAAACCAAACGATGGTACATCCTTCCAGACGCCAAACGACACTGAAGTAATTTAGAAACGGTGCCATGACCGTGTTAGAGACTGTATAGACATGTTACCCTCGCATTTGCATGAACAATTTTTGGGCCCATGCTGTTCTATTTCTCTCGTTAAATCACAATAGACTCGATTCAAACTCTGTCAATTTTTCTCGCTGTATGTTTAGAGCTGTTCCGAGAAAATGCACATATTTTTGCCGTTGGGTACCGGTTGACGGCGTTAGACCTCAAAACGGAGATTTGGTCCAACGCTATGCGTTTAGGCCTAATGTTATGTAACCTTGAAGTTGAGTGTGGAACCTTGAAGTTGAGCTAAGTTTCACATACCGACGGATTTAGCACCTACCCTCAGCCGTGTATTGGCCAACGCTAAGCAGAAATGCATGCTTCTTTTGCACGGTGTTTCTTGATTGGTGCAACGAACCCGTCGGCCATCAATTAAAAGAATATTTCTTTGGGATAACCCAACGCGAAAATACTCCAAGCGCGCGAAACTTGACCTTCAAACCGATAAGTGGGGAGGGGTGGTGGGAGAGGCAGAAGTGAGGGAGGGTGTTGAAGCTAATTCAACTAGGAGGGTGTTGAAGCTAATTCAACTAGTAAGTACAAATCTGTAACACAACCAGAAGAATGAGAAGCTAATTTAATTGACATTCATTCAAGCTTATTCTTCCTAACGTCTTTTTTTCTCTATTTCGCACTTTGATTACTCGGAATACTAAAGCGACAGCAGCGCACTACTCTTGTTTCCAAAGGATCGAAAATTCCCCGCCTAACTTATCACAAAGCTCCATATGCTCTGTTTGTAGGATGTGTAATTTGTTTCCCCCTCCTGCCTTCATTTGATTCTGGGTGCGCGATTCTGGGTTTGGTCTTTCAGAATGGGGGCTCGTGCACGGCCAATTCTTTCGTAAAACAAACCAACAAACAAACGCACACGCGCACACCCAAAAGCACACACGCACGCACGCGCGCGCTCGCACAAACGTGCACAAACGCACGCACACACGCACACGCTCACACAAACATGCACGCACACACGTACGCACACACACGCACACGCACAAACACAAATAAATAACATAACATAACAAAACTTTATTACAGGAGGTGGACGCGTCGGTCAGTATGGGGAAGAAAGGAAGGGGGGAGGGAGTGTTTAAATGTTACATTCGGCGGTCGACGCCTGAGGAGCGCGCGAACTCCCACAGAGAAAGCAGGGTCTGCCTTGCAGTGGCGGGTTGCAGCGGGGTTGTCCATTCCACAAGCCTCTGGACGCCGGGCGGAAGATACTGTAAACGGAGCATTTGAAGGCCGGGACAGTCCCACAACATGTGGTGTACAGTGGGCGTGGCATCTATGGAGCAAGAGGTGCAGGCAACTGTGGCCACAGATTGCGCAACCTCGACGACATACTGGTGACGTTTTGGCACATACGCACGCCACTTGGCCAAAACATCATCGGTTAGCGCGGCACCAGGCCGTTTGGTCTTTTGGTGTTCTATAGAACTTTGGTCGTAGAAAGCAAACATCTTTAAATGCCTCAAAACAAACAGTATCAATATGACGATGCCAAGTTAATTTGCTCAGAATTGTCACTCCTAAGTATTTAAAATGAGAATTTTTACAAAGATTGCTGCTCCGAATGTTGTACTGAAAATTTTGAACATTTTTCTTGTTAGTTGTGTATATATGTTGGTTTCTGCAAATGAATTTGCATATCCCATTCGCAGCACCGCAATTCCCAATCTTGCACACACTTGTTCACCTCGAGCTGATCATCAATACAGCTTAGAGGCGTATAAATCAAGCAATCATCAGCATAAGGCTTTATCTTAACAGGTCGCTTTACAATGGTACTCATATAATTTATATACATTACAAACAACAGCGGGCCAAGAACGGACCCTTGAAGCAGGCCAGAAAACATCTAATGTAGCGGACCATCAATCCTAACCGCCTGCTTGCGGGGATTCAGGTAGGCGCCAATTCAATTTAAAATTTCATCACTGAATCGCATTATTCGCAGTTTAAAAAACAGTTTAGTGTGGTTGACAGCGTCAAAAGCTTTCGCAAAATCAATACAAATCACATCAACCTTTTGGCGGTTGTCTATATAGCCGAGCTGAAATTATGAATGGTCTGAATTTATTGCGTCACTGTGGACTTTTCTCTTCAAAATTCATGGTGACAGTCACTAAGTATTTGATTGGCCTCGAAGTGAAGAATATGTTTTGCTATAATATGTTCTATAAATTTGCAGCAAACAGATGTCAGCGACCTAGGCCGAAAGTTGCTAATAATCATTCGGTTGCCTGCTTTAAACAAAAGTATGACGATTTCCCAGCGGCCGTCCTGTGGTATATAATTACTTTTTAAAGATTTTAAAAATATGGTGACAAGAAAGAACGATACCCGTTCATCGTATCTTCCACCTTGCCAGAAATGCTGTTGGTATTTTGTACAGGCTGCTAGCCTTCTTCGAATCCACACGTAGCACCTAAGAAAAAATATCTTCTTGGTCGAATCAAAGGTTCCAGAGGACACGCACATGAATAATTCAAGTTGCTATCACCGAACAGATCTGACATTAGACGGAGCATACGAAAACACACTCTGGCTGGCTTGGAGTCGGTATACCTGTGGTAATCTTTGTTCCCACGAACCATCCTGATCGCTCCGAGGTATTCTGTAATGTCATACGTAAGAGAATGTCCAAGATAAGGCGTACTGCTGGTTATGCGCGATGAGAGGATGTCTAGATCTTTCTCTGTCTGGTGACCAGATTCATTGATTTTTTCTGGTAGGCTTTTCCTGGAAGCAAGGGAGACATGCTTGCAGACGCAACCACTAGCCCCGGTATTAGCAGTACTACTACTAAAATTTGCGAGAGTGTCAACTGCATTTGCTAATCTTGGAAGAAGATTTGTACTGTTTGAATTGCGAGACCCAGTAGGTCACGCCGTATTTCTTTAAGGTGAAAACCTGAGGTGTCCCACAAAAGGCGAGAAGCGACGGTAATCTTTGATCGTCCGCATTAACATGAAAGGAACCAAAGTTACCGCTGATGAAAAGAGAAAATAAACGAAACACGTTTGGGTTCGTGTGAGATTTGAACTCTGCTCGCTGGACTAGCAGCAAAGTGCGGTAACCATTGAGCTAAACCTGCAACCCGCCAGAATAGAACGAAATTTTATCTGCGTTGTGCGCCTTGATAGGAGGACGTCACGGCACGTGAGTTGAACAGGTGCGCGTGGCAAAGATCTCTCACTGTGAGGAAGACGCAACGTAAATTGACGCCAGTCTCTCTGCGGAAGTAATTTGCATAAAAAAACGAATAAATAAAACGTAAAAAATGCGGAGACATGATGTAGCAGTCGAGATCTATTAGATGAAGGCTGGCTTTCGCGAATCACGTATGGAGACCTGAGTGCGATTGCATTTTCTCCTTCGAACACACCCCGAAAGTAGCGGGCAATGCACGCAAGGCAGCCAAATACAACGGGTCTCATCGAAGTACCGAGTAACCTCAATACCGCTGCCAAGGCTGGGCATGAAAGCTGTCACTGTGCCTGAAAAACCATCAGGTTGCGCTTATACTGCGAAGATTTATTTTACCAAATTCGAAGTTTTTATATGTAGGCAGGCGTTTGGCTCTCTTTTAATTATTGATTCAGTTTATACCAATGCGTCATCATTTATTGGCAAAACACCACACGTTAAAGCCCTCAAGATTGAAAATTCAAGCACTGGTCGGAATTATGTGTTTAATTGGATAGCATTTACTGACGGTCAGGCTGCTACTAACGTGTCAGTTATTTCACTGGGGTTAGAATTGCTTCCGCTCTCCATCCTACCCTTCATCGCTCAAACCTCTTTCACCTCACGGCCTCCTATGATTCCTCCAAACTCGGCAGCCGGACACTCCACTTTTTTTTGCCATCCACATAACAATTACAGTAAACATTCGTTTAGCGAAATAGCTTCATTGGAATTCTCGCTTCTTTCGACGTTTTCTACCATCACAACTGCAGTGCAGGGGAAATGAATTATTCCCGCTTTTTAACAAAGTAATGCTTATAACGAAGCCGGTCTACTGTCCCGAGGACTTCGTTATGAGGATAGTTTATAGGGCATTGAAAACGCTTAAGTGCGCGGCTTATTCCGCTGTCGAAAACTGTCCTTGCATTCGGTGAACGTGGGACACCCTTCCTCGAGCCATGTCATAGTTAGAGTACTGGAACACTTATTTCTCATTTTTAAGCATCTTAAATATTTGCAGAACACGATTAACAAGCGAATCCAATGCTTATAAAAAGAGGTAGACAAGTACCCCAGTCAAATATTACTGCTCTACGCCCATCAGCTAACTTAAACATTTTCTCTAAAGATTTTCATCTCTTTCTTTCCTGGGCATTGTTTGGGCGCATGAATGACGTCATTCAAACTATGTCACGGCTGTTGGCTGGTTTTATTTTAGTTGCAGGAACGAACGTACCCAATTTTCATTTTAAAAAACGCAACTCAAGCGAAGCAGAACATCGAAAACGTATCTTCTGTGATGAGCAGAACACGCAGTGCCGCTGTGCGTTCGCAGAACTGCACCTTTCGCATCGCTTCCAGGCATGAAAGAAAGAGTGAAGGCATTTATGGTAAGTTTTGCAGTGTCCCTTTAGGTAGCGCTGGGGCACCATATTTTTGGAAGAGCTCATTGTTTGCCTCATTATTACCGTATTTACTCGATTTTAAGCATCCCTTTTTTCCTATGATCGTGATGCCCAAAGTGAGGGAGGTGCTTAGATACGAAAAATCTAAACTGACCCCCTTCCCCCGCCCCCCAACACAGACACACGCACAAACTTTTTTTTGCGGCAGAATCTAGATGAGGCGGGTGCAAAGAAAATGTTTTATTATGCAAACATCCAAAAAATTGGGCCCATCTCCCCGCGAGGGGGACTCGAGTAAATGCGCAGCATAGGGGGTGGGTGTATTGCGTTAACGTTTAGTGTTTGGGGAGTTGGTGGTAGTGAATGCGTTGTATCAGCAGCTTCTTGACGTAGTTTGAATGAGTCAAGGATATAAGGCACGTTCGTAGCCTCCCATTCTGTGTCGGCTTTGTGGCGCAGTGGGTAGAGCACCATGTACATTACGCTCCGCCCGCAGGGTCGAGGAATCGAAACCAGGCGCCGGATAGTATTTTTTTTATATATAGTGTAGGGGGAGGGGTGCGGACTACGACTATGGACGTCAACGCGGGTGACATCGTGAGTTACTGAAATGCTCTGCATTTAAAAGGCACAGACACTGAACCCGCTGTGACTCGCCACTTATGCCTGATACTCAGTCACACTGACTACCCCTTGTTGTGCCAGAGCGGCCAGCCCAAATTCGTTGCACGGGGCGACGCACCGATAGCATGGCCGATTCACGCCTTAAACCAGACCAAACTGCCCGCGACCGACTTGCCCAGACTTGTCCCGCCGCAGAGGCGCCTCTCCTTTTGCGTCGCGGTGGCTCGGCCGAATCCTGCATCGGGTGAACGACCAGCAGCGGGCATGTCGCTACTCGCCTGGAGGCAAGGTCACGAAAACGGCGTGGGCATCGCCCTCCCTTTCTCCATCGTGATGAATCCGCTGACTCACCGCTTCGCTACCATTTGTCGGATTTCAAACTTCAGCCAGCGAGAGTCCTGATTGGAGCAATCCAAATTTCTCGGGGCCACAACGGAATTCCGGGGGTATAAATACCCTCCCGGATCACGCATCATCGGCATACTCCGGCGGCATTCTCCGGCGGCATTCTCCGGCGGCACTTTTCGGAGGCACCGAGTGGAGAGGTGCTGTCGCCTTTGTGCGAACCACGTAACATTTGCTTACCCTTGTACATACTGTATATAAATGTTACTTCAACTTTTCGTCGGTTCGAGAACTTCATCGCTCTGCTCTGCGCCGCGTCGATAGCGGACGGAGCAAGGCAGAGTCGCTACTTCTCCGGTGACTGCGCTCGGATGGCCAGCCGCAACAGTGGTAAATGCGGTCAGCGGGCCCAGTCCTAACAGCGGAGACAGTGTCGGGATGGCTGATTCCCAACATCGGTGCCGAGCTGGGATGCGAGTCACAACCTTGGTTACTGCGTTTGGAAGGTCATTCCCAACACTTTCAAGTCTATTGTACCGCTTGAGCCGCCGCTCTCAGTAGCCCACAGCAGGTTGTATTCCCTTCCCTCGAAATGGTTTGCAATCGAACATTTCCTAAATTACTTGGCCACGACGTCAACTTGGACCCGCTTCCAGACGTCTGAAATCCACCTCGCGATGGTTAGCGGGGATGTTTTACGCATCGTGCAGCGTTTTCTGTTGTGTAGCGTCGTGAGTCAACTCCTGACCCCTACTGCCTCCCTTTCTTTTGAGCAGCCAATTTGCCCAGACCGTGCACCAGAAGCCGAGATTGCTCCGTACCGACAGCTGCGGTTCATGAGCAGAGCGAGCAACCGCGGTTGGAAGCCTGGGCAACACGCGCTTCTTTGCGGAAAGGGTGGTGGAGGGGGAAGGGGGGTGGGGGGTGGGAGGGGCTTAAATTCGTGTGCAAACTATTTTCCAATTTTTTTTTTTTTTGCTGAAGGTAGGGGAAGGTGCTTAATCGAGAGGGGCTTATAATTGTAAAAATGTGCGAGGTTTCGAGACGGGCGAGTAAGTTGGAGCATTTGCCAACTCCGTATTCAGTAGGGAATAGCAGCGACCGTACGGAGCTTCTCCAACTTGTGCAGCTTCTGAGTAGAACGCTTAAACGCTCTAATTTCTGTATCGACGAATTGTGAGTACACTGCTTACGAAACCAGACTATATTCTGCGCATGATTTAAGCTTCTCTGCAGTAATTTTCACGGCCTTTTTGCTCCGTCCTTGTGCGTTTATGGGTATTAACAACTGAAAATGCTTTCCCTTAAATTTCGGCTGATTTTAAATGCGCGTCGGCGGCTTTGCGACGCTACCTTTTTTAATACGATCATCGCATTAGCATTTTTTCCGAGAGCTCGAGCATGGCTACAGGGCCCACTTTCTCTCCGTCTCCGCACTCTCGAGAGAAACTTCGTAATTCCGACGTCTGTTGTTTGGCTCCACATGTTCCCTGAAGCAGCCCCAGCCTCCCATGAAGGTCTGTTCTCGCTCAGATAATTGCAATGCGCCGGCTTAACGCAAACGAAACACTCCGGCCGCAACATCGGGCGTTCCGCGTTGAGTACTTGCTACCCCCAACGGAGAAAACTTCGAAGGCCTTCGAGGGCACTCGTTAGCTGAACGCAATGAGTTCTTTCCTTTGATTTTTAGAATCAACGTTCCGTTCACGGAACTCTGGCCAGGTAAGTAATTTATGTTTGGGTGGCGTAACGTGGCGTTTTTAAGGCGGGGTTTGCGCGCCATCTTTTTTAATTGGGTATGCAGCGAACGGATTCACTCGCTGAACTTTGACGACTGGAAATTCGGCTGGTTTGCCATAATTTGTCGCGTTCTTTTGTGGGATGAAAGTTCAGTGGACCCGCATTCACAGCTCGGCAGACATCTTCGATTAGAGGGCGCGTGCAGCGGCATTATTGAACGCTGTCGCCCTTTCCTTCGCGTCTATAAGCATTTCGAAAGCTACAGTTGTCAGTACGTTGCCGTATTGTGTGCTTTGCTCGCCACAGCAGGCAATTCTTTTATTGCGCCCACTTTGGTAGTGTTGCGATTTTCTTTCAAGTGGCAAGCGTTTATCGCTGGTGTGAAGTAACTTAGACATGTAAACGATGCCCAGACTTGGAGGAGTCCTGAGGGAGATGGAAAAATGAGCTGATCGAGTTTCTAAGTTATGCGATGTGCATAGAGCAGCAGTATTTGTCTCGGGTAGTTGCGGCCACCTAAACCGAGGAACGGACACTCTTATTGACCGCGTTCTAAAAGTATTTCAGATTTTGAAAAATAGGCGTTGCAGGAGGCCTTGAAATTCCAAGGGCACAAACAAAAAGCATATTACGGTGAAACCAGGGGGGGTCGGCAAAGATTATGAACGTCTTTTTTGCGCCTGCGGAAATAACGGCTATGGACCAAGCTGTCACGCCGCTTTACAATGAGCACTCACACTTCTGATGTTGTATGCTTTCTCTTTAACGATTACCGTCTTTTGTCCGCATGAAAATTTTAAATGCGTACCAAATCCATTTGTATATGTCACTTGTACAGAGAGCTATTTCTTTCTGCTTTATTTGTTTTCTTGCTTTTAAAGATACAGGTTGTATTTGTTGCTTTCTGTTCTGGTCCCCATTGTTTAGGGGCTGTAAATTTTACTAATTAAAAGCTGTCGATTTCCGACAGCATTTACTTCTTTGGCCCGACGTCCTGTACTTTGCGCAACATGCAATGCAATACAAACAAACAAACAAACAAACAAACAAACAAACAAACAAACAAACAAACAAACAAACAAACAAACAAACAAACAAACAAACAAACAAACAAACAAACAAACAAACAAACAAACAAACAAACAAACAAACAAACAAACAAACAAACAAACAAACAAACAAACAAACAAACAAACAAACAAACAAACAAACAAACAAACAAACAAACAAACAAACAAACAAACAAACAAACAAACAAACAAACAAACAAACAAACAAACAAACAAACAAACAAACAAACAAACAAACAAAACAAATGCTCCAATGTTCCAATTCTAGGGGTTAGAAATATTAAAAGAAGCGGTACAACCTGTGCATTAATTGGCAAGGTCGAATTAAGTTTTATTCAGTGGTTGCGCAGATTGAACAATCAAGGCAGGGCTTTTGAAATATTGTTTTGATTACTTTCGCAACAATGCGGCCATGAGGCTTAGTATCGTGACTACTTTCTTGCAATATAATTGGCGTGCCACCACTTTTTTGAGCGACCATTCCTTGAACTCGAAAAAATTAGGGCGGAAGGCATGTCTAATGCTGTTAATGTAAGCATGCTAGCTAATGATGTTGATGCATGCTGTTGATGTAATGATACTAAGAACAAGACGCACGTGCACTCTGCTGTTGACTTGTTTAGGTCATTCATCTTATTGACAATCTGTTAACGGAGTGGGCGTCTACAGTGCACTAGCAGTAGCTCCTTAAATGCACATTCCAATGCATCGAGAAAAAATAGAGGACATTCCGATTTGCCTGCATTTGCTTTTCCCGCTAAACATATGTGCTTCCAGACCTTCACAGAAATTTCAGTTTATCTCTGCGGAGTCACTTTCTGTCTTAATCAGCGTTAAATGTTCAGCTTGCTCTCCACCCGGATATCCACAATCAAACTCACTTTCGACCTGTTCCTGCAGAATCCCTTCCCACGAAAAACGAAACAAAAAGAGGCAGAACCACGAACTGGAGTGTCTACGCAGTTTGCTGCAAAAACAGCCGCAGTCGTCCCGCGGTGCCTTTAGATAAATTGCACAGAGAACGCGGACAACGTGAGACAACGCGAAGACAGCAAACTTGAGCAGACGGAAAGTTGCCGCATGTCTGTATGTGTTTGCTCGTAGGGGTTGCGCGAAAAGAGGGCTGGGAGGTAATCGAGTGGTTCGCGACGCCGGTCAAGAGAATGCAGACTAATCAAGAAACGAAGACTAACGTCTGGCCAAATCCCGGAAGAAAGAGACACTGCAAATACGCGAGCGAGAGGAATGAGAACGAAAGCAGACGCGGGCGCTCGGCAATGTGAACGGCGGTGGCGGTCGTAAGGGACGCCCCGACGTTCTTACCGTTGGCCCCATCCCCACGGCGTACCATGACCTTGTCGCCGGTAGAAGTGCTGGCATTACGGCCTGATCACACGCCTGAATAATTAACGTGGGCCTCCAAAGAAGCCCGCTCCAGGCGCCGGGAACGGTGGCAAACCGGGCGCTACGCGTCACCGGATCGCGTTTTTGTACAGAGGGCATTCAGATGAGGCCCCGAACCAAGGCCTTTCTACGCGGAAACTACGGTGGAGGCTGTTGTGCAGCAGGCAATGGTAGAAGCGTGCGATGGAGCGTTCAATGCAGGACTTTGATCTGGCTTTCTCGATGTCTAGTCCGAAAGAAATTCGACAGGTCGTCTGTAAAGGGTGCTCCACCGCACAACCGGTATTACTGCGGTGAAGCATACTACTGCGACGTTATTTCAGTGACAACAGCCATGCTAAGCAGGATGCTCAAAAAAGGAAAAAGCCCCGAGGATGGCAGCATCTTCACCGGGGCGGAACACAGGGTGCTCTATTAAGATAACGTGTTCTGGAACGGGAAGGGGATTAAGAAAAGTTATAAAGATAATTTGTTTTCGAAGGGGATGCAAAATGCGACGCTCGGGACCGGAAAGGGGAAACATGAAGACGTGGGGCGACGCTTCCCTCGAAGGAATAAAACTTAAAGTCGATTGGGACCTCTAAAGTTACCGTGCGTATGGATTGCAGCAATGGCCTTTCTTTCCTTAGTATGGTTTCCTCTCGTGTAAGCGTATGAAAGCCCGTTAAGACTGGTTTTAAATTACAGTTGAGGATAACAGATACCTCGGGCGTATCGTTGCTCACTTCCGTCTACTTGGATGCGCAATGCCAGAATGGGAGTTCTGGCGGGAAGCAGTTTTTTACACAAACTTATTTTAACTGTCGGGGACGCGGGAAAAACTTTTTTCTTGATGCCTTAAAAGAATGGTATTATATAAGCGCACTGAGAGGCTCACATGGGTTAGGATTAAGCCGCCTCCGAAAAGCAAGTGATGCTTGCGCATGGGCCATCCTTGTTACTTAGTATCCGTTCTTCCGGCTTACAGAAGAAGAATTGTGGGCATAGTTCGAAACTGTAGCAAACAGTCTCAGGCGTGGACGGAAGCGAGGGACGTAATCTGTAGAGAAGACGGCTGTCACCTCACGTCGTCGATAACGATTGTTTCGGCGAGAGCACGCGCTCGACTTCCTCCTGGTTAGAAGTTTGAGCGGCTCGCAACAAAACCGGCGGCACGCGCGTTCTAGCGGAACGCCAGTCACGTTTTTCTCTGGCGAGAAAGGAACCGAGAGAAAGAGAGAAACCATGAGGGGGTATGAGCGGAGACACGACTGCCAGGGATGTCGGTGTCTCCGCTCGCATGTCCGGCCACGTCCTCCATTTCGAATAAGAGTCACGTTGGCACGCCACCCAGCGCAAAAGGGCAACTATGCACAATAGCAATCGTGTGCACGGTGGCTGCAGAGTTTACGCTGCACTGGGCTGCGGTGCTGAGGTAGCCAGTTTTCTGTTTTCGGAGAAGTCTGCCGCTGTTGCTGTTGCTGTTGAGATCATTGGGTCCTTAACGCGCTGGCGAAGAAAGCTGGCAACCGAACGAAGGATATGAGGGCGGCACGATTACTGACACTTTACTTATTTGTGAGCCTTCTTATTAGCGCTGCCGGCTAATGAATAAATCAACTATGCAATCACTTGAGCTTGTGCCAAATCAAAAGTTGAAATGTGGATTCAAATTTCTGAGAGTCAAGAGTTTGAAGAGAAAAAGACGACACAAGGATTGGTGTAAATAACTACTTAGCGGATGTGCCAAGAGTCACGTGACAGACAACAGAACGAGAAGCACGCACACAAGCTCTCAAAGAAACATGTAAAATCTTTCTTCGCAGTTAACTCTCAGGGGTCAAAAACGTTTATAAATGTACAGGTATAATTCAAGCAGGGCCCACATCCGCTAGTTGCCAAGCCACGGCGACTCTGGAGGTTGCGATGGTCATTGCATGGTTGGCATAGTCACATGCTGGTTACCTCAAACTGTCCGTATATGAATAGTGCGTTATGTACGCCCACAGAGGAAAGAAAAGCTTAGAAGAGGTATTGACATCACTTCTAGTAATACCAGTAACGCCATTCTTGTAGGCCGCCCTGTTTTGCTTGGAATAACAGGTAGGAATAACATTTCTTGCATCTTCAAGGGTCATGTTGCCAGCTTACATTGGAGGAACTAATTTCCCAGTTTGAAGTACTAAGTGGGTTGTAGGCCCCGGCTCGCACTACTGGTGCCAGACTTCTGTCAAGGGAACAAGTGCCTAGTGCGGCGAGGGATCGGGCGTCATGGTATGGGGGAGTATTTGGTGAAGAACCATAGGACAGCGCACTTTAGAGAATAAAGTGATGGTCCTAGAATGCAGCGCAGTGCCAGTGCCAGGTTAAATGGTGTATATCCGCGGTAGTGATTACTCGACAGTGCGGCCAACGTGTTGGAGGTGACTTCCCTGGGGGAACGATTTCGATATGATGTGAGGGCTGAGAGCAGCAGTGGTAAGTGTCTTATTAATGAAAATTTCGGCTGGGCGTGGATCAAGCACCCCGATGCCGCCAAGCATCACGCGGGGTGCTTGATGCTTGGCGGCATCGATGCACGTGGCGGGCGTGGTCTAGTTGCAGGCGAAAGGAGGTGGGCGAGACAACAGCAGAGGGTTGGTCATCCAGCGGAGAGGTTACGAGGAGGCTCTCGTAAAATGGGAGGCTCTCGCATGGGAGGCTCTCGCCTGTCCCATGCGGCACCAACATTGGCACACACAGGGCAGGAGCTACGGGCGTGTAGAGCGGATAGCTTTTTTTGTCGTATGCGCCGAGAGCGCGACCAGTGGCTGCTGCGGCTGCAATGGTTCGGTCGATTTAGTTTTCCTGCTAGACCACATAATTATCCCACTCGCTTCTAATCTTCGCGTACGTCACGCAAAACATGATGAAATGGCGCGAAGGAAGAAACGCACTTTTCACTGTCATGACGCTAGTTCAATTTCAGTGGATAAGTTCAAACGTCATTTTGAGTATTTGATAATGTTTGGAATTCCTCCATTTTATCACGCTTTTACCCATTTTTACCCACCCCCTCTGTGACACCCTATGGGGCTTGAGGGTATTCAAATAAATAAATAAATAAATAAATAAATAAATAAATAAATAAATAAATAAATAAATAAATAAATAAATAAATAAAACTTTATTGGCACAAGGATGGCGACTCGGCGTATGTGGGGGCGGGTGGGGAGGGTGGTGTCAATTCGGGAAAACTTTACATTCTCAGATGAACGCCAGTAGCGAGAGCGAAGTCCCACAAGCAGGCAAACACCTGCTTGGCTGTGGCTGCGGGTGGGTAGAGGCAGTCCGTCAAACAGGTAACGCTGCTGTTTTTGCAAGAGGTGCGCTCCGCGTGCAGTCCTGGACACGTCCATAGGAGATGTTCAATGGTCGGTGTGGCTCCTACCGAGCACGTCACGCACGTGGGTGGTGTCATGGCCGGCGGAGGTGAATTGCTTGAGGGAGTGCCTGGGAGAACGGGTGGCCTCCCTTTCTTTGGTATGTAAGAACGCCACTTCAAAAGGATGTCCTCTGTAAGCGCCGCCCTAGCACGAGCCTTGTGGATCCGAACCTGAAGGCCACGTGGCAGTCCTGTAGGTAACGGGTAGTCATTGGCAGGGATGTGGCTGCGGAGTCGAGCTCTAGCACATCGCTGGTAGGTGGCACGGGCTTCATAGGGGTCCTAGTTTGGGTCGCGATGAGGCAAAACTGGGTGGGAGCGGGTGGAAAGAACATCGCTCGCCAGGGCACGCACGGCCTCCTTGGAGGAGTTAACGCAGTGCCCTGGCACCCAGTCCACCCGAATTTGTAGTCCTGTTGTACAATGTAGCCTCCCGGCAAGCATCTTGATGGACGCACAGATAGAATTCTGATAAGGCACCCGGCGCAATGCGCGGAATGCCTCCTGGCTTGCTGTGAAGGTAGTTGCATGAGGCTGGTTGGTAGGCCAGTGAGAAATTTGAAGTTGTCGGACAGCCGGTAATATCACTTCGAGTTGGAGGTGGGTAGACGATGGCGCTGTTGGGTATTCTTGTTGACAGGCGGCTTGAAATGTCGAGTGAATGGCCGCTAATCCGGCAGTATTGGTGGTTGGGTCCCAAGTGGCATCGGTATAAACAGCGCTATGTGGAAACCGCTCGGTCATTTCAGCTGCGCGTCTGTGTTTGTTGGAGTGAGGAAGCGTAGGACCGGTGACTGGGAGTGGCTTTGGGTTAACGACGATGAAGTGGTCCCATGGTGGAAGCGGCAAAGGGATGGGATGGTGTGGTGCCGCGCATTGTGGCAGTAGCGCGAGTAGCGCACGGCCGGCGAGAGTGGATGCTCGTGGGAAGTCGTGGCCTTCCTGACGGGTTCGGATGATTTCTGTGAGAGGAGGGAGTTGAGCGTGCTTGTAGAGCTCCTCGAGTTTGGCATGTTTGGGAAGGCCAGTGATGACTCGAAGGCTCTCACGATGTAGCACCTCCAGCTGCTGCAACTGAGCCTTAGTGAAGTCGAAGCATACTGCCCTATATGTCACTTTGCTCGTGAGGACAGCCTGGGTCAATAGTTTGAGTGTCTCCGTTGTAGCCCCTCCTAACCAGTTGCTTATGCTTTTGATTATGTGAAGCTGTTGATGCCATGTTTTCTTGATTTGTTCAAGCCGCACACTGCAACCGCCATCCTCAGGGACAGGGATGCCAAGAATTTTAACCCACTTTCGGGGGACGGCTTAAGCAGCGATCGTACAAACTGAAAAGTGTAAGTGTTCTTCTGTTGCTGTGTGCCACCAAACACCACATACGTGCTTTTGTCAAGCGAAGGCTGCATCCCAGTGTGTTGGAGGGTGTCGGCGAGAGTATCGAGTGCAGTTTGAATACGTACCTGCACTTGCTGTTGGGTCAGGTCTGTCTTACGGGGGTCAATCCAAATCGTAATATCGTCGGCATATGTAGTACTTTGAATGTGGGGTATTTGTCGGAGTTGCCTGGCAATTTTTGACATGACAAGATTGAATAGAGCCGGATATAAAATAGCGCCCTGCGGTACACCTCAGGGGTTGTGGAAGATGTGGGGCTGCTCTTTACCCGTATGGATTTCAAACGTTCGGTTGCATAGAAAGTTCTTGACAAAATTGGTGAGTCTGTGACCGATGTTAAGTTCTCCCATAATCGAAATGATGTAGGCTTGGGAAACTGTGTCGAATGCTTTCTTGAGGTCAATAGTAACAAGGACTCCTGGAGCTGTTTTAACAGTCTTTCTGGTGCAGGGTCGTAAATGGCGTCGTTCGCTGTCTCGAGCAGGTAGGTGAGACGAGTAAGGATCATGCGCTCCATCAGTTTGCAAAGAGTGGATGCATGTGAAATGGGACGAAGGTTGGAAATGGAAGTAGGGTTTTTTTAAGGTTTTGGTATTGGGTGCACAACGGAGTGCTTCCATTCAACAGGGAGTATCCCAGATTCCGACATTGTGTTAATTTCCGCCAACAACTGTTCTTTAGATTTCTCATCAAGGTTTCGCAGCATTTGCCAAGTAATTTTGTCCTTTCCGGGAGCGCTCTTGACATTAACACCATCAAGGGCTATGTGCAGTTCATGAATGGTGAAGAATATGTCCTCAGGCTTCAGGTGATCACCGTAGGTTGGGGCGTAGATAGTCGAGTCGTATACGTTATCTTGGGGGAAGAATGTCTTGGCTGTAACTCGTTCCATTTCGTCTTCGTCTATAGACTGAGCAAGTAGGATGTTTTGCGTGGTGTTAAGGGATTTTGTCGTACCAAAGAGAGCTTTGTAAGTGCGCCACAACTTATAGGCACCGGTTCGTTCATTTAGGCTTGCGCAGTGGTCAAGACAGCGGGTTCTTCTGAGGTGCTTAGCGTACCGTCTAGCTTGTGCTGTTTTGTTCCGAACTTTGAGTAAGTCGTTGAATTGTTTTCCATTGCTGAGATATTGCAAATGGAGGGTCTCGCGGGTCGACCAAAGGTTGATCAAGTGTTTGTCAGGTGTCGGAGTCTCGTCCCAGACGTCGAAATTTCTGCTGGCATGCTTGACAGCCCCAGCGATTTTAGTGGCTAATGGTAAAGTGTGCTCGTATTCCGCAATGAGGGAGCGAAAGCGTTCCCAGTCTACCACTGTGCGACGCAATTTGCAACGAGAAGTTGAGTCTGCCAATGTTATTCATATGGGGTAGTGATCGGAACCCATAGGGTCTGTACCACAGCGCCATTCGCGAACTACACTGTTTGAGGCCCACGTGAGGTCAAGGGTAGTGTCCGTCTGATTTGCGTGAAGCCCGTGACGGGTGGGGTAGTCGAGGTTGTTCTGAAGTTCCAGCCCTGCTCTGGTAGCGTTATCGACAAGTGCTTGGCCGCGAAGGTCCGTTGTATTGTGGTGCCAAGCTAGGTGTTTAGCGTTGAAATCTCCAACGAAGAGGGGTTTTTCATGCGGGTATTGCTGGCGTAAATTAAGTAGCCAAGAATAATCAATGCCAAGAGTAGCTCGATAATTTGTTGTAGGGCGATGCTAATGAGATGCTAAGAGATATCTAGTCTTGTTAACAGTGCAGCGGACAGCAACTGTTTCCTGTATTTCCGTACAATAAGAAGAGGTATCAACTTGGGTGTGAGGTATGTCCTTCCTGATGAATATGGCGGCTTGTGCTTCTGTTTTGAATTGACCCCCGCGTTGTTTGTGATGTATGGACGGCACAAAGTAGCCCTGATAACCTGCTATTTCTGGGGTCGTACTTCTCGTTTCCTGAAGCAGGAGTGCGAGAGGCTGACCTGTTGTCCGGAAGAGTTCCCCAAGCTCTGCGGCACTGTACTTAAGAGAACGGCAGTTCGATTGAAGCACGTCAGGGTGGGAATAAGGCTTAGAGCCATGAGCTGTGGTTGCAGGGTTGTGACCAGTAGTCACGTCTAACTGCATGGCAATGCGTTGTAGAATCTTCTGAGTCTCAGTCAGCTGTTGCGCGATGTGTTGCATGCATTGCTGAAATGACTGCATGTCCTGGTGGCATTCGACTGGGAATGTTGTTGTCTCTTTGGTGTGTTTTTCTAACATGGGGAGAATTTTGTGATGACTGGGGGCTTGTAAATTAACTTGAAACTGTGGTTCGTCCGGCGAGGTATCATCCTGGCGAGGAGAAATGGCGGGGGAGGTGGTTTGTTGCTTTTCGAGAGTGTTGTTTGCTTCAGGCTTGCTTGATGCTTGCTTGAAGGAGAGATTCTGTCTGTGTGTGATAATGCGTTTCTTTTGTTATTCATTCCCTGCTCATGGTTGCGTTTAAGTAATAAAATTTGTTTCTGTAGAGCTGCCATCTCCTCAGGGAATTGTATCTCGGCTTTTTGACGTGCTTGTTGTAGTTCAGCAATTATGGGATCATCCTCGTAGCTGACGGCAGATTCCAGCGGCGTGGAGTCTTGAGTGAGATAGTTTATCTCTGAAGCTTTCGATGCAACGGGTAAGGGCGAGTCGCCGGGGTCTGTAAGTCGCCGTTGACGGTTGCCATTTTGGTAACGGTTTTGAAAGTGGTTTTGTTGCTGGCGTATTTTAACCATTTCGACGAAGTGAGTGCGTGATGGACAGTCTGGGCTAGTGGCGAGGTGTCCGTCTTTTTTACAATGCACGCAGTGCTGCACCTGTTCCTTATAAGGACACAGACCTGGAGAGTCCTTCGACTCGTGGTATCTACCACATTCGTTACAGATAATAGTTGGGGAAGGACAGCTACATGCCTTATGCCCTGGTTTGTGACAACTTGTGCAAATTAGTGACTCTGCCTGGTAAATTTGCACACGGCGTAAGAAACCGTGGCAAGTTACAAACAGTGGAACGATGTCAGAAGCGAAGTGGATAAGCACAGTTCCATTACGACCCATGGGGCGTGCTGCGAGTATAGCGAAGCCATCAGCTTTAAGAGCGCACATGAGGGTATCGTTATCGGCTCCGGGGTCGCACTTATATATGACGCCGCGTGTAATGCCTCGTGTAGGAAGCTGATATACATTCACCCGTAGGCGCAGGTCGGACGAAATAGGGATGACGCGCAATTGTAGATGTCGCTCGCATGTACAGAGTCGCATGTGGTCACAGTAATGCTACTGGAATTCTTATTAGTTTTCATGATAACATACTTGGTCAGTTGCGGGTCTCCAGCGAGGCGGTAGATAGCCTGTTGCAGGCTATCACAGTCATAACGGGTGCTTTTGAGTTTTTTGAGTCTAAGTTTGAGTGAGTACAGAGTGAGGAAAGAAGTTGTGGTGGAGTTTGAGCGAGGTCTTTAAGGTTGGCCGACCTATGCAAATGAGCGGCACTACGTTCAGTTGAAAAACGTTTCCTAAAAAAAGGAGAGGGGGGTGGGGAGTTCGCAGCATTGTTCTTTTTTTTTTCAAGATTGTTTCTTAAAGCTGCTTTACCCGCTTATTTTTTCGCGCGATGGACCATTGGGATCCCTTTACCTCAGACAATATTGAGTGCGTAAACTGAAATATGAAGCACCCGAACCAAGGCTTAAGAAAGAAAATGTGCGTACAACTGCATCACCATGAAACTCGTATCATAATGCAACCTGGAGCTAGCGAAACCCGTCCGTTTGTTCCCGGCGAGTCGTTCAGTTCCGCTTTTCAACGCCCTCCCCATCTTCTCTTTCACTTTCTGTTGCGTTCAGATAAACCGTGCGAAACACATTGAAGCGCTGTCAAAAACACTTTTTCTCGTTATTTTTTCTTCCTTGTCTGAGTTCACCCGGTAAGGTGGTTCTTATTTATTCCTATTCAGCGAAATAACAAAATCAACAGAGGTGCGAACAGAAGCAAGATTTTTTGTTCTTTTTTTTTTTTTTTCGGAAAATTACCCAAACCGAATTGGCTACTCAGGATGCCTCGGGGACATGCGAATCGGACTGGGATGAAGGTGGAAGATCGCCGCACCCATTTAGAGCAAAGAAGATCATAAAAAAGGTGAAAGAATAACAGCGTCGGAAAAACAACCTGAAAACACTGCATCAAAGTCGACCACAAAATGTGAAGAAGAAGAATGAAGAAGCGAAGATTTCGTTAGAGGACAGCGCTGTGGAGCTTAGAAAGTCAATTATCCTGGATGACTGAACGTCGCCTCCCTGTTTTTCTTCGTAGCACTGCGGGGTCGGAAGAATAGGACGCATGGGATTGTCAAGCTATAGAACGCTCTGTTTAGCTGCGGTCGCTTCAGACATAACATCTTTTGTCATGCACACGGTTGCTTCATAGCGGCGGCAGCATGAGCTTGTTGTCGTGCTTCGCCACTCTTTGCGAGGCTTTCGTGAAGCGGGAAATGTTGGCTCCACTCCATTTTCTTGTCTCCCTAAACAGCTGGCGAATGTGTTCTCTTATAGAGCGATGCTAACGATTGGCGCACAGCAGCAATTGTTACCGTGCAGTACGTTTCTCCTTACCGCTAAGTGTTTCAAGCAACCCGGAATTTGGCTGAAACGAAACCACTATGCTTTGGAAAAACATATGTCAATGTACAAATCCGATTTTTATTCTATAGTTCTAACGTAAAAGATTGAAAAGGCGTTCACGTAGTATACGACGCGTAGTATGCGCGTCCGCTGTATATATAGCGTGTATGGGCAGACAGGTTGCGAGAAATGAATATGTTTTGCTGCTTGCAACCCCGTTTCTATCTCGAAAGCAAAGTATTATAACCGAACAGGTTTATATGTTTTATAAGAAAAAAATAAATAAGCCCACAAAAAAAACAGATGACAAAGCTTTCTAACGACATGGACGAGGGCAATTTGCAACTGGAGCTGGTTCGTAATGTAAAATACCACACCCCGGATGTGGCGCTCTCCGTAATGCAGCCACCTACGCGCGTGCACACGCCAGTGCATACACCCAGACGATCAGGCGATAACATAACAATGAATGCGGACAACGACGGCAATATCTGGGATTGGAGGCCTGGCTATAGCGGTTGACGCACCCGTTGCGTTAGCTCACAGGCTGAAACGCTCTGCTACTTAGACGGAGTATACGCACTTCTCCTGGTGAACCTCAGGGACGCTCAGTGGAAGACCCTGGAGCTGGCTCATCGAACGGCCCTTCCGCGCTGCGTCGGCCTCCCAGCAGACTCTTCAGTGGCCAGCAACCTGGCGGAAACTGGAAGCTTGCCCATCCAGCTGCTCGCCATGCAGACAGCGCTGCGGCATGTGGAGCGCCTGCATCGAGCACCTGCACCAAGCGCCTGCACCGAGCACCCCCCCCCCCCTTCCCACAGCACGCTTCGCTCGAGAGGCCAATCCCGTATGGGCAGCATGGCCGCTCTATTTGAGGACTGTGTTGAAGTCCCTCAGAGGGCGTGCCTTGTGCCCCCACCGCCACGTGCAGCCGTACCCCTAGACGCCGCAATCACGCTGCCAGGAGTAAAGTCCCGGGCGAGACTGACAGAGGTCGGGATTCGGCAGGAAGCTGCTGCCCTCATAGACCTGGAACCACCGGGACAACTCCTGGTATACACAAATGGCTCGGTTCTTCCAAGTAAGGGCCGAGGTGCCGCTGCCTGCACTGCCCCGGCCAGAGGAGCCCACCGGCAATGCCGGCTGCCGTTCCCCACCAGCTCCACAGCGGCCGAGCTTGCAGGCCGGCACTTGGCCGCGGACATGCTGCTGGAAGATCTACCACCAGCGGCCACCATCTTCTGCAACTCCCGGCCGGCACTACTTCACCTGAGGGAGGCATCTGCACCACGGGGGCGAGGTGGCCACCTCGAGATGTCCCTAGTTGCCAAGCTGCGCGACCTGCAGGGACAAGGCTGCAACCCCCGACTGCAGTGGCTTCCTGCCCACGTTGGTATACCGGGGCAAGAGGCTGCAGACGATTTAGCGAAAGCAGCCCACCACTCCCCAATGGCACCATCTTCCGAGTCCCTGGTGCGCTACGAAGTTGCCAGAGATGCCATCAGGCGAGAGGTGGCCGCCCGCCACCCCTGCAAACGAGTGGCCACCGGTGAGGCCCCGCGGCTGTTTCCGACCAGTGGGATATCCCAAACAGAGCGGTCCATCCTCCTCCGGCTCCGCACCGGCTGCCACAGCGCAGCAGCACGCCTCCATAGGCAGGGTCGCAAGGCCACACCCACCTGGGCCCACTGCCCCGACCCCTAGACATTGGATCACGTCCTTTGCTCTTGCCCTGCGTACGCTGGTGCCAGGAACAAACTAGTGTCTGGGTACCGGCAGCTGGGGCTACCCTCAAGTGCTGCAGAGGACATCCTGCGTCCAGGGACCCTTCATGCTGCACCGAGAGGCCTTCAGGCTGCTCCTCTCGTACCTCAACTAGTCGGGCTTCAACACCCGTCCATGAACTGTAGAAGCGAGACCCCACCCACTGTCCACCCCTTGTTAACCCTTTAGTGTGCGTGTGAGTGTATGTGTGAGTGCGTGTGTATGTAAATCGTCTGTATATAACCTGCGTATGTATGTATATAGTCTGTACATAGCCTTTTATAGCCTGTTATCATATTTAATTTTCCATTGCCCTTTCACTACCTCTTTTTTTTCAATGCTCTTTTTTTCCCCGGCGAGACCTGTGCCCTCTGTCGAGAGGCAAAACTTCGCCTTGTAAATATTTTGTTTAATAAACACTTTCTCCCTTTCTCACTCCCGCCCACGGTGATCGTCTTTTCGGCGCAAGTGAAATGCAAAAACGCCAGTTTTTTTTATATTTCAGCCCACGCTAAAGATACCCAGCAGGACTAAATTTAGTCCTGCACTACGGTGCACCTCCTAGCAAATGTGTAGTTCCGGTGCACAAAAACCCAATTAGGAAAAATAATCATGCGGCTGGCGAGGGCGTGAGGGACCCTGGGTGGGTGTATGAATGGACATAACCGGTGCCGTGGCGAATACGTATACACGCCAACAAAAAACACCCTGCTGTATGGGCTCCCCACCTGGTCTAAGAAATCTCTCTCTCTCTCTCTCTCTCTCTCTCTCTCTCTCTCTCTCTCTCTCTCTCTCTCTCTCTCTCTCTCTCTCTCTCTCTCTCTCTCTCTCTCTCTCTCTCTCTCTCTCTCTCTCTCTCAGAGTATAGATATCCAATAATATTTGTCACGAAACTCCCTTGCGTCACAAATACCGTGCGTCGTAGCATTCATGGTTGCATCGTCTTCGTCGTGCTTACATTTCAGGGGACTCATCGGGCTTCTGAACGCATATTTCGACGCGCTACTTTAGCCTACAGTGCCAGAGATCGTATTTTTCTACGTTTTGTTTTTGTAGAGATTGGAACCACTTGCGCCAGTGGGGGCGGTGTCGTTTTCTTTATATTTGGTGTTCGTTCTGCTTTTACCACGTTTCGCTTCGATGCGTTATTTAGGAATTTGTTATGTTTTTGTTATACCATGAAAATCCTTCAGATGCGCAGAATCTCCCGCGTGAATTTACTGTAATAACAGAATGATGCACGCTTCTTCTTGGCTACGTTGTTTTTGAGAAGTCATATCCGGGTATGTCGGAATCAACGTATCTTATACAGAGATTTTGGGTAAAAGGCGGCAGAACAACGCTCGCACGCGTTGACAGAGAGAAACAATACCCACGTCACGAACATAACAGACACTGACCAATTGTCACAAAGTTCCCGAGCGGTCCGCTGAAGCGCTGTCACTCACTGTTCCATGACCGGCGAGGGACACGCAGCACGCCCGCCCATATATTGCCGAGTAGGCCCGGGAAATTCGATTAGGCCAGTGGCGTTGTCCTATACGCATACAACACCTCCGTCGTCAAGTGTAATGCAAACGCCTGGAGGCCACGTTACCCGGTCGGGTTCAATCAAGCCGGATCTGATTGAGACCAGAGAAGAAAAACAATGGCGCAGTCTATTCGACAAACCCGAATGGCTACGTTGTGTAACGTTCTATCGCTCATACTGGATTTCTGCAAGACGGCTTTTTGCGGCACGGTGTGGTTTTACCAATAAAGGAACCGGAAAGACGACTAAGGCGATGTGGAAAATACTGTTTAGAAACAACGAGACTTAGTTGACATTTAGAATGCACAGCTTTTGCCAGATTCTTTTAAAGACGGTAGTCTTTCTTGGGCTACTTAAACCCAGAAATGTTGGTCTGCCTGTATGTCTGTCTTTCCGTTTGTCTGTCTGTAACTCGATTCAGCCACCTGGCCAAAGTAAAGCTGATATTGTGCAATAGTCTTATATACTCACAGCCAAATGTAAACGTCTAAGCCCGGTTTATATGTTAATATTTGTCAACTTTGTTGAACAAGAACAAGATATTACGCGAATATAAGACAGGAAATTAGTACACAAGGGATATTTACAGTGTTCCTTTATTTAAAAATTCATGGATGCTTGGTTTTTCGATAACAAATGATATTCTACATCTACTGCAGAAAACCGCCGCCTCCTGACGGCATATGAAAAATCACGCGGCAACAGCAACGAAAGGTTCCACTAGCTAGGTTCCACGTTCTGCTTGGAACGCACGTGAAGCACGGCAACGCGGTTCTATAAACCTTGTAGTCGGCCGCCTCCATTCCCGTGCGTCTCCGCCGTACTGCAGCGCTGGCACCGAGGAACCCGGCATGTAGCAGTGGAACGCGGTAAATTCAAATCGCCTTGCGCAAACCTTTAGTGTGTTTACCTTGGGATGAGCGCGACGGTATAAGAACAGCATGAGAGGTGAGCGGGAAAGCAAAGGGGGACATTTCCTTGGCAAATGTCTACAAAGACTATCGTCTTTTGACGATATTTGCAACGAAAGGAGCAGGTACGTGGCCATTTTTTTGCTAGATAACCAGAAAAGCGGGTGCCTTGGGTCCGAATTCACCCCTCCGTGTTCTGAGTTGTTATTCGTGACGAGAACGCGTCGTCTTTGAGTGGCTTTGGTGTTTGTCTCCGCCGTATCAGGAGCAGCTATGGTGGGGCTGTTGCCAATTTCGCAAGCAGTTCCCGAATTCGCGAAGAGTCCGCTGGGAGACGCGGGCGAAACAGCGGGCTTGTAGACCTGCGCCTTCCGTTGGGCGCACACTGTGATGGAGTAAAAGTGACAAGATGAGCATGCGGCTGCCAAGTGCCGACAATGTAGCAAACGAGGGAAAAACTGATGTTTCAGCACACAAAACGTTCCGGCCGGGAGTCATTTTGCCGCCATGATAGCCAGAAGGAGAAAAACAATACTTCAATCATAACGCCTGAGGACCAACAGCCCAGTCATGGTAATTAACGGGTTATGCTTTGACTTGGAGGAGGTTGCCTCTGCAAGTGTCGTAAGAAACAGCGCTATTAAATCATAGAAGGCAGCCATCATCTTAGCGTTCGTTTCCAGTCGGCGAGATCAGTCTATCATAGTGATCACGGATTGGCAAACATCTTGATGTAGGTACGGTGGGGGAACTGTGGACCACATTCTGAAGGGCAAATTCCCGGATACCCAACGATGCAATCGTCTAAGCACTCGAACACGAGACCCTGAGCGGAAAGCACCAGACGAGTGGTGATGCGCGAGCTGATGTCTACCGCCTCCGTAACACACAATCCTTTACATCAGAGGCTCAATCGTCGGACCTGTCGTCTGCCCTGTGCCAAAAATCCTTGAGCAAGGAAGACGTCCACGTCGTCGGCTGGACAATATACTGCAGATGCATTCTTGCACCGAGGATTTATGCACGCAATTTATCTTTCGATACGCTTATCCAACAAACCCCCTACGCAAGACTCATCTTTAGGCCTTGTAACCTGGACTCGTCCCAACAATAAGACAGCCCCAAGAATCCGGAGCCCTGCCCTCAAGCAGTGTGAGGCGGCGCTATCGAGCTTCAACCCATTGGTCCAAAAAAAGTTGGTCCATTGGTGACAGCGGCAGCAAGGAACGTAAAGGTCTTGGACTGAGGGCTCCACCCGCCTCAAGAACACGGAGACCATGGAGTAATAAATGTTAGTTCTGTCCCTCACGCTCTCTGCTAACGTCGCGCTAGCCGCCGCGATCCGATATTACCCCGTTACTGTGGCTTACAGTTTTAACTACGTTTTATCCTCACACCTTAACGTGCTCAAGACGCTGCATAGTAATGCTGCCGGTCTCACCATTTTGATTCAACCCAAAATGTTCTTAAGGCTCCCGGCGATGAGAGACTCCTGTCATGCCCCTTGTCGATGTACTTCTGCCATGAGAAATTAGGGATCCAGATAGTGCCTGTTCAAATTGAAACACCCTTCTTTTACAGCCATCATACCGCGAGGAGCAAGTTACTCCAAGCATCCGGAAGGAACTCTGATGACTCTCCAAAGGTACTTGCATGCCTAGTGGAATGAAATTTTCCGGACGGTGCCTTACGATTTGAAATTGCACTCAGACTACAAAGGTTCAATAAAACGTTCTTCACACATTTACAAGGCGAGCGAGTTTCCGGCGGCTTTTCTATAAGAGCGTCTGCGGAAATACTTCCATTTTACATTTTTATCGTGATAATCACTATGGTTGGGAAGTAAAACACTTTGCGAGAACTTTTCAGACAGCAGAAACGTTACTCCCAATAAAAGATTGATTTAGAGGAGGGCGTTCAAAGCGAATATACCGCATTCGCTTGCTGTCCGCTGCCCGCGCTGCTCTTGACCACTCTGAACTTCTCCATAGAAAATCATCAAGTCAATGCTTTTAGCAAACATCGAGATACATTATTGTTACGGGCTTTTGAAGCAATCAGGATGAATAAGTGCATTAAAGTTCTTTGTTCAACTGCACCGCGGCAAGGACCGGGATAAAATAAGGAATTTGGCGTCCACTGCTTAACTTCTAGGCCGCCTTTTTATTTTATTCTTCTGGGACTCGTAACGCTGTTATACGGAACAACTTCTTGTTCATTTTCTGTGCGTGCACTTTTAAACGTGAGCGCTTTATTGAAGCGAACAAAGGTACACGTGCCAAGACGACTCGCGCATTGCATTAAATCGCTTTATGCTTGCACAGCCTGTGCTTTCATTGACTCTTGCCGAGAAAACTAGCCGCATAAAAATAGAGCACCAAAAGCGAAGGAGGGAGTCGTTTTAGAGCGCTATTTCTCGCCATTTTTGTATCTCTGTCCAAACATGCATAGCAACTAGGCGTATATGACGGGTCGCATACACGCTCCTTTCTCGTCGATGTCGTCGCACTTGCTCTCGCGTTTGAAGAAAATTCGTTGTGCTGCCTAATGTCTGCCCTTATCTTCCGCCTGTTGCGTTTGGGCGATGACGCAAAAACCACCGCTTGTCATGGGTAGTGGGGTTTCGCAGCGCTTTGATTGAACCCTGTGAACCCTGTAATGGGTCTCTCGGAAATGGAGGCCGGTGAAATTGCTCTGTAGTTTTTATTTTTTCCCTGTCTCGTTAAAAACAGAGACTCTTTTACGCAAGCCCACAATTAAAAATGCTCTGTAATTAAAACTGTAATCTTTTTTCGTTCGATGTAAGTTTATAGTAGGAAGCCAGAGTGGTGAATCTGGTGATGCAATACAGACGGACTCGCAAGGTATATGATTTATTTTATTTCGCGCACTCCATTTCCGCCTTCGCGTGCACCGTCGAAATGACACTCTTCCTCTTCCGGTGTTAATATTACACTAGAAACCCTCCTAATGACGTCCACACAAATTCGCTTTGTCATTCACATTCATCAACTTTAATTAGTCACCCTAATTAGCTACACTGTTTGACTGATCGCTCTTCCGGCTGGGCTCTTTTGGTACCTTCATCTGCCGTGTACTGGCGTTGACGGTCACCTCTTGTTACTGCCGAGTTTAAACTTGCGCTCTGGAACACCTCGTGCAATGGAATGCTTCTGAAGGAGAATGTTTTTTATACGATGGTGATCGGTTTTAAAACTGATTGTCGCTTCTAGCAAATTGAACGGCACTGGCTGAACCGATGAAGTCAGTGCGGTGCAGGTACAGCGCGGGGTTGTTCGATTGGCCGAAGCAACGTGCACGGTGCCCGCACCTCACCCTTCGATTTATCGGCGGTGCAAGATTATGCGAAACCGAGGTCCGCGATTGATCTGTCGCAGTCGGATAGTTTCAGGCTTCGAGCTCAAGCAGACAAAAATGGGGGTACCATGAAGTTCCACATGATGGTTGTACTTGCTGTGAGATCCCCTGTACTGTGAATGTACATCCGTACGTTCTTTAGATATAAAATATTCAACAAACCTATTTCTAACAAGTTTTTCCAGCAGTATTTTTTTTTTCATGTGCATCTAGTACTTTCTAATACACAGTGATTGCGGTCAGCTTCCCTGCGCAATTTTTCCAATGGCTCATAGTCGTGACTAGAGAAGCAATATTCCAGAATATTTCGATTTACGAAAAAAAAATACGTTTTACTTTTTGGGGGAAGGGGAGGAGGGTCTTTTCGAGGCGAAAATTTGGAGAAATACAACTTGTAAATAACTATCAGTATGTAATGAGTAGGGCGCTACCTTTGGCATAAAAGGTGTAATTGATTTATTAAGTTCTATTAAACGCTAAATTTCTTGTAGTCAAACAATTCCATGCAGCAATCGCCGCTGTAAGGAGTGCATGCGCACACACAAAAAACTTCTCGACTGCAGTTTAACCTTTCGATTTTCGCGAGCAACTTTAGGATACTGACATGGTGGGATACCATATTCATAAGTAATAAATCACTTTTTTTTTTTCTTGCTAGCAGAAAGAAAGAAAGAATGTTGCGTGTTGCGTGCTGCCAAGGCACCACGGTGGATTGCCTTCACGACAGCTGCGCGGATCTCAGCCGCCTCGGGGCATCGATCGACTGTGTTTCGCCTCCTTCGATCCGTTGTAAATGCGCGCCGCCACAAACATGTCCACTTTTGTTTCTCCGCACACTTTCATTTCCAATCTGTCTTGTTGTTGTGGCTCGACAAAAAGCCCGTTTTCTTTCACCTCTCGCTGTCAGCAACGTTTCATTTTTATTTCCTTGTCCAGAAATCAATAGCAGCGAACGGCCTGATACCATGCAAGCCCCCAAATTGCTGTCAGTAACGAACCTCCGTGGGAGATTCTTTCTGCGAGCATCTGTGAATAGTAAAAAAATAAACACCAGCGTGCTTTACGCACCTCCTTACGGAATGCTCAGCTGTAAATTCATGTACTTCGCTATCTTAGTCAGAAACTCTCGTTTATTCGACTATTTTGCTGTTAAAGATACGCTTTCGCCGGAACAACGTGTTTCACCATAAACAAAATTGGCTGGCGATTACGATACTCCCTAATGCAATATTTGGGAGTAGCAGCAGTGCGCTGAGGCAGCACTCACTCGTGGGTTCTCTCGACGGCAGCGATGATGAGCCTCTGCGTCGGCGGCGTGAAGTGCGTCTCAGGAAGGGACCGCGAACTGCGTCTTCAGCTAACGCACATCATAGACACGCGTACGCCCCCCTCACGTTTGCGCCAAGCATCGCGCCGTTGAGCGGCTAGTGCGGGCACAGCATACTGCCCCCTCCCCTCACCCACCGCACACTTTCGGAGAACGTGGCTTGCGCCGCCACGGCGAGCCACCCTCCCCTACCAATTTCGCGACACTCTCCTCCTTTGCTTTCTTTCACTCGTCGCTCTTACCATCGTTCGCATTTTCTTTCACTCGTTGGTCGTCCCATCGTTCGCGTGGTCACGACGACGGCAACGCGGTTCAGTCGAGAAACGGGCGACTAAGTACTGCGCCCTAAATGAAAATTGCGAAATTTTCTCGGGTATAAGGCTTCCCCATCTTTTCGCAGGGTATTAATTGTTCTCCAGCAGTAACGTGTCAGTAGCAGCGTAAGTAAGAATTTGTTGCATAGACTTTTACAGTAAACATATTTAGCGAACTTCACAAGGTAGTGCGGCGTCGGGTAATTGGTGGGCAATACGACGCACATTCAATCTGGGTGCGCAAACCCGCATAACTTTACTCAGTTATGCTGCAAAACGGACCCAAATGTGTCTTCCTTGTTTCCCTTAGTGTGTTTGCACAAACCACAGCGTAAATTGCTGCTTTTGGATCGGTTTTTCTGCTTTTTTTTTACGCTCTATCGCTCGAGCAACGCCTCATGGCGATTTCAAGCGCGCTTCGTGCCTCTTTCGCACTGCGAAGGATCACCTACTATTCCTCTCCACTGGTTCCTCTTCGAGCCCATCACCCATACGCCGTACCGGCGTGCAGCCTCTTTTGTGGTGCCGTTGCACATACACACGAACAGTCGCACCACGAGTCGCGCACTTCCACGGCGCGTGCGCTGAGCGTGTTGATAGTATCCGTACTCTCCCCCACCGCTATACTACCATTCGTTCTTCCCCCATCTCTACTACCTTTCCTCCTTCCATTTAGTTCGCTCTCGCTTCAAAGCCCACATACAGCCTTCAGGCAGTTCAGAAACCCAACATACGCACGCAGATTTCTTGTTGTAGCATAAAACATGTATGACAGAGTGCAACTAGGGTTTCGTTAGAAAATGTTAAACATTTCGCATAGGTATTCCCAACTAAGCCTGAAAAATATGAAACTTGGACATAAAAAAGCAGGCTTGTGGTGGGCTCTGTCTCCTTCATCTGCTTCTGCCTCGCGCCCGAGCCGATATGGTCAACTGTGGGTTTAAAAGTATATATATTGTAACAGAGACAGTGGCCGTTAGCAGGCGCGCCAGTGTATCCAAAGGGGTGTGTGCTCAACTGAGACCGAGGCTGACTGTCAGGTGACGTCAATCCCCCAATTGGGTCTATGTGCAAGGCTCAGTCATCGAGCAGCCCCATCGAGAACGATCTTGCTGAGAGACCTGCGCGTGGACTCCCGAGCTAAACCTCATTAAAATATATATATATATATATATATATATATATATATATATATATATATATATATATATATATATATATAACTTGAAAGATAGTAGAGAACACAAGAAAACTTCGAACAAGGTAGACACCACGATTGTTGCCAACGTTTCAGCAAAGAGACTTATGGTTTACCTTAACAGAAATACCCGAGAAAGTGGAGGGAAATCAGCCCCGCCGGTAGCGCTGTGGTCAGGGCACAAGACGCATATTCTGGAGGTCGTGGGTTCGGATCCCACCCGGCGGGGATTTTTTATCCACTTCCTTTCTGTCTTTCTTTATTCTTTATCTGTTTCAATGACCTACTACATTCTCCCATTTGTTTTCCGGGGTTTTCTTGACTGCCAACGCTTATTTCTCTCTTATTTTGAACGAGCCTCTCATTTCCTATTCTGATTCGCTACATGCATAGCGAGGACCTCTGTTCTAGCAGGCTTGGTGCCATAGGGAGCTTAAGAGGGTTCAACGCTGGTCGACCACTCTGGACATGTCGTAGACACTTGAGTCATGGCCCGGGGTTAAAAAGAAGGTCCTCTTCACCCCGAGGGTGTCCGAGTGGCGCTGGCTACCACCCCCAAGCGCAGGAAACAAAACTACCTTAAAGGGGCACTGACACAAAAATTTAGCATCTTGTTTTTTTCGTTGCGATAAGTAGCTAGTGACCTACTTATAACCTGTAGAAACCTCATTTGCTTCAGCGTGCGACGGTTGTTTAATTAGAGGGATTTTAAATGCGGCCAGTCGCAGTTTCGGTTTCAGCGAGTGCCGCGAAACGATGGATTTTGTGGATTTTGTGTGAACAAAGCTGACCACGTGACCGTCGGAGGGATATCACAGAGCAGAGCCGCCGTAGCACTGTCGAATCCGCATCGACGGCAGTTTCTGCGAATGCCCCCACGTACTGATCTCGTGAGGCGCTTAATTAAAAAGCGACCGTGGATGTGACGCAGGCGCTGCGAGTGCAAATGCTACCGCGGCTAAAGAACGACGCGCGACGCTCGAGACGGTGGGTGGCAAGACGCGCGCTGGGAGCAGCCGGCCGGTCTGCCTACAGGTCCGCCTACAGATGTGTTCGGCTCAGCACTGCGGCGGATATTCGAGTGCCGCTCTCGTAAGCGGTGCAGATGACAATTTTTAATGCAACCCGCCATCGCATCATTAACTCCTTTCTCATGTAAGCGGCTATGGTCGGGACTTGGGGACAATTTCGTGCAGCGGTAACAAGCTATCACTCGAGCTACCTGCGCCGGCCTGGGCCACTTCGCGGCCGTGGCCGCCGCCTGCACAGCGACCGTGCGGCTAGCTCAGTGAGCTTTTCGTGCCTCCGGCGCGTTTTCGCATCCAATGGTAATAAACAGTAATAGAAACAGAGTGCTTGGAATCGCTGTAGAACTTTGGTCGCGGCCAGCTGCCCGATTAGCTGACGAAATCACGGCGCCTCCGCCGCCAACGGTCGGGTCGTTCGTTCTCGAGAGCAGAAGCTCCGCCCTCCGGCCCTCCGATTGGAGCGGCGAGCCGGGCGAGCCCGCGTAAAACGCCGGTAGTGCGGAAGCGGCAAACACAAACTCGTGACGTGTCTGGATGTTGTTTATTTACAACTGCGCGTGGTCCTCTGCTGGCTGCTCGGTTGCGTTTCGCGCACTTCAAAATTGATTTTAAATATGTTCTAGGCTGTATTCGCCGCTGATATTTCGCAGATGATGTATATGTGTTCCCACCAATCTATCTCCGACGTTATCTCGCCTTCAAAATTTTGTGTCAGTGCCCCTTTAACATAAATACCCCAGAAAGTGGAGGGGAAAATAGCCCCGCCGGTAGCGTCGTGTTCATTCCACGCAGACGCGTATTCTGGAGGTAGTGGGTTCGGTACCACTCGGCGGGCATTTTTTCTCCACTTTCTGTTTCTTGACATCCAACCCTTATTTCTGTGTGTATATATATATATATATATATATATAAATATATATATATATATATAAATATATATATATATATATATGTATATATATATATATATATATATATATATATAGTCAGGTAAAAGATAAGAACAACTTTGCGGTTAACTTGTTTATTATAAATTAGTCCGACAGTTTCGGAAGTGGAACTTCCTTCCTCAGGGACAATCCCACATATATATATATATATATAAATTATGGCGAGGTTTATTGGCAGGACGGCAGCAATGCGTTGAAACGCAGAGAGGCTCAGCTGAGTCCGAAGGGGTTCTATCATGCGCGCTGAGCTCTCGTGCCAACACGCTGGTGATGATGATCTTGAGTCTTGCCATGATGATGATGCAGGTCGCATGAGGTAATACGCTCCGCTGTCTGTTCTCTCAACTTCACCGCTGTGTAGCTGCGCTGGTAGCGTTACGTTGATGGTGGCTAGTCTTCCTCGTTACAATCAACCCCGCGGCGAAAAGCGCCAACCTAGCGACTTAGGAACACGACAAAATAAACGGATCGTAGCAGGGCTTGAGGCGCTGAACGTGGACAATTTCGCGTCCGCGGCGGCGAAGATCTGTCGAAGGCGTCAGTGGCTCCACGACATAGTTGACGGGAGAGGTACGCTCCACTACACGGTATGGGCCGTGGTACTTCTAAAGAAGCTTGCTGGATAGGCCGGCAGTAGTAGACGGTATATAGAGCCAGACAAGAAGCCGGGAGAAAATTCAGCTGATGGCTTGGAGTCATCACGACGGTTTTTTTTGTTGTGACTGCTCTTCCGTAGCGAATGCGCGGGCAAGCTGTCGGCACTCCTCGGCGTGCGAAGTAGTCTCAGAAATCAGCGCCTATTCTGAGGCGTCTGGTCGATACGAAAGGATGGTATCCAGGAGACACGACGGTTCGCGTCCGCAGAGAAGAAAGAATCGGGAAAAGCCTGTAGTGGCCTGCTCAGTGGTGTTGTAGGCGTACGTTATAAATGGGAGGACCTGGTCCCAATTCTTGTGGTGCGAAGAGACATATATTATATTATTAGCATATCGCCCAGGGTACGGTTGAAACGCTCCGTAAGGCTGTTAGTCTGTGGGTGGTAGGCTCTAGAGGTCCTGTGGATAATGCGGCATGCTGCGAGTAGGGCTTCAATGACCTCGAAGAGGAATACACGGCCCCTGTCGCTGAGCAGTTCACGAGGCGCACCGTGTCGGAGCACGAAACGATGTAAAAGGAACTTTGCGACGTCGTGCGCAGTGCCGGCTGGTAATGCGGCTGTTTCAGCGTTTCGGGTGAGGTGGTCGACGGCGACTATAATCGGGCGGTTTCCTGTAGCAGTTAACGGTAAACGCCCGTACAAGTCAATACCAACACGATCAAAAGGTCGGGCTGGGCATGGCAACGGCTGCAAAGCACCTGCCTGTGGGTCCGGTCGTAACTTTCGTCGCTGGCAGTCGGCAAAAGAGCGAACGAACTTGCGGACAAACGTGTACATTCCGCGCCAGTAGTAGCGCAGCCGGAGGCGCTGGTATGTCGTGAGCACTCCGGAGTGGGCACACTGCGCATCTGCGTGAAAGGAGTTGCAGATTGTAGAGCGCAAGTGTCAAGGGATGACAAGCAGCCATTTTCGGCCTTCGGAGAGGTAGCTACGGCGGTAGAGAAGCTCATCACGAATGGCGAAGTGGCGCGCTTGACGGCGGAGTGCTCGGGGTGCTGATGTCGTCGCCGGGTGTGAAAGGACAGCCAAAATTGACGAAATCCACGGGTCTTTGTGCTGTTCGGCTGGCATGTCAGCAAAAGGAAGGGGCTCGCCAACACTGTCTGCAGCGGCGAGAGATGCAGAAGCGAAGGTGACAGGTGAGCGAGATAGCGCATCGGCATCGGCATGCTTGCACCCAGAGCGGTATATCACACGGATATCGTATTCCTGGAGCCGAAGAGCCCAACGCCCAAGTCGTCCGGATGGATCTTTCAACGAAGACAGCCAACAAAGAGCATGATGGTCCGTCACGACATCGAATTGGCGACCGTATAGGTAGGGGCGAAATTTTTCGATGGCCCATACGATGGCTAGGCACTCTTTCTCCGTGACGGAGTAGTTGGATTCTGGCTTAGTAAGAGTACGGCTTGCGTAAGCGACGACATACTCGTCAAACCCTGCTTTTCGCTGCGCAAGCACAGCGCCCAAGCCTATACCACTGGCGTCAGTATGAATTTACGTCGGCGCACACGGGTCGAAGTGCCGGAGAATGATTGGAGAGGTCAAGAGGCAGCGTAACGTGGAAAATGCTTCATCGCATCTCGGTGACCAAGCAGAAATGTCTTTGTATCCGCTAAGAAGCTTGGTTAATGGTGATATGACGGCGGCAAAGTTAGGAACAAATCGACGAAAATAAGAACATAGTCCAATGAAACTTCGTAGTTCTTTCATGCTGGTCGGTTTGGGAAACGCAGCAACAGCTTGAAGTTTAGCTAGATCAGGGAGAACACCATCCTTCGAGACAACATGACCCAAAATAGTGAGCTTCCGGGCAGCAAAATGGCTCTTCTTAAGATTGAGTTGGAGGCCGGCATCGATCAGGCATTTCAATACTTGTTCGAGGCGCTCGAGGTGTGTGTCAAAGTCGGGGGAAAACACAACGATGTCGTCTAAGTAGCATAGACATATTTTCCATTTGAGTCCTCGCAGTATAGTGCCCATCATTCGCTCAAAGGTAGCGGGAGCGTTGCAGAGTCGAAACGGCATCACGTTGAATTCGTACAACCCGTCAGGGGTGACGAAGGTGGTCTTGGGATGATCAGCGTCTGCCATAGGGACCTGCCAATACCCAGATCGTATATCCAAAGAGAAAAACTCAGCACCTTACAAGGAGTCGAGAGCGTCATCGATGCGGGGCAGAGGGTATACGTCTTTGCGAGTGATCTTGTTCAAATGACGGTAATCGACACAGAATCGGATAGAGCCATCTTTCTTCTTAACGAGAACAACGAGTGACGCCCATGGGCTGTGCTGTTTGAAGGGCGTATAACACCTCGATGAAGCAGGTCGTCGACTTGTTTTTCTATAACCGGAAGTTCAGCGGCCGACACGCTGTATGGTCGTTGCCGTAACGGCGAGTGGGACCCCGTTTCAATGTTGTGGCTGACGGTGGAAGAGCGGCCCAAAGAAGTTTGCTCACAGTCGAAGGAGTTGCAGAACCGGTTAAGTAGACTGAGGCGGCGATCACGCTGCGGAGCTGAAAGTTCAGAGTCGACAGAGGAAAATAGAACTTGGGATCTGGGCGCTGATGCTGAAGGTGTGAGGGCACCAATTGGTAGCGATGATGGATCGTCGGGGACTTCAGCTAGCAGGTTGGTGTCGAGAGGCTCGACACAACCAATGCACTCCCTGCGAAGCACAGTGAACGCCGACGTGGATGGGTCAGTGATGTAGATAGCAGAAAAGCCATTTTTAAGGGAAAGGACGGAGGAAGGCAGAAGAATGTTCTTGCGTTGGGAAAACAGTTGTGATGGGTTGAAGATTACGGTAAAATTGAGGAGGGAAGCACAGGACACTGCTACTAACACTGTTGAGTTTGGAGGAATGTCGGTATCTTCCGTAAAGGCGAGCTTGTGCGAGGGTAGAGTTAAATCGTTGAACTGGGCATCACACACGGGTAGCAACGCAACCTCAGCGCGGGCGCAATCTATAATGGCTTGATGGCGTGACAGGAAGTTCCATCCTAAGATGATATCATGAGAGCATGAAGTAAGCACCAGGAATTCAATGACGTGAAGGGCGTCCTGTACAACGACCCGGGCTGTGCATGCTTCGAGAGGTTCAACTTGTTCGGCGCTAGCTGTGCGAAGGAGAAAACCGGAAACAGGGGTCGTCAATTGTCGAATCTTGCGGCATAGTTTAGCGTCCATGACTGAATCTGCGGCACCAGTGTCAACAAGCGCAAGGGTGGCGACTCCTTCAACAAAAACGTCAATCACATTCGTAGGATAAATATAAGGGCTTGCGTGTGTCGTGGTCGTCGCAGTTCTTGCCTCGGGAACTGCGGCGACTAGTTTTCCTGGGGAGGGACGGGGCGACGTCGCATGGGGGACACTGAACGACGACGCGGGGATGGTGAACGGCGGTTGTTAACTGTCGGTGCCTCCGATGGAAGAGGGTAACGTGACGGCTCCACTGGTGCGTGGTCGTTCGACAGATTCGGCGTGTATACAGGGTAGGTAGGAGCTCGGTAGGCGTCAGCGAAGGGGGAAACTCGGCGGCGGCAGAAACGCGCAACGTGACCGGGAATAGGACAAGCGAAGCAGATGGGCCGGTTGTCGGGCGTGCGCCATGGGCTTCAAGTCGACGGCTTCAAGTCGACGCTTGCAAGAAACTCCTCCTCGAGAACTTGCAAGCGTCGACTTAAAGCCATTTTTTTACAAGCGCTTCATCGATGATGTCTTTCTGATTTGGCCACACGGAGAATCCAGTCTCCTAAGATTTATAGCCGAGTTTAACGCGGTCCACCCTAACATTTCTTTCTCACACCAGTTTTCCGCTACCAGCATCAACTTCCTCGACGTGACGGTATCTGTCTCGCAGCACAAATTAGAGACCACCCTTTACCGAAAACCAACGGACTCCCATCAATATTTGCATTTTCAAAGTAGTCACATTAAGCACTGGAAAACGGGCATACCCTACAGTCAAGCGCACCGCTTCCGCCGGATATGCTCCAAGGAAACAGATTTTCTTTCCAACTGTGAGGGACTGAAAAACGGTCTGCTTAAACAAAAGTACCCGCTCCAGTTAATTGACGATTCCATTCGCCGAGCAGGAGCGCTGAGCCGCAATGAACTCCTTAACTCCAGGAAGCCAGCCGACCGACGCCCTTCAAGTAACCTAGTTCTCACTCACTCCGCATCTGTGCCGAATGTTTCTGGCATACTTCGAAAGCATCACAACATATTAAGTCAAAGTCCTCAACTAGCATCTATATTTTCAGAACCACCACGTGTTGTGTACAGGCGAAACAAAAACCTGCGCGACATTCTGACATCTTCGAGGCTCAGCCATTCACCAGTGACCGGTTGTGGGCCCTGCAACAAGCCTCGTTGTCAGGTATGCCCCCACATGACGAAAACAAAAACCGCCTCTAGCACCGCCTCGCACTTCTCTGTAAAACTGAAGGGAAATTTTAACTGTGACAGCGCCGACGTAGTTTACCTGCTCGAGTGCAATACCTGCCACCTGCAATATATTGGCCAGACGGCGAACGCTTTTAGATTAAGGTTCAACAATCATAGGGCACATGCCAAGTCTCTTCCTAACCTTCCTTTGTCCCGTCACGTCGGAATCTCGGGTCATTCATTTAATAATTTGAAGGTAACAATAATTGAATCCAATTTCAACAGCAACCACGCGCGCGAAGTTCGCGAATCATATCTCATATTTAAGTTCAAAACCGCATCCTCTGGGTTGAACGAAGGCGTGGGCGCGCTGACATGTTTGCCACAATAATTACTCGCCCTTCTTCCGTTCGCTCCCTGCGTGACCAATCCTCTTTTAAGTGTGAATACACTTTATAAGCGACCCCAAACCATCCACCGCCGGCGTCGGCGGCGGCGGCGTCCGCAGTGCTCCTCTATAAAGAAAAACAGCATCCGGCGCCAGGTTTCGATCCGCGGACTTTGCGGCCGCAGCGCGACGCTCTACCGATCAAGCCACGGACGCGACGGTGATATCAGTGTTGACGCGCCTTATATCTTTAACGCATTCAAACTACGTCGTCAGCGGCGTGCGTTGGCGACTCAGCGGCGTTATAGCGGCTTGATAACTGCGTGGTGTACACGTGATACTACAAACCCGATGGAAGAGATGGAAGAGAAGGCGGCGAGGCGTTGGGCTGCGGGGGCCGAGCGCAAGCGCCGCAAGCGGGCCGACAACCGTGTATTCGCACTTTCACATTCTCCCCCTCGGGGAAATGCGGGGGAATTTTTTAGTCATACCAGCGCCGGCTTCATCTCTCCAGGTTCACTCACTTATCCTCTTAGCGCCGGCTTAGCCACACGTGACACGTGGCTTCACGTGTCACATTCCTAAGACGAAAAGCGCAGGTGTGCTGACGCGTGCTCCCCAGTTCCCTATCTCGTTCTGCCGCCTTTCCCTCCCCCCCCCCCCCCCCGCTTCTTCTGTTTACACATTCCTAAGACGAAAAGCGATGACGTGCTGACGCGCGTTCCCCAGTTCCTTATCTCGTTCTGCCGCCTTTATTCCTTTCTCTTCCCCGCCCCCTCCTTCTTCTGTTAATTCCTATGAGGAGAGGCGCCAATTTACCTCCTTCCTAGACATCCCTTTGCATTTTTCTTTTTTCTTTGTGTTGTACCACTTGCCAATAAATACTTCTAAACAGGGCGCATTGTAGCGCACCTTTTCTCCCCAAAAAGAGGGAGGGCAGTGCATTTCCTCTCATGTGTATGTCTTGCGTTTTTTCTTGTTTTGCTGAATGATGACGTATGATTTCTTTTAAAGAGGGCGCACTGTAGCGCAACTTCCTTTCTCTACACGCACCTATAAAATCGTTCTGCAGTGTACTGTAAATGTTACTCCGATGATGACTGGACCACCAGTCGAAACGTTAGTAAACATGTTTGTTTTTGTTTTTTGAGACTTGCGTCAGACTCTACTTTTTGATATTTCTTCTGGACCATTGGAAACTTCTTTTCTTCGACCGTATATATATATATATATATATATATATATATATATATATATATATATATATATATATATATATATATATATATATATATATATATAATATGACAAGGCTAGCTGTCGTGCGTGACCCGTGCAAAGCATTACAGAGTGTAACAAACATTACTGCAAAAAATAACGAAAAAAAAATAACGAGGGCAGTTTGCGGCAATTTCGTGTAATAGCTGCAACATAGGTCATTTGGCAACACACAGACACATAAACGACATACGATTACGCGATTTCGACGACATCGAAGGGGCAAAAAAATAACAAAGAGCTCCCGCGCACGGATATATGTTACCGTGCCGTAACTTTGACGGTCTTTGTGCTCTATTTTTCGAGTCCCAAGGCCGCGTGGTTCGCCACCGCGACGACCAGATATCACACGAGGCGTGGCGGCCGCACGTCGGACTCTGCGAAGCGTGCAGGTGAGGAGGACGAACCCGGACTCTTAAACGGTGCCCACCCACTCGACAAACGTCCAGCGCTGATGAATCGCGGTAAGAGAACAGCCTTGGGGTGTCATGCAACGGCGCTAATCTGGCGATTCCGATTTCTCTTTCTACACCCTTAAACAGCCTTGTCAGGACACACAGGAACACTACGCTGCGCTCTGAGAACCAGGCTGAGAAAAATTACTCTACACGAATTTCTATAATAGAGAAACCGTATTCGCATCAGACGTCATTTATTAGTCATAGTGGAGTTTCACCATAGGCTGAGTTACCATATTCTTTAGAGCAAGAGTATATTCTTGTAGAGTATTCTTTGAAGCGGTAACAAATAGGTTTCCTGTGCCTTCTTCTTTATGAGGTACTCGCTACACAACTTTCCTTGGAGACGGCAGATACGGGAACATTTTATACGCTGTTGATGTAGTCACCTTCGAGAGGTTTTTTTTAAAGATCGAAGAATACCTGCTTCGCCTCTTCGCTTCCAACTACTTAGACGTGCGGCAGGGCTTATAGCCTCCCTCTTATGTTGCTTCCATCGCCCGATGCTCGCAGTCCCTTGAACGACGTTGTCGCATTGCTCTGAATGCTGCGTGGCACGACGTCGTTGCATTGCCTCTGGCGGTATCTTTCTGCCTTCAAGCGCCTCAAAAATACCTACCCTTCTTCAGAACGCGAAAGAAACAACGACGTCGGGTGGCTGAATGGGTAACGACACTACTTTCCAAGCACGCGACGATGATTCCATGTCTGCCACTGCCGCCGCGTTGATCTCTTGCGATCCCGTTGTTTTATAAGCTGGGGCAATCAGAGGCACTTCCACACAGGCTTTACTTTTTTCCAACGGTATTATTTAAGAAAAGCGAGGGATTCAAAGATAATGGGCGCAGGATGGGAGCGCGAAGAAAACTCTGCGTGCGCTGAGGGCTCGCCCTGTTGGCAGTATCGTATGGAGTCTACAGTAGGAAAACGGAAACGTCATCAATGCTATAACCGTCTATGGGTCAAAAGATCTCCACAAAGACGTCCATTATTCCTGCTCCCCCTTGACTCGTCTTTTCAGCCATTCGCGTGCCTAAAATCTATATCAGGCTCTGCTAACAACGATACTACGATCCGCCTAAACAGCTTCAAAAAGGTCGATGTCGAGTGTGGCGCTTAGAAACGCAACGTGTGTACAAGAGAGCCGATTAGTCTGAATGTTTTCTTTACGTAAAGTTCAGAAATAGAAGTGGACCTGTGCAGGGCATGTGGTTCTATTGACCGATGGTATGTGCAAGGTTCACATGACCGCGCAACCACCGAGGGGCGAAACGAGAGCCATTGGCAACATAAAATAAAGTTGAGGGTTTGAAATCAGGAAATTTCAGACTAAGCTGGGTAGGGCGAGGTTTCTCTCTCGGCGATGCATTCGTTTTGCAATGGGCGGCGAGGAGTCGATGTACGAAGCAGAGTTCCCACGGCAGTCGGAGTTTAATAAAACCACGTTTGCCACAGAAAGCAAGAATGTGGTGAAACAGAACCAAAGAATTGTTTAAGAGTGTATCTGCATTTTTCAAGCACAACCGGTAAACTGGGAAAAGTGACTAGAAGGTAACAATCAGCAGAATGGCTGAAAAACAATGATAACCGCTGCACAAAATGTCTAAATGTTTCCAAAGCATTGACGCATAATGTGCATAATGCCAAGGCCCGCCCGAGGTCGAACTCACATGTGGCGGGCTAACAAAATAGTCTCTCGACAAAATCTCCAAGAAGACGAATAGGGAAGGTATTGTTCAAGAAATACAGAGTTCATCAATGGAATAGGTTAGGTTGAAAAAAGTCGCGATACATTTAAGGATAACCCTAGTCAATCCGATTGTTCACAACCAACCAAAATATAATAGTGAGAGGTGGTTTCAACGTAAACGCTACGTAAATCTGTACGAAAATTAATGTTTTGGGAATAAATTAGCCATTTTCTCCCACCAAGTCAGGCATTGCTATAGGCGTTGTTTGACCATTTGTTAATTAAAACCTTAACGTTGTACGTGATGTACGGGATGTCTGCGCGCAGCGCGCGCATACAACACTAAGCTTATGAATAACCCCCTACACGCTGAGCATAGTCGGTAAGGCGTCGCCTTCGCAACTTCAAGGATTAAGTTTCGACGCCGGCCCGGCAACGTTTTCTCATCATTATTGCCAGTTCGGAAGATCTTTTACAAAAGCATAGTCGAAATAAAGTTTGCTGTCGCACTAAAAAATATTCATGCATGAATTGACAACTGAGATCATAAAACATAGACTGCGCGAAAGACTTCTTTGAGAAGAAAGAAAAGGTGCAAAACTTTTTGACAGGGCAGAAGAAGGGTTGAATCTTACACGCATCCAACCAACTCGGGCATATAAACTGGAAAGCAAGCTCGAGTCACCGAGAACCGAAAGAGCGAGTTTGGAAGCCGCCTGTTCATTTCTTCTCGTCCGTCGACGGCACTCACTGCCACACCCACCACGGCCCATCCTCCAGCTATCACGGCCTTCGAGAATCAAACTTCTCGAACTGGTGGAGAGCACGGCGGAAAAAATACCCCTTGCGGACAAGTGACTCCGTGCGTACCTAAAAAAGAAAAAACTATCCCGCCCTGGCATTCAGGCGACGAGGACCTCTGCCCGGGGGCACCTGCTCAGAGGGCACGCCCCCCAAGCTTACTCGGTTCCCAGGCTTTTCATCTTCTTCCCGCTGTTTTCTTTTTACTAAGCGTACTTCTTTCAGAGTTTCGCTCGCAAAACGAGATGCGTCCGGTGTTGCGGCACAGCGATTCTGACTGCAGCGGTGATTGCGACGATGGCAGCGGAGTTAACGTTTTATTTCGTCTACCTCGTGGCCACGCGTCATTCTTTTCTTTTTGAGTCGACGCAGCGATTGATATCACAGCATTTTATTGTGCGTGCCCATCTATTGTGATTGTCTCTAAACCAAGTTTTCCTCTAGGCTACTTGGTTACGTACTAACATGTCGGTGAACTGCATTCGGCGCTTGTGTAACATGTTCTTTTGTCCGCGTCGCCGCGCTGTTCACTGACATCATCTATCTTGCCTTCGTTAGGCAACCACTTTCCTGCGTACGTCTCGTATTTGCTTTCTTATGCGGCGTTATATATTGTCACGAAGCCACAGACGACGCATTTGTCTTCGAGGAAAACACGTTTATTGGAGCGAACTTGTGCTCCTCTAACAACTCAAAGAATACAGAGTCGGCGAAGCAGCAGTCAACAAAGTGACGTACGCATGCGAGCTACGGCGAGTCGAATACCCCGGCTTCTGCTCTGCAGGCTTTTTATCTTTCGGCGCGCGTGGTTCTCGAATCGTCGATTCACATCTACAACATTGTAGATCCAAGAAGATTATTTTGGGCTGTTCACCTTAGATCGGAATGCTCTCCCAATCAAAACAGATAACACATGCGGCACAGAAAGAAGAGTGGAACACGCGCTTCCCTTGGCACAGAGATAACACAGACCGGCGCAGTCGGGCGGTAAAATCAAAACACAAATAAACGCAATGCATGGTTCGCGGCAATATGACATACATCCCAATTAGACAGGCGGACAGATATGCTGAGTTAATTCTGGGGTTCAATATTGGTTTCGTGACGTTTCGTACATTTAGAGAGATCAAGAACGAGCGCAACACCACGGTAACAAAATATTGCTGTGCAGCTTAGGGCTTCCCTTAGTCCAATTCCTAGCACTTCATCTTTTCTCCCTGCTTTTGTGTCATACAACCCATTGTATGACACAACCGCAGTGCTCTCGCTTGGTTCAAGATCACCTCGCGGTTGTCTTAAAATAAGCAGCATCAACTAAGCTTTCCTGTCCTGCATGTTATGACAATAACGAAGGCTAACAATACACATAGAAAAAGCACAAAATTAAACCAAACTACAAGTGCGCTACAGCAGTGTTTTGTCGTTCTTATTTGTGTGGCATGTCTTTCTTGAAAATCAAATTTTAAAACCAAGAACATGTAACTACACTAGATCTCTTAATAGCAGAGGCGTTCGGTACAACCTATATGGATTTTAGGAACGAAGGTCGCAAAAAGAAAGTTAAATCAGAAGAGGGTGAAGCTATTTCCCAATACGCTAAGTAAAGAAAAAAAACATGCTTTGGCGTAAGATTTGGCGGTATGAAGGCAGGGAGTGATGAAAACTTACCGTCAAAGCCCACGCGCTGTCATTGTTTGGGCGCAGCGCTACAAGCTGTGAAGACTTTCGCGAAGGTGGGTGGCCTCGCAGCCGATGGCATGCGTACAGGTTAAGAAAAAGAGCAGTTTCAAGTGAGATTGAGTGACGCAAATGAAGTGTAAACGTAACGATGAAAGCGGTGACGTCATGTGGGCTTTTTTATTGGGTTCTTACTGAATGACCCTCGTAAAAACACGTGGTAGGCAGCATACAAGGTGACCTCGACCCTTTGTGTCTTCTCGGGGCGACTTCCATTACCCCTACAGCTATGTCCCATTTTTTATTATAGCAACTGCTTTTTGAGTGGTTGCCACTATTGGCGCATGTTTTTATTTAACTAGTAAGACATAAAGAAAGAGCGGGGGAAATAAGCGTTAAGGGTTCTGTGCTATCTGAAGCGCCTATTATCATATAAGTTTGATCGGGCGTGTGCTGTTACTTGTACAGAACCATTTAAGAGGTCCAGTCCGCAAAACAACTCAAACTTTTCTTCTATAAAGTAGCAATAACTTCACATCACAGCCGCAGTGAAAGTACTGGTGTACGCTTTACAGACATAGATAAGAACCGTCTATCCATGGACGCTAGCACTCTTATCGATGGATGTGTCGTCCGTAGCGGATGGTGAACCAGGTTTACATCTTTCTACACATCCATGTTCACAACCTGCGGTAAGATGAAGCTGTGAGCTTAGTATATTTCGCATTTCTATCCTCAATAGACGTGTGCTTGCACAAGTGTGCCCTGCTCTTTGATACTGTTATCGAATTCTTGTTAGGCGGAAAACACTACGTGAATCTGAAGCCGCTGACTCTAGGAGTTTTAATGTTCTAAGCCTAAATTTTTAACTTTCATACATTGAGCGGGATTGTCATTGGCGTCGACGGCCACGGAACCTAACAGGAGGAGATTGAATACTGCCAGGATAAGCAAAATGTAACCGAATATGCATGGGAGTGTCTCTATGCGACCAATTATCGTAACCTACCGTGTCACCCGGGCTGCCAACATTGAATTAATCGTATCAACCTGTCCCAATTTGATAGAAAACTGCGAAGTTGTATCGCTCGTACTGTACATTTTAATTTCAATGCACTTCTGGCGGATTTACCCCTCAGCCGATCTCAAAGAATATTTATCAACAAAGTGCTTGCCAACACGGCCACTACACCTCATATCATCCATCAATGGCAGACTCTTGCTGACCGGAAGAAGGGCATTGGCACCGTTACCCCCAGCACATATACCTTTTATTACATTCTGTGGAAAGGAAACATGGAACATCTTGTTCTGCACTGGTCCGCTTTTGATATTCATACACTGAACGATATTGTTTTTCAAAATTCAGATATAGAAGCATTGCATAGGGACATCTATGAACATCCTCAACACCTCGTGACCTTCGCCCAGTTCGGTGTTGCCAGTGGCCTGGCGAGCGTGACTGATTCCGAGTCAAGAGATCCAAATAGCGTAAAGATCCAACGAGTCAAAAGGTCCAATATTGGATCTTTTGACGCGGTGGGTCTTTTGACTCGTTGGATCTTTTGACTCACTGTGGACCTTTTGACCCATTGGATCTTTTGACTCGATGGATCTTTTGACTCGTATTGGACCTTTTGACGCGGCTAAGGCGAGTCAAAAGGTCCAACGAGTCAAGAGGTCCAACATTAGACATTCTGACTTGTATATTTTCTGGCGGCTAAGGCCACAAATGATCTAGTCTCTGTGTGGGTCTCACCTTGGCACACTTTTGTTGGCTAAGTAATTGTCAAGACTATAGTTCCGTTACCTCTCCGTTTTCCCTACAAGGAGCGTGTTCATTCGTTCTAAGCACCAATTGCCGAGCCATATGCTAGTTGTTTTTTCAAGTATATGCATGTTGCTCTCATACAAAAATACGTTTGCGTCACGGGCATGGGAAATTATCTAGGTGGTTAAGCGCACATTAACAATGCCGTTTACCGGCTCTGGTATTTTCAGTATAGGGCATTTCTGTTGCGGGGCCTTTCGGTACACTGAGCTTTCGGTACAAAAACCAATTCAAGCGCACGTTTTAGCACCAAGATATGTGCGTCGTGGCAGTTGCAAACCCCCAAATCGTACTTATTTAACACACGTGTTCTTGCTCGTAATTCTGCATTGTTTTAACGTAGTGGAAAGGTTATGCGGCCCGGTTACCGAATGAAGTACTCTTTATCTGCGGAATAGTTGTCGGAATAACTGTAGCTTTGAGATGATAATATTGTTGCATATATAGTTTTTTTTCTAGTGAGTTATTACCACCATATCTTTATTTAAAAATCAGTGAAGGTAACAATATTTTTCCAATTTAAAGTACCTGTGATAACAGCTGCGTAATTGATTGCCTTCGCAAGGGATGGAGCCAGTCGCTTTCTAACAATCACAAAGAACTTGTAATTTTTTGGCATTTTGCATCCATGTACTCTTCTGTTTGCTGATAACACAACACACATAATGCCTTATTAGCAATGCGTTACGAAGGGCACCTTCTACTCCGCCGGACGTTTCCGTACCGGCGCCACCCCCATTTCCAGGAAATCGGTGTGTTGAGTGTGTTTGTTATTTGAAATACCCAAAGGCATTTTAATGCTTTCTAGAACATACATACATTTAATTTGCTGAGAGGACAGCTCATTTGTCATTTTCGGCGTTCTTCCTCAAAGCATACTGGTCATAATTTGGCCGTGGCTTTGTTCTTATCCGAGACCAATGTCATCATCAGCTCCCCACCGCCTGTGAATCTTTGTCTGCACAAAAGGGAAAGATCACTCATGGAAGCGAAGCCACACAAGCAGGGGTTGGCACTACATTATCGAGAGTGTCAAAAACAGAGACACGTGAACAGCAACTAACGGCTTCAGGTTATCATGGCGTGCTTCAACTCGGATCGCCTGGAAACCTAGTAACGACCTTCCCAAAATGTAGCAATGTAGCGCTGGTATTCGAACTGTTGATCTTTTTGTGGGTGTAATCATGAGCCATATAATGGTCATTTATTTGGTGGATGTTGACTTTGATTAACAAGATGCAAGAACATTTAGAGTAGCCGAATATGAGCTAGATGGGGTCGTGGCTCGTTGACATCACTGAAGCTCAAATTCTACACAAGCAATAACTATTAATATATTGTAATGTTATAGTATCCAATGACAGAGGAACGAGAAAATAGAACCTGAGAAAATATTGAGAAATAAAAACAGCCTTGATGAACGGTGTTGTTCATAACGTTGAAATTAGCCACGGCTGAATCCGGAGCGCCAAGTGCATAGCTTCTACATTTAGAAGTGAAAGTTCGGGTATGGGAGCCAAAACCGCACTAGAAACACAATAAAATGACGGAGTCTATAAATTGCATATCCTAGCCATAGCTCCGAAGCTTCTCATAATTCGTTGAACCTTCTGACGCGGTTTCGGAATTATTGGACCTTTTGACCCGTTGGATCTCCAGACTCGTTGGATCTTTTGACTCGCTTTGGACCTTTTGACTCGTTCGATCTTCTGACTCTTGGACCTTTTGACCCACATTGGACCTTTTGACCCGTTGGATCTTTTGACTCGGCTGTCACGTGATTATTGGATCTTTTGACTCGTTGGACCTTTTGACTCTTTGGATCTCTTGACCATAAGCGAGCGTGATTTAGTGGGCGCCTGCCTCTCTCCCTATTCCCCCTCTTCCCCACCAGCGACCTTCAGTCCTCCCCTTCCTAATAAAATAATTTATCATCATCATCATCAATGCATTTCATTGAATCAGAGACATTAACACAAGATAAAAGGATGAACTGGAACTGGAATACATGCCAAAAGTGTACAAAACCAAGCCGTCAAGCTTGTTCCCTGAAGTTAAAATGGGATCTTGTTTAAAAAAGCATCATAAAAGGATTTATTTGTGCCACTAGACAGGAAGCCACAGAGACTCGTGTGATGTCATGCCCTCCACGCGTATTACGGGGAGTACCTGGACTTTTAATGATAAACGACCAGGGGTGACATGCAAGTGCAGACCTTCTGGTGCTATATGGCTACTCCGGTTAGTGCGCCTGCCTTTGGGCTTTATTAATGAACCTGCGTTTTGGTTTGAGGAAACTGTGCACTCAGAACCGCAGCACATTATTTCCTTCTGGTTTCGATACCCTCGGTCCGGTACCATCTGGTGGGCTCTCAAGTTGCGTCCCAAGAAAGTGCCAGGTGTTAGCCAATGTAGTGGTGAATTAAAATCAATGTATTTCGGCGGAAAGTCGAAAATTGTTGCATCAGGATTTAAATCCACGCTCCAGCGTAGCAGACTGAACCGTTCAATGCGCACCATAAAGAAATGACATCGCAACGAAGAGAGCAAGTGCTCGTAAAGTGAGAAGCAAACATTTGCATGAGGTAGCATTCTAGAGTAAAAAAAAATGTATTTCATTCAATTCCTTTCATTTGTTTTATGTGCTTTGCCGTTATAAAACTATGTTCTCGTTAGGTATTTTGGGCTGTCTGTGGTTTGTGGATAAGCAACACGTTTACTGCGCACACGGGACGATTTTAAACAAAATTAAAACTATCTTTTTCACGGGATCGTTGAATAGTTTAGTACAAATTATTGGGATGGTCAGGCATGCGCCTATCGTTGCCTTTTTTTTTTTACTCGAAGAAGTGAGAACTCCATTAAAAACGCCTAGAAACCTGCACGCACACAAAAATAATGAAAACATAAAAAATTGTCCCTCCCCTTTATAACTCATCCTACAACCATATAACACTACTCTGACGACGACGCTGCTCGAAATAAAACAAAAAACTTGTTTTCATAATTGTGCCTTGATTAACAATCTAGGAAGGTAAAATATTCTCTTATTGACAAGGCTTCGTTTAGCCAAGAAAGGCAAATATTTTCGGCAAGGCTTCAACAACCGCGTGACAATATTGTAGTAATGAGTAAATGACCCAGAAAAAAACAGTGGACTCCCCAACAAGGCAGCGAACAGTAGCGCATTGCCTAATGGCGTTTACCATGCGGTGCTGATTATCGCATCGGAAGGATGCGGAAAGAGGGGTACTTTCCTGCAACGCTCAGCGTTCACAAAACCATCTTCTCACGGCAAACACGTAACTCGATGACAAAGGACGATCGTATCACTTCGTACCTAGAGTTAATAACGCGCTGGTCACCCCAACGCTAGGTCATGGAGGGAACAAGCAAGGAAAAAAAATTGTCGCCATCTGACCCTGGGAAAGTGGGTGTCCAGCAAAGCTGTCGACAACCACTACAGATGGTAATGGAGGAGGGTATGAAATGTTTCTCGTCGTCTAGGAGGAATTGTCGCTTGCGCTCGGCTAGTGTCATTAGATAAGGGTACGGAGTATCGCCACTCTTTTCTCCTACTGTTCCGTGCCGGCGTCATGATCATTGGTCAGTTCGCATTATGTGGCAGTTGTTTACACTGCGACGGTTCATAGGCGCCGCCATTTTTTTTTTATGCGTTTAAGTGAGTCAACTCTGGTAGGTTTAGCTCGTTCTCTCTGCACTGCGGCTACAGTGGACTGGAATACTTAGTATTCTATTTCACTATGCGCGATTGACGTCTTCCGTACGGGAATCAAAGATAATGCGTGTAACAGCATTTCAGCAGCAGAAGTGTCTCTAAAGATGCCATTTTGCTGCATGTTTGGTAGTGTTGTTAGGAACGACCCGGTCGAAGTTAACGGCGAGGCCTTAGATGTGGCAAACTCGCAACACTCATAAACGACAAAATGGCCGCCGTTGCTGACTTGCGTGCCTCAATGGCGGTACTCTATACAGTCACTACGCTTGGTTTCTCTGGTGCCAAATGCTGGGTCTTGCCTCGCTTGACGTATGCGCTCGGCGTCTTGGGCAAGAACTGCTCCACGTAGTGACACATGTTTTGCCTAGCCTTTAAAGATAATCTGCGCACGTAATCTTTACCAGAAGCACATGATGGGGAGTCCCGTTGTTCATAGGCGCCTCATCATCCATAATGCGGTTTCGATGCTTGTTTTGTGGTTTCTTTAAGCGAATAATTCTGAGCTCTATGCTATATGCCTGATTAGCCTGCAATACGCGCTCGGCGTCTTACACTTCGGTGCCTGGCGCTCTTTCCCACGTAGATCGTTCTTGCCCACGGCGATGAACCCGGGGGGAGGAGAGGTATACAGCTTTGTTTTACAAAATTAGCCCAACCAAACGACCGGCAGTGGTGGCTCAGTGACTAAGGCGTTGTGCTGCTGAGCACGAGGTCGCAGGTTCAATTCCGGGCCGCGGCGACCGCTTTTCTGATGGAGGGGAAAAACGCGCGTGTGTTTCAGATTTCGGTGCACGTTAAAGATCCTCAGGTGGTCAAAATTAATTCGGAGCCCTCCACTACGGCGCGCCTCGTCGCCTGCGCTGCGTCGGCGCGTTAAACCCTACAATCAACCAAATCAAGCCCAACCAAGCGACTGCAATAAAAGAAAACAAGTTATTGGCTGTGTATCCTGTGTCGGCAGCGGCGCAACAACATCGTCCATTCAAAGTTGGGCTGGGTCATTTGGTAGGCGCGCGTGCTCCCAGACGCCGCACCTTCGGCTGGAGCAGCCCCACGTAATCGAGATAAGAAAATAAGCTTTCTTAGTTGTTTTTTCGAGCGTTTTCTTATTTCTTTCGTCGTCCTCTTGGAGACTCGCCTCGAGAGGCACAATCAAAGCGAGTTACAGTTAGAATGATAACAAAAAGACTGGCGGGAAATGTAATATGAGTATAGCTAGCCTTTACGAAAAAAGAAAAGAAAAGAAGGGAATTAAATCGACGAATCAGCGAAGCAGGGCCTAAGAGCCAGTGACGAAGGTTTCTGTTTTTTTAGCAGTCCGGTGAGAACATTACTGAAGCAACAATTTCTGTAGAACTGATACATGGTCCGCCGCTGGAGACTTTCGCCGGCTCACTCACTCGGCGACAGTCGGTGACATGGAGAATCCCTCTACTATACCAGGGATGTTACCACGAGGCATTTCGCCCTGTTCTCGAAAGTTCTCCCACAGAGACTACGCTGGAAATTACTTACAAAGCCGGCCGTATGAATGGTTACTGTATCAAAGAGACTTTCTAGCTATGAAGTAATGGGGAAGTGTATCGCGGATTTGCGGTTTGAATCAATATCTCCTTTTCTTCGCGAAATAACATGTCATAATTTTAATGTCAGAATATTTTCGACAACGTTTAACCACTTTATACATCTGCAGAAGTATCGCGCTACAAAAATGATTGAAAAAGTGGCTATGTATACAAAAACGTCACGTTATGGTGAAACCATTCTTCGTTCGTTTGTTCGTCAGTTAATCATTTTGTCAATCCGTAAGTTAGTGAACTGGCTAGTGAGTACATTTATTTTGCAAAGCGGAATAGCAGTCACGTGGGAGTTTATTGGAAGGCTAAAGCGTAAGGTGGCGGGGCCGAGCGCAGGTCCAGCCGGAACGAGCTTGTGGGCATGAACGTACGGGTTGGTCCTTCGTCGTCTTCACGACAATACCTGGAGCATACCCGATTGGGTGGATGGCGCGTCGGTATCTGCTATTCATTGTTGTGCCGCGTTAACTCTTCTTGTTACAATTTATTTATTTATTTATTTATTTATTTATTTATTTATTTTTCTGTCTATAGACTTTCCTTCTTTTTTCATTCAGTGCGGAGTCTTGCGTCGGGGTGGGTGATGTTTTAAGGAGTGCATGTGCACATGTATACGGTGGATTGGTACTGGAAACGTACATTACAGCGCAGATTTCATACCCAGCAACCTCGAGAAAGCGTGCTTGGAACCCCTGTAGACCCGCTAACAATGGATAGACAAAACATCTCCTTAAATCACTTCGCTAGAAAACTATAATGGTAAGAGCACCCTTGGCATGTACAATCCTGGATTAACATTATTAGGGCGAAAGCTTTAGCGCCCCATTATGAAAAAAAAAAAAAAACGATGTTGTTATTGTGGGTATCGTTTTCTGGTACAGAAAATGGGCTAGACAGTAACAAATTTATGAAAACATATGGTTCATATGAAATATGAACCCGAGTCTCCAGGACAGGAGCCCAGTGCGTACTTTTTCCCTATCTCTGAGTGCTGGCAGCGGTGAAAAAAAAAAAAAAAGATCTAGTAAGGCGTGTCGCGCGAGACACGGGAACGTGACGGCTCGTAGCAGCCACGCCGAAATAGGATTTTGTGGAAGCTGTGGCGTCTTTAACAAGCCTGCTTGTTGAATTTATCGTGTCAAAAGAAGAAGAAACAACAGGGCAGAAAGAAACTCTAACACCATGTAGCACTGAATAAGCCTGCCGAAGTTATTCGCGCAAAGCGGTGAAGAAACTAAAGCGAAGAAAGGGGCGCAAATGCTATGACGCAGTAAAGGTGTATTCCATACGTATCACCAAGCTTTCTTCTTCAAAGCAAGTACGAAGACGACCCCAAGTACCATTATATTGCCGTCTCGCTGCCCGCCAGCCGATCTCGTTCAACCATTCAACCATGGAGCACACCTCGGTGCGGGCTGTGCGCCGCCGTTAGTTATTCTATCGTCTTCGGTGGAAAGTTTGCCATCCAACGCGCTGCTGTTGTCAATGTACAGATGACCCGCATTACCTTAAGATTTCCCCGAGGTCTGCCTTGTAAGATCGAACAACGAAGATGTCTCCTTCCTTAGTAAATAAAGCGAAAGTGAACAGAAAAAAAGATACAGGCGTTCTTGAAATGCTGCCTGGGGCACTGAGCAGTTCAGTTTATGTTTTATTTTCTCTTTCCTACTTCCTTTCTTTCTTGGGTCTGGGCCACCGTTCATCGAGTACCGCAAGAAGAACTGCGCAGGACCTCTTCACAATGCTGCCTCCTCAGAGGCCTTTACTTCTTCGCGCTTGGTTATGAGAGCCACTACAGAAGCGATTTCGGGGAGTGCGACAGGACGACTTCTTTCTTTCTTTTTGTTTCCAGGCATCTGCGTCTACTGCGCCAAGGTTTGACGTTGCACGCGTGAGGGGAAACGGGCTTAGAAGAGCCCATTTTGTAACCGTCTCTCCAGCGTGAAAATAAAAAAAAAGAAGAAGAAAACGTCGCAGAGAACAACTTCGAAAGAATGCCCGTTAGGAACGGCACCATCTAGATACTCCTATTGTGTGGGTTTAACATTGATTCTGCACGTATACGCGACAAACTCGTTCCTCCTATGAAGCAAGTAGAACAATACCAGAGCAAAACCTAGAAGAGGGTATTCCAAAGGATGCGAACGTCACCAAATGCGTATCCATTCCTTGGGAGATAATGTTACCAGAGGTGTTTCGTGTGAACATTCGGTTCGCCTTCTTTTATGCATGTGCGGTTTTTGTCAGTCTTCTTGGTCAGAGCATTCTTTATGCGAAGGTGTGCACGGAATTGCTAGCGAAAGTTTCACTCTGTGCTACAAACATTTACGGAGTGTGGGCTAAGATACTGCGATCTTGATACAATATCTAAGCTGGGTCGGTGGGTCTTTGTCCCGAGTACATAAAATTACACACTATAAGGACTTTCAATTTGCAACCGTACATCCGTGTGATAAAAATGGGGCTTAGTGTTGGTTTTCCTTACCATGTTTAGCCGTTTTGCAGAGCTGGTATGCAAGGCGGTCCTTTTTATATTTATTAGGCACCATGGTGTTCACTAATGAGGAACTTGGGCGTAAATGGTTAAGTGTACTTACGTGGCTTGTTTTACCGCCATTGGGGCGAAGTACGTCCAAGTTATTCCTGGGGAACGCTCCTCAGATTTGTCATCAGGCGAATTGCGAGAGCGATTTGGATAAGATTGGATATCGCAACGCAGTAAGCAAGCGCCGAGCTCACTGTAAGGTATGAAACGTTTCAACATTTGTTTAAGGTGAATGGAGGAGACGTGGAAAAAGACAGTGTTATAACTACAGAAAAATAATCCAATGAATACGGAAAGACTTGTTTAGCCTTATTCAATATTATGTAGGTAACTGAAGTGCGATAAGCTGAACAGTGAGGGATGCCAGAGATGCTGGTAGGCAATGATAAGCGCCGCTACTGATTTCCATTGGCTGCAATTTTTTTTTTCATTTCGGTGCTGGGCATGGAGCATGCGGTTGTGTTAAAAAGAAAACATTTTGTGACTAGCAGCATGTCATATCATTTTGCGTATGCGGTGCGACTTAAAGCTCATGAAGAACTTTTAGGGCCTCCAGGCAGTTTCATCTAATGTTTATTGCTTACCAGTCTTGCACCTTAACCTCGTACGGACGTGTTTCTGCCCACGCATTGTACTGAACTTATAGCGTCCTCAAGGGTGTCTGAAATTCGCGTTCGCCAAAAAGTTATGGTATAGCCGAAGCCCCTGTCCTCGTACTGAGCACATAAAAAGGTGCGAACAACAAACACGATACATGCAAGCTGCCTTCGCAATAATATTCAGAATAAAAAAGGCCGACCCGACCCTAAAGCTCAGTTTCAGACAATCGTGGGGTTTTGATAGTATATGTTACGTAGTAGAGAAGTCACCGTTTTTTATAAGACAGACATATTTTGGACCATGACTCTGGAACAAGGCAGAAATCCCCTGGCCTGTCTTCTCAAGTCGTAAGGTAAGCAGTTGCAAAACCTTTTTTTGACCGTTTTTTGTAGGCCAATGCCGCACAAAAGAAATGTTTGGGCAAGGCTCGATTGCAACCGACATATATTGGCGCTGAGTTATCGTTCCCCTGAACATTGCCGAAAGTGATTTTGCTGGCGAAAGCGACAGCTATAACAAAAAGGCGCGCTATTACAGACCCTACGTCAAAATATCTCTTTTGTGGCCCTAGTACGTTTTGTATTTTAAACATTTCACATATTCGTTCTTATATTCACTTATATTCTCTCTTTCTCTCATATCCCTACGTAAATGTGTGAGTTTAGGGGAACACGTGTCGGCAAAGCCACATCAACACGTTATGTATCAAAGCTTTGCATAATTTCGCGGTCGAGGTAGTACTGCATAATTGGGAAACAACCCAGCGCTTGCGTCTGGCGTCGACCAGGAGGGGGAAGGGCAGTGACATTCAAAAAGGCTGCTGGGTGAGAAGATGGCAAGCCACCTTCGACGTTTTATGCCTCGCTAAATCAACGACGCCGGCGCTTTTTCTTTGGTTCCTATGCGTTCAGTACATTCGCTGGCAAAATGCGAATATGCCCGCGTGTCATATCAACGTAAAATAACGCGCCCGTCTGTGCGGCATGTGTGTGTGTGAGTCTGTGTGAGGGAGCTGGCGTGTCCGCACATTCGTGCTGGTGTGTGAATGTGCGTGTGCACGTGGGTGTTTGTGCACGCGTGTGCATGCATGCTTTAAGCGTGTGCGCATGCGTGTGCGTGTGTGTTTAAGTGCAGGGCGTATGCGTCCTTGCGTGTGCGTGCGCCTTTATGGGCCGGTGTGTGCGTAAGTATGTGCGCGCGCGTGCACGTGCGTGCGTATTTGTGCGCTCGAGTGAGTATGTGTGTGTGCAAGGAAGTGTGTGTGGGCGTGCGTGTGTGCGCGCGATCGTGGGCACATATGTTAAAGAGAAGCAGGTGGACAAATCTACTGACAGTATAAATGAACACACACCACTAAAATGTGCACATGGCTACAGACAGGATAAGCACGGTGTGTAACACATGAACTGAACGCGCTACGTAGTAGATATTTCTGGTGCCACTTCATTAGTCAATAAACTTTGCGCAGTTTTTCTCGGCCGTCCTCTTTCTGTTGCCACACTTGTTAACTTCGAAAAATCAGGTATCTTCGGCATGTACAAAGCGCTACAATGCTGCTACTTCCAGTGTTTGATAAAACTAATCATGGAATCCGGGCGAATCATATGGGGTGCCGAGATCTTCCGGCGCGGTTGATTTCTCACGTGGTATCACTCGATTAGCTCAGCGCCCTGTAGTGCGTGGTGATTTTGCACGTGCAGCCAATCACATAAGACCATGCGAGAAATAACTTCACCGAAAGTTTTTGCCCCCCTCCCCCCTCACAGTATTTGACACCCGGTTTTTGGAGAGTCATCCGATTCCTCTTCCCTAAAATGTCCCCCAAAGGAAGCAGGAGGTATACCATGCCGAATCTCCAACACCGCTATGAGATGCGACGTACTAAAATAGTTTGGACTATCAGGCGTCCTTTAACAAACGCCGGAATTTTTTACAGCGAAGGTAATTGCGTAGCTACTCCCGGGTGGTGGTCAGTGTCCGTCCGTCTACACATCGCGTAGACATGAAAACCATTTCCTCCCCAGTTTCTCAAGAATTCTCTGTGGAATAGTGTACATTATAGCATAGGTATATTGCAAAAAATCACTAATTTTCATATACGACGAGGCTATTTTTACGCTATTTAATTTACTTGTCCTAATTAGTTCACAGTGAACTTATAAACATTAAACATTACAGAATTCCCGGTTGCTCTCGATGCATGGCCGTTTACGGAGGGAGAATGGTTACAGACAATGACTGCACTCTTGGTTTATCGAAACTATTTCTTGAAACAGATTATTTGACAATTGGCCCGAAGATGACTCTTCTATTCCGACGAGTTTCATCTACTTCTCCCAATAAGCATTTTACAGAAGTTGTAAATATTGTGGAATTTGCATCTGTGGTGAATATATGAACTTCTACGGGAGGGAAACGTACAGCCCCATATTTGTCCGCTAGGATGAAACTCCATTCTTCCAAGTTTTCTTGCGCTGACTGACTAGAAAGAGCGCTCCATGGCAAATTACATACGAACGCGTTTTGTTTCTTGCATAGGTGCGTGGATGAGCTGATGAATTAGAAGAGCGAAAGGGCGGATTAATTTTATTTATGTCACCCCCATCAAGAAGGTATCCCCGTGTTCAGTATTCGAACCAGCGACCTACTCATCCTCAGCGACAAGACGTCCTGGCCTCTGCACCCATTCAGGCAGGCGCCAGAAGCGGCATTGAGCTCTGTGGCTGAGATTTGAGTCTAGCGCGCATACGTGCGGAGAGAAATGGGAGGCAAAGCGATCGCTCTTGGTTATCGGAGATTATGCCAACGAGGGCGTGCATCTCCTCGGAGCGAACGCCCGGGTTTTCCGCAACTACGCGAAAAAGCGCGCCAACGTCATTACTCCCTAATCTGAACGCATGAATCCCGAGGACGTCCGGTTGAAGATAAAATAGGCTAAGTTCCTGAAACAACGACCGGGAGAAAGAGTGTTTGCACTTGTCAGAGCCTTAGTGCCAACGTCGGGAATAAAATAAAAGCAAAGAAAAACCAAGCTGCGTTGATTGTTAGCACAGGATTGCTTTAAGAAATGTTTCTCGGTCGTGCTTCATCTGTTGGTATTCTTACATCATGATGCGGTGCTGATAACTAGTTCTTTTGAGCATTTCTTGTGTTTTCCTTCCTTCCGTCACGGGCGATAAAGCAGTGAGTTTTTATGAGGGGCAGCTCTACCAATAAATGAAGAGTTAAAAAAAGTAAAATCTATATCGGTGATATTTTCTCTGCATTCGTAGAAAAATGCTTGCAGGCATTCTGAGGTTTCTATCCCATCCATCTTCATGCTTCACCTTTTGCTTTTCGCAGGTTTCTTCGGCGTTGTCGTGGATGTATAAAAGGAGGCGTGGCACTCGCATATTGATCGGGCGCAAAATGGATTCGGTGTTTCTGGCATAATCGATACTCTCTCGCGTCAGGTCTAGCTTAGCTTTACAATGCCATCCCATTTTCTTGTTTTTCTAACAGAATTTAAGCTGGACAAATGGTCAACAGGTTCGTGTTCTTTATTACGTTTTTTTCAGCTTTTATTTATTACTGACTAAGGGCAACGCACACACAAACACACGCACGCACATGAACAGTCCTTTGGAAGACATGCCAGGTGACCCTTGGCACTGTATGTTTCTCCATTTATGCGGATGGCTCGGTAATCCCGGGCTCATCCGCCATCAGCGTGTGGATACCATAAGCCCGGTGCACCATTGAAGGAAAACTAATCCACGAAACACCCCCGACTGCTACCGAACTGGCAAATGTAAGGGTTGCTCTTCATTACATCAGCACCTCATTGCATGATGGCCACTAATGGGTAATATTCCTCGACTCGCGTAGCGCCCTACAGAACCTCCGAAAGCTTTCAAATATCCGCAGTTAGCTTGTATGTGAACCTACTGAAATTCATACAATGGCAGTGCGCGAAGGTCGTGACGTTCTTTTGTGGCTGCCTGGTCACGCGGGCAATCGAGGCAGCATTAGATCCGACGCAGCCACCGACGCAGGCCACTTGCTGCGTAACACGACCCAGCTTCCTTTCTCCCGAGAGGACAGCAACGGCCTTGTCCTCGCAAGGGGGTGAACTGCACAAAAGTTGGAGTGGCAGTACTCTGACCGCAGGTATCCACCTCTGCAGGCTAGTGATCTTCACTGTGACTTCAACTCTCCGCACGGCCTCAACAAGCGGTGTGATGGAGTGATCCACCGACTGCGCCTGAATGCATCGTCTGCTCGGAGTTTTAAGTTTAAGATAGGTTAGGACGATTCCCACCTGTGCTAGACTCCCGCCATGCGTGATACTGTAGATCACGTGTTGTGCATCTGCCCTCGATTGTGCGTCTCCGCTGTTCATAAGCCATGTTGGCAGGCTCAAACTCTGTCATTTTCTTAGGCCCTGGGCCAACAGGGCTGATAGTAGCTTGGAAACAAAAGTTCGGTTCCGGTTCCTACGAGACTCTGTACTGGGCAAACCTCTTTAGATCATGGACAGTGCAGGTGCCTCAAGACATGCACTGTTTCGTGCTGTGGTGTTTTTTTTTATTTTCTTAGTTTGGTGTCGTTCCTTTTTTTTTTTCACCGTTTACTTCGTTTATTGATTCCGTTCACCGTTTATTGGTTTCGAGTTTACATTAACGATTTACTTTTCAAATTATTTTTTGTCCGGACTCTGCTAACAGGATTCCCTTGTTTCTCGTTTTTGACGTTTCTTGTTTGTCTTCTCCCTGCTGTACCCGTAATGTCCAACATTCACCACTGATCATTTCAGTCATCCCCCATCTGGCGTAGCAAGCCTTGTCACTAGCAGGGCTGACCTCACCCGTTCCCATTAAAGAGTTTCCTTCCTCTCTCTCTCTCTCTCTCTCTCTCTCTCTCTCTCTCTCTCTCTCTCTCTCTCTCTCTCTCTCTCTCTCTCTCTCTCTCTCTCTCTCTCTCTCTCTCTCTCTCTCTTTCCGTTTTTGAGTTTCCGTGAGCTTCTAACCCCGTAAATGAGGATGCAAGATCAACTAGTGCTATAGACATTTGTTTTTAAACCACGGACGATCAAGTATTAAAAAATGATTTCGTCATGTTAGAAACGTTATTACGATGTTCACCACCAGCTAACCCACGTCATGCAGTGCCCTTACGAGATTTCTGGATACGAATAGACCTCATGGGAGGACAAACTGTTGTGTACACCTGGGTAACTGCGGGCGAAAAACGCCTGTCTGTGTCTCCGTGAGCATCCAGCATTACTTCCGCAGTGTAAGTATTTGCAAGCACAGATGACTTCAAAGGCAATAAAATCGCCAGGGAAACTTTAATGAAATGTATTTTTTTTTAAGTGATGCTCTTACCGTCTCTTTCGCAGAAACATTTTTTGACCCCGGCATTCATCCCCAAAAATCCCCGTCACAACCTGCTTACGCTCACTCAGCGGGTTCCATTCCCCACTAGCGGCAGGTGGGAATTGGGGAGACGCGAACTTCACGCGCTCCTCATTAAGTTAAGTCTATTCACGCGATCCTCATTAGGTAAAGTAGCGGACGGACGCTAACAGCGACCATCACACAGCTGAAAAAGAACTTAATGGCTCTTGGGAAGTAGTACGTGTGCTCCTCGGAGATCACATTTGCCCCCTCAGTGGAATTAGTCAATGGTGATGACAGCTGACAATGAAATACAGGGAAGCTTTGCTGGATTATCATTTGATTACGGCTCGAAGTGCACCTTTTATATTTCTAACTTTTCTGATTTAGGTAACAAATATTCAGAGTAAAATCGCCTTTTGCTGTTAGGGATATCATTTAATCGTTACGTCCTATGCTTGCTGTCCCCTTCATTGCCGGCATCACGTTCTCACAACTGAGCACTCACGTCGTGTGTAGCTCACACTGCTGCTGTTCTTTATCTGCTTCACCGCGTTAGTACAACCTTAATGACCTTGCGTGGCAGGCAGCTCCCCAGACGAGGACATAGTTTAAAAATAACGATCTACGACTTCGACCTTGAGGACTGCTACCACCTTCAAGGCACGCAGAACGCTAGAAACACCCCGAAATGCCATCACGGTGGCATACGTGGGGCGCTGAAACGGTGCATCCTGCCGTTGGTGAAGAAAGCAGCAAGCAGTGTCGTGCGAACTTTTCTATTAATGGTACCGAGCCCGCCCCAGACTACGCGAAATGGAGCACGGCATTCGTATTTAATACGTTCTTATTATCACTTCTATTATCTGAGAGGAGCCGTCTCCTTTTCTGCGAGCTTTTTGGGTTCGAAAAATTGAGGAACGACGGCTGTAGATTACTGTACCTTGGTGTGCTTAATGAGTGGCGGCAGATACTTGTGAGTCTTAATTAAAACACTCCAACGTAAAAAAATGGCTGGCTACAGATTCACCGCCGCATTCTAGTTCGCATTGAATTAAGCTTGATGTTCACTTGTGAACGGCTGATGGAAGCGGCGCAAAACGACGACTACTAACGCAATTTCCTCTAGCTATACCACCCATTTCTACATAACGACCACAGTTGTTCTTTTTTACCAAAACGTTACAAATTTTACGAGGGTAGTCTGTGGGAAATTGAGCAGACCACGCCACAGACAGAAGACGTGCCAGCCGTGCCTTTTTGATACTCAACACCCGGCCGCAAGGAGATCAGGAAACACGCCTAATACAACCAATTCGGCGACCGGAGGAGGAGGAGGAGGGGGAGGAAAGCTTCATTCCGTAGTGATATCGAGCTGGTTGGTGGCCGGGGGGCTCAGTCCAGGACTCCATTGGTTGATGCAGACTGCATTCGTCGCCCTTTCAGCGAGCCAAAGCGGAATATTTAGGTCTCAGATGGCAAGCTGACTCTCCCACTGCTCGTGAGTTGGATTGGTAATGGTATCAAGGTCTAGGCTTCGCTGGCATTCCGAAACCATATGGTAGAATGTCGCAGTGCCGGCATGGGTGGTTGTATTTTGTGAGGTGAACGGCGTGTAGCCTTGTAAGCTGTGGAAATGTGTTCGTTTGAATTTCCCGAAGGTGGCTGCTTGTTTCTTTCTTTTTTAAGCTGTGGGCTGGCGTAGGGAAGGGGCATCCTGTGCGCATGTGGTACTGGGTGTTGTCTTTGTAGTGTTCGACGATAGTAAAACACTCAAGAGGAGGAAATATTACCGCAGTGCACCCTATTCTCGCCAAGGGTGAAAGAATGATCCTTAGTCGCTTCCAGCCAACACATGTATAGGCCGAATACAAATGATCCGCATCTACCGCACGCAATTTTAGCACCTCAGCCCTCATTGAAAAACTAACTTCGAGGAGACAGCGTGGCGCCACCTGTGTGTGACGTCACCTTGCCCAGTTCTGCCTGCTAACACACAGCATTTCTTGGTCCTTGTGCGACCCCGCGCTTCGAGACATACTCACGAAGCATATCTCAAAGCGGACACGCAACACCTTAGGACAACAAGGAAGTCGTGCCGCCGAGTTCTCAACGTACATACCTTGCGTTGGCGCGCACGCAGTGTCTCACCTACCTATCACACGGGTTAGGCGAGTGGACTGCTTCGCACACATGCGTTGCACACTGTATAGCCACCTGCATTTTACACGGCATCACACAAGTGCTGGTAAAAAGGGAGGTGCGGCTCATTCGGTCCTAGCCAGATCCCTTCGAACGTCTTTTCTATTAATGGTTTGATGTGTTTCGCAATCGCCCGTGTTTCATTTACACTTGGCGCCACTTCGCTTGTCGACAAGGTATGAACAATGCCCTTTTCAATGGCTTCGCGACAGCTTTGGGCTCCGTAAAATGCTTATTTAGGTTTTGTTGCGACCATGTTATTTCGGGCATGAGCTTTTTCTTTCACTTTTTGTTCGTTTCCTTCTAGCGTTTGGTGGAAAACACATTTTTTGGCACTCGCGCAGATAATTCTGCGTCACAGTGGGTGTGCCCGTTCGTTTGACTGTTTTATATTTTAACCTTGCAGTACGGGTATAATTAATAGTTCGTGAAAAAGTGCAGAGTCGCAAACAAACAGTACTCTAGCCAACCGAGCATTTTTCTATACAGCACAAAAATAGTGAAAATTCAATATGATAAACGCAGCACAAAACTGTATGTATTACCAGCAAATATCCCTTTGTTTACGTCTCATCGGGCCTTAATACATAGCCGGGAACCCGTTAAGCTTCTTCGTAACTTTTTTCCCGAACGTGCTTCGAGCTTCCATGTCTTCCACTTCGCATCGCTGGGCATGTTGCTATGGAGCGTGTTGTAACGCTGCCGGCCTAACGACTACGCCCCAATTCACCGTACCTAGCCTCACAGGAAAGCCTAATTGCTTGCGCCGAGTAAAACGCTCGCCCTGTACCAAACCGGGTTTACGAGAAAAAAACAAAAGACAAGGCTCTGCCTGAGCACCCGAAGCGTGTCTGCTCAAAGTGCTTTATCAAAGCCTCTATTGAGCACGTGAAGCTCGGGCCACGAAGAGCGAAACTGTGTATCCTCTCCTCAAAATAGACTCTGGAGCGTCCAAATCACAGGAAGGCTTTTCGGGGTTTACTTAAGCTAGAACGCTCAGAGGAAAGCAGTTCATTGTTGGCGCTTTCCTACCACAGAAACACTTGTTAGACGCTTCAGTGAACGTGCTTAAATTATTTGAAGCCATCGAAAAAATTGGGGGAATGCGCTGCAGTCTCATTACACTCGATGTTTTCTTCGATAACTGAAATCGTCGTGCGGGCTTCGTGGTTGTGAGTTCGTATGACCTTGATTTAAGTAATAAATTTTCACAGCCTCCCGATTCTGGAAGTAAGGTTTGGTTAATGGAAGGAAAAGCGTTACTGGGTTATTGAAGTTTTCTTGGCTATGTGTAACGGGTAGGTGTGACACTTGCTATTTTTTATTGGCAATAATTTCCTTTATAATAGTTCATATAACAGTTTATAACTAGTTTTAGACCTACTGTGCACGGCGCAGTCAGGACGGTCGGCGACCGTGTATCGGTCGCCGATGCACGGTTGGCCGGTACCGGTTCATCGCTCTGCTTTTATTATTGCGTAAGCACTCGTTGCCATGCAGTCAAATGCGGGCAGTGGAATGGCTTGTGCTTGCACGAAAATTCGTAATTGATGAAGTGTAGGCATTTAGCCACCATGCTAATGAGATGTGGATCATTGTAAAAAGCAAGACAGAATAAAAAAGAAAAGATAACAAATGTAACAAAGTCGTCCAATTTGGGCATTGATAGCCAAATGTGGTAGCCAGAGTCCATCACAGAAAATTATATACATAAAATTTTAAAAATCTGAAAATTCAGTTCCACTGGTCTGTACCTCATCCGGTGCTACTATTCCGGTAACAAAAACAACGCCAAAAATATAAAAAATCAAGTAGTGAAAATGAACGAATGAAATCAAAAACGAGTATCTTATCCGGGACTCTGCGCTAATAACGCCAGAAGAGCCGGAAACCCGAGATTATAAAACACTGAAAATGGAGGGTTGTCTAATCTTACGGCTTTACGCGATGACCACATACAAAAAAAACAAGGAAAAACACGCTGCCTGGGAGGACGTATATGCCACCAAGGCCACTTAGGGTAAGTAAAATGGAGAATCTTAAGAACGCTGACGATTTAGTAGACGATTCTGGTAATTTCTGTAGCCTTTTTATCAACGTTCACGCCGCTGACCACGGTGTTCGCTTCTCTGAGTAAGCAGCGGCAGTTACGACCACGCAAGGTAGTACCATTAACTGCTGCGCCGTAAAAACGAAAAAGAAACTCGAACTAAGAGCAGCATTGTGTTTAACGAAATCGGGGTGTTGTTCCCTTTCACTTGTGTCTTTCCCGTCCTTGTTATTTTTTTAGTAAATGATTGCTGGCGTTGGTCTCCCTCAAATTTACAGAGAACAAACTTCGTGCTCATGGGATGGAAGCACGTTCTGGAGGCTAGCAGTGATTACAGAAGTCTGAAGCACAATGCAGCATAACACAGCTCTATTTACGATCTAGCGCTTTTCGAAACAACACATCGAAAAACAACAAAGTTACCAGGGCCTACCATTGGGCACTATACTTACCACTACCCAGATATTTTATAAGGCCAGAGAAGACTCACCGAGTGGCAAAACACACACACACACACAGGGGAAAGAATAGTTCGGAGTCGCTTGAAAGCGCGGCACACGTTTTAAAATAATCCTTCTGACCCACGGAAGAACGTGCTCAGCCCAGTGTCCCGACGACGGCGAAGGCAGATAAGCCGATTAGGTCGACGCGAATGCTCGACCAGTGTCGAGATCACTGTTTTCGCTCTTAGGCTCCCAGCCCTTCTTTTAAAGCCAAGTTGTAAACTTTGGTTACCGCCCGTCACGTCCTGCGTAGGTGTCCACCCCGGGGCACGCGCGGGGTCTGTTCCGTGGTCGGGGGTCGTCGCCCTGCTCAGTCGACAAAGAATGCATGGGAGAAGGGGTGTTGGAAAGCCGGGGAGCGTGACATGCACGTCTCTTTCTCTCTTTTTTTTTCTTTTTCATTTTTTCGCTTCCAGTTATCGATCCCACGTGAGGATTAAGTTCGCTGTTCTGCTTCTTTCGTGTACGCAAACTCCGAGTTGAATCGGCAGTTCGGTGAGATGGGAACGCCCATGCATTGTCTTTATGCCAATACTTCGGGTCGTATCAATTTTTGTTATTTTTTCCTTTCAAAATACATCCAAGTGTCCATAACTTCATAACGAGCAATTATAATTCATGACTGCTGGAAGCAAAAACAGCTTTTAAGGTTTAGTTAAGGTCAAATTTACCTCCACTGTATTTTCCTTGCTGCCGCACAGTTGAGCCTCGGAGCCACCATCGCTCCGCACGAAGTCGCTGTTTTCGTATCCATCCGGAGAAAGCGAACTACTACTCGAGGTATAGTGCAAGAACGTCCGTGTACTTCCCCTGGTGACCGAGATTAATCCGTATGCCTTTACAACAGCGCACTTAATAACGAGTTACATAACTACGGGGACGGACTCACTATTAATGTAACTTCTAACAGCTTTAGTTTTCCATCATTAAGGTAGACACCACTGCCTGCAAGAAGATCTTTTTAGTAATTATAATGAGCCTTTTCCAATCACCTTCCTTATTCCCGTTACCCCATCCGGGCTTTCGGCCTCTTCGAATCAATCAATCAATCAATCAATCAATCAATCAATCAATCAATCAATCAATCAATCAATCAATCAATCAATCAATCAACCAATCAGTCAATCAATCAATCAATCAATCAATCAATCAATCAATCAATAAATCAGATAAAAAATACATTCATACTCCACGAAGTATCCAACCAAGCAAAAATACTTAAGCTCACTGCTGGTATCCTGCGTAAATGTTTAAAGGAGCAGGGAGAATTCTGGCATTTTTTATTTCGTTTTAGACATCTACAAACCCTTAAATATTTTACGCCACACCTTTTTTTTTTTGTTTTCCTTATTTACCTTTTCCAGGACCGCGTCGTGAACCGTCTTTTTGGCCTACTCTAGCACGCGTGGGCGCGCATTTGTCAAAACTGATAGTCGGCTCTATTTCTATTTTTTTTTCAAGGCTCTGAGAAATCACACGGGGCGCTAACTTACAGGCCCATTTAATCCTGAGTCCCATCCCGACTATTTGGCTGCGCTTAACGTAGGCAGGAGGGTGCCGGGAACAGTGTTCACGTGCTTCTCTGATGCCCCGATTTGTTTTATATATGCTTTAGATTACTCATACAGGAAGCACGCACACGCTGCAGTGCGATACCTGGCACCCCAAGCGCGTATACCGAGTGTCGGGAGCGCTTACCGCTATGGTTCTCGGTTAAAATTCGTCGGTGGTGCAGCTTCTTTCATTTTGAAAATGGAAACATTGCTGGGCGATTAGTTCGGAGCTTGCTTTCTGTTATTTACCGACGCCAGTATAAACTCCAGCACTCGCCCCCCGTATGCGCTATCGGTAATGTTATATGCAGTTGATCCTACGGGGTAGATTGCAGATGTGTATGAACTATGAACCCCAGAGCTTTGCCTGACGTACTGTTGCTGCAAGTATTAAAAATGAGGAGGGCGTTTTATCGGCGAATAGTTTATAGTACGCAATGGCGTTGGAACACCAGTGCCGGTTAACATCATCGTTAAAAAAGATGTCGAAAATCATATATATATACATATATATATATATATATATATATATATATATATGTATATATATATATATAACACAGAAACAAGGGTTGGCAGTCAAGAAAATCTCGGTAAGCAAAGGGGAGGTTGTGGTAGGTCATTGAAACAGATAAAGAATTTGGAAAGAAAGAAAGAAAGCGGAGAAAAAATACCCGCCAGGTGGGATCCGAACCCACGACCTCCGAACCCATTTGTCTGCTAATAAAACTGTTGGAAGTTAGCGCCCTCTGTGTGCGCGCACTCGCTTGTCCTTGTCTTAGCGCTTCCATTCCTTGCTCTTTACACAGCTCACTTTGAGTTGCTAGATGAGTCAAGAAAATAAAATAATTAAGCTGACATTTAAGAGTGGTTTCCACCATAGAAACAAAGTCTACATTTTAATACTGTTTGATTATTTGAGTGCATTTTTACACACACTCCGTCTTCTCGGCAAGAAAAGAAATAGTGGTATGTTTAGATCAGAATTCCGGTCTGCGCCTGTGTAGTCAAATGTGGAGGAAAAAGTTTTTGTCGACGGCCTTTTATCCCCCCCCCCTTCCTCCTCCTAAAAAATAGAGTTCCCAGAAAACCCTTTGTTGCAGGTGTGACCTCTCGGGGATGCAGCTCTAAACTGGTTGTTTACAAGGACCTGTGTTTGCACAATTTTAGCTCGTGCTGAGATAAAATCTAATGCGCCCGGTGTTTGGACATGGAGGCGACAATGCCGTGCTGCCTACATTCAAAGAAATTTGGAACAAAAGCTAGGAGAATAAACTGTGATCCCTAATTTCTGTTTCGTAGGCCCTTGGTGCTTTCATGAAACAATCGCCTCAGCGTTATGCCACAGACTATGTGAAATTAAGAGAGGACGTATAGTGGATGGGAGTCTTTTTTTCATCATGAGTGACGACGTCGTGCGGTGAGAGTGAATTTCATGCAGACTAGCCTGGCAAAGTTCAAGCTCCTTGGCTGAAAGCCGTTCTTTTTAGCACGCGCTAAAGGAATAGTCTCGAATGGCAGGTGGGGGGATCCTCTTGGTGAATATTGCAAAGTAGACACTAAATAATTTTCGGTCTACTCCTCTGCGGCCTGTCTCTGCCATTTGTAGCGTTCTCTACAGACCGACTCTCGGCTACTAATTAAAAAAATATTATATTTAGTGATGTGGACAGTTTTCCTGATTCATCAGGAAGACCAGGCTGCGCTATGTTGTCCTTTACCACGTGAGAAGGACGTCAAGGCGAAATTCATAAATATTGCACACTTGCATAAATGTGGCGCTCCTAATTTATACCGGGGTCCGGGGCCCTAGGTATCTGCATGCAGTGCGTTGCGTTTCCGAGGTATTCTCGTTCGCGTATCGTCACATCATGACATGCCATTACTTTTTTTGTGCATTCAGTTTCAAGCCGTTAGTTACCTTACTCTCCTTAGCTCCGGGCTGGTGAGGCTCCGGGCCGCCTTTGATTACTTTGTCTCGAAACACCGGTAATATTCATAACTTCAATTAAATGAGCAGTGCGAAACCTCTCTACACTAATTTGTATATCTCATACGGATATACGGATGTATATCTGATACGGATGTGAACCGTCGTTGCCCTCCTTCACGTTTGAAAGGAAGCATAAGCTATGTAATGCAGATTCGTATTCGGCCTGACGCATTTCTGGCGCGAGGTTGGTGGCATCGGCTTTCGAAAGTCATCATTTTATTTGCCGTTACCTCTAAAAGCTTGAAACAACTCAGCTTTGAAGTGCAGACTTACCCTACCTCCGTATGCTTTCAGAGCCGTCGATCGAAAGGCGGTACGCGAAATGGCAGAAACCTCAAAAGTAACGGAGCGCGACTAGAAAGCACACAAGGGAAATAGTACAGAGCACCGTGAGCCGCCCGGGGGGTGTCCCTTCCCCCCGGCGTAAAATATCGCCGGTTCGAGGGTGGGTTCTTGTGGGAGAATAAATGGCGCTGTGGTCGGGCTGCCGGATGGAAGCGCCGTCCAGACGTGCTTATCTTCAACGTCTTTTTCGGCAGATGGGAAAATAGAGCAGGAAAAATATTTAAACAACTCAGCGGAATTGAAGCCAAAGATGTACCTCGCCTAAAATGCGTCAAACAAGAGATGAGGCAAGAGGGCCTGGTTGTGAAAACAGGTGAAAAAAGACACCTGTGGCCAAAAAGGACCTAAACATAGGTAAACAATCTGCGGAGAATAAAAGAGAAAAGTCCTGAAGTGAAGCTACTCAGTTCCTTTTGAGGCTACCCGTTCGATGACTCTCATGTCCCGAGCTATTCATAACCAGGCACATACGCTTGCATGGCACTGCCAAGGGTAACACATGGCTACGTTTTGTTTTAAACGCTGTTTTATTTCGTGCTCTAAGGTAAGCTGTCAAAACTTCCCTTGGTTAAGCGCTCTGACCCTCCTATACTGTTTTTATTCTGAAGTTTTTTTTTTGTTTTTTTTTTGCATTCTGGCCATCCATTCTGGCCATCCTTTTCTGAGCGTGCCAGGTTAATTCCCAGTGAATAATTCCCATGGGTATTTATTCATGTTCTCCTCAGGTTTTCAAGAAAACGCGGCAACATTCTCGTTGTCCTTGTTACAAAAACTGAAGCGAAGGAAGTTCACGCTAACGTGTAAGACTTGAAGGTAGCGAAGGTGTACGCAACCTTCACGACCGTCAGGAAGTCCACGATTGAAGCCGGTTTGTTGCTTCTTCACTACCGCAACGACCTTTACTGCATCATTGTTGCTATAAGTGTGAACTTCTTTCATTGTTTTGGAAGTGATAATCATTGGACACCGCCTCGAAGGGGCGTACGCTAGGACGTGCCTTTCTCGTTCCGAGCGAGTGTTTCCACGGTTACGGTGAACGCTGTAGTTTTTTTTTTTTTTTCGGCAATCTGAGCCAATCTTCCTAACTGGGTATGCTGGCTTGACAAACGTGCGCAGGGGACACTGGGCGGTCGTCGCGAAGCACACACACATGATCGCTAGGCATTTTTGTTTTGTTTTATTAACTGCCGGGCGGTCGCTCCAAACGCAATAATCCCTGGGAGTGTAAGTGTTGTTCGTGGACCGCACCCTCGTGCACTCACCTACTAATGTTCCTACGTCAATGCAAGGGTTTAAATGCGTTGTCCCTGGTATTCCCCACGTCTTAGCGCGAGCACTTCGCAAGTGCTCGCACGCGCTCAGAAGATAAACTCTTTTCTGTCTCCGTAGCCACCCTAACAAGGTAAAACCGGCATAACCAGAGCTGTTAAGGGGCAGAGCGGCAGCCGAATAGTGTTGTTCCATTCAGCTGCAGAGCGCGGTGGCCGCCGCGGCAGATGAACCCTCTACGCTACTACGCGTGGTTATGCGCTTACCTAGGCGTCGCATATCAACGAAGGCATGCGCTCGTTTTCTTTGTATATTATATATAAGGCGTGCCGCCTTCTCGGTGACGAATAATTATGACTATAGTTTGCGCACACCACCAATGACGACACCGCCTATTGCTCTAATCGGAAATACGAAGCTTTCGCCTTAACTCTAACCGGGAGGTTTACTGACGTTGGCTCCAGTGTTCGGGAATTTATTGAGATGCCTTCGTTGAGGTGCCCTTAAGACTATTCAAGTGCGTTAGCCAGTGTAACATGCAAAGGTCTGCATTACTGACAGCGTCGCGCCGAACTGTAGCCGTCGGCTAAAAAAAATTGCTTCTGTACCCTGAGCCCTACCTAACGCAAAATGCGGGAAGAGGGGCAAATGTACCCGCATACCCTTTCTCAAAATTGTCCACCTCATGGAGGAAGGGGGCAGGCGGTATATACTGCGCTACTAACTCTGCCTATAATCAAATATTGACTAGCGATAACAAATTTTTTTATCGCAGGCCACGCACCAAGCATACGCGAGTTCGAGGTCTGCGTCCCGGTAGGGGTCATGCAAGACCCGCCAAAAGCACCCCAGAGTCAGATTTTCAACGCCTAATAGATTCCTTCTCGGGGCTTCTTTCTTTTGTTTCTTTTTTCCTTCAAAGTTGCGTTTTACATTGTTCCCTTTCATCATCTCCCGCTCCCCTTTTTTCGGAGACCGCCACTCACGAGAGGAATCCCACGAATGCCGCCGAATCTAAACGAAGAAATCTCAATGCCAGCTATAACAGTACATGGCCAAGAATTCTTTTCACCGGACATCGTAGAGTAACTCGCATCCTTAGGGTGTATGCGGGTGGGCTTCACAATAATGCTTTTGACGGACGAGTTACCTGCGACTCAAAGACGGAGATTCATGAATAGGGGTGCCGGACAGACTATTTGTCGGGCACACAAATGATGTGACATAAGGACGACATGCAAATCACAATACTTACATTGCACGATACCACAGGGTACAGATACCATTTTTTTGAATGAAATCGTATACTGCGTCTCGTGTTTTTCCTACTTTGACATTTTGATTGCAGTGATCTGTCCTCCTTGAAATTAGTTTTGATTAAGCAAAGCGACAAGGATTTTCAAGATTGTTGAATTCGAACATGCTATTTTCTCGCCACGCCACTGCAATGCATTCTGCGTTTGCCTGCCATCGCGCAGTTCGTAAATAATCATTGTAGAGCGATGGGAGAGCGCGTTGCGCAGTTGCCAGCTCGAGGACCAGGAAGCCCTGATCTCTCGGGCGAAGGCGGCGGCGACCCTGCGCGGCCTACAGGAATAGGATGGCCACCCACCGCTCCTAACTCTTTCTCTCCCCCTCCCCTCTCCATTTTTCTGAATAAACGTTTTCCTCCTCCTCCTCACCACGCAAATATTATAGAAGGACAGCCAACAAAACTAAACAAGCAGGTTTGAACTGGGGCAACCAGCTACATCGTTAGAGAATTGTCATGGGCATGAAATGCAAAAATGAGTCCTTTTTCGTGCAAGCCGGCGAGAAGAGAGCAACAGAGCAAGCACGTAAGTGAGCCAGGGAACGAGAAAACAAACGAGTGGCTGGTTGTGTGCCCCGTTCATCGCCCGCCGACAGGACACGGACAAGCAACTCACTAAGACATCACCGAATGAGTAGTTAAGCAAGCGGGTGTTCGACGTTCAAAAGGGGTGCCTTAGTACAAGCAACCAATTTGTAGCGCACGTCACCAAAAACCGAAAAAGCTTCATCTGACGTTTTTTTCTTTCCTAAAGCGGCAAGCTAGATCTCGGGCAAGTGTCTTTTTTTATGACGAACGGCGTCACTCGCAGGCTGAATTCCAAGATCGGATCAATGATTTCTACTCTGATAAACTGAAAACAGCCGTTTCCAGCGATTTCTAAATCCCAGGGGAACTTGTATAGTTCACTGTACCCATGTCATTGTATATTGCGCACCACCTCACTGACTCTACATCAACAAATGCTCAAGGGAACGTGACCGTTAATTCAAGTGCATGAAACATTTAGGAGCCTATAGGCTCCACGCCATGATAGACGTCTCTGAAAATGCTTTCATTAAAGAAACAGGGCGAGATTTACACTTCTTAACTCCAGGGTGATTCGCTTTCTTCTACCGGCGCCCAACACCGAAAGCAACAATCACTTTTTCTATGATATATAAGTTGAAGCGACTTTTCCCCCCTAAGCAGTGCGTTAGCAAAGTGCGCCGTGGCAGTTGCACAAACGTAATCATAAATACGAGAGGCTATGATTCGGGCTTGGAGGCAACGAGGCGTGGTTTGCGCACAGAGCTTGCGAAATATAGAAAGTGCATCACCTTCTTTCTGATACGTGCTTAGGTATAAACTCACACCCACGCGAAAACTTTACTTTTGGTGGGCAGCATCGAAATACCATCTCGGTAATGGACAAGATGGGATATTCAAGTGGAATATCCCAAGAAGCGTGTAGCTTAGCTTCTTCCATCGCGCGAGTACTTCTAATTATCTCAGTTTCAACCCTTAAATATATGGACTGATAATCAGCAGTAAACATATTTCAAGAATTTAAATCGATCACTCTTGTGGTTCTCGCAAACTGCGTCATACGTTACTGTCGATCCTCACAGGAAGGGAGAAGATAAAAACGGACGGAAAGGCCGGAAGGTTAACCCGGTTTATAGAGCCCGGTTGGTTACCTGGCAATGACGGAGTGGGGTTCAGGCGTTAAAAGAGACAGCTGCCTAAGAGGATAGATTGCACTAAAGTTTTGGGCACCAAAGACGTTCATAAAAGCGTGTAGCGTTTAAGAACGGAAAATGGCTTTTGTCAACCTTTTTCGAACTTGATGGTAGCTAGGGACTGATGTCCACAGTGTGCGCGGGGAGCTTACGACAAGCGCAGACCAAACGCTTCCTCGATGAAAAGGAAATGAAAGCCGCGAAAAATTCGCTGCACTGACAGCCTGCGTCGACGAGAGCCGTCAGGTGTCGGGCAGAACACGTCGAGAACAATCACGGCACAGGGCAGAGAAGATGGTGGAGATCACAATTGATGAATGTAGATGGGTGCACGCACGCGATGGTACGTGATCTCGAGCTAATATGTTAAGGGATTCAGTGAACACGGCGCCGGTCATGACATCCTTTCACAGAGGATGGCTCGCACTGGGAGCGAGCGCTCCTGTCACTTTTATTATTCTTAACCTTTTGCTTAACTGTTGCGGAGTAAAATTGTAGAGTGAATAACAGGGGGTGGGGGGGAGGGGGGAGAGAGAGAAAGGAAGAAAAACACAGTTGTAGGAGTTGTAGTCAACGAAAGTGGGCCAAAGTTAGAGTAGGGCTTTGAATGCTCAGTACCAGCTCAGGCGCGCCCAACCTTGCGCTGCCGTGCGCCCGGGACATGACCCAGATGCGCGCCAGGCCACAAATGCGCCTGCACTTTTACCGACTGAAGGGCTGAAGTTGTGACGGGAAAAGAGCAAGGTTGCGGCGTGGCGGAGGACAAACATTGAACGAATAATGCCCACCGCCCAACGAAAGCGACCAACAGCGTTACGTATAGGGTACTGAAATACTATTCACCAGCGCAGATACAAACAAAACAATTTGAGCACTGAAAATGCGCTGGTGGAGCAAACTACGTTCCCAGCTTTTTTTAAAAGCAAACGGGGCTAACGGGGCTTGCACCCTTTCATGCGAACAAACTTCAAACGTGGGGAGGATGAGAGTGTGTTGAGTGTAATTGCGTTCAGGGCATCGAGCGCCAGGCCTCGGCACGGGTAAGCGCATGTACAGGGTAGACAGAGAGTGAAGAGGACAAGCTTTGTTTCCCTGTCGCTTGCTCGTGGAGGCTTTCGACAACGATATAAAGGTACTCTGGGGAGTTCAAGCTTGTTAAACCAAACCTAAATAAAACAACACCTGTGAGCTAGCTGTTGCGACTGGTGAACGCGTTTGTTAGTTCAACCGCGCAGACGCTGCCCACTTTTTCCTGAATTGGGAAGACACCTCATGCAATAGTCACTCGTAACCAGCTTCGCTTCATGAGGAATCTCCAAACAAGCCAGCCTGGGGGAGATGCTAATGCATCGAAATGTGCAACATAAGGAAAAATATAATGACTGCTGAGTGGAAACTGTAAGATTTTGCATAAGCATATGTTATTCCCAAAAATCTTCTCCATATGTTTTCTATCAACAATAAAAAAGCTTTTATGACAAAGTTTCCCAAAGAAATAAAGGGACGAAAATAAATGTACCATTCCGGCGTGAGGCCGCACCACGAAGTGAAAATACTGCTCAGATTCCTTCGGCACATAGGAACTAAATAACTGAAAGGTGTGATCTGCTGTGGTTAGTAAAGTTGTCGACGACCTTAACTCCATCCTTTACGTTAAAATATTTGAACCTAAAAAAATGATAAGGCTGCCACCGTATTTACGGTAGTGCGTGAGACAATATACAAATTAAACTCGTGGTTTGTTATCACCGTTTTACTGTAAATGATTGATTGAACTTTAAATATCCTGAACTTTGAACGCGACAACGATATTAGACGTCAGCGACGAAACCGTAGCACCAATGTCACAGATACGGCCACGAGATATCTCCTTTTACCCGTTAATGCTGCCGGTGTGTGATGCGTAAGCACTTTTTTGGGGCTCTGCACAGAAATCTGGTCTGTATGTATGTATGTATGTATGTATGTATGTATGTATGTATGTATGTATGTATGTATGTACGCATGCATGCATGCATGCATGTATGTATGTATGTATGTATGTATGTATGTATGTATGTATGTATGTATGTATGTATGTATGTATGCATGTATGCATGCATGCATGCATGTATGTATGTATGTATGTATGTATGTATGTATGTATGTATGTACGCACGTACGTACGTATGTATGTATGTATGTATGTATGTACGCACGTACGTACGTATGTATGTATGTACGCACGTACGTACGTATGTATGTATGTATGTATGTATGTATACATGCATGTCTGTCTGTCTGTCTGTCTGTCTGTCTGTCTGTCTGTCTGTCTGTCTGTCTGCCTGTCTGTCTGTCGGTCGGTACGTCCGTCCGTCCGTCCGTCCGTCCTGGAGGCCCATGCGGCACAAAATGAAAGCACAAGTGTTTTGTGGGCTAACATAGTGCATTGAAAAGAACTCTTATGCCCTGTCTGTTTATTTCAACTACGTATCCACAGTTTTTTCTTGCTCCTTCAGCGACTATAACGGGTGTGTTCGGTGAAATGTTTCCGTTCTCTGAGGCGTATATGGCATTCCCGTGTCCGGGGCGGGCTGTGTTTTACGTTTGATCTAGCCAATACCGCACATGGCGTCAACACTGCCAACCGGAGTTAGCGACTGCTTGTTGGGTACACTTGTAATATCTGAGCATTTACACGAATACATTATCGAATGTGACAAACCACAGATCAGGCTGACACCGAATGTTGATGTACAGATCCTGTTTCTTTCGTCGCACATAGGCAGACAGCAACGCGTAGAACCTGCGCATTTAACGGGTCGCCTTAATGTAAGAAGTCAGCTGCCTAACTAAACTTGGCAGTCTTACGGGAAATCAAACTTTATAGGCCTCTAAAAATGACTGAATATACTGAATAATTTGAGGCGGTAAACAACGGGGACCAGAAAAAACACGTAGACACAGACAAGGCGCCTTCGTTTGTTTAGCGACTCAAATTATTCAGTATGGTCAACCAACTACCCTGGTCAGGCTTCTGTTACTTATTATTTCGAAAAATGACTATCTTGTATTTGACGATATGTCCGAGGATCGGTGATATGCCCGCGTGAGAGATAACGGTACACGTTGAAGATAATCCAGGTGTTCGCAGTTAATGCGGGGCTGTTTAGGACGGCACGCCCAGGTTTAGCTTCGGCGTTTTAAACCCCTAATGTTTTGAAGGACGGCAGTAGAGGTTTTATAGCAGCCCCGTTGGAAAAGAAGAAATTAAATACATTAATACTCAACGTGAGGTCAAGTAGACCTAGTTATGTCTCACGATTGTTTTTTTTTTTTTTTTTTGGCTGTCCAGAGAACCTGTCTTCCTGCTCCAAGAAGCCGTTTTCTTCCAGTTGACGAGCTTCAAAATAAGTGCGTAGTACCTACGTAGTGTACATCACCGTCACTTTCAAAATATGTTCCCGGTGTTCAAGTTTTCGCTTTGAAAGGCCCACAGTGTCCCAACTTGGTGCTGCCATGATTGGTAGCACACCGGCCGCTTCAGCTCAGTGCTTTTTTGACGAATGATGACGCTGACATTGGGCTTCGGCTGCTGCAGCCTCATCGAGAGTGTCTGGCCCACTGCTGTCATTTTCTGCGAGCAGCTCCGGGCCACCACATTTCGCGTGCTACTTTCGCTCACAGTTGTTTCTCTCCAAGGACGAAGAAATCATCGTACCTATGCATTTGGGAGGCGCAGTGTGACGCCATGCGGAAAGACAACATTGAGATGTAAGGACACTGTAGCAAGCCAACATCTCACTTTAAGGCGGCGGCAGTCTCGCAAAACCTGGTGGCGTACGCTCCGTTCCTTGTCCCCTTGTTCCCGCTTGTGCGTGTTTTTTTAATCCCTCGTTATTTGCTGTTCTCCCACTCCTGCCGTCACATATGCTGGCTTGTACCCTGCATTAAATTTCCTTCCTATCGTTACTATCCCTGATTCCCCTTGTTCCATTTCAACTTCTCACCGATTCAAGTATGATCTCTGCTGGTACTACTACTATCGCGCCTCCCTATTAGCTTCTTTCGGAACACGGAGCTCGCCGACACAAGGGAAGGCAGCCTTATTATTCGCGCGTTGGGTTCCGTTCTGGCGGAGAAATTGCCGGTATATCTCGCCAGGCAACACCACCTGGTCCAACCAATGAGGCTTGGTGCCCCCACCCAAGCAAAAAAAAAAAAACAAAATCTACTGCCAGTGATAGTGGAGTCGATTTGTCCTTATCACTTACTTTTTTACAACTAACTTTCTAGCCAAAAACAAATTAGAACCAGAACGCGCATATTTTTAGATTTTGCTCAGTGAACGTTTAAGAAGCCGATGGCTCATACGTGAGCGTAAAGTAGGATGTCTGCGATTACAATAGCTCAGTCAGAAGCCATGTAATTTGGCTTCCGTGAGCCAAAATATTCCATTCATTGCGCTATGAATTACGCGTTTGTGATTGCGTTTCATTTTATGTGTACTATCGTGAGAAATTGAAGTACGAACAATGGAGCGCGTGGCTTTGAGCACATGCCGCGCATCCTGGCGACGAGCCGCCTATGCACAGAGAGAACAAGTGAGGAGAGTTTGTGTCCAACTTTGATATAAAAACACCGTTGTTCGGCGTGTGAGCGTTTTGATTTGTCTTCACACCGCGTTCGGCGCCCGCTCACGCGAGCGTTGTCTAACTTCGTTGCTGCGATTTGTGAAAACAGCGCACGCAACTATATTTCTTTATTTTTTATTTCGTGCTGAGCGCCAAACGGATGATGGAAATACGACGGTCTTTCCCAAGGTTGGTCACGAACTCTCGTAACTTGTTCGCACTGGGCATACGCGGAGCCTCGCCAGGATGCACGGCATATACTGAAAGCCACGCGCTCCGCCGTCGTTCGTTTGTCGTTGTCGTTCGCATTCCCCGTCTGGTGCCTGTGGGCACCACCAAATCTTTCGGGCTCAATAAATGTTGTTTCATCATCATCATATTCAGTTGTGTAACCAGTTTTCATAGCGTTGTATATTCATGCGGCTGGACGAGTGATATGGAATTACCCGTAAAACTGCTCGAGCCGTATTCCGTCTATTCTGGTGACCATAATGAAGAAACACGTCCGAAAAATCCCAGGCCATCTCCACCTACGTGAAACCTACGGAGGGGCCGAAGAATGCAGTGTATAAGTGTATTCTTGGCGCCTTGGCGTTTTTGCCCGCGGAGATGAAACCGTTGGGGAGTAGAGGTATACAGCTTTGCTGTAAGCCTCGCATTCCAGCGCAAGGCGTTGGAAAACGAGCGTCCCGGTGTTTTAGTACCGTGACTACACGATACTGCAACATGAGATGACGACGACATGAGACGCTGAGAGCCCGAGCCCCTAAAGGGAGGGGCTTCGCTACTAAAAGCCCTCGGGCATGGGAGGTTTGGGATGCAAATTCGGCAATGCCACGCTCGATATTCAAATTCGGCGGTTTCATTGAATTGTACCGCTGCACCCGAAGCGACAAAATTGTGCTAACAGCGTGGAGTCGGGTGGATCTTGAATTTCTTCACCTCACAGCACTTCATGATTATCGAGCACATGGATGCTCCAAAACAAAGGCATCGCGTTCATAAATCAATGCAACTAGCATTCGCCTTCACAGGAACAGGAAGGAACGAGACCTCTTCTAGGGCATTGTGTTAATCTGAAATTAATTTTTCATAGCTACCACTTATTTCAAATCCAACCGGCAAAACGCATTCCAATTCATCTCTAGGTTTTCTCGCTAAATTCCAGCTGCGGCGGCATAATTCTTTCATCTGTCACCCTCCTTTTACATTAGACAGATAATTTTTAATGAACCAACTATACGTCTGGCCTTCATGAAACCTATTTCATTCCTTTTTTTCGGGCCTTGATTCTGCAGAAGCGACGGCCAGTGCGCACGTGTGCGCCAGAGCTTCGTTGAAAAGGGCCTAATGAACTTTCTCGTAAGCAGGTTGATGCTCATCCAATCATGCACCCGTGGGATATTCAGGTTAGCATGTCCTTTTAATTCCCCAACGCGCTTACAATTCAAAATATGCGGACACGTATTGTTCTTCGAGGGACTAAATATAAATTGACAATTAAACCAAAATGGATAACATTTAGAGTCCAGCCATCAGCCTTTGTTCTTCTGAAAAAGTGTGTTTACTTTCTTATGCAACATACAAAAGAAGCGTTTCTTCCTTTCACTTCTATTTCGCTTTTCTGTGATACAAATAATGCGGCAGAAGTAGCGATTAAGTCAATGTCACGTGCTGGTTCGAATAAGGGTTTTCCGTACTGCAACAACTGCACCCTATATCATCAAGGCAAACCTCAGCACAGAGCTACCAATAAATTCACACTACCCGAGAAGTTCCAACAGGCGTCTAGGTCTGGCCCACATGGTTATAATTGTTCTTCGCTTGCATAAAACGGAACAGCCAACTGGCCGGCAATCGAAGCCGTACCATTTTATTCAAGGCACCGGCGCTTAGCCAGCGCGGCAGGTACCACTGTACTACCAGCGGGAATCCTAAAACCTAAACCCGCAAAAAGTCTTCAGGGTCGTCTTTTCGTCCTTTGGTGCACTAACGTTGGGGTTATTTAATGACAAACTTCTTAATAAAGGGGGCCGCGAGGATAAAGTACGAGTTGGTTCATTCCGAAGACGGCTTCGATCCAGTAACAATGATTCCAATTGTAACGCGAACTTCTGACAATTGAGATATTACGAGAAACAGATGAAGCAGGGGTGACTCACCAGCCTCCCTCGCTCCGTGCGCTTCTGACGTCATATGCATTAACTTGTACGTTTGTACGATTGGCGGTCGCCGATAAAAGCCACCGCCGAGAAGCGTGACTGTGCTATCGTCCGGGTGCCTGTATAGTTCAATTTGTCGGCATAGCCATTGTGGGCATGCAATGAGGCAGCGAAAGTATGACGAATCTTGTAAGGTAGTTTATCATGTCGGCCTAACGTGAGAAACCCAGATTCTTCTCAAAATTGGTATTGATAAAATTGGGTCGCGTATTAAAGATATTAACTTCATTTCATATTTTCCCTCATATTCAACATAAATTTGCTGCCTGCAATGTCCCGTTCCCAACCAGCTATCAAAAATAAATAAGAAAAAGGAACAGAGAACATGCAGTACTTCTAAAAGCATGACACTGACGCCACGTGTTTCCTTTAGGAGTAGGGAAATGACCTGTAAGTAATATTAATTGTGATTTTCCAGCTTCAAGTAGGAATTGCTAAATAACCTAACGAACGCAGTATTGTGTACTTGCGAGGCTGCTACAGCATTCACCTTGTTTTAGTCTTTATTACACAGCCCATGTCGCAACTCGACGCGCTCGAACAAGAGAGAAATAAGGAAGCAAAAGACAGGCAGGGATGCGTTTCACGGTCCGCAAGATACGCCTAGAGAGAGAGAGAGAGAGAGAGAGAGAGAGAGAGAGAGAGAGAGAGAGAGAGAGAGAGAGAGAGAAGCCCGTTGCAATTAGCGACTTTTCTTGAAGCCAGGGCGGGCTTTATTTGTAAATTCTCGCGGCTTCCCGCGCTTTTCCAGGTTCTGTTGAGCAAACGCTGGCTGCATTTAACAGCCAACAATGCAGCTAGCGGCAGGTGTCCGTACTCTAAAGCGACGTTTATAGAACCAAGGTGAGTTTTAAAACTCTCCGCCTCAGCCTAACCAGCAATACAGCGTCCAAGCGACCCACAGCGCCAGGTGGCGTCGCCGTCGCAACCGGCTCCCTGCAGCCTCTGGGGAAGCACGAGCCAAAGCAGCGCGGGCCGCAGTTGTATCCTCTCTGTTCTGTGGTTGTACTGCTGTTGCGAGCGTAATCGCGAAATGTGCCGATCACGGTGTTTATAAACTTTTATTTACGCTTATAAGCGGTACATCTAGCCACATGTCACCGAAGCTACGGCGCTCAGTCGGCGACAACCATTGCGAAGTGGCCGCTTGCATTTGCGAGGCCGCGACTTTGTGGCTGCACTTCCGCATTCGTTTGGAACATTGTCTGCCGTTTCCCATTACATAATTTACATTTTTTTGCTGAGGCGGCTGCATATTCTAACCGCCTACGCAGGAAATGTGGCTGGTGCGTAACGCAGAGTCATAAATGACGGCTGGCAAACATTGTCATCATTTTGTTAAAAAAAAAAAAAAAGCTATATCGGTTGAATGAAAGAACCAAAAAGTGGATATTTCTTTTTATTTACAAGGTAAAGAGATATTGTCACAGTATATCCCTCTCAGCGAAGAATAGCCTGTCAAGTATCAGCTTCGCGTGGTGATGGGGCCGAGGAGGGATAATAAGGACGAAGACGGCGATCGCAGTGCGCCCGGCACAAACAGTATCTCTGTGTCTCCGCTGCAGTGCCTAGTAGCTCTGTAAATAGTGCAAATACCACTACTATAGTCTCGTCTACTTCGTGTAATTCCTTCGTGTCGGTAAATCAGATTATAGTAACTGTATTTACGCTATTGACAGAGCTTCTAGGCACTGCAGCGGAGACAGCAGTTGACCGAGATAATTACTTCTTCCCCGATTGACACACTTTTAAACAAAAAAAGAAGCTACCCCTCTATTTTCTGAACAACAACAGCAAGACGAAAAGCCTAACGTAACTTCTATTGTAATCTCTGCCAACAATCCTTCGCCAGCTCGCCAATGGAAAACGAACTCCTTCCATGTCTCTCAACGAAGGTTTACTGCTCACTGCCAGCATGTCTTTTGCAGCACTTTCTTCGGCTGCAACGTTAGCGCTTGTTTTGGCTTTCTGTGAAGACGAGGTCTGTGCAACAATCTGCATGTCTCAGCGTGGCAATTTCTTTGATTTTGCCGGTGGTTTGGATAGCTAGGTTTGGAAATATTTTCGGGACGGCTTTTTCGACGAGGCTCCACTTTCCTCACTCAGTTTCTACTTTTTCACCATTAATGAAGACCGTGTAGCTCTTTGCTATGTCTTCAGGGTAAAAATGCAGGTCGCACAGGGGCGATTTGGCTGAGAGGTTTCAAACGAGACATGCATTGGCACGGTACCATACACGAAGGCCGGGATAACTTGGAGCGCAAGAAAAGCGCCTTTGGGTTTGGTTTCCCATGTAAACGCCCGTGCAACCGGGGTCACAACACGCCGGCATGGTGCTTGCCGAACCATCTATACCTGGAGCGTACACCCCACGCACATGCACACGCACACACACACACACACGCCCGCACACACACACACACACACACACACACACACACACACACACACACACACACACACACACACACACACACACACACACACACACACACACACACACGCACGCACGCACGCACGCACGCACGCACGCACGCACGCACGCACGCACGCACGCACGCACGCACGCACGCGCACGCGCACGAACACGAACACGAACACGAACAGCGACGCTTGGCGCACAACCGCAAGTGTATCCTTCACAACGTACTTACCTCAGCCACCCGGTGCCCCGAGTGGGAGCCGGGTACAACTGCAGCGCCATCAATGCGGCTTGGTGCGGCGGCGCCGGGAATCACTTCGAAGTTTTATAACTGACCTTGGTTCTACAAACGTTGGTCTAAAGAGCATCCTGTACCCCACCGTGGCTATTTCAAGACCGCACAAACAGAAACAGATGAACGTGTGCATTACGGGGGCCAATGCACGGGGAGTGCGCTAGATAACGCTGCCTCTTCATTCACACTAAAGAAAAAAACAACGGTGAGACAAAAAAAGCAAGAAACCATCTAAAAACAAAAAGAAAGGCGCACAACCATTTCTGCCAGAGGTCGTTGGAAAAGCAGGATCGTTACAACGAACAGAGCTGATTTTTCCGCCGCTTTGTTTGTTCTCCCTTTTAAGTGCGAATGCACTTCTTAAGCGACCCTGAACCTGCGTCCACAGGCGATGTCCGCATAGCATATCCACGTGGGGGATTGGCCAGGAATCTCCTCGTCTTCCTTGGCAACGGGGGGAGATGGGCGCGCGCTGCCTGGCCGCTGACATGGCACATACCCACGTGGGGGATTGGCCAGGAATCGGGCGTGAGAAGGGCTAATGCACCCGCTTAAAGGAGTACTGACACGAAATTTCAAAGCTGAGATCCGCTCTAGCAATCAAGTACAACGACAACACAAATAGGTGTCTGTGAATAAATGCATCTTTCTTTCGTTGTAGTTGTGTGTGTGTGTGTGATCTCTCTTTCGCGAACATTACCGAACCGCGCAAATTCAACTCGTGCATTCGCACTTTCACATTCTTCCCCTCGGGGAAATGCGGGGTTTTTTTTTATGCCTCCTCCGCCTAAGAAGGAACAGTTCCCTTTCCGACCGAAGCAGATACAGGAAACGAGAGGGGAATAGCGTGGCGGTAAGCGAAGGATCGTTGAACGGCTAAGAACGTAGCCGTCCGACCGATTCGGGATGGTGTGCTCGGAAGGGAAACGGAAGATTATCCTTGAAAGCTGTTCTATGTTTTTTTTTTTCTGTTTAAGGGCCATTCCCCGAAGGTATTACCGTGTTCTCTTCTTTCAGTAACCGGAACAGTGTATTATAAAGAAAGACGTGAGTATAGCTTTAGTGTCTGTTTTTTGGTGCTCTTTTAGCAACTCGGGTGCTCACTGAATGATTTATTTGTTTGCTTCTGCAAAAGTATTTTTAGTGGGTAAGTAAGAAAGCGAAGTAAGCCATTAAGCTTCAGTAGGGTAGTTCCTCTGGAGAATCGGCGTTGTTGGCCGTATAGTGTCCGTTAATGCCTTCTGCGTGGACTAATAACTCTGAGATGATCGATGAACCGGCGGTACAGCGTTACCCTTATTTTTCTGCGGGGTTGGTACTGTAAGCGTAAGCCCTAGGTGAACCAATTGTACCACTCGAGCAGTTTGCTGCTTCTCACTGATTGGCACCCGCGGCCTGCCGCAGCATTGTTAAGATTCGTGTGGTGACGATTAATAAAAAAATGTGGTTATTCTCTCTTCCATAGGAACCGGTAAAACACGAAAGCGAAATGTGCCTTCACGGGAGGAGTTTAATATTTATTCTGCATCGATATGAACTTCCACGTCGCTATTTATACTTCGTCGGTATGGCGACGTTAGGCGCATCAACGTTAAACACTGGATTGCACGCGTAGGTGGATTGCGTAAATACAACTGGAACGACAGGCACCCGCAAACCGTCCGTGCGGACGAAACCGAACGGTCTGTCAGCGAATCGTTTGGGGAACACACGGTCCTCTGCAGCGAAAGGAGCAGCGGACCGTGTCACGAGCGCGACATCTGCAAGTCGGCTTCTCCGCAGCTTACGTTGGGCGTCCGCCGTACACGTAGGCGCTGGCATCGAGGCTCCAACTGTCACCGCTCATTAGCGTCATGATGCCCTACTTGCTTCGCCTCTCCTAGATGGCGGCACCATCTGGAAGGAAGGCTATAAGGCGCGTGTTTGTCCTATTTACGCGTCTCTTTATAGCGCAGTCGGGAGCCCGTTTCGTACCTCCCGCTGTGGCGAAATAGTTTGTGGCTCGAGTCCCGGTGCCGCCGCGTCAATCCAAGTTTTTCTGGCGATGTCATTTCCGTGACGGATATAACGTCAGTCAGATCTTGGTGGACTCCGGCATAAAACACATTCGTGTTGAAATAAATAACGCAGTTGCTGCACGTTCTCTATCCTTGTAAGCGTATACAAACTAAACGCAGGGTAATTCATCGGTTTAATAATGCCACCCTGTGCCTTACCTATGCTACAGCTGGACGTGCATCACGTGATCTTCACGCTGCAGTAACCTTTGAAACCGTTCTGCGAAAAAGCATGGCCTGCTACCCTTCGTTGCCTGAAACACCGTGAAAACTATAGCAGTTGCTAACACACAACGGTGCTTGCAATTACCTCAGTGCAGCAGCAACTACACTCAGTTTCGTTAAATATCTCGTACAACAACCCCACATGTGTCTATCCGGCAATGAATACTGACAGACAGATAGGCAGACGCCAACGGGTATGTCCAAGGTGAGCGACACGTCTTTTCTGTGTAAGTCATTTATTCTTTAAGTGCCAAATATCCACTGACATGCCCATTGGTTCCAGCAGCGTGGCTGCTACTGCTGGAAGGACTATATAAAGTTCAGCGAGAGGCTGTAAAGGTGTTATAAATTTACGAAATAGTACATCGGATATTTTGCTACTCTATAGCTGTCAGATATGCATCTGAGTTTTCGCAATAAGCAGGCTGTGCTTCTCCACATTATATAATATTATCAAGACGATATTCTCACTAAACCTAGTCTGCTCCAAAAAAAGTTCCACAAGGCAAAGCGTTGGCGAACGCAGGGCACCGAACACCGCAAAGTGTTATTTGCTCGGTTAATCCTTCCACCGACTGAAACCTTCCAACTCGTTTAATATTACGGCTAAGCCGACGTTTGGCGGTTGAGGCACTTTATCTGAAGCCCGTTATCTTTAAATGGTATTCAGAACCAGCAAAAAAAAAGGCGTTGTTAAGAGCAGCGGGGTCAACAATGGTCGAGGATGCGGCCCACACAGTCATTAATCTTCAGAGAGCGAATTCCTAGCCACGCCTCCTGACCCAAACATCTGCGCCGATGAGGCCTCTATTGTCCGAGCTAAATGCTCTGCCGTCCATCAATTCAAGCCGGGTACAATCCTCCCCAAATACCTCCTCAGTATCTTTTTTTTCCCCCCTTAGCTTAGACGTACACACTCCAGTTGGTGACATTTTCTTCTGCCATTCAGCCAAGCGAACGCATTTGGCCGGGCAGATACAAAAATTAGTTTGTGCCCTTTCTGATATCTCCTGATTTTGTTATTTGTTGCATTGCTGTGTTGCCCTGTTTTATTGCTATTTCAGTTTTTCTGATGAATGCTCACTCCTGCCATAGCCCCGTGGGGGGCTATGGCAGGAGTGAGCATTATGCAGTATGTACCAAGTATGTACCAAGGCTGCAGTAAGGTGCAGTAAAGCTGAAGTAAGGCTGCAGTACCAAGGCTGCAGTATGTACCAAAAAAAAAAAAACTACTAGTGAAACTTAAGGCAATGACAACCTTCTTCAGGCACTTAAGGTTCCGTTGATTACTTGCCCTTAACGGAAAGTGGTTATTTGGACGGGCCATCAAGAAGCATGTGACGGAAGCATTGTCGGCGCGCGAGTCAGCGCGTAAATAAAACATACAGAAACAGCGCAGGACTGACACAATGAACAGGGTAGCTGCGGCTCATTGAACCATGCAGAGGTATAAAGATGACTCCTGGTGAGCGACTTTCCTTTATGGAAATGCCCTTGTTCTTGTAGATCAACTATAACAAAACATTATTGCCTGCATGCATCCAGTAAAATAAGACAATGGCCAATAAACAACTTTATCGGCAACGATGTGAAGACTATACGACAATGTTCCCGCGTTCGAAGCTTAACGTAAAAGATTGTTAGGCAGCGCATAACGCGTTCTGTTATCGCTCTTGTTTTATGCGGTGTTAAGAGAGGAGGCAGTTGTTGTTCAAAGCGGAGCTGGCATTCTTGAAAAGCAGTGGTTTGGCAGCTAGACGTAGCCTCACCAGCTTGTGGTGAACAACCATTGGACATTTTGTATACAATCTCACCCGTATCTCTATTGCCATACATGTCACCCTCTATCTATACTCTTTTCGCCCTTCCTCCGCAGGGTAGCAGGTCAGAGCCTATACTGCCAGGCCGACCTTTCTCTCTTTTCCTCCCATTAATAAATACTCTCTCTCTCTCTCTCTAGCTCTCTCTCTCTCTCTCTCTCTCTCTCTCTCTCTCTCTAGCTCTCTCTCTCTCTCTAGCTCTCTCTCTAGTTCGTTCTTCGTTTGCAATTTGCGTCTTTGAAGGTTTGACGATCGATTGCATGCCCTTTCAGCGAAGGTTTGACGCATTTCTGACGCAGTTTTAATGCGAGAACACTTTCGCGCAAATATCAACTTTTTTTAGGAAGGGTTGGTAAAGTTATTTTACTAATAGAGCAACTACTTTCTTCATGGGAGAAATGTATTGTGCGCCTGAGCACGCACGTATATTTTCGCTTTTTTTTTTCTGGAACAGCTGTTACACTTGTGAAGAAAAAGTACAGGACGCTTGTCTAAACCGAGATTTCAACTTCAACTAGTTACATGTGAAAAGTGCCGAAAAGGGCCTTCATAAACCTGCTGGAAACAAAAGAGGGGGGGAAGGGGTTTGAGTTCAGAACGCCGCAGTAGTTTTCTTCAAATCCCCCTCGGGCGAGGCTGGGTGAGGCTTAAAGTACTAAAGCTGTGTTTTAAACAAGCGTTTTACCAACTGTACGTAGCTTGGAACGCACCTCAGTCCTCGATATGTTTACCTGATGTATTATTCAAAATTTGTTCATGAACAGAAAAAATAAATTGAAATAAAGAAATGAACCACTATGCATTAACGTCTGTAGTATTATTGCGTCGTTTACTGTTGGACTTATGAATGCACTTGATTTGAGCAATATTCCTTTGCACTAACCTGCTTGACGCCGACCTGAAGATATGGGCTGCGTCCGCTAACGCTGGTTCAGGTCAAGGGAGGGCCGTTATTTGTTAAAAGGGGCTGTCTCCAACGTTGGGTCAATGGGCTGAAGAAGGCTTTCGCAAAACTGAACAGTCCACGTGAAGAGACTATAACAATATGGAATATTTGGTCAGAATTGAAGCCGTTCAACCCAACTATACATTTCTTTATAACTTAAAAATAATGGTGGTTCACTGACGCATCGATACTCTACGTGTGGGGCATGGGATGACACGTGTGTGAGCTCAAAGGTTTCTGCGGTTTTTTCAAATACTAAGAGTGAGAAGGGTAGGGGTGTCGCACCTACGCCATAATAAAGAGTTTTATAAAGAGTTGTACCTTAAGTCCAGTGAAATTCTTCGGCTTTCTGTTTCTCCTCTGCGTGAAGCGTTTTTCCATTGGTTCGTGTATTCAACTAATCATCAGGCAGCGGATGTGGTGGCTGCTTATGCCAAGACATATGGTCTCAGCTGCGCCCCCCAGAAGACTAAGATATTCCTGGTTTCACCGCGCAAAAGACACCCTCCAGGTTCTCCCACTATCACCCTACGCCTAGAGGGCCATATCATTGTGCCATCTCCAAGTGTGAAGATCCTGGGCATGATATTCCAGGCGGATCGCTCCAACACCCTTCTCATCAAAAAGCTTAAAACCATAACAGACCAGGTTACTCATATGATACGACGAGTCACGACCAAAACCAGGGGTATGGGGGAAGTGGACACGATTCGCCTTGTCCAGGCCTTCGTCGTGTCTAGGATTACGTACGCTATACCTTACGCCCTGCTTAAAGGGACACTGAAGTGATATGTAAACATTGCGGGATTACTAGCGCAAATTGTAGTCCGGAGTCCCCAGGCCATGTTTCGACCACTCTAGGCGCGTTTACGCGATTTTATTTAGTAGAAAAACTAATTCGAAAACGCTGTCCTCCTCTCTTTACGCTCGCCCATTTTCTGTGGCGTTTTCGTGTGACGTCAGGAGGGGATGAGCTGGCAATTGGCTGCGCCACGGCTGCGCTACTGCACGGCTCCCCGGCCGACAGAGTCAGTCGGCCCAGCGTTTCGTCCGCCGGCCGCCGGCGGGTCGTCGCAATCAAGGAGGTTAAAAAAAAATTGCTTGGTCGCAATTCGTTCGCTTAGTTGAAACGAAGCCAGGACACGTTTGTGAATGGAAGAATGTGCCTTTCTTTACTTGGTTTGTTTGTACACTGTATCTAGCTCCAAGTCAAGGTCGCTTCACACAAGCGCTGCACATGCGACGCTTCGCTGACTGGTACGCCAGTAGGAAAATATAAGGCCTCTTGAAGGCGGGAGAAGAGTCAGCGAAGTCAATATAGGTACTAAGCAAATAAAATCAACTGATCTTTTTACCGTACAGCGTAGAACTAGGGCGCGGGAAGCACTTTTTTGCGCTGGGCGAACAAGCACAGCGGTCAGCAGCACGACTACGCATCTGCGAACGCTTTTCCGTCTACGAAATGCAATTGCTAGACGTGAGCTACTGTGGAAACTCGGGCGACGCTTACTGCACGGTCGCAGTACAACAAATAGTCACCTAAGCGGCTTGAAATGCCAAAACTAAATAAAAGTGTAAACCGGTTGTATAATATATACCCTATATTAGCAAGGCCTTCGCGTCCCGCTCCGTAGCCTAGTAGTCTGAGGCGCTAGGAATTCATTGCAAATATTTTGCGAGTCACGAGTTCGAATCCCCGCGGGTACGTGCTTTTTTTTTTTGTAAGTTAACTTTTTTGTTTTCCGCCGATGTTTTCTATATTGAGTTCACCTTTTTTTGGGCCGCAACGTTCATGGCTACACGAACTAGTTCACAAAACGCGCGCAGGCTGGCACTGGCGCGCTAGCGAGTTCTCGTTGGCGTGCTGTTGCCATAAGCACCGACTGCTTGCAGGCAGTGGGCACAGGCCAGAATGAACAGACCCTTGGCCTGGTGCGAACACGCTTTTTACGATACAGGCATGAGGGAGGCAAGCTCCAAATATGGGGGAAAAGCGCATGACATTTGGGCGTCTGCGGGTACGCGGAGGGCGTTCATGCACTGCGTAGGTCTCGGCTAGTGAATGCTACGACTACAAGCCGTCCTGGGAGGCTTATCTTGTGCATTTTACAGCCGACAACATGGCAGAAGCGCGGTACGATGATTACTGAGATATTGAGAATGCCCATCCAACAAAGCCATTGGTTATGTTTTACAGAACCGAAACCGAAACCGAAACTTGTGTGATTGCTAACCTTGGGCATGTGTGATCACGGCGCCCCTCCTCTCAACGTCACAGCCTTAGTTGGTGCGGCCGCCGCAAACCGCGCATGGTAGTTTTTCTTCTTTCGCGCTTTGTAAAATAATTACCGATTTGTCAACCGGATAAACGATGAAAAGTGTGCTAATTTGAGCCAGTCTACGCAGTGCAAGCAAAAATGGGAGCTTGACAAATTCACTTCAGTGTCCCTTTAAAGCCACAAAACTCGAGAAAATAAACATCCTGATCAGGAAAGCGTACAAGCAAGCCATGGGTCTCTCGGCAAGCACCTCAACCGAACGACTACTCCGACTTGGCATCCACAGCTCGGCCGAAGAGTTAATAGAAGCGCACCTGTCTAGCCAAAGATTGAGGTTAGGAGCAACCGAAACGGGGAGCTTCATCCTCTCACGCCTGGCGCTGTCGGCCCCCACTCAGCCACCCACCTCTCTTTACTGGAAACGTACCCCACTCCATTAGAAAACACTTCATAGTGCCCGTCATACCACGAAATATGCACCCTGTGCATCACGAGGATCGCAGAGAAGCCCGAGCCTGGGCAATATTTAGGTTGTACGGAGATGCACCATCTACCGCCTACACAGACGCAGCCTGTTACCCCGGAAGAGAAGCCACGGCAGCCACCGTCGTTTTAAATAAGCAGCATAGGTGCAGCATCTCAATTCCCAGACACAACCCTCTCCAAGCCGAGGAAGCGGCGATTGCACTTGCGCTTAGCCAAAGCGACGCCAAAGTTATAATCTCAGACTCTCAGCAGGCGTGCCGCAACTTTGCCAACGGTCGTTTGCACGTCACAACACTTCGACTAATCAATCAGAGACTACCAAGGAGACCAGTGAGGATTGCATGGGCACCAGCTCATAGCGGAATCCCCGGAAACGAGATCGCCAACCTCGTGGCTCGAGATTTGACCCGCCGAGCCAGCGCTGGTGAAGCCGAAGCCGAGCCCGAGCGCATGCAACCTCGTGTCACCTACCAGGAAATCACGCAACACTATAGGCTGTCCCGCACACAAATCGCTACCGAGAGATCAGGAAAGATTATTGCGTGCCCTGCAGGTCAACACGTTCCCCCATCCCACCAGACTACACGTCTTTGACCGGGCACACGTTTCTACCCTTTGCCGCTTCTGTGGAGAGCCTGGGACTCTCAGACACATATTGGGCGGCTGCGACAAGTCCACCCTAGACCCCCCTAACATCCACCTTTCCACAGAGCTCTGGAAGAAAGCCCTGGCCAGATCCAGCCTCGAAGATCAGCTGCGCCTGATCGAAAGGGCTGGCGACGCGGCCCGAGCTCAAGGCATCCTGGAATGAGGACGCCTCTCTCAAGCATTTTCTGGATTGATTAAGTTTATTTTCTCTCTCTCTCTCTCTCTCTCTCTCTCTCTCTCTCTCTCTCTCTCTCTCTCTCTCTCTCTCTCTCTCTCTCTCTCTCTCTCTCTCAAACATGCCCAGGCTTTCACGTTAGTTAACTATTTTCATTTATGTTTTGTTGCCTATTGTGAGCAGAACGCAGAAAAAGAGTTGACCACAGCGTATAAATTTCAACGCGAGTACGCATTGCAACGTCGAAAATGCCGCCCATATTGTTGCTCCAGAACACCGTTGCTGCAAGCGACACACGTCACATATTCAGGGGGTGGGTATTGACAGGAAATATCCAAGTACCATCATCATAATCATCATCATCATCAGCAGCAGCAGCCTGTCTACGCCCACTGCAAGGAAAAGGCCTCTCCCATAGATCTCCAATTATCCCGGTCCTGTGCTAACTGCGACCAAATTATCTCCACAAACTCCTTGACCTCATCTGCCCACCTAACTTTCTGCCACCGCCTGCAACGCTTGCCTTCTTTAGGGATCCAATCTGTTGTCCTTAATGATCAACGGTTGTCTTGCCTTCGCATTACATGCCTTGCCCACGCCCATTTTCTCTTCTTAATTTCTACTAGTATGTCCTTAAAACGCGTTTGTTCCCTGACCCACTCCGCTCTCTTCTTGTCCCTCAACGTTACACCCTTCATCTTCCGTTCCATTACTCCCTGAGTTGTCCTGAATTTAAGTTGAAGCCTTTTAGTTAGCCTTTGAGTTTTTGCCCCGTAGGTGAGTACAGCTAAGATGCCGCTGTTATGCGGTTTTATCTTCAGGGGCAATGGTAGGCTGTCATTCATTATCTGAGAATGCCTGCCAAATGCACTCCACCCTATTCTTATGCTTGTAATTATCTTTGCCTCATCCTTGAGATCCGGGGTCAGTACTTGGCCTAAGTAGATATATTCGCTTACCACTTCCACTCCCTCGCCACCTATCTCAAACCGCTGTGCTTTCCCCAGGCTATCGAGCATTACTTCAATTTTCCTGATTGTATTTTCCGGCCCACAATTCTACTCTGATTGTCTAGTTGAGTGCGCATGCTTTGCAATTCTCCCCCGAGTGACTTAGCAATGCAATGTCATCCGCAAATCTGAGGTTACTGAGGTATTTTTCATTACCCCTAAAACCGACCTGTTCCCAATCCAATGTTCAGATACCTCTTCTAAACATGCTGTGAATTAGAGAGGTGTCTCCTTGTCTGACGCCCTTCCTTATAGGTATTTTACTGCTCTCCTCCCCTGCTCTGCAAAACTCCCCTTGACCTGGTGTAGTACCGTCCTATTGCTCTGGCAAGTTGCCTTGGCAAGGTCATGGAGAAAATGATCCTCACGCGGCTGCAGTGGTACCTCAAATACCACAATGCATATCCGGAGGCTATGGCCGGGTTTCGAAAGGCCGTTCTTCTATTGTATGTGTGGTAGATTAAGTAACGTTTGTACAGCAAAAAAAAAAAAAAGCCGCAAACGCCTCTCAGCAACCCTTTTTCTTGACGTCAAGGCGGCATATGAAAATGTGCTTCACGGGGCTGTGCTAGCCGTCTTAGCACTTTAGACTCGGTGGCCGATCTTACACATGATACGCAGATTCTTGTCCGGACGATCTTTTTTGTAATGACAGAAGATGGCCCAACATCGCCGCAACCCATTCAACGTGGTGTTCCTCAACGTGGGGTACTAAGCCCGACCCTTTTCAACCCAGCTATAATCGCACTTGTACACGCTCTACCGAAGACTGTCGGTGTATCCATTTACGTCGATGATATCTGCATTTTAGCTTCGAGTGTTAATCGACCTCAGCGGCGAGCATGGCTTCAAAAAGCGGCCAATGTAACGAGGGCATACCTCTGAAAGCAAGGACTGATCATTTCTAGTGACAAGTGCGCAGTGATTGCATTTACCCGCAATTCCATGTCCCGATATCCCATAACCATCAATGGAAAGTCGATTCCCTACTCCAGCTTTCACATTTCTTGGCGTGGTCATCGACAGGGACATGTCATGGCGCGCACATGTGTCATTCTTAAAGAAGAGACTCACCGCCATCGCCCACATTTTGAGATTTCTCGCTGGAAAGACGTGGGACAGATGGGTCAGAGGAATGCTGCATCTGTACCAGGCACTTTTCCTAGGAGTATTGCGTTACAGCTTCCCAGCGATATCCAGTACATGCTCCACCAACCTTCGCGCGATCCAGAGCTTCCAGGCTCTCCGCGCGTGTCTTGGTTTGCCGTGATGTGCGTCAACAGCTGGAACAATATACATTGCGCAAGGCTACCCTGCAGCAACTTATGTGAACATTAAAACGCTACACCTACACATCAGGCTCCTCACGAGGCAACCATGCCACCACCTTCAGCAGCTTCCTTAAAGTCTACCACGCTCTTCATTTGCAGCCATTTTCGCAGCGCACAGGGCTGAACTACCATCAAGTTACACGCGTGCGGTCACACCGTTCTCCCCGTTGTGGTGCCTGGCAACCCCGGATATTCCTCTCCATGTTCCGGGCATTAGAAAGAAGGCCGACTTGCCACCACTGGCTCTCAGGCAGTTTTCCATGCAGTTACTGCACGAACAACACAATGACCGGAAGCATATATACACATATGGTTTTGTGACGTCCTCAAGCTCGGCAGGTGCGGTAGTTATACCCTCAGGATCAACCAAAGTCCCATTCCGTGTTGGCCATATCACGAGCTCGACGGCTACTGAACTTGCAGCCATCCGTTAAGCCCTTCAATACGTTGCGGAAGCTCCTCCTCGAAAATTGTCTATTTTTACCCACTCCAAAGGCGCCCTTCAAAGTTTCCCAGCAACCATGTGCTACGGTCCTTTCCGTAACTTGTGACAGAAATTCGAGAATTATTTCACCAGGCCACCATAAAGGGACGTAGTATTAAGTGCGAATGCACTTCTTAAGCGAGCCTGAATCGTCCGCCGCCGTCGTCCGCATAGCAACAGCTGCGGGTGCGCGCGCTCCTCGTCTTCCCTAGCAACGGGGGGAGATGGGCGCGCGCTGCCTGGCCGCGTCCCCATGGCTCATTCTTGTTGTTGTTCCTGCTGACATGGCACATACCCACGTGGGGGATTGGCCAGGAATCGGGCGTGAGAAGGGCTAATGCACCCGCTTAAAGGAGTACTGACACGAAATTTCAAAGCTGAGATCCGCTCTAGCAATCAAGTACAACGACAACACAAATAGGTGTCTGTGAATAAATGCATCTTTCTTTCTTTGTAGTTGTGTGTGTGTGTGTGTGATCTCTCTTTCGCGAACATTACCGAACCGCGCAAATTCAACTCGTGCATTCGCACTTTCACATTCTTCCCCTCGGGGAAATGCGGGGAATTTTTTTATTGCAGTGGCTGCCAAGTCACTGTGGAATAACCGGCGATGTTTTGGCTGATGCAGTTGCCCGGACAGGCCATGAAAGTGAAAGCACCATCTTGTTCCGCTTTCAAGGACTGATGCAGCTAGGGTGCTTCGTCAGTTCGCGCGCAGGACCTCCATTGCTCAATGGAATACAGCAGACTTTGTTCATCCGTGCCTCCACAACCAGGCCCCTCTATTCCAACACCGTCTTCCGTGTGGGCTGGGTCGATCACAGTCTACTTTACTTCGTAGACTGTGTTTGGGAGGGGCCTTTACGAGGGCCTACTCTTTCCTCATCGGGATGGCCAGTAGTGCCTACTGCGACGCCTGCAAGGTTGAAGAGACAATCGAACATGTACTTTGTTGTTGCCCCCAGTATTCATTGAAAAGACGTGCTTTGGCCGCCGAGCTCACCCGACTGGACAATCAGCCGTTTAAACTACAGACTATTCTAGGACATCGACCTCTACAATCAACTTCGCAGATGGTAGCAAAAGCCCTTCTGCGTGTAATGAAGGACACACGCTTGCATGAAAGATTATGGTGACCACAAAGGGACTAAAGTGTGTGCGCCACCCCGCTCCTATCCCCTCTTTTTCGCCTGCCCTCTCTTTCATCCCCTGAACACCCCTTCCTCAGTGTCAAGTAGTCCGCGCTCTAAGCCTGAATAACCTTTCGGCCTTTCCGTTCGTTTTTCTCCTTCTCCCTCCTTATGGAGGACTATAGCAGCTCCTCTGGCATTCTAACGTAATGCTCGTCTACAGCCGGATTCCACAATGCCGGTATGACGGCTGAGGTCTCGACCGAGTCAAATGCTTTCTGAGAATCTATGAATATGTGGAGGGATATCCGCTCCATGCTTACAATACTCACGTATGCATGCATCCTTTTTTTTTTTGCTCCATTTACTTAAAGCAACCAACCTAAGATGAACCTTAATAAATACCGTTCTCCGAAAATTCTCACAGTCGCCTACCTGTACGTCAACAGTTGCGGATGTAGGTAGGATCGCCAGGAGTTAATCATCGCAAATAGTTTTCTTAGGGGCGAAGCCCCTTAGGGGCTGGGGCTGTCGGCGTCTCATGTAGTTGTCGTCGTCGTAACCGTCGTCTTATCTAGCCACGGTACTAAAGCACCAAAGCATTCGTTTACACCTCGCGATAGAACGTAACGAGTACTGAATAAACACCGGGACACTAATATGCGTATCGCGCTGGAACACTTCGTAACGCGTACTAAAAAACACCGGGACACTCATTTACGCCTCCTGCTACAACGCTTCGTACTTCAAAGACACGAGACTTTTAGGGAAGTGCTGTATACCTCTAGCCTTCCCCCAACCCCCAGTTTTATCTCCGTTGGCAAAAAACGCCAAGGCGCCAAGGAAGGAAGGATGTAGAACGAAGGCCGGAAAGTTAAGCTGGCTAGAGCCTAGTTTGCTATCCTGCACGTGGGAAAGGGAAAATACGCAAAAAAGAGAAAAGAAAGAATGAAGAGAAGTTGGAGTAGACACGTATGCCCAGGGCTGAAGCACTGACACTGATAGACACTGGAGGCGCTCAGTCAATAGTCTGGTGTTTAAGTTCGTCGCCCGTAGAATTCTTCGAAGAATACACTTATACACTGCATGCTTCGCCCCTCCCCAGGTTTCACGTTAGGGGAGATGGCCCGGGATTTTTTTTAATTATAAGGTCTGGAATAGTCTGCCACTAAGGCCGATGTCGGCACAAACTACTCGACGGCGTGCAAACCATTATTATAATTCCAGATTCTTGGGCATTCGCGAGAGTAGTAGGTACTTCTTATTAATGGTTGCTTGAGGCCAATCCCCCAAGTATAAGTGAGGTGGTAGTTTACGAGGCATAGAAAAGAAGCCGTAGAAGTCACGGGCAACGCAGGCTGCGGACCTATGTCAACGAAACAGCCCACCATCGTCGGGTCGTCGCCATGGCACGTGGGAATAGAGGTAAGCGGCCAACGAGACCTGGCTGCATGGCACGTTTGCATGCAGAGAAAAGGCGATGCGTTCTGGATGAGAAACGTCACCTGTTCGCTGTGTCCCATTTCATTCCAGGGAACCGCAAGATGTCCATCCTGCCAGTGGTTTTAACACTCGCCACTGCCCTGCAGTCTGCGTTTGCAACGGAGCTCACTTTCAAGGTGCCCTCATCTTCCAAGGAATGCTTTCACGAAGACATCGTGGCGAACGAGCAAACTACGGTGAAATTCGTGGTTGTATCAGGTGGCCATTCCGATGTGACCATGACGCTGAAGGGCCCCAACGATGAGACGATATACCAGGGCTTCAAGAAACAGTTCGACATGGTAACGCTCATACCGAACGTGACCGGCACTTATACAGCCTGCTTCTCGAATGAGTTCTCCCTTTTCTTTAACAAGCGTGTCTACATGAGCTTCCAGGTTGGCGAGAAGTCACCGCAGCGGCCTGGCGAGAAATACGCCGCCATGCACGATGTAGAATCTTCGTTAGAGAAGATGCGTGAAAAGTTGGACGCAATTATAGACTACCAAACTCAACACCGCCTGCAAGAAGCCCATGGACGCAGAATCGCCTTACGCCTTAACCAGTTCGTTCCCTTCTCGTCTTGTGTGCAGACGGTGGAGATTCTGACCTTCTTCTGGACACGTAGCCACGCGATCAAGCGATTATTCTACTAGCGCAAGGTTGTCGCCGTCGGGATTTTCTACAAAAACGCGACGTTTCATGCGGCCGTGTCGCTCGGACGGAAAACATCGAATGGCTGATTTGTAATGTTATTGTATTCTACAAATTCTACCGCGAGATTAAACACAGCTTTTGCCTGCAGGCTCTTGTTCATCTTTGGTTCACTGAGCGCCGCTCAAATTTGGTCAGCGCTCTTCTTAACAGAAAGAGGCTGCTTGAGAAGGTGTTCCTGAGACGCAGCTGTTTTGCATTTCAGTGGCTGTCTGTCACGGGTGTGGATCTTGGAGGAGTGTATCGTTGGCAGTGAGCGGCCACGCGCTGCAAATAGTGCCAAGTCTTTAGAGCTTGAAAGACGCTACAGCAATGTGCGGAACCCTGGACATCGCCTCTTGCATTTTTGCAACGCAAAACGCATCAGTCCTGAGCGGCCAATCAAGCCCTTTCTGCTACTCCGGCTACTCTTCACCAATTGCTAGCCTTCCCTGGGCTTTAATTTCGGGGCGACGTTGGCAAAACGTACTTCGCCGCGGTGCAAAGTTTTTCTATCGCTGGCCATATCGCCACTACTTCGGCAATCTTGAACATTGTTTGCCTTGGAAACCAGGCACAAGACGCTCTCGATGTCAGTTACGATCGGGTGATTCCGGTTAAGCTCGGTGCCCCTCCTTACGACATTTGGGCGAAACCGGCTTTGCACTCACTCCCATTGTGAAGCGGGTGATGCGTTTGGCATTGAAAAAATACAGGAAGCGATACCCTGGCTGACGCTCCCAAAAGTAGCCGATCCAGTGGCGTTTAATCCTGGCGGCGCTAGCGGCGATCGATGGCAGTGTCGCTTCGCTTCCCCGCGAGGGGTCCGAGCTGGTCTCAATGGATTTCAAGCGTCAACGGCACTATTTAATTAGCGACACAGGAAACTATAATGCGTCACAACCCTCCGACCCAATTTATTTTAAGTTTATAAGCGCCAGGTTCAGTGGGGTAGCACGTAGGACTCGGCATATCATAGAACCCGATTCTAAATACCCAATAAAAATTAAACTGTTTGCCTTATTAAGCGCTTGTTCTCGCCCTTTCTTTAGAAAATATACAGTAGCGGCATAAGCAGGACTAATAGCAAAATTAAGCCGCTGCATTTATTTATTTATTTATTTATTTATTTATTTATTTATTTTCTATTGATTTAATTACTTATTCATTTAAAGCCCATTGCGCCATGAAGGCATAATATTGCAGTGGTAGGGAATAAAAAAACCTTCCAAAAACCACATAATTAAAAAAAATCCCCCCATTTCCCCGAAGGGGATCGTGCGGGAATGCGAATGCATAGGGTGCACCGAATTCTTCTTTGCAGTATCGTTGCCGCGAGGGATTCGACTTCACCGACTTCCATCGCTATCAAGGCGCCAGTCGGCAAGCAGTCACGGAGAGAGGCGCGCGCTCCCTGCATTTATATGCGCAGCGAGCGGAGAGGGGTACGCGGAGAGGAGAGAGAGACCCGCGCCAGCCCGCGCGCGAGCTCTCTCTCCGCCCCGAGCTCCGCGATGCGAGCGCCCTCACACGCCGAGCCGCTCCCCCTCTCCACTCACTCTCCGCTACTCCGCCCGAGCTCCGCGATGCGAGCGCCCTCACACGCCGAGCGCGCTCCTCCTCTCCCCTTGCCCTCCGCTACTCCGCACCTGCTCCGGTTGCTAGGCGCGCGCCACAGCTGTTGCTAGGCGCACGCCGCTCAACGACGCAAGACAACCCGCGGCTAAGAAATGCATTCGCATTTAAAAGAAATTTCGCACCCCTCCGTCTAACGACGACGGCGCTTGACGCGAAGCTTTAGTATCCCTCCCTTTGCAATTTCTGTCCGATGCCCGGCACCCTGTACCACAAACTCCAACAAACCCAACCCAACAAGCTCCAAACCTACCCCCAATCCCCTTCCCAACTTTTGAGCAGTGGATGGCTCGTCCGGTCGATCCGGACCTTGCACACCAGCAAGAACTGGTCAAGAGGGCCTGGACGGCAAGTCGCAGCCAAGGTATCCCGGTACAAGGATGCCCTCCACCGGGCGTGTGCCCTGCCATCAGCACTTACGCTCAAAAAATGTTTATGGCAGTGTCTAGAGTGCCGTCCGACGGTATTATAAGCACTCCACTATACCGACGTCCACCGGCGTTTTGCAACAAAATTTCCGCGTCTGGCACTACATCAGAATACACGCAGCAACTCGCGGGTGGCCTAACGTTTGGGTGGGGGGCGTACGGCACGAATGGGAACCTGCTGTTTGGCGTTCGCTTCAGACATGTCGAAACGGACTAGTCGGATAGAGGCCGGCTTCGTAAGGCGAAGGACTCAGGCTCGATTCCGGCAACGGGAAGTGCTCGCCTTGTCGTCATAGCTCGCTCGCTAGACCCAAGTAGAGCAACAGGGCGCCCCATGGTAACGCGGTCGTTCGCGGCGTACCCCAGAGGCCTCGAAAGCCAAGCGATTTATACAGTCATATGGGTTCGAAACTCGTGAACCGCTGGCGTTTGTGTTTCATCTACCCGTTGTTTAGCGCAAAGAAAACTATAGGTACATTTGAGGGAAAATATACGTAACTAGCGGTAGTACCCGGCGGTGCCCGGGTGGGCCATTATATTAGAGACAGCAATAGGTATTTGTTAGTCGCCATATTAGGCTACTTCATTGGGTAGCGGTACACACTCGGGAGCGCCTGCCGGCTGTCAGTACATAGGCTCCTACTGCAGGCGCGTCGTGGTAATGTGAAACGGCTGGTACTCGTGTTTTACTCCAACTCTAGCTAAACAATTTCCACCAAGATGGCGCGTTTGAGCGAATGAGTCAGTGAGTGAAAAAGGTTTTATTGAGCCGGCGAAGTGGGAGTGGTTCCCAATTTCAGAAAGCCATGTGATGAGTGGGCAGCCTTCACTCTGGAGGAAGTATTGTCGGGACATCCAGATCGCTGTTAGTCGCCAGGTTCTCCCACAGCTCAAGGTTTGGGAAAGTGGATGGAAGAAGGAGCTTGGTTTGCTTGCACTCTTAATATGATATGAGGAAGAGTGCCAGGTTGCAAACACAATTGTATTCGGCAGGAGATTACGCTGGGAACACATGATGGAGGCCGGCTGGGTGAGGGGTATTCTTCCTCGTAGGAAGTGCTATCTCAGAAGATATGAACGATGCTCATCGGTACAGTTTTATCGTAAGTAACATGGGCTCCCTACGGGAGGCGCGAGATTGCAGGAAGTCCCAGCAGATGCCGAGGGGGAACCTTTGCGCTTTTTACTGGTACATCTTCTCTTTTACATTTATGATATATGACACCTGCTCCTACGGGAGACGCGTAGTTGCCGAAGGTGTCAACAGATGGCGACCGCTAAGCGAACGCGGGAAAACGCAACTTAATTTTACGTCCAAAAGAATGCAGATTAAAAAATCTCGCTGGCCTTCTTATCCGCATGTTAGGAGAAAATCCTGAAAGTGGTTGTTGGGCAATTAAATTGGCAGCATTTTCAAGAAAAAACGAATGGGAGATATCAACTGGGTGGGTGGTTATTTACGAAAGTGTAAAAACACAGTGTTTTCCCGAAATCCCGCTTGCCTGTGTTGGGAGGGTGTCATTGAAAAATCTTGTATAATAGTGCTGAGATACGTAAGTAAGTTGCCTATCCTAACGAAAATCAGTTCGATATCTCAGATGGCGGGCGGTAAAAAAATTAATACCGGAAAAACTATTTTACCACTTTTCATTCTCTCCATGGTGGAATTTTTAAAATTTTAAGAAATATTGACCTCCAACACCGTAATCAGAATGTGCCCTTGCAATCTGTAGCCGTTTGAAAGAGCAGTTTGGCTAGACGTGTAGATAACCTGTCAGGCCTTTTTGGCTCATCAGCCGTGTCATTTGTAAAAAACAATTTGACCCTTTTAGCGGCGTGGCAGAGCGAAATCCTTAAAAACGGTTCTGTGCATTTGAATGAGTAACATATTCTAGCAAAAATCAGTTGGATTACTGAATCGGTGAAAGATTTATTTGAGAATCTTTAGGAACACCGTTTTAGTTCCGGAATGCGGAATCACCTCGCTGGTGTAGGTTAGGTCGAAATCCAAAAACTACTTTTTAGGTATTCTTAAGGGCTACTTATATCAGCAAAAAAACGCTTGGATATGTGAATGGGTGACCGAGAAAATCACGAATTCACGAAACCACAATTTCGGCCTTTTCTTCGGTTAGGGGGGCAATTTCTGAAAAACCCACCTTAGTGAGCACCTACTCAATGACGCCGATAAACTCGTGAAATTTCAAGTCTCCAGGTGTAACAGTTTTGGCTCGACGTTGATGAGTCAGTCAGTCAGTCAGTCAGTCAGTGGGGCACTTCTATTTATAGGTATAGATTTACCGGGAGCGCCCGCGTTCATTAAGTTAGGAAAGCTCGTTGGGTTGGTTTTTATGATAGTAAGCGAAAAAAGCGGCCGCGCAAGAAAACAATGGCGCGTACCGAAATGACGCAGAAAGGCTCCAGCCGCGCAAGAAAAAATGGCTCGTTCGGAATGACGCAAAACAGCTCCAGCATACGAAATTAAAGCAAGCACAAAAAGAACAGAACTCCCGCTGGCGCAGTTTCAGGCAGGGGGCGCGCGAGCACTGCGAAGGCGGGAAATTTGAATTGCATGGGGTGGTAGCAGCGAGCGGATAACGGCGGTACAGCCCATTATGGTGAATCACTGCTCTGCACTTCCGGCAGCTTTCACATTGAAAGGACGGTACCGCTTTAATTTTTTTCTTTCACTTCACTCACGATCATTTGTTATCTTCGTCGAAGAAAGTTGGCTTTCCTACAGGGTGTATTGGAGTACAACGGCATCAGTGACGCCACTAAAGCTTCTCTTAAATTACAGCGGGTTTCAGTTCGCGAAAAATAAAAGCAATCACTCACCTGAAGCGAGAAAAATATAGCATTGTCGATATTGAGAATTAACTTACTTACAATTCAGTTCTACAGTAACAGTAGCTTAAATCGGACAATCGCTTAGATCCGAACGCAGCATGAAAATCCGTTGGCGCTTACAAAAGTTCCACTGGCGCTACCAACTCTACCCGCCAGAGATGATCTGTGCGCGGACTGGTCACCCGTAGCGCAAGCTGCATTCAGAATCCCAGCTTCTTGGGCAATCGGTGGCATGGCTTGGGGGCCAACCGCTCACTTATATAACAGGTCGTATTTCGGACTAGAAGAAGGAGAAGTTGTGAAAGTACGTACAAATAAGATCTTTCTTTTCACCGTCTTTCTTTCTTTTCAACATCTTTCTTTTTACCATCCTCTGACGATTGTTCGATCCCCTCATAGGCAATGTGCCACACTTAAAGGAGCAACAACAAGAACGTACAACGTTGGCTGAGCACCTTGGACGTATTCACCTCAAAATATTCTCGCTTTTTTCCTGATACCATAACCTTTGTGCGCATTGTGCGGGTGCCTGGACATGAGGATATCGTTCTGAATGAAATTTCAGATGCTTTAGGTGATTTCGCTTTACGTGACCCAGCATTGCATGTCTGCCCCACTCTCCCATGCATACCTGCAACTCGCTAACGGCACTATTTTATTCGCAGTGGCTGATCTAAAGCTCATACGTCGGCAGGCCCACTCACGAGTGTGCTCACGCCCCCCCCTCCCCCCCCCCCCTCACCACTCATGAGTGAGTGGTGAGTAGGCCTCGCTATCGTTTTGAACTGGAGAGTGTGAGTGCGAATGAGCGCGCGCGCCCCACTCGCAGTGAGCCCGCTCACCACTCGCGAGTGCGAGAGCAACTCGCGGGGAGCCCCGCTCACCACTCGCGAGTGCACTCGCGCTACTCTCGCCATTTGCGGGGTTTACCGCGGTGAGTGCCACTATTGCGCTTGTGCTCGCTGCTGGCTATTCGTCACTGGAGCCTCTCGCTCTGAATGGCGGGATTGCTTTTAGCTTCGGAAATAGGCAGACACTTAGCTCCTGCTATGGGGCACCCTAGAATTAATTATCTGGTGGTGTGTTCTGACGCCGTAAGGCACTAAAACTGTTCGGCTTCATGACCGTTCGGCTTCATGACCGTTCGGCTTTATCAGGCATGGAGAGTCTGCTGCCCGCACTCGCGTGCGAGGGGCGACGACGAGGGGTGAGCGCGAGCGCGAGTGAGTGCGAGTGGTCACGGCGAGTAGTGAGCGTGAACGCAAGTGGGTGCGATTGGTGGAGGGCGCTTAGTGAGCTTGAGTGCGAGTGAGTGCGAGTGGTGAGGGCGACTGGTGAGCGGGAGTGCGTGAGAGTGCGTGAGGAAAAATATATTTTTCTGTGTGAGTGTGACTGAGTGGCGCCCAGTTTTGCCGAGGTATGCTAAAGCTATCGTGGTTACAACAGAGTATGAGTACCTGAAATTTAACTGTAAATCATCCCTCAGCTCTTTCCGCCAATGGGAAGTATCCTTTACAGCCCTGACATGCCGACTTGCTAAACTGAACTCGTGTTTAATTATCTCGATCGACCCTGACAGACGCTTGCATGACTTGCAGTAAACCACAATGCCTAGAACATTACTTATTTCAGTGCCGCCGCTTCTTTCAGCAGAAAAAAAAAATCCCATATAAACCGTTTAAGCTAAAAACGGGGCTTTTATCCAGGCTCGGCTCTAGCTCGGCTTTGAGCAAAAAAGTGCTGCGCTTCTTTGATTAGGTGCAAGCAGCCTAGGAAGCATAAGAAAAGAAACTTTCGTTTTACTACTCGACTTTATTTCTGCCCCCGGAAGACATTTTTGGATTGCTAGATTGTTCTGTAAAGCTTCAGTTAATGTGCTTCTATTACTTTTTCTTGTGAGTGAACTGGTGATTTCACTACTTACTGCTAATGTAAAATGTATGGCTTTTGGGTGTGAGGGCCCTAGTCAGGAAGCCTGTTGTCGTTAGCAGTTTCAGCCTAGACGATGTATTTCTGAACGAAATGTTGAAATAAAATAAATAAAATAAACAATTATTCTATCAGGCCTCCCTAACCTTTCGTAAATCAGAGGGGTTATTTTCATCGCATTTTTTGCTATTCAGATGGTTATTTTCATCGCATTTTTTACTATTTCATACTTAACTAAATAATTACACACAAGCCCTGGCCAATCACCCGCTGTCGGTACGAGCCACTAAACAAAGGTGACGAAAAAGATTATCCACCTTCGTCAACCTTCATCGGCTCATCGCCATATTTCGCGAGAATAAAGGTAAGTGACCGACGAGCTCGGATTGCACGGCACGTTTAAGCACTGGAACACAGTGAAAATCGTCTATTCCCAACTAAGAACGCCACGTAGTTACTGTGTCCTTTTCCCATCCAGGAACTCGCAAAATGGCCATACAGCTGGTGGTTTTAACGTTGGCGGTCGGCGTGCATGCTGCATCCGCTGCAGCGCTCACTTTCAAAGTTCCCGCCGCTTCGAAACAGTGTTTTCATGAAGACATCGAGGTGAACAAGAAGGCTACTGTGCAATTCGTGGTTGTGGCGGGTGGCGTGTTCCACATGGTCATGACGTTGAAGGGCCCCAACGATGAGACTATATACCAGGGCTCGCAGAAACAGTTCGACACGGTAACGATCATAGCCAACGTGACCGGCACGTATACGGCCTGCTTCTCCAACGAGTTCTCAATTCTCAAGCACAAGCACGTCTACATAAACTTCCACGTTGACAACGAGTCACAACTCCGGATTGGCGGGAACTACAGCAATATAGAGTCGTCGTTTGGCAAGATACGGGACAAGCTGAACGCAATTGTGGACTACCAAACGTTCCACCGCCTGCGGGAAGCCCAGGGACGCAAAGTCGCCGAACACCTCAACGAGTACGTTTTTTCCTGGTCCAGTATCGAGACTCTGGAGATTCTGCTTTTCTACTTCCTGCGTAGTGCCTTAATCAAGCGATTGTTCTCCTAGCGCCAGGTCGTCATCGTGATTTTTTTTAGGAAATCGTGACGTTACGCGCTACTGTGGCTCTGTGACGGAATCTTTTGATCGCCCCGTTTGTTGCGTTTACTGCTAGAAATTATGCCTTCAAATTAAACAGAGCTTGTGTCTGCAATCTCTGTTTCGTCTTTTGTTCACAGGACGCTGCCTGCATTTAGATAGCACTCATCCTAGCGGAAAGCGTTTGCGAAGTAGCCATTTTTGTTTCAGCGGCTATCGCTTGAGTGGGTTTTGACGAAGAACTGAACAGGGGCAAGATACACATATTGCCTAGGTTTTTACAGCTTTAGGGACGCTGGTATGCATGAACGTGCGGATTCAGACTAGCGAACCCATGAGCAGCCGACATACTGGCTTTAGCCGCGTTCAGTGATGATGATGTGCCGCTTGTAACTGTTTCACGAGGGCTTCTGTGATGCCCTCAAAGAATCGTAGGTCTCAAGGACGCCATTGAACTAGAGAAATAGGAAAATTTATGGAGTTGAAATATTTAGACGAAGTTTGTTTCTGGTGTAGTGGGTACACTCAGTGGGGTTGTATGTCATCAGAACTTGGTTCTGGCCTGTCCTTTTACTGCGGCTATGTAGTGCTGGCAGTGGCGATCTGAAGGTGAGGCCGCCTGAAAGCAGATGACAAGCCTGCTTGGGATCCGTGTAGATGTTAGGAATCGTGGTGCGCGTCGTTGTAAGGCGTATTCTCAGTTCCATATATGTCAAGCACTTTGGCTGCTTTGTTAAAATACTAACTTTCGTTTTATACTTACCTTTGTGATGTCACGACACATACAATGCGGCGGAAGAATGAAAATTTTGTCTTCAATTGTTTCATTTGTCAGTGAATAAGCGTCGTATTTTGCCGTACAAGCGCTAAGGGTACTACAATACACCAAATCTTTTGAATAAAACACTTTTATTTTGTCTTCATGAACGCTTTAATACATTACTACTTTCTCAGAAAAAGGAAGAAATATACATGTTTGTTACGATGTGGACAGAGTTGAAGCGGGAAGGCAATAGGCTTTTTTTTTTTTTTTTTTTTTTTTTGCAGGAACATCTTAGCAATTGTTGCAAGGCTTCAGTTGGCCCGCGCTCAAGCTCGTGACTTTGCTTAACACTAGCTACTTGCCAAACCATGAGCGCGGTTACAAATACGCTTGAAGTGCACAAATTCGAAGATATCGATCCTGAATTGCATCGTGATGTCTGAATTTTCTTTTGTTAAGCGTAGATGTCTGGGCAATGCTTTTGGGCATCGGACTGTCCAAGATGGACGAGCTCGGAGCAGCTTCTGTGACAGCATCAAGCAGACGGGTGCAAACCGTGACTCGTCGAGGACTTGGGGAAAATCAAATGGAGGTGCGGCAAGTTTTATTAAGCCATACTTTGTCGCTTACTCTTTGCATTATAAAAAGATAAACTATCTGAAGTTTCTTGCACTGTCCAACGTCATTCTACGAACCTCCCTTTATTAAAGTCGCCATTAGCTGCAAATGACGAAATATTTATTTGTCATCATCGTGATCATCCTAGTGATATGAGGAGGAGGATGATGATGATGCTTGAGACCTTCGTCCTGCAGTGGACCTAAATAGTGTATGATTATGATGAAGAAGATGATGATGAGGGACGGTGATTATGATGATGAGTGAACTTTAACTGAAACGATATCGAAGTTCCGGGACAAAATTGTGCTGAAGTTTATATTTGCCGTATACAAGGAAGCACGCTCCTTTATTTTTTAATGTCGTAATTCGCTATCCTAAATTGTGCAGCACTTTATAGAAGAACGAACACTGTGTGTTTAAAAGAAAATAAAAAACAAAACAAATGAAGTTGATTTTTGGGTCTTCATGAATGCTTGAGCATCGCGTCCCTCTCCCTCGCGAACTAGAGAGCGAGAGAGATCACTTTATTAATCCTCACTTTGGTTTACGGGAGCGGTGTGGCCGTCGGTATGAGGCCGGCGGCGACGTTGTCAGCGTGGGTTATCGGAAGTATAATCAAATTTGAAGGTTAATCAAATTTGTTTTGTTATTGTAAAATTGAAACTCCAAGAAGATTTATTTGACAGGGATTATTTAGAAGCATGAAAAACGAACAAAAAACACGATGTTAACCTTTTCTGTTGATTTTGGCTTCGAGAAAAAAGAAATTAGCAGTGGCTTAGCTCGGCTATGTCAAGATATACGTAGCGTGAGCTTAGGTTCAGCTGGTTATTCTTGTGTTTCCTGGTTGTCTAGGATTAGCGGATTATCATTCTTACTTCTTCTACAATACTTTCTAATCCAATCCAATCCAATCCAATCCAGTCGAGTCGAGTCGCGGCGGCGGCTGCTCCGGCGCACCAGCTGTGCGCCGTGAGATGGCACTGCTCCTCGCGCATGCGCAGCACGGCTCTTCAGGAGCCACACGAAACTGCTCAACCTCGGCCAGTGTAGCTCACGCTATAAAACTAAGCATTGTGGCTAGCCAAGTCAAGTAAAGTAATAACGTAGCTAGCTGCAATGGCTGCGCTTACGGCGGCCCGTGATTGCAGCGCGAGATTTCCCTCTAGTATATATTCGTATAAAACTGGAGGCTTTTCGCTACTGAGACATTTTTCTAAAAACTACATATGTAGTTGTTTTGAAACCTTCTTCTGGCAATATTATTTCTTTGCGTCGGTTCTTTTTTTTTTTTTGGTCTGAATACATTTCTTCAGAAATTTTAAACTGTGAGCAGTACTTTTGATGCCTCTGACCGTCTTCTTACAGCAGAGTGCAGGCGACCAAAGCTAAAAGCGGCATGCAGGCATACGACACAACTTTTTAGATGCGACTGCATCTCATTCACTCGCCTTGTCCATGGAGCGTTGTCGGCGTTGTTGTCCCCCTCCCCCATTCTCCTCGCCGTGCGAGCTGCGCTCTCCGCCGCTCACCCCCTCTCCTCTACGATGCCCCTCTCTCGCGAGGGGCATTGGATTAGATTCGAATGGATTGGCTTGGCTTGGCTTGGATTGGATTGGATTTGGATTGGATTGGATTAAAGTGGATTGTGTTAAATTGTGTTGCGTCATAGCCGCGGCAGACACACTGGCGCCGGCGCATGTGCTGTACTCTCACTTCCGCGGTCTCCTCTCCTTCGGGCGCGCTGCGCATATAACCTGTGTGCCGCTTTCCGGCGGCCTTTCGGTCGACGGTTGCTCTCCGCTTGCGCTTGAACCCCCCTCAGCGTCGCATCACACCAGGGTTCCCGCGAGGGGAGGTGGGTCTAATTTTTTGCTTTTAATTGCTGCAAAAAATAATTCAGGCAAGAAAAAGTAAGTAAAGAAACAAACAATTATCAATAAATGTAACTAGAACAGCAATGTAATTTTTTAAAATGCCTTCATGGCAAACGCAGTGAGTGTGCTGCAAGTTGCACTGAGCATATAATTTCATAGTTATATAATGGCACTGAGAGAAAGCCACGGTCGGCCGGTGGGCTATTTTTTGCGCTTTTATCCCTGCAGCGACACACCGTTGTAATGGAGAACTAGTCCGGACGACAGACTAGCCAAATTTCTAAAGATTGCAGCACGACGGCGGTAATGATTATTATTATTATTATTATGACGACGACAACGACGAAGACGAAGACCTCATGTACGGCGTGATATTCATGCACGAAGAAAAAAGACAATTTGTAATGGAAAATCTGGAAGCCAGAATGACTGACCGCATCGGCGAATTCTCGCTGTTTTCTGATTTATGTCACAAAAACTGAACTTTCCACACTTTCGTGCATCCGTGCTTTCACATAGATAAACTTTTATTCCCTTCCAGGTGCGAAAAACGTGAAAGACGCCTGCCAACGTGGGCTGATAGTTGGAAAAGTTGTCACATTGCGAGAACGACCCACTGACGACAACGCAACAACCATGCCTTGCCGCGGATTTTGAGGCAGTATACGTGCATGATAAAATATAGTAAACCGTAATACACTTCATCTCGAATGTCGGAGAGTTCTCTACGCCCAAGGGACAAGATAGGGGGCGAAAGAGACGCGAGGCCTTGTTAATGCGGTGTGCCGACTATGGTGCGTGGGGCGTCTTGCCTCCACGCAGCGTTTTTCTGCGCTTAAATTGCATAAACATCACTTAAAGTGAATCAAAGAGCAGCAATGGATAGCAGTAAAGTTGTTTTTCCTGGTAATGGCGCTTTCGCCGACAGCACGCATGCGTAAATTTGTTGAATTCTACTGTACCACGGACTCTCAGATCATTCCCGCGAGCGTTCGGGTTAGATCTCGGAGGCCATAATTGCTCACTGGGGCCTATTAGTGTCAAATTATGCCTCCGGGTGTTGGTATATTGCTTTCGCGATGCAAGCCGTTGTTTGTAGTGTGTTGGGAAACAGCTGCACTAGGTCCATGGAGGAAGTGATGGCTGTGTAGTATTGCTGCTGTGGAAAGATTTCTCTCGTGTGGACTATACTGATAGAACGTTTTTCCCGGTGTCCCCCCCTACCCCCCGCCCCCCCAGCTTGAAGGTCTTTAGGAGCGACACCCTACCCGATGCTTTGTACGTCTAAGCACATGCACATCATCGGTTGCCTGTTACGCTGGTAATGATTCGGCGTGAGCATATCGGCGAGCACATCGGCGAGATTCGGCGTGAGCCTGAGTGAGCATATCGGCGTGCATGCTCACCCAGGCTTCATGCGCTCACCGATATGACATTCCAGTTGTACTGGTCGAACGGAAATCAACGTATTCCGGGTGTTATAGCCTACGGCACCGCGGTGCTGTTGGGAGATTTCAACCTGGACGTCTCACGGCGCGATCCGACCAAACTGCGGCATTGTGTGGTCGAGCGGTTTGGGTTAATGTTTTAATCCGACAGAAACATGCCAACGGCGCGAAAGGGAAACAGGCAGCCCCAGATTTCTATGCTAGAATAAAACTCCAGACCTTCTAAGTTTCAACCACCTAATTAGGTTGAAATCATGCTCAATCAGAAATTACCAACGAACGTGTTTTGTTTCGTGCACAACTTGGACTGCGCCCAGCCTTGCTGGTCATTCTTCTTCACAGAGTGAAGAATTACAATTTTTTTCTATTAGGGAGCCCGATTTTTTCACAACACTCCCATCCAAACCCCACTTCAGCAGCACTAAATACGTATGACTTGCGTGTCATTAAAAAAGAGAGAAACATTTAAAAACTGTTCTTTCAATCCACTAGATCTTGTTGGACGTCAGACAAATGGACCTAAGGTTGTTAAAGTCGGAGGCCTAACATGAACTTTCTGTAACACGATTATCTTGAGCACTTTCCAGTTTTTTGTAATTAAAAAAAAAACTGCAGTGGTACATTGATTTCATTTAAAAGAATCGCTGCGGACTCCGTGGCAAAAAATAGAATGCCCCCATCCGTAACGCCATTGAGACGCCCACGACAGGGGGATAGCGTCACGCTATCAACTAGGTGTATCCACACAGAGTTTAGGAGAAATAAGGCAACACAGGCGCAAATAAACAGATTTAATTGACACTTAGTGTGATCTGGTGCTGACCCGCCGACCCGGCGAGATGTCGCGACTCGTAGGAGCGGGTCAGGAAGGCGGCCGCTGGATCTCGGGGAAAGGGAACCCTCAACCTGGGGCCGGGGAGCACGTTACTCTGTTGGCCCGGGAAGGCCGGGTCTCTGGTTCTGGGGTGCGCGGGGATGCACTCGTACGCTGCAGGGCTCTCGAGGCGATCTCAAGATGCTGCTGCGGGCTCGCTGGTCTGGTCTTCGTAGGTGGGACTCGCGGCCGGCGGCGATACACTTGCCGCGATCTTGTGCCGGGATGCGGGAGAGCGCTCTCGGGTGGTTCCTACTAAGGTCCCTAAAAGGGACCTTAGCTCCTACGGCGGCTACGTCAGCGGCGGGTGGAGAGAGCGACCAAAGGGCGCGCGGGCCTTATTAGATGCGACGCTGAGAGCATCTCTTATCGGCGACCCTGCCCTTCCTGCGTGCGTCCGTCGTTGTTGTCCGCAACGCTGCGCCCCTCCTTCTCTCGCCGTGATAGCGCGCCCTCTCCCCCAACATCTGTGACGCGCGCAGTGCGACGCGCTCTCTCACTCCGCCGGTGGGCGGCGCAAGCGCGGCGCAAGCGCGCTGTGCGCATGTGCAGCGCCCTCTCTCTCCGCGGTCTCCTCTCCTTCGGGCGCGCTGCACATTAAGCGTAAGCGGAGTGCCGCGCTCCGGCCGGTCTCTCAGTCGACGGTCGTCCGCGCTACGTTGCTTTCTCTCTCTCTCTCTCTCTCTCTCTCTCTCTCTCTCTCTCTCTCTCTCTCTCTCTCTCTCTCTCTCTCTCTCTCGCATTACCCGACGATTGCTCACGCAATTTGAGTAATCGCCCCAACGGAAACGCACAATGGAACCCCCTTCAGCGTCGCATCACACCAGGGTTCCCGCGAGGGGAGAAGGGCGTAATTTTTATCCCTCTGCGGTTGCGTATAGGTCAGGCAGAGTTGATTCGGGGAACAAAGGGCCTAGGCCGGTCATTGTTCGCTCCGCGCGTTTACGTGCCGCCTCCACCGAGCGCCTGATGGTCAGCATGGGAATGTCTCCGAAGGACGGCCGTTGCTCAGCCACAAAACGGCCCTCATGTCGGCTCTTCCGTTATTCGGTGCACGCAGTCAACGGCCGATGTCAACGCCCGATCGTCACACCGTCATGCCCCCTCTAGCAACTAGGAGATTGCCCCTCAACACAAGACAAAAACTGCCACAAAGTCATCGCATTTTGCACAAGTTAAATTTATAAGACAGCGTCTATTATCACGGCAACCATGAGAATTGCCGCCAGAAATTTCTCACGGCAGTCGCCTCTCAGTGGCTAAGCACGCCACCCGTAGATTTTATGGTGCAAATATTTCCGGTCCCACAGCTGCTCCTGTGGCGCTGTGTTATAGCACTTGCTTTTAAATGAGAAGGCTCAGGTTTGAGTACGGCATTGCCAAAGTGCTTTTGAAGCTGTCGAAATTTTTGAAATGCTCGCTCATGATGCTTTTGTTAATGCTTTTTTATTCTGGTTATTATTATAGCAGAAGATCGACGTACAGGACTTCTAGAATATGTTAGATTAGATTTAATTTAGATAGTATTATGTGTCGTTCGGCTGGATTAGGATTGGATTGTTGTAGTTGGGCTGTATTTAGGTAGGTTATGATACGTTAGGTTTGGTTACCCTAGGTTAGGTTTGTTTGGGTTACGTTGGGAGGTAATAGGTTTCCGCGAATTTCAGGCCAGCCAACTTTTATAGAAACTGCCGTGAGAATTTCGCGGAGGTAAATCTCCCGGTTGCCGTGAGATTAGACACAGCCAATTTATAATACCAGATTATTGGGCAATCCCCGATGAGTGTACGCGTATATGAGTGATTGGTTTCTTAGTGACCATTCGATCGGCCATGCTCTGGCTCAACTTCTTTTAGATTCCACCTAACTCTGTGAGGGGTCATCAGGCCTTTACGATGTTTTATCAGAGGTTTCAAATTTCGTTTGTTTTCACCACATAAGATTGCAACTGTCGGCTATAAATTTCTGTTCCTTTCTAATTATACTAGTTGCCAGTCAGCGTACGTATTGTGATTTTCTTCTGTGTCCCCCGTCATTCATTGCGCTGTTACTTTCCATCATAAATACGTATCAACTCTCCCAAATTTCCATCTTGTTGCAATACTGGAAGTCGTATTTTAGGGCAAACGAAGAAGAAACCGAAGAAGTGCAAAATACGTGGGCTGCGCACCTTCGTCAACTAACCGTCGGGTTATCGCCATAACGCGTGAGGATCGAGGTAAACGTGTGACGAGATTAGGCTGCGTAGCACGGTTTCACTCCGGAACTCTGGAAATTTAACCCGGTTTGGGCCCACAACGTCGCAAGTTTGCTGCGTCCAATTTCCATCCAGCTACTCGCAAGATGTCCATCCTGTCAGTGCTTCTAGCCTTGACGTTCGGCGTGCATGCTGCATCCGCCGCTGCGCTCACTTTCAAAGTTCCCGCCGCTTCGACGCAGTGTTTTCATGAAGACATCGAGGCGAACAAGAAGGCTACGGTGCAATTCGTGGTTGCAGCGGGCGGGGCGTCCGGCGTGGTCATGACGCTGAAGGGCCCCAAAGATGAGACTCTATACCAGGGCTCGAATAATCGGTTCGACATGGTAACGATCTTGGCCAACGTGACCGGCACGTATACGGCCTGCGTCTCCAACGAGTTCTCCATTCTCGAGCACAAGCTTGTCTACATGAACTTCGAGGTTCGCGAGAAGTCACCGCCGCGGCTCGGCGAGAGCGACAACACCATGCGTGACATAGAATCATCTCTGGAAAAGGTCCGTCGCGAGCTAAACACGATTGTGGACTACCAAACGCACCATCGACTGCGAGAAACCCACGGGCGTAAACTCGCCGAACACCTTAACCAGCACGTCTTCGTCGCGTCCATCGTCGAGACGTTGATCCTTCTGATTATATTCTTTGGACGTTGTATCTCCGTCAAGATGTTATTCGATTAGCGCAAGGTCGCCATGGCAGTGTTCTAGAGAAGCGTGAGGCTACGTACTACCATGATTCTGTGATGAAACCCTTGATCTTCCCATTGGCTATACATTTTCCTGATAGACATTTTACCTTCAAATTAAACACCGTTCGTGTAAGCAGCGACTTGTTCGGTTGCCGTCGCTCTCATTTTGACAATACTCCTCGCGGCGGAAAGAGGCTGCTTAAGGAGGTGTTTTACCGCATAGCTGTGAAGGCTGACGAAAATACGTCTGGCGTCGACAAAAATACCAGATGCGCATGTCAGCGCGTGCCTCTCGGCGACCGCGCGGCGTCCCCGGGGCTAGGTGTCGGGCACTACCTTTGCGCAATGGCTTTAACAAAAATGGCACAGCTTGCACTAGTGGTGCAAGGCTGGAGGAGTACAATATCTGGCAATCGACCTAGCTTCTCGCCACACTGACAGCTGATCCCAGGAGAGAGGGAGCAGTCTGACCCGAACAGTGAAAACCCCTTTGGAACGGCACTGCTCAGCGATGACCAATAAGGTATGTACAGTGTTCTATTCATTAACGATCATCATCCCTTTCGTTGTCGTCTTTTGACGGCACAGCCGCGTAGCGCGTCGTCCCCTCGATAGACCTCCACGTCTTCGTCAGCTGGTCCAGTGGCCGTCTCCACGTGTTGAGTTTGAAGGGATGGATTAACATATTCATCGTCATATCGGCTTCGGCTGCGGCGGACCAGTGGTGCGCCAGTCGCTACAGGACGACGACGACTAACGCGCGAGCTCCTCATGTGCCGTAAGCCCAACACGCAACTCGGCGCCGGGCGGTCGCCGCGAGGCCGCCGGGTGTGCGCTCAGGGTTTTGTGTCTACGCCGTACGGATTTGTGTCGGTCTAAACAGCTCTGCTCCTTAAAAAAATATCGAGCGCACGTGAGTGCGTTCCTCTGTCCGTGTGGGAGAAGTTAGGTCGACCCATTAGCTTCTGGGATCCGCGGTCAGTGTGGGGAGAGGCTAGGTCCATCCACAGCTCTGCTGTTTCTCCAGCCTTGCATCTCTCGTGCAAGCTGCGCCAATGTTTTCGAGAATAACCGTTTTGAATTTCCGTTGCAGTCACGGTATCAGGAATGGGAGCAACAGGCACAAGCTGTACATTAAATTTTTTTGACAGCTAATAGTAAACTCCCACCTCCCGTCGTGGGAACCCCTGTGTAGATGCGACGCATAGGCGGAGCGGCGAAGGGACCGCGTTTTATAGCGCGCATAACGTTGAGGGGACTGCGTAAGCCGGTCCCAGTCGATGACGACGTTGGCGTACTTGTAAAGCGGCGTGGACTCTAGGTGTTTGAGCCAAGCGTGGATGTTGCTTCGCCGGAGAACGGCACACCGGTTATATGCGCAGCGCGCCCGAAGGAGAGGAAACCGCGGAAGAGAGAGTACTGCACATGCGCCGGCCCCAGCGCGTCTGCCGCGGCTATGACGCAACGTGGCGCGGCTATGACGCAACACAATCCAACACAATCCACTTTAATCCAATCCAATCCCAATCCAATCCAATCCAAATCCAAGCCAAGCCAAGCCAAGCCAAGATAAGCCAAGCCAAGCCAAGCCAATCCAAGCCAAGCCAATCCAATCGAATCCAATCCAATGCCCCTCGCGAGAGAGTGTTCGCTATCGGAGAGGAGAGGGGGTGAGCGGCGGAGAGCGCAGCTGGCGCGGCGAGGAGAATGGGGGAGGGGCGGACAACGCCGACGACGACGACGACGACGACGACGCCGGAGGGACAAGGCGAGTGAATGAGATGCTCTGCATCTAAAAAGCACGCGAGCCCACAGCAAGCTTTGGGCCCTGACTGCTGCACCCAAGAACAGTAGGAGCAACGCTGTTCTGTACTTCTGTCACGGGCGCCCGATGATACCACCCTGTTGCTGCTCTGCGAATGCTCCCTTGTGAGCGTCAAATAATTTTAGGTGTTAAGCACGCTTTTGATTCAGTGGAAAATAAATACTGTTGCTACACGCTCATCAATCGTACCACGTGTGGTGGTCACGTTCAGTAGGGTTGCAAGCAAGCACATCGCATATCTTGATCGCATGTGCCTGATAAAAATGACAAAACCCCATTCTTAAAGGAGTACTGACACGAAATTTCAAAGCTAAGATAACTATGTAAAATGCTTCCTTTTTATCAGGAGATATCTCCCAGCAAGTTTCAACAGCAACCGTTCGGCGTTACATATTTTAAATCCATTTTAATCTTCGCCCGGACGAGAAAGCCCAGAGCGGACCGAGATGGCATCATCTGCTACTTGCCCCAAACTTGCGGCGTCGGGGCTCCCGTGACGAAGCCGACGTGCTGGCTGTGGTTGGCGCGCGCTGCTTCGGCGTGTGTACACGTCATGGTTATGGAAATGACAATACGCTGCCCGGGCGCGTGGGGACAGTGCAGACCCGTGGTGCAGACCTCAGCTGGTTTAGGCGCGCGCGTGCGCTCGCTCGCGCGCACATCGAGAGCGGCAGCGGTACGGTAAGAATGGTGACGTCACGTAATACCTCCTGTCATTGCGGCCACTCGGCCTTCGCTTTGTCGAAACCGAAACTGACACGAATAAACGACGCCGTAAATGAATATTTGCGCATCACTCGACTGTTTAATGTGTCATTCTTTGATTAGTGGGCTGGTAGGCACGCATATCAGCGAAAAAACGTAACACGAAAATTTCGTGTCAGTACTCCTTTACACACTAGAACGTATACTCGGGTTTATTACGCGTTTATGCTGTAACATAAATTTGTGCGGCATAACGTGTCCTTATTGTACACCTCTATCTTGCCACTGCGGCGCCACGAAGGGGATACCATGCATACGAAAGTTGAGGTTGAGGAAACAGACCTAACTACATGCACACGCACGGAAAAATATTTCTCTGCAGCCAAGCCGCTATAACTTTGTGCGACAAAACAGAAGACACAATATCAATTGCGATACCATTTTATTAGCCCAGCGTACAGGTTCCATGGGTAAATTTTTTGTCCGCAATGAGTTGATTCCCCAAGTACATTTATTTAATATTTCGCAACGCACTGTTTGAGAATAGGTTGCGTACATGAAGGCAAACACAGCATTGAACCTGTCTTACATCTTCGGATGGGGAAAATTTGCTTCCAAGAAACGTGACGCCACCCTTGCGATTTATCATTCGCCGTGCTTCTGTGCGCGCAAGTGCCCTGGTTGCTAAGGCTGATGGAAATTTTGTTTTAATGGAATAGGAACAGCGGCTATCTATTCAGTTATGAACCTAATCGATATGTTAACTGAACGTTTGTGCGATAATTGTTGGAATTTATTGCACGCTTCACTGGTTATGGCTAGTGTTGAACTTCGGGTTGCGTTAATGCGAGGGGTAAAAACTATTCATTGACCTGTAATTATTGCCCCTAAATTATGGTTGGGCCGTATTTATTTCTTCGCAGTGTTATGTCGTCGGTACAATACAAGAAACACATAATTTGTTTTTGCGGGAAATCTTCTAATATGCTTCTCGTTTTAGTTTCGTAGGTAGTGTGAATTTGATAGTTAAAAAGTCTATTTCGAGGTAGCGCAACACGTAAAAAAACGTTTCTGCAAGTCTTTCTTGTACTGCAGTTATGCTTGATACCATGTGCGCTACAATGTAAGTAAATTTTCGCCCGTGTCGCAAAGTTTAAGGCAGTAATGGCGGATATTGCGATGCATAAAACCTCTTTTTTATCCCTTGTGTGTTGATATTAGGCAAGGGTCTCACCAAAGTTGAAAACTGTTTTTAGGTATTGCGCATTTGAAAAAAAGTATGTACCAAGTGTGTTTTAATTGTAAGTTCTTTTTTATCCGCGGTATTTCGTGGAGGGGTTCATCGCATACAGGAAATCGCATATAGGACGTAGCATGTAACAAGCTTTCCTAAACGAAAGTGTAGATACTGTTATGAATACGGAACGTCGGCCCGAAAAATAAACAGCAAATTTTAACGCAATGTTTCCGACGCATAAATATCTGAGACACTACTGCTTCCCAATCAGCCTTGTATATTTATGTGGGACATCCTTCTTCGTATATTGACTTTTTGTGGGGCACAGCTTTTTCTTTAGCAAAATTGTCTTTTTTGCGAAACCTTCCCCTCAATACAGATAACCTGTGTGTAACCAGAGTAAGATGGTACGGTGGAGGATTCCCCCAGATAACCGTACCGCAATTGGACTCATGTATTCAAGGGGACGTCTTCTGGTTGTTGAAAATTCAGTGTCCGAACTTTTTTTTCTTTCCACCATTATGAAAGAACAGAATCATGCAGTTCATGCCGAATAAAGGACTGAACCTGCTTCTCTGTTAAACTAAGTTTGGAAACTCGTAGAACTGCTCCAATTGGACTGAAATTGCCTCGGTTTCACAATGCGAAAGTAAGTGAACAAATGAGTTATATCAGTAAATGAGTAATAACCGTTCGCAATATCCCAATAATTACCGTATGAGCGCTGATCAGGCTCAAAGTCCTGAAACTGAGCTCTGAATAAACTCCTTCAGTCAGGCCTGCTGGGCGTGTCTTAGCAGCTACAATTTGTAGCTTTAATTGAGCATAGCCATATCGCAATCCGTTTATACTACGTTCTGCCAAACGAGATACAATTGCAGAGGAGCGTAGAAATTTCTCTGGTGCAAGTCCAGAAGCACCATGGCAACCATAGCAGCTCGTGTAGTGCGCACGTGTGCATAGCAAGCGTCTTCTACAATCAGCGGAATCGGCCAGGCGCACATTACCTTCCCCCTCTCCTTTAGGCTGGACCACCAAGTGTATGACACACTTAGGCACACATGTATACCTTAAAATCAGCAGGAGAACACATCGACCGGGTATCTGAATTAGTGACGAGCATCGGACGTGTAATCGGGAAGTTGCTCGTTCGGCAGCCGAATGAACGCATGTTTGCATTTGGAACCCCTTCTTTTTTTCTCACATTTCAGAATTTTTATTTTGAAATAAAGAAGGTCTGCTTTCCCTAGAACCTCCTTGCAACCCGCGACTCCTAGCTTTCCTTTTAGTGGTCATTGAACGAGCTCCTTATGGTAAACAATATATATATATATATATATATATATATATTTATATATATATATATATATATATATATATATATATATATATATATATATATATATAAGGCAGAAATAAGAGTTGGCAGTCAAGAAAACCTCGGAAAGCAAAGGGGAGGATGTGGTACGTCATTGAAACAGATAAAGAATTTGGAAATAAACAAAGTGGAGAAAAAATGGAGATAGTGGAGAAGGAGATAAAGAAGTGGGGAAAAAATGAAAGGGGATAAAATATGTATATATCGTGAGGTTTCCGAGGTTTTCTTGACTGCCAACTCTTATTTCTGTCTTGTGTATATATATATATATATATATATATATATATATATATATATATATATATATATATATATATATATATATATATATATATATATATATATATATATATATATATATATATATATATATATATATAGAAAACCTTCCTTCTCTGGGCATGCACCAGGGTTAGGACACTATAATGGTCAAGTTTTGGTTACGCCCTATCGCAACCGCTCATCGTCGCACCCCCATCTATCGTCCCAGTAAATATCACTTCATTTGGTGGAGTGTGCGGGTTCACCCCATCCTGACCCCAGCTTGGCCCCTCCGCGGTAATAGCCACCCGATCCGCCAGCCTGGAATTGCGCAACCGGACACTACGAGCCCTCTCTTCTCCCGCCATGTCTCATGACAGAGCGGAACCGCACCACCACGTTCGCCACCCGCAATCGTCTGTTCCGGGACGATTCGACAATGTGATCCTGCAATCTTCACCGGCACCGGCGACCAGGATGCCGAAGACTGGCTTGCGTCTTACGAAACAGTAAGCGCGCACAATTGGTGGGATGACGCGATGAAGAGATATAACGTAGGCTTCTGCTTTCACGTCGTCACCGAATGGTGGTTTAATAACAACGAATCCAAGATGAGCACGTGGAACGCTTTTAAGACCGAATTTATGGATGTCTTTGGCCTGCCAGCCCTGCGCAAACTTCTCGCAGAGCACCATTTAGGTGCACAGGCACAACAGGCTGAAGAAACCTTCACCAGCTACATCGAGGATATTTTCGATTTGTGCAAGTGCTTCAACGCCTCAGTGCCCGAAAGTGAAAAGATCAGACATATCATGAAGGGCATCGAGGAATACGCTTTCCAGATGTTTCTCAGCAAAAACCCACCAAACATCGGTGAAGTAATCAGCTCATGTCAAAGTTACGATGACCTGTGAAAGCAGCGCTTCTACGGTCGCCAACGACTAGCTGCAACCAACACATCCCTTTCAGCGCTGTCCTCCGAAGTCTCTTCAGTACAAGAGAGGATTAAGGACCTCGTGAGCGAAGAGGTAGCCCGGCAACTTTCTCTTCTCTCGTGTACACTACCGATTTTGTGTGCACAAGTACCTGGCGTGTCTTCACCACTTCATCATATTATTCGGGAACAAGTCACTGAGGCTCTTCCTTCGACCTGTCAGCAGACTACTGCGACGGCACCCCTTTCTTATGCCGAAGTTGCAAGGGCACAACGCCACCCAGGTTCCTCCATGCGATACCCTTTGTCCACGCCTTTTGGCTTTAGGCGTTGCACATAAACTCTCTTTTTTCTACGTAGGCGTTGATCGGATGAAGGCTGTACTAACTCGACGATGTAATTAACGGGCGAGGTACGCTCCAGGATCCGGAATGGGCCGTGATAGTTAGACAAAAACTTACTGCATCGTCCAGAGGGTGTGGATCGTACCCACAGCCACACCAGTGAACCGGGGGAGAAAGACACGTCTGGTAGGTCCTTGTCATGGTGATTGGTTTGCGTGAATTGATTGTCGGAAGTAAATGAGCCGGCAAGTTGACGGCATTCTTCGGCATATGATGATGCTTGAGACACAGACGAATACTCAGCAGCGTCATATCTGTGCGGGAGAATGGCTACAAGGGGGCGAGTCGGTTCACGTCCGTACAGAAGAAAAAACGGCGACAAGCCGGTAGTAGACTGCGTCGCGGTATTGTAGGTATACGTGACAAATAGGAGGTTTCCTGTTTTAGTGCCCCTTTCTCCACTGCACAAATTCCCAGGGAACTGGTGAATTCGCCGGAAGTCTTTTCTGATTGGCTTTTAATTTTGGTCACGTGCTTCCGGTCGACAAAGCGGTTGTGTGTGCTTTCGTCATTTTGACGTTTCAGGACGTTTACTGCCAACAGTTCTAAAGTTTGCCTTATTTCTTTCTACGTGAAGTGCACAATTATTGGCCGGCAATGAAAGACTAGACTAAATGCACCGGGCATGACAACGTAAGCCTGTCTTTGCTATGCAACAACAATACTGCTTGTAATACACGCCCTCTCTGTGATTGGCTGAGAAGGCGTGGCGTAATTTAACCAGGGGCGGTATTCTCGAGTTTTGTCCCTTTTGCGTCCCTTTCAAAAATGTCCCTTTTGGCGAGCCCTGATTGGCTAAAAGCAAACAACCGGAAGTGACGTAACGCAAGCGCGGCAAACCTACTGCCAACCTTTCTCCATGCTGCCAACGTCCACTTATTAACCGGAAGTACGTCACGATGAAAGGGACGCAAAAGGGACGTTTTCAAAAGGGACAGTTACGAGAATACCGCCCCAGTTCGCCGACCTTCGGCGCCGCGAAATGTCCGGGAATTCGGAGCAGGCGCAGTTTCGCATGGCGCGCTTTTTAAAGCATGTTTTCTACCGAAAGAAATAATAGTTTCGACTGTTTCCAAGTCAGCGACCACGGTCCATACAAATGACGTCCAGTACCTTGCTTTTATGTTTGACAATAAAATAAACATTATTTGTTTTGCGTAACCGCAACGTAACAGGGTAGTACAAGCCTCTCCATGACAAAGAAAACCCATTGCATGACATTTGCCCACACTCCTCCTAGTAAGCTGCTGGGTCACATGATCGAACTAAAGAAAAAAATAAAAAATAAAAGTGACTCGTGTTCATTACAGCGCTGATTGAAGTCGAGCTTGACGATAGAGTGAATCGGCGACATCGGTGGCTCCGCGGTTACCAGGTGTAGCGCTTCGCTGCTCTTATGTGCCGTTCAAGCGATGGTCGCGGCTGTCTTTTTCTGTGGTCACGCCATAAACTTGTAACTACAGTGAATTCTAGTTCACTATTCTTGCAACATAGCAGCAGACGACGGCGTGGCGGCGGTGGCGGCCGGGAAGGTGATAACGGAAGGAAGGAATAAAGGTAAAGGAAAGGCAGGAATATCAACCAGGTTGTGGCCTAGCTTGCTATCCTACACGTAGAATGGGGAAAAAGATGAAAAGCAGTAAAAGAAGGGGAAGGTAAAGAGAGAGGGTAAAGAGGTGTGGCCAGCACCACGACGCTATAGGCAGCTTGCATTGAAGCAGAGAGCCCAACTATGTTACTACTGGACTGGACTGGAAAGGACTTTATTTCAATAAAACCTGCAGTGGGCTTGGGTCTGTTACGACCCCCGCCCCGACGTGGCCCACCGTCGAATCTTCTTTGCGGCCCTACTAAGCGCTAGCCCCTTTGCGGAGCACGTGCCTTTCGAGCGCAATGAAGACCTGCTGGATGGCCCATGCTTGATCCGTCTTGTTGCTTGACTGAATGGCTCTTTGGAGGTCCGCCGGGTATTCTTCAAAACTTGCGCCGTCTGGGTCGGAGGCACAATCCCACATGACGTGCCACCGCTTGGCAGGCCGTTTCTTACATACGCTGCATTGGGCATTTGGGTATTCGTCGGGATACATGTGGTGTAGCGCTGCCGGTGACGTGACCGACGCCGTCTGTAGCCTTTTGAGATACGTTGCCTCTTCGCGACCCAGCGCCCGGTGGGGCGGCGGATACGCTCTTCTCATCAGCCGCATGTTCTTGAGTGCTTCGCCGTAACCCCTGGGTTTGTCTTTAGTCCACACCCACCATGCCCACTCGGGACGCCTCCCCACACTGGGGGCGCGGTGTGTTACAGCGCGCGCCTCCCTGTGGGCCGTCTCGTTGTGGTTCGCTGTGTACGCCGAGCATTCGCCCGCGTGCGCCGGGATTCATCTGATTTGTACTCTTCTTTCTTCTTGGACACCCGTTTTCTCGATGATCTTGGCTGCCTTACCGCTCACTCGGCCATTCGCCAGGTTGCGGACGGTCTCTTGCGAGTCGCTCAGGATCGTGTTGCAAGAGGCTTCGGACATCGCCAGGGCTATGGCGATCTCTTCTGCCTCGGTGCCGTTCTCGCATTTTGCACTCGCTGACTTGGCCACCCTTCCCGTTCTTGCGTTTATGGTTACCATCGCAAACCTGCCTTGGCCATAGTCTGCCGCATCGACGTACCGTGCTCGCGGGTCGTTACTGTACTGCTCGATTATATATTTTGCCCTGGCGCGTCTTCGTTCTTGATTGCGTTGTGGCTGCATGTTCTTTGGAATGAGACTCACCCGCATGTTCTCCCGCACCTTTTCGTCTAGGTCTTGGAGTTGCCTCCCCGTAATCTGGTAGCCGTAGCCCAGGGTATCGAGGGTGGCTCTACCCGTCTTGGTCACTGCCAGTCATTCTCGTTGTGCTTCTAGCTCGGCCTCGATGAGCTCATCCACCGTGTTGTGGACGCCCAGTTTCAGCAGTCGTTCGGTGTTCGTCGATTCGTTTAGACCTAGTGCCCGTTTATACATTCTTCGGATCATAATGTCTATCTTGGGCTTGTCGGTCTGCGTCCACTTGTGGTACGCCACCATGTATGCCACATGGCTGATCGCGAAAGACTGCACCAGTCTCGCAAGCCCCTCTTCGCGCATGCCCGTCTTTTTGGTCGATACGCGCTGGAGCAGCCGCAGGGTACTTGCCGTTTTGGTCGCCAATTTCTTCATCAGGCTCTCCTTGTTACCGTTGCCATTGATAAGCATGCCCAGCACCCTGATCTCCGGCACTTCGGGGATTCGCTGGCCTGTCTTTGTGATCAGATCCAGGCGATCGTACTCCCTTGGGGGCAGCGGCTGCCGACCCACCTTGCGAGGCGAGTATACCAGGAGCTCTGACTTGGACGGCGAACACTGCAGACCCGTTCCGTCCAACCGGTATTCGATGGCCGAGATCGCCTTCTGCAGCCTTCTATCGATACCAGCGTCTGTGCCACCGGCCGTCCATAGGGTGATATCGTCTGCATAAATGGTGTGTCGAACGCCTTCAATGCTCGACACCGCTTCGGCGACTCGGATCATGACAGTATTAAAGAGCAGCGGTGAGATCACCGACCCTTGAGCTGTGCCCACGCTGCCTACGTCTCGTTCTGGTAAATCTATTTCTCCCGCGTGCAGCTCGATCTTGCGGCCCGACAGGAAGTCCTTGATGTATTTGTAACTCCGCTCTCCCATGTTGAGCCTTGACACTTGCGCCAGGATGGCCGAGTGCCTCACTCGGTCGAAGGCGCTCTGCAGGTTTAGGCCCACTACCACCTTGCTGTCCCTTGTATCGTCCTCGATGATTTCTTTCTTCAGTTGTAGCATCGCGTCTTGGGTGCTCAAGCCTCTCCTGAACCCGATCATCGAGTCCGGATACAGCCCCTCTTCTTCGAGGAAGTCCTGCCATATGTTCGCCAGCACGTGCTCTAGGACCTTCCCCACACACGATGTTAGCGAGATGGGCCGCAGGTTCTCAATGCTCGGTGGTTTTACCGGTTTTGGAATGAGTACCGTTTTAGCTGTCTTCCACTGTTTCGGTAGTCGGCCGCTTCGCCAGCATCTGTTGTAACATTTTGTCAGCGCTTCGATCGACGAGTCATCGAGGTTTCTCAGAGCCTTGTTCGAGGCTCCGTCTGGTCCTGCTGCCGATCTGGTGTTCAGCTCCCGCAAGGCCTTTGCAACCTCGGCCGTCGAGATGTCCCGATCCAGCCTGGCATTGGGGGTCCCCGCGTATCCTGGGTGTTGTTCGGCCGTCGTCTGTGGTAGATACTTGTCGCTCAGCGTCTTGATCAGCTTGGCTCTGCCAAGGGTCTTCTCGGCTTCGCGCATGACCTGCGCCATGCGGTTCTGCTGGAATGATTTAGTTTTGGTCTCATCGAGCAAGTGTCTGATCAGAGACCAGGCCTTGCCCGGGTGGAGGCTGCCGTCGATGCGGTTGCACCCCTCGTCCCACTGCTGTCTGCAGAGGAACGCGCTGTGTTTTTCAATAGCTCGATTTAGCTCCGCCACCTTCTTTCGTAACTTCCTGCTCCATCGCTGCTTCTTCCAGCGCTCCTTGATAGACCTCTTCGCTTCGATGAGGTGCGCCAGTCGGCTGTCTACGCATGTAATGTCGTCGGTGGTCTCGATCTTCTTGGTCGCTTCCTGGACTTCCTTCTTCAGCTTCGTCGTCCATGCTTCAATGTCTTCGATGTCGAGCCTTCCCGGGTCGTCTCTTCTCTGCTTGAGGAAGGCGTCCCAGTCAGTACATTTGTGTTCGATCTTGCATCCGCCTGTGCCTGCCATTTCGATCTCTAGTATGTAATGATCGCTCTCCAGATCTTCTCCGGTGTTGCGCCACGTAACCTCTCTTCCGTTCTTGATGAAGGTTAGGTCCGGCGTGGTGTCCCGTTGAGTCGACGTGAGGTCCGTGCGCGTAGGTTGCTTGGGGTTCGTGATCAGGGTGTGTCCTTGTTCCGTCGCTTCGTACTTCAGGTCTTTACCCTTGCCGGTGTCTCTGTTGTACCCCCACGAGTGGTGTGGTGCATTCAAGTCACCCCCCCCACCACCAGCGAGGTTCTCTTGGCCAGGTTACTCGCTGCCCTCAGCAAGGTCTTGAATTTCTGTCTGTAGTCCTTCGGGTTGCTGTAGACGTTCACCACGTACAGCTCCTGCCTGCAGTTCTTGCCCGGTGTGACCTCGACGCAGACGTGTTCGTATTTAGACTTTTTTCCGTTGCTCAGTTGTCGCTGTATCGCGGTCAGTCCCTTTCGCACAAAGGTACAAATCCCACGCCGACCAGACGAGTCGGCGTAGGCTCTGTACCCCGGCAGTGTCGGGTTCTGCACCAGCGTTTCTTGCAGCATGATGATGTCTGGTTTCCTTGACGAGTTTCGAATGTGTTGCTGTAGTACCGTGTTCATGTTTCCGAGGCTTTGGCAGTTCCGTGAGTTACTCCGCTCCCGACCTTATGGCGCGATGAGACTGCCCTGGCATGGTGGTTGTACTGCTGTGGCTGCTCCGCTTGTTCTTGGAGGTACGGGTGGTTGTCGAACTGTGCCGCGAATATCGGGCTGCGTACCATGATTTTCTGCGTTTGCTCTGCGAGCTCCAAATGCTCGCTCAGGTTCCTATGGGACACCACCAAACTGGAGATAATCTCTTCTAGTCTTGCGAACCATTGCTCTGTCGCTGTCGCTAGGTTGTTGACCGTGACCGTCAGGTTACTGACCGTGGCCGCGAGGTTGTTGACCGTGGCTGTCAGCTCCTCGACCTGGGCGTCGTAGTTTTTCTTCGTTGATGGCCTTGCTCGCTTCTTTGGTGCTTCTTCGTCTTCTTCCTCTCTTGTGATTTCCATTGCCGTTGCTTCTTTCTTTGGTTGCTGATCTACTTGTTCCTGCTGCTGTTGCTCCTTCTGCTGACTTGGTTGCTGCTGCTGCGTCGGTAGCTGCTTCCCTGTCGAAGTGGTTCTTGATGTCACGGTCGTTGACCCCGTTCGATTCTTCTGCTGTTGTTGCTGTTCAACAACCGCGAGAAGGAGTGAGCTGGGCTAACGCCACAAAGGGAGAGAACAAGATGGCGACGAACGGGCACAAGTACGGCGGCAACCAATGCTGCGAGCAACTGAGAATGGCCAACGAGTCAATGGCGAAAAAGCTTGCAGAAATGGAAAAGAGGCTCTGGAACCTACAAATGCAGTGACAGCAGCAACTATGTTACTAAAAGCGATTGAAAGAAATAAATTGATACGACAAAAATCAAAACATCCCCCTCGCGAGGGGCACGATCAAATGCAGAGCATTTCCGCGGGGGGCGTGCCTGCAAGTCTTATGGATTACGTATTGGTTGTTGTTGTTGTAATTGTTGTCTTCCAGCGTAGACATTGTCGATAAAGTCGATGGTGAAACGTGAAACGTGCCGTGAACCCCCTGCCGCGGCTATTACGCAACGTGGAGAGGCTACGACGCAACGTGGCGCGGCTATGACGCAACACAATCCAACACAATCCACTTTAATCTAACCCAATCCAAACCCAAGCCAAGCCAATCCAATCCAATCCAATCCAATGCCCTTCGCGAGAGAGTGTTATAGCGCCGAAATCGCGCCACCACATGAACGCGAACCGAAAGCGGCGAGAGAGGGTGTTGCGAGCGGAGAGAAGGCGAGGAGGACGCGGGGGAGAGGGCGCACCTGTGGCCGACGGTTGAATGAGTCAAGGATATAAGGCGCGTGCGTAACCTTCCATTCTGTGTCGGCTCCGTGGAGCAGTCGGTAAAGTGCCGTGTACCTTGCGTTCCGCCCGCAGAGTCGTGGGATCGAAACCTGGCGCCGGAAGGTATTATTTCTTTATATAGTGTAGGGTGCGGACTACGGACGCCAACGCGGGTGACATCGTGAGTTACTAAAATGCTCTGCATTTAAAAATTATGTGATGTTCTTTAGCTCGACATCCGCCTTTCGCTCGCTTTTTGGATCAATGTTACTCGATCGCCTTGTGGAGTTTACGCCAATTTTGACCTGCAGAAATGTGTTTCTCTTGCCAGCCTCAGCTGCCGTGTTCATTTTTATCGTACATTCCAAGTGTTTTTTTTATCTTTTATGCGCTATATTTTATACCTCGGTTGTGATCTTTTGGAGTGAATGTCAAATTACACTGCATGTCGTAAGAGCTATACGTTCATCACGTCACTGATTGCTTACGTTGTGCTTACGCAAAAAACATGGCGAATTCCCTGGGAATTTGTGCAGTCGAGAATAGGGCCCTAGGTCACCAAAACTGGACTCTCCATACATGCGTGCATCCCTGCTTCCTCATACATAAACATTTATTCCCTTCCAGGTGCGAAAAACGTCATAGACGCCTCGCAACAGGGCCGATAGTTGGAAAAGTCTCATTGCGAGAACGACCCAGTGACGACATCGCAACAACCCTGGCTTGCCCTGGATATTAAGGCACTACGTGCATGATAGAACATAGTATACCGTAATACACTTCATCTCGAATGTCGACCCTTTCCCTACGCCGAAGGGTCAAGATAGGGGTCGAAATAGACACGGGGCCTTGTTAATACGGTGTGCGGACTAGGGTGCGTGGTGCGTCTTGCCGCCACACAGCGTTCTTCTGTGCTTAAAATGCATAAACTTCACTTAAAGTAAATCAACGAGCAGGAACGGCTTGCAGTAAAGTTGTTTTTCCTGGTGATGGCGCCTTCGCCGACAGCATGCATGCGTCAAGTTGTTGAATTCGATTGTACCATGGACTCTCAGATCATCCCAGCGCGCTTACGGGGGGTGACCTCGGAGGCCATAATTGCTCACTGGGGCCTATTAGTGTGAAAAAAATTTCCCGCATTTCCCTGAGGGGAAGAATGTGAAAGTGCGAATGCAGGAGTTGAATTTGCGCGGTTCGGTAATGTTCGCGAAAGAGAGATCACACACACACACAACTACAAAGAAAGAAAGATGCAATTATTCACAGACACCTTTGTGTTGTCGTTGTACTTGATTGCTAGAGCGGATCTCAGCTTTGAAATTTCGTGTCAGTACTCCTTTAAGCGGGTGTATTAGCCCTTCTCACGCCCGATTCCTGGCCAATCGCCCACGTGGGTATGTGCCATGCACAGACACCTATTTGTGTTGTCGTTGTACTTGATTGCTAGAGCGGATCTCAGCTTTGAAATTTCGTGTCAGTACTCCTTTAAGCGGGTGCATTAGCCCTTCTCACGCCCGATTCCTGGTCAATCCCCCACGTGGGTATGTGCCATGTCAGCGGCCAGTCAGCGCGCGCCCATCTCCCCCCGTTGCCAAGGAAGACGAGGAGCGCGCGCACCCGCAGCTGTTGCTATGTAGACGGACGGCGGTCACCGGAATTCAGGGTCGCTTATAAAGTGCATTGGCACTTAAAAAATTTCACCATCTTCCCGTAGGGGAACCCTGAGTAGTATGCGAAGCAGCCATGGGGTCGACTCAAGTTCCCATTAGTTTTCAGTTCGATCGCGGCGTTGCGGGAGGAGAATGAGGGGAACCGAGCGCGCGCGCGCGCGTCATTTATACCGCCGATCTACAGTGGCGCCCCCAGCGGAGTATGCAACGGCTACCGTCGCGTCTCTAACCCTAAGCTGTTTTGCATTATCGCGCGCGGAGCCGCAGGTGTTGCCATTCGTTGCGCAATCCCGGAGAGGAGAGGAGCTTCGGAGATGAGAGGAGGAATACCGGAGAAGAGTGCCGGAGAGGAGCAATGCCTTGCATACTACTCAGGGGTCCCCTACGGGAAGGCGAAGACGGTAGTTGAACGCGAAGCTATCTCGTGATGGATTATTAGATGCAGAGCATCTGATTCACTCGCCTTGTCCCTCCGGCGTCGTCGTCGTTGTTGTCGGCGTTGTCCACCCCTCTGCCATTCTCCTCGCCGCGCGAGCTGCGCTCTCCGCCGCTCTCCGCCGCTCACCCCCTCTCCTCTCCGATAACGAACACTCTCTCGCGAGGGGCATTGGATTGGATTTGATTTGATTTGATTTGATTGGATTGGATTGGATTGGATTGGATTGGCTTGGATTGAATTGGCTTGGCTTGGATTCGGTTGGATTGGATTTGGATTGGATTGGATTAAAGTGGATTGTGTTGGATTGTGTTGCGTCATAGCCGCGGCACGTTGCGTCATAGCCGCGGCAGACGCGCTGGGGCCGGCTCATGTGCAGTACTCTCTCTTCCGCGGTTTCCTCTCCTTCGGGCGCGCTGCGCATATAACCGGTGTGCCGTTCTCCGGCGAAGCAACATCCACGCTTGGCTCAAACACCTAGTCCACGCCGCTTTACAAGTACGCCAACGTCGTCATCGACTGGGACCAGCTTACGCAGTCCCCTCAACGTTATGCGCGCTATACAACGCGTTCCCTTCGCCGCTCCGCCTATGCGTCGCATCTACACAGGGGTTCCCGCGAGGGGAGGTGGGAGTTTTTTGGTTGGCCAATTCCTAGGGGCATCCTGTCACAATCATCAGCGGTGCCTGGCCAGGCATGCGCAGTGGGGGTGTGGTACTCAGGGTTCCCCTACAGGAAGATAACGATGGTGGTGGAGCGCGAAGCTATCCCCCTCCTCCATCCCCCCACCCCCTCTTTTAGAGAGCAATGGGAGATTTTGATGTCCAGCTCCTCACTCGCGACCCAGCTAGCGCTGGTCGACCGGGCGCAGGCGGCCATGACATCATATGGGCTCCAGTGAATAAGGAACCACTCCCAATTTAGACGCTCAATAAATGTATTCTCTCTCTCTCTCTCTCTCGTGATGGATTCTTTGGTTGGCCAATCCCTAGGCGCATCCTGACAGAATCATCATCAGCGGTGCCTGGCCAGGCATGCACAGTGGGTGTGCGGACGGCGAACAACGACAACGACAAGGGAGGGAGGGACACAGCCCCGAGCATGAGATGCTTCGTATCTAATCCAATCCCTCGGGGCATCCTGCCCCAATCATCATCAGCGGTGCCTGGCCAGGCATGCGGAATGGGTGTACGGACCGCGGACAACAACGACAAGGGAGGGAGGGACTCAGCCCCGAGCGTGAGATGCTTCGCATCTAATAATGCCTTCGGGTGTTGGTATATTCCTTTAGCGATGCAAGCCGTTGTTTCTAATGTGTTGGGAAACATCTGCACTAAGTCCATGGAGGAAGTAATGGCTGTTTAGTATTGCTGCTGTGGAAAGATTTCTCACGTGTGGACTATCCTGATGTAACGTTTTTCCCGGTGTTTTCCCCGACCACCTCGAAGGTCTTAAGGAGCGACACCCTGCCCCATGTTTTGCACGTCTGAGCAAATGCAAATCACCGGTTCCCGGTTACGCTGCCACGGGCGGGAGACGTGCATGCTCAGCCAGGCTTCATCCGCTCACTGATATGACATGCCAGTTGTACTGGTCGAACGGAAATCAACGCATTCCGGATGTCATAGCCGGCGCCGCCGCTGGGCTGTTGGGAGATTTCAATCTGGACGTCTCACCGCGCGATCTAACCAAACTGCTGCCCTCCGTGGTCGAGCGGTTTGGGTTAATGTTTTACTAAAACAGAAACATGCCTAACACGCCGAAGGGAAACGGACAGCCCTATATCTGTATGCTAGAAAAAAACTCCAGTCCTTCCAAGTGTAAACCATCTAATTAGGTAGAAAGCATACTCAAACACAAATTACCAACGTGTCTTTTTATCGTGCACAAGTTGTACTGCACCCAGCCTTCCTGGTCATTCATCACAAAGTGAAGAATTACAATTTCTTTCTCTTAGGGAGACTGATTAATTAGAACACCCCCATCTAAACCACCATAGTTCAACAGGACTAAGTACTTATGACTTGCGTGTCATGAAAAAAACGGAGAAACATGTAAAAACCTATTTAAATCCACTAGATCTTATTCGACGTTAGACGAATGGGCCTAAGGTTCTTAAAGTCCGAGGCCTAACCTGGACCTTTTGAAAAACGATTATCGTGAACCCTTTTCAGTTTTTTGTAATTTAAAAAAACTGGGGAGGTCAATTAATTTCATTTAAAAAGAACCACTCCGAACTCCATAGCAAAAAATACAATGCCCCCAACAGTAACGCCATTGAGACGCCCCCAATAGTGGGATGGGGTCACGCTGTCAGCTATACTCGGTGACAACTTAAGAACGACACCGGAAGTTGCCGCTGTGCCTTATCACCGTAGCCGGATGTTTGTCCGCGCGGCGCAAGTAGGGCGTTACTGGGAATATTTTGAACATGGCGTGAGCCGTTCCCGTGATTTTTTGGACTTAATATGCTTATAAACGACTCCAGCAATGACAAACAAACTACGTGAGACAAGGCAGGCGATATCACGCATTCATAGCAAACCCCTCTCAAAACGCGCGCGCACTCACGCCACGGGTCCGGCGCTTTGGCGGAGTGATACACTACATGAGGTGGTGCCGTTCTTGAGCTGTAACCTAGTATACGTGTGTCCACGCAGAGTTCAGGGGAAAGGAGGCAACACAAGGTTAAATAAACATTTAATTAACACCCAGTTTGGCCTGGTGCTGATGCGCTGAACCGGCGAGATGTTGCGACTCGTAGGAGCGGGTCATGAAGGCGGCTGGTGCTGGATCTCGGGGAAAGGGAACCCTCGACCTGTGGCCAGGGAGCACGGGGTGCGCTTGCCCTGTTGTCCCTAGAAGAGCGGGTCTCTGGTTCTGGGGTGCGCGGTGATGCACTCGTACGCTGCAGGGCTGTGGAGGGGATCTGAACATACTGCTGCGAGCTCGCTGATCTCCGCAGGTGGGATTAGCGGCAGGCGTCCATCTGTTGCCGGGATGCGAGAGCGCTCTCTCGGATGCTCCTACGGCGATTGATTGATTGATTGATTGTGGGGTTTAACGCGCCGACGCAACGCAGGCGATGAGGCGCGCCGTAGTGGAGGGCTCCGGATTAATTTTGACCACCTGGGGATCTTTATCGTGCGCCGAAATCTCGTACACACGGGCGTTTTTGCTTTTCGCCTCCATCAGAAAAGCGGCCGCCGCGGCCGGGAATCGAACCCGCGACCTCGTGCTCAGCAGCGCAACGCCTTAGCCACTGAGCCACCGCGGCCGGTGCTCCTACGGCGCCTGCGTCGGCGGCGGGTGGAGATAGCTGACGAGGGGCGCGCGGGCTTTACTCCGTACGCTCCGTGTTGTACGTAGTTACCGTGTTGACCGGGACCCGTCTGGGCACTTGTGCATTCGTCGCGGTAGGGGGATTAGTTCCGCGGGCTGGCCCTCGCCATGCCCGTGCATTCGCCACGGTGAGGTGCGCCTCCTCGCCCTTCCTCCTCGAACTTCCGTGCGCGCATGCGCCGTCGGGTCACGGTAATCACGGCGGCACGGTAATCACGGTAATCACGGCGGTAATCACGGCGGTAATGACGGCGGCGTGGCCAAGGTGGTCGTACGCTTTGTGAACGTCCATGTGGCCAAGGTGGTCGTACGCTTTGTGAACGTCCATGTCCAGCACAGAGCGAACACGGTGGGATCGGCCGCCAATAAGGATCATCTCAGAGAGGTGGCCCAGACCATCCTTTGCACCAAGGTGGGGACGAAATCCAATTTGGCATGGGTGGTATAGATGGTGCTCGTGGAGCCACCAGTGAAGGCGTGTGGCAATTATCTGTTCCAACAGCTTCCAAATGGTCGCCGTAAGCGCTATTGGTCGGAGGTTGCGGATGTCTATGCTCGGTTTAGCGGGTTTCGGGATAGTGATAACATCCGCTTGAAGCCAGGCCGGGGGGATTGTACACGTGAGCCAAACCCGGTTGTACGCCTCAAGGAGTCCCTCCAGAGAAGAATGTTCGAGGTTCTTGAAAGATTCAAATGTTACTCCGTCGGGGCCGGGAGCTTTGCGGAGTGCCGCCGTGTCAATGGCCGCGGTTAGTTCCGCAATTGTAAATGGTGAGAGTATACTCGGTTGCTGCTTCCGATGGCGGCGTACCAGCACCGGAAGGAAGAGAGAACGGAGGGGGCATGATGACTGGGTCCAAGTTAAAACCGGGGTATAAAGTATGGGCCAGCTTAGTTCATACCACAAGCTGCATGCAACACTGGGGAGGCTACATTGTTGTCAATAGAGCGCCGACTGAGGGCGCCTAACCCACCGCGATGGAAAGCGAGAATAGGCGCCGGGGCCTTGCGGTTCCACCTGCCGAGAGGGGAGACTGAAATGTCCTTTCAAAACCCCCCTCACGGTGAGTTAGGCGCCCTCTGTGCGCGCTGTATTGACGACAACGTAGCCTCCACAGTGCTGCGTGCAGCTTGTGGTATGAACTATGCTTACAACACGGATCATACTCAGGGCTAAAACTCTTTGTTCCCTCTGCGGTTACGTATAGGTAAACAGAGCTGGTTCGGGAACCAAAGGGCCTCGGCCGGTCATTGCTCGCTCCACGCGCTTACATTCCGCCTCCACCGGACGCCTGAGGGTCAGCATGGGGACGTCTCCGAAGGACGGCCGTTGTTCAGACACGAGACGGCCCACACGTCGGCTCTTCCGTTATTCGGTGTACGCAGTCAACGGCCGGTGTCAACGCCCGATCTTCACACCACCATGCCCCCTCTAGCCACTAGGAGATTGCCTCTCAACACAAAACAGAAACTGCGCGCAAACTGATCGCACCTTGCACAAGTCAAATTTATAAGATAGTGTATATTATCACGACAACCGTGAGAATTATCGTCAGGAATTTCTCACGGCAGTCGCCTCTGATTGGCTAAGCACGACACCCGGAGATTTTATGGGACAAATATTTCCGAAAAGCTCGTTCCCACAGCTGCTCCTGTGGCGCTGTGTTAAAGCACTTGCTTTTAAATGAGAAGGCTCATGTTCAAGTCCGGCCTGGTCAAAATTGTTTTTTTGAGCTGTCGAAAATTTTCAGGTGTTCGCTCATGGTGGTTTTGTTAATGCCTTTTTATTCTTGTTATTATTATACCAGCAGATCGACGTACAGGACTTCTCGAATAGGTTGGATTAGGTTTAATATAAATTGAGTTCTGTGTCGTTCGGGTGAGTTAGGTTAAGATTCTTGTAGTCGGGCTGGATTTAGGTAGATTATGATACGTTAGGTTAGGTTACGTCAGGTTAGGTTTTGTTAGCTTACGTTGCGAGGTAATAGTTTTCCGCTAATTTTAGGCAAGCCAACTTTCATGGAAACTGCCGTGAGAATTTCGTGGAGTTAATTCTCACTGTTACCGTGAGATTAGACTCGAGCCAATTTATAATACTAGATTATTGGGCGATCCCCTGCAAGGGTATGCGTGTATGATTGATTGGTTTCTTGGTGACCACTTGGTCGGCGATACTGAAATTCGTATTTTAGGGCAAACGATAAAGAAGCCGTAGAAGTGCAAACAACGTGGGCTGCGCATTTTTACGAGTCACGGAATCGCCCATATCCAGGCTGCAAACTGCCTCCGTTACATGGCCTTCGTTGTTCTTCGGTAGTTCATGGCCGCGGTTCAAACATCCACAGGCGGTCTTTGTACAATCTCTGCTTGGCCCATTAAATGTGGCCCTCTTGTCGGCTCCTGTACTTGACAGAGTGTCGCACTTAGATATTTCTTTTGATGAAATCTTTCCCTCTAACGCGAAATTACTCCCTCTGAACCTTTTAACAGGCCTCCTACAGGATCATCTGAACGGTTTCCCACTCCACGCCATTGTTGCAACCGATGCTTCTGTCCGGGAGGAGAGGGCAGGCGTAGGAATTTTTTCTCCCGGTCTAGATTGGGCCTTTTTCCTCCGGCTGCCTAACTTTACTACATCTCTCCACGCAGAATTTCTCGCAATAGTCATGGCCCTTCGTAAGCTTGGTTCCTCGAAACGACAGGCAATAATTCTCATGGATTCATTTTCTGTTTGTTCTGCCCTTACTTCTTCAACTTCATCCCCCTACGTCGAGTCCTTGCTTCTTTAGCGCCTTCCTCCCTACGTGAACTTCGTTTGGTCTGGGTACCTGGACATGCAGGTATCTGGCTTAACGAATCGGCGGATGCTATGGCGGGAATGGCATTGGGCGGTCCAGTAGTGGAGGTTCTGCCGCCCATTTCCCTCATAACTTCGGCGCGCTTCCGTAGGCTATGCTTACTTCAAAGTCTGCCTGATTCCACTTACGACGACTCGGAGCTCGAGCACCTCCGGTACTCATGGAAGTGCAGCATAAGCCAGTCGCGAGCTTGTGAAGTAACCCTCACTAGCTTTCGCTGTCACGTGCCAAATTTAAATTATTACTTGCACCGCTCTAATCTGGCCCTGTCGCCGTTATGCGCCTTTTGCAAAGAACCAGAAACAATCGACCATTCCTTCTTCTCCTGCCGACGGTTCTCCTCAATACGACGAAGATACTTAGAAAGTACATGCAGCCGGCTAAACCTCCCGCTGTCTGCTACAGTTATTTTGTCATTCGGGGCGAAGGAACTGGGATTCTGCCACGGGGATCTTTGCAGTGCGTTGCACTCATTCATCCTGGAATCAGGCCGACTGTCGTGCTAGACAGCATTTAGCTTAACTGGATTTTCTTGTCAAGAATATGCGCGCCAAGCTCACTGCTTCGTCTGTACCACTTTATTCGTGTTTCTTACTTCCAATTTTCATTAAATGGTGTTCGTTTTTACCTTTTTTTCTTTCTTTCTCGAATCTGCTTACTTTTGTTTCTCTACTTATCTACTGCTAATCCATCGTAGTAATTAAAAAGTCCTCTTTCCCTTCAAAAATTACCTAATTTCTTTCGGTAAGGCGCCCATTTCCTGGCCAATCCCCCTGAGTGGGTACGCGCCATTTCACTGGAACCACCACCACCACCTTCATCAACCAACCGTCGGGTTATCGCCGTAGCTTGTGAGGATCGAGGTATACGGGCGACGAGATTAGGCTGCGTAGCACTGTTTCACTCCGGAACTGTGGAAATTTAACCCGGTCTGGGACCACAACGTCGCAAGTTTGCTGCGTCCAATTTCCATCCAGCTACTCGGAAGATGTCCATCCTGCCAGTGCTTCTAGCCTTGACGGTCGGCGTGCAGGCTGCATCCGCCGCTGCGCTCACTTTCAAAGTTCCCGCCGCTTCGACGGAGTGTTTTCATGAAGACATCGAGGCGAACAAGAAGGCTACGGTGCAATTCGGGGTTGCAGCTGGCGAGGCGTCCGGCGTGGTCATGACGCTGAAGGGCCCCAAAGATGAGACTCTATACCAGGGCTCGAATAATCGGTTCGACATGGTGACGATCTTGGCCAACGTGACCGGCACGTATACGGCATGCGTCTCCAACGAGTTCTCCATTCTCGAGCACAAGCTGGTCTACATGAACTTCGAGGTTCGCGAGAAGTCACCGCCGCGGCTCGGCGAGAGCGACAACACCATGCGTGACATAGAATTATCTCTGGAAAAGGTGCGTCGCGAGCTAAACGCGATTGTGGACTACCAAACGCACCATCGACTGCGAGAAACCCACGGGCGCAAACTCGCGGAACACCTTAACCAGCACGTCTTCGTCGCGTCCATCGTCGAGACGATGATCATTCTGATTATATTTTGTGGACGTTGTATATCCGTCAAGATGTTATTCAATTAGCCCAAGGTCGTCATCGTGGTGTTCTAGAGAAACTTGAGGCTACGCGCTACCATGATTCTGTGACGAAACCCCTGATCTTCCCATTGGCTATGCATTTTCCTGGTGGACATTTTACCTTGAAATTAAACACCGTTCGTATAAGCGCGCCTTGTTCACCTGCCATCGCTCTCATTTTGACGGCCCTCCTCGCGGCGGAAAGCGGCTGCTTTGAGCATGCGCTCTCCAGCAGAGCTGTTGCTGTTGAGGCCGACGCAAATCCGTTTGGCGTAGACAGAAAACCCAGATCGCACGTCAGCGGCTGCCTCGCGGCGACCGCACGGCGTCCCCGGGGCTAGGCGTCGGACTACCTTTCCGCAGTGGCTTTAACAAAAAATGGCGCAGCTTGAACTAGTGGTGCAAGGCTGGCGAAACAGCAGAGCTGGGAGTCGACTAACTTCTCGCCACACTGACAGCCGATCCCAGGAGAGAGGAAGCCGTCGGACCCGAGTAGTGCAACCCCCTTTGAGACGGCACTGTACAGCGAAGACCAATAAGGTATGTGCACTGTTCTATTCATTAACGATCTTCAACCCTTTCGTTGTCGTCTTTTGACGGCACAGCCGCGTATAGGGCACATCCTTTTGCAGCGCGTCCTCGCCCCGATAGACCTCCACCTCTTCGTCAGCTGGTCCAGTGGCCGCCTCCACGTGTGGAGTTTGAAGGGATGGATTAACATATTCGTCGTCATATCGTCCTCGGCTGCGGCGGACCCGTGGTGCGCCAGTCGCTTCACGACGAGGACGACAAAGGCGGGCGCTCCTCATGGGCCGTGAGACCAACGCGCAAGCCTAGATAACGCCAGGCTGTCGCCGCGAGGCACGTGCACCTGTGCGTGTGCGCCGGACGGATTTGTGTCGGCCTAAAACAAATGCCGAGTGCACGTGAGTGCGTTCCGTTGTCGGCGTGGGAGAATCTAGGTCGACCCCCTAGCTTCTGCAGGATCCGCTGTCGATGCGGGGAGAAGCTAGGTCCAGCCCCAGCTTTGCTGTTTCTCCAGCCTTGCATCTCTCGTGCAAGCTGCGCCAATGTTTTTGAGAAGAACCGTTTCGAATTTCAGTTGCTGTCACGGTATCAGGAATGGGAGAAACAGGCACGAGGTGTACATAACCTACTTTTGACAGCTAAAAAGCGCGCGAGCCCATAGCAATGTTGGGGCCCTGACTGCTGCACCCAAGAACAGCCGGCGCAGCAATGTTCTGTACTTCTGTCACTGGCACCCGATGATACTATCTGGTTGCTGCTCTGCGAATGCTCCTTTGCGAGTGTCAAATAATTTTAGGTGTTAAGCACGCTATTGAATCAGTGGAAGATAAATACTGATGCTACACCTCAGCAAACGTACCACGGGCGGGGGTGACGTCCATTCGGGTTTCACGCCAGCACATTGCATGTCTTGATCGCATGTTTCTGATAAAAAATGACGAAACACCATTCTCAAGAGCGTATACACTAGCACGCATACTCGAGGTGATTACGTGGTTATGCTGTATTATAAATTTGCCGGCATAACGAGTCCTTATGGTATACTCGGCTTTTCGTTCTATCTCGCCACTGCGACGCCACGAAGGGAATACCATGCATAGGAAAGTTGAGTTTGAGAAAACAGCCGTAACTGCGTGCGCACGCACGAAAAATGTTTCCAGCAGCTAAGCCTCTATAACTTTGTGCGACAAAATAGAAGACGCAATATCAATTGCGATATCATTTTATAAGCCTAGCGTTCAGGTTTCGTGTGTCAATTCTTTGTCAGCAATGAGTTAATCCCCCAAGTACATTTATTTACTATTTCATAACGCACTCTCTGAGAAGAGATTGTGTACATGAAGGCAGAAGTGGCATAGAACATGTGTTACATCATCGGAGGAGGAAAATTTACTCCTCAAAATACGTCACGCCACCTTTGTAGCTTATCATTCGCCGTGCTTTTCTGTGCGCAAGTGCCCTGGTTATTAAGACTGATGTAAATTTTTTTTTATGGAATAGGAACAGCGGCTACCTATTCAGTTATGAACATAATCAATACGTTAGTTGGGCTTTTGGGCGATTATTGTTAGAAGTTATTGCACGCTTCACTGGTTATGGCTAATGTTGAACTTCGGGCTGCCTTATTGCGAAGTGCAAAAACTATTGCGCTGACCTGTAAATGTTGTATTTCCACTGTTATGTCGTCGGTACAATCCAAGAAGCACAAGAAACACATCATTTTTTCCCGGTAAAACTTCTAATACGCTTCTTGTTTTTAGTTTCATAGGTAGTGTGCATTCCATGGTTTAAAAGTTCATTTTGGACGTAAAGCAACAAGTAAAAAAAGTGTTTCTGCAAGTCTTTGTTAGACTGCTCTTATGCTTGATACCATGCGCACTGCAATGAAAGTACATTTTCGCTGGTGTCACAAAATTTAAGGAGGTTATTGACGGATATTACGACTCATAAAACTATTTTTGTCTCTTGGGTGCGTTTATATAAGGCATGTGTCTCACCAAAGTTTAAAAGCTGTTTTTAGGTATTTTATATTAAAAAAAATATGTACCAAATGACTTTCGATTCTCAATTGTTTTTTATCTGCGGCATTTTGTCGAGTGGTTCGTTGCATACAGGAAATCGCATATAGGAAGTAGCATGCAACAAGCTTTTTTAACCGAAATTGTATATACTGTTATAAAAAATGAGCGTTGGTCCAAAAAATAAACAGCAATACAAAACAATCTTTTCCGGCACACAAATAATTGGGACACTGTACTCCTTCGAAATCAGCCGTGTATACTTATGTGGGGCATCCTTCTTCATATATTGGCTTAATGTGGGGCACAGCTTTCTCTTTAACAAGACTTTTGTTAAAAACTTTTCTCTCACCATGGAGAACCTATGTGTAACCAGATTAGGATTGTACGGTTGAGGATCCTTCCAAAGAAGTTGCAGAGACATCTACGTTTTTATCCTAAGATGTAAGGCGCAATAGCGATACTTCGACTTCCACGGAGCGCTTTCGTACGCAGTTGCTGTATTAAAGACGGTAGTCTTTGTTGGGCTGCTTAAACGCAGAAATTTTGGTCTGTCTGTATGGGTGTCTATCCGTCTGTCCGTGACTCGATTTAGCCACCCGACAAAAGTAAAACCAGAGTTCTTCAATCATTGAAGGACTCTGGTGTAAGCTTGATCAGAGTCCTTTCTTGGTATTTGTCAGCCGGCTTTTCCACATTTCGTGTTGCACAGTGAAGCCTACTCACAAAGAAAATAAATGAACCAACTCCCCGCGAACATTGCGGATGGAGATCGCCGATGGCGGTATGACCGCGGACGCCCAGTGTCAGCGTGATGCCCGTCGGGACCACGAATACCGATATGCCGAAAACGCAAGACTTCGGCATTGCAATTCCTCTGAACCCTTTCCCTGAGCGACGGAGCGGTTTGAGCGGGAGTGTGCGGCCAACCAATAACTCACAGACAGCTCCGCTGGTAAGCCACATTCACAGAGTGGAATAGCACTGAACGTTTAGGGGCAAAGCCTCCTTAGGGGCTGGAGCTGTCGGCGTCTCCTGTCGTCATCGTCATCATCTCATATATTCAGAATACTAATAAGACACCGAGACACTCGTTTTCCAACACCTCTTCGCTACAACGTAAACACTTTATTAAAGAACACCCTTACTCAACTCAACTTGAACTCCATCCACGTTGGTGGGTGAAGCACCCAGGAAAATACCACTCACCTGGAGGGGAGGTGGGTCCCTTATCGACTTCTGCCCAATTCCAAAAAACATACATCCAACTGAGCACAAGGGCGGGGTAGACGCGCGTGCAAAGCACTCACCTGGATGCTTCAGTACATAACCCCTCACAAAGTGACCTACACTGACGGTCTGTGCACGTTAAGTGGTAGCCGTGGCATGTACTGGGGACGACAACTCGAAAGTCACTTCTCTTCGCACCACTATAGGAGGAGAAAGTCCGATTGCCGAGGAGGTGGCCATTGATCTCCCCATCATCAAGTCCCCCCCCCCCCCCCCCCCCGCCATGTTGCATCTTGTAATAAACACAGCTTGCGGCGTCTAAAAATATTGTATAGGTTGTTCATTTTATGTGACTTTTTTTAAATCATATTATTAAATGTTTTCTGAACATACAGCATGTTTTCGTTGCAACAAGCGGCCCTCTTTTTTCTCGTCCGCAAAGTTCGATAAAACACGAGAGCTTCCCGCTTGAAGCGACGCTCATTTTCAATTGCGTTTGCATCAAGCATGGCAAGTATATTTCATCGTGTGCACTATAGCAGCATTCCGAAGATAGATCGAAACTTTCTGTTAGTTTAATTAAAGTAAGGGTTTTTTTCCACAAGTGTAGGCTTTCCGTACTCGAGGCCTTCGAGTGGATGTCTTCGTTTGTGCGCTTGCAAATGGTGCCGGCTGATCCTCTAAAAACAGAGTCAGGAAGCGCACCAAAAGCTAGAACTTTAAATTTGGTTTGAGGCGCACATCTTTTTTTTTAATTGACGCGTATAATTACCCAAGGAACACCCCGGGAAAAGATTCCAACAAAGCAGAACGTGCGGGATGTTTCAGAAAGAAAAATAATGAAATCTACTATAGACCGTGACGATTTCGCAAGTCGAAGAGGAATGTATCTCCAGCGACGGCAAAATGTGTCGGTGTCACAGCGTCATGCTCGCGTTCAGCTTCGGGAAAGAGGCCCGTCCGTATCGAGCGCGCCGACGAATAGTTGACCGTAGCAGAAAACAAATAAAGGTGGCTGCCTTCAGTGGTTCTTGTGGCAAGGCTTGCCGGCTTCTACATTGTTCCGTTTCCGGTTCACACCGAGGCGCTTGAGCTGCTTAACGATGACGCAACTTTCGACCCGACAGCGAGCTTCTGGCAGCCCGCTGGCTGCGAGAACGTCCGTAAATCAAAGAGGCCTAATGTCAGGCCCACTGGGAGAGGAAAAAAAATTAGTCGCGGAACCACCAGAATAAACCAAAATGCTGTGTCAAACTAAACGACATTCTTCTTCATTTGTGTTTCTACTGACGCAATGTTTCGAGAACATTCGAAGTTTTGTGCACATCTACGTGCGTGCATTACAATGGCTACCTAGCAGAGCTGGGGTGAGAATCGTTTAAATGTGGATAGAATGAAAGTAGCGGCTTCAAGAAATTGCCCCCAGTTCGGGACTTTACTTTTTGTGCATTCGCGTCTAAATAAAAAAAAGCAGTAGGACTGATTACAAAAATACAAGAAAGGTGTTTTTATGTTGAAAATACATGCACGGAAATAGGGGGCAGATGGAACCTGCGTTCTTTCGGAGATTTTATATTTTCGCAATTATTTTGTATTTTGCAAGAATGGTTTAGATGCAACATATCTTCGTCAATAGATGCTCATTACTAGTATTTTCTAGAAAAATGAGTTTCACATACAACTAAGGAGTCGAGGGGATGAGGCACTCTGCTATTGAAATCATTCCACGGCCCCAGGCTTCAGCGTCCTGAAAGTTTGGCGACCCTGCCTTAGGCCAAGAATGGCGAGTAATATCGGGTATTACTTTTACACGGTTTATAAGCGTATTTCTGATTTTGTTTGTGTTTGAGAATACTTCTAGGGGCATGGACGTTTGGCTAAAATTGTTTCTCGCTTCGTAGTTGAACAATTCACCTAGCTCCTATATCAATTGCCGCACGGTGTGGGGCTACTTGTTGACTTGTTGCTTAAATGGCATTTAGGGGAGCAACGAAACCAGACGCGTAGGTAGGAAAGTTTCCGAGAAAAGGGATTCACCCCTGGCGCCGTCTGGAAGCGTTATCAAAAAGACATCCGAAACTTCCGAGAATCAGTTGGCTCTCTCGATTTAAAGCAGCTGCTCCTGCACTAGCCTATTCTTTTGTTTTCTTTCCAGTCTGTTTGAGGAGACACATGAAAAATTCTTAACTTCTTTGAAGTATTTCTCAGACGTATGTCTTTGTCTCCTGCACTAGCCTATTCTTTTGTTTTCTTTCCAGTCTGTTTGAGGAGACACATGGAAAATTCTGAAATTCTTTGAAGTATTTCTCAGACGTATGTCTTTGTCCACATTTTCACCTCTATTGATATTGCCTCATGGAAAGTCGACAATTGGATTCACTGGGCAAAAATAATAAACGAATAGAAAGACAGAGAGAGAGAGAAAAAATTTGCTCGAGCTTCAAGAAAGTAGAGCAAGCGGCGTAAACCTCTCTGGGGCTCGGTGGGATCAGCCTCAGATTGTCATTTAATTCGAAAGTTTGTCAGGCAGTCCCAAATTTTCAGACCCCAAATCGAAAGAAAGATTTGAAGAAAACTCTTATTGACGCCATGGTCATCAAGTTCAAAATATATATCAACCCTCATGGGAAGAAGAAAATGATAAGCGTATTAGGTGGCCCATCTGGGCCTCTCAGGAAGCCAATTAGCCGGGAGTGCAGGGTTTCGGGTACCTTTTTAGCTGCTCAGTTAGCTCCAAGAAAAACTCTCGTGGTGGCATTAGGGCACTGTAATGCCTAGAGTTTTCTTTGCTAGCTTTCATATTTTCAGCTGTTTCGAGAAACTGGAGCTCAATCGTCTTTCGCGTCAATATACTGCCACGAACTTCCGGATATGTAACAAGTGGGATCATCGCCTTCTTGCAGGTGTGCATTCGTGCATATAATCTAATGGCCCACTGACAGCCTGCGTTAAGGTGGCAGTCCTACATTAGCAGGTAAGGGCTTGTAGACTGCGATGATGATAAATATCAGTGCCCCAAACGCTTTGCCACGGCTTCACGGTGACCACACAATTAGTTTCTTTACAGAACCACGGATTCTGTGAGGCGAAATTTTTTCTGAAAGATGCGGGGACTTCAAACAGTGTTCGTTTAAGGATCCCAGTATAGCCTCACAGAACTGCGAGAACAACTTTAGAGCCACCGCGATTTCCTTCCTTCCTTCCTTCTTTCTTTCTTACTTTATTTCTTTCTTTCTTTTTTTTCTTTCCTTCTTTCTTTCTTTCTTTCCTTCTTTCTTTCTTCCTTTCTTTCTTTCTTTCTTTCTTTCTTTCTTTCTTTCTTTCTTTCTTTCTTTCTTTCCGTTTCTAATGCATAGCATTCTTTCCCGTGTACCACCCCAGCCAGGACCGTGTAACGCCCTGCATTTCTACAAAAATGCAGATATCGAGAAGGTCCACTTGTAATCGCTATAATAGTGTAAATGTAGATAATTGTCGCAATAAATTTAGAAAAGCTAAAAAATAAGAAAAATACCAAAATTATAGAAAATGGCGAAACGTGTAACGTCCTCCATTTCCACAATATTGCAGATTTCGGGAAAGTTTCACTTGTAATCATTATAACAGCATAAACGGAGATAATTGATCGAAGGAAATTTCGGAAAACTAAAACATAAGAAAAATATAAAATAATTACGGAAAATGGCGAACCGTGTGACGCTGTGCATTTTCGCAATAATGCAGATTTCGCCAAAGCTCCAAATGTAATCGTTATAATAGCGTGAATGGAGATAATTGGTCGAACGAGATTTTGAAAAAATAAGAAAATACGAAAACTATAAAATAATTACTGAAAGTGGCAACCGTTTAACGCCTGCGTTTCCACAGTAATGCTAATTACGCAAAAGTTCCAAATGTAATATCTATAACAGCGTGAAAGGAGATATTTAGTTGAACGAAACTGTGAAAAACTTAAAAATATGAAAAATAATAAGCATACGAAAAATGGCAAACCGTATAACGCCCTGGATTTCCACAATAATGCAGATTTCGCGATTGTTGGACTTCGAATGTGTATAATAGCGTAAATGGAAATAAATGGCCGGACAGGTTTGAGAAAACCTGTCCGGCCATTTAATCCAATGTAATCGTTATACGTGCGTAAATGCAGATATTGGTCGGACGAAATGTATAAAAAAGTAAAAAAAACAATTTAAAAAAAAACCGGAAAATGGCAAAATGGCATGTCATTTCCACAATGGTGGCGATTTCGCGAAAGTTTCATAATTATAAAGGCGTAAATGGAATAACTGCTCGAATGAAGTTTTGAAAGACAAGAAAAAATTAAGACACGTAAAATAATTGAGGTAAATGAAGAACAGCGTAACGTCGTGCATTTTCCCAATAATGCAGATTTCGCGAAAGTTTCAAGTGTGATCGTATAACAACGTAAAGGAGATAATTGGTAGGACTAAATTTTAAAAAACTAAACAATAAGAAAAATAATAAATATTACGAAAAATAGCAAAATGTTAAACGCATGGCATTTCCACACTAATGCAGATTTAGCGAAAGTTTCCCCTTTAATGGTTATAACAGCGTAAAGCAAGATAATTGGTCGAAGGAAATTCCGAGAAAACTAAGAAAATAGGAAAAAATATGGCGAGCTGTGTAACGCACTGCATTGCCACAATAATTCGTATTTCACGAAAGTTCCAAATGTAATCGTTACAATAAGGTAAATGGAGATAATTGGTCGAACGAAATTTAGAAAAAATAATTAATACAAAACATCAAAAAATAGGGAAAATAGCAAACTGTATAACGACCTGTATTTCCACAATAATGCAGATTTTTCGGAAGTTCCACCTGTAATCGTTATAATACCGCAAATGAGATAATTTGTGAAAAAAATTTTGAAACACTAAAAAAATAAGAAAAATATTAAGCAATTACGGAAAACGGCGAACCCTGTAACGCCCTGCATTTCCACAGTAATGCATATTTCGCGAGAGTTCCAAATGTAATCTTTATAACAGCGTGAAAGGAGATATTTAGTTGAACGAAATTGTGAAAAACTTAAAAATATGAAAAATAATAAGCATACGAAAAATGGCAAACCGTATAACGCCCTGGATTTCCACAATAATGCAGATTTCGCGATTGTTGGACTTCGAATGTGTATAATAGCGTAAATGGAAATAAATGGCCGGAGAGGTTTGAGAAAACCAAGAAATTTGACTGTAATAACTCGCACTCAAGAGAAGCGCCATAAAAAGGCAACGCATAATAGATAATTCTCCGAATTTCTGCTGAGTTTTTCGAGTATGATGCATAATGATGTCGAGTAAATGGAGAGCGCAAGCATTCTCCATTCATGCAGCTTGTGTTGAGCGTTAAGCATAAGTAGGTTCACGAGGTACCTGCAACACACGGCAGGTCGCATGAATTGTGTTCTTAGACACAGAATGACCGAGCGCGCCGCATCTGCACAGCCTTTTCGACTTTCCCACTGAGAACTACATGTTTCAGTACACTCAGCCTCGCTAGTCACCGCTATTCTACGCCGCAAGACAAACTTTCGAATAAAAAAAATGGCAAAACGTAAGAATTTAAAGCCCATGGATGCATAGCTGTGTGGCTTTGGTGAATAAATACTGAAGATAGTAATCATACGCGTCGAAAACTGAGCTACGAAAAGACCGTGACAAAACCTTTTAAGAGCAGCCTGATCACTGCTGCGCGAATTTTACAAGCGCAGGAAGGGTGTTTCGCTAGCATAATTGAGTTTCAAGCCGGTATTCAGCCGTGTGGCCGGGACAACCGCGTTCCTTTGCGGACAAAGCTGCGCAGTTCGCGTTCAGCCAATTGTATGGTATACGGTTCAGCCAATGGTATACGGTATTCAGCCAAAGGTATACGGTCTGTCTACGACGTAGCCCGCAAGACAGCAATGTAGAAAAACACCCTTTGCTCACTCAGATGTGGCCAAAACAAAAAATAACAGTATAGGGGCAGAATAATAAATGATTATGTAACTTGCCTAATGACGTTTGCCTCAAAAGGTGAGGGAGAGAGATCGTGCAGTTATATCTTCATGTAAAAAACATCTATGTAAGAAATGCCTGGATTCAAAAAAGGTTTTCAAGTCCCCATTTCTAGCTCCATTGAATTCCATGTGTTTGCTACGTCTACGTAATGAAGGCGTTGTGACGGTTAACCTTTATGCAACAAATTCGCTACGCTCGTAATTCATTGCTTTTTGGAATTTTTCTGAAACATGAGCTGGAGATATGCACTAATTTAGCGAATTTCGCCCGCACCGCAAGCTACCGTGCGTTCCCACGTGTGAGTGCGGTGTCGATTAGGTGCTAGGCCTGCCTGTCGGCATGTAGTCGCACGTCCACTGCTGTCTGTGGTGTCGGTTCGTCGGTGGTGAGTTCTGATGCCTGATAACAAATATATTGCCTTTTCAAAACAAGCTAGCAATTGTAAATGCCGTTTCTGCCGGCGAGAAAGAAGAACGTCGCCTCCCGGTACTATATCCCAGATAGCAGCCTTTCACCGATTTTGAGTGCGGAAAAAATCATCAAGCTCACCTTTTTTCAGCAAAGGCGCTTTTTCAGCAAAGTTTGGTCATTGCAATTTGTTAAAGCACTGAAAAGTGTGAGAAGGCAAAAGTGATGCTTAATTTACGTTTGTGAATACAGGGGTAAGTGATTTTGCTTCGTTGGAGCCCCGGGTACTGACTAAGCTGGTGGCAAAGTCGCAGGCGAAAATACGCAACTTTTCACTGTAAAATAAATCTTTGAAGGGTGAGTTCAGCGTAACTGATTGGCTAGCATTTTGCTTTTGTTTTTGCTTAATTTACGAGAACCGTAACTCGAAACCTGCATGTAAAGAAGACTTCCATGTCGCGAAAAATTGCGCATTTTTGTCAACTTCGTTATGTCCAGGTTTATTTGTTGAAACCAAAATAAAATCACACTGGAAAAAAAAGAAAGAAAAAAGAATATGAAAAGTATGAAAAGAAATAAAACAAGAAGAGAAGACCCAGTTCTGTGCTTAGAGGCTCGCGTTCCCGAAATCAAGTCCGATTTCTCTTGCTGATGGTGCAAACTTACCTCCGCATGTACGAAGCCCCCTCTGGAGCTGCCAAGCCTGTATTTAATTGTTATCCGAGTTTATTTTTTACATGTGCGTGGCCTAAACGTATTTCCCCCCAAGTGCTATTTGTTCAATCATGCCTGGATTGTATTTCTGTTAAACTATATGAAGTTTTTCCGGTATCCGCAATTGAGTGAGAAACTGAGTTTTTCCTTCAAAACCCCTTCCCTTCGGCTGCAAAACTTCTCCCCCGCTCGAGATTAGCCGCTATTTTAAATGAATATTTATCCAAGTATCCTGCTTCTTCTGTGATTTATACTGATGCATGTCAAAATGGCGAGAAAGCTGGAATTGGTATTTTTTCGCAATCTCTAGATTGGAGTTATTTGTTACGAATCCCGGATTACACACCCATTTTTATGGCCGAATTTTTAGCAATAGCTCTCGCTCTATGCAAGCTAACGCAGCATGTATAAAAAATCATCATGTTATCCGATTCGATGGCAGTTATAACGGCATTAACTTCCTCTTCCGACTCTCCATTGTACCGCACACTATTATTTTTTGTTCCTAGGCAAGTGAAGGAGGTACGCTTGTCTTGGGTCCCTGGCTAAACGGACATCAGGGGCAACGAGCAAGCGGACCATTTAGCTAATCTCGCTGTCACAGCTCCCATTCAATTCGGAATTCCTAATCTGGCTCTATTTGCATCTGCGAGACTAAGACGATATTGGCATTTAGACGCATCCCGTTCCGATTCACTCGTATCATTTGAAGAGTTCCAACATTTAAAGTACGGGTGGAATGTTCATTTTTGTGGCTCTCGGCAATGCGAGGTGACCTTCACCGAGCTGCGCTGCAGGGTACCGAGGCCTAATTTCTATCTGTTCAGATCAGAACTTTCACCTACAGAACTATGTGTGCGGTGCCAGGTCCCCGAAACAATGGAAAATTTTTTTTCAACTGCCGCCGTTTCTCAACAGCTAGACAACTGCTTCTGAAGGGCCCCATTGAGCGTTTCGGGTTGACTTTTTCGATTCCACTTATGTTATCTATTGGCGCATGAAATTTGGGGTTTGCAAAAAGGGATATATATATATATATATATATATATATATATATATATATATATATATATATATATATATATATATATATATATATATATAGTCTGGAATCAAAAACTCACACAGAGCGCGAAAAAATAAGGTTAGTAGAGACAGAGACACACGAGAAAGACACGAGAAAAAAAAGGTACTCTGAAGAAAGGGAGTCCTCTCCCTGAAACGTCAGTAAACTTTTATTTTCATTTTCAATGTCTTTCTCGTGTGTCTCTGTCTCTACTAACCATATATATATATATATGCATTCAAAATTTTCTTTCTGCTTCAGGTCGTTTGCATTGCTGAAGGGTGCTAATTAATGGGTAATTCCGGTTTTAGTCATAACAGTTTCCTTTTACAGCCTCTTTCGGGAAATAATTTAGTATTTTGAAGTCCCCGCGTATTTAACAACCGATTTAGCCCTGGCCAATTCCCCCTTGTGGGTACGTTCCAAAATCTTTGAAGACATCATCATCATCATCATCAGAAGAAGAAGAAGAAGAAGAAGGGAAGTTGCTGAACGAGAGGCAGTGGGCGGAAAGGCACTGATAGCCGTGATCATAAACGCTGAAATCTTTTTGAGAGAAGGCCGGCATGGCCTGGGGCTAGCACGGGAGACGGCCAGATTCCGAAATGAATAAGTGTACGGCGGAGCAAAGATCTGCGCGGCTAAAACCCAGAACCATAGTCCCGAAGGGTAAGATCAGAGGAACAGACAGTGAGAGGGCCAACTGATTAAACCGGTTTTCCAAATATCTTTTGCGTATAGAGGAGTACCATCGGCAGGAGAGGAAGAAACGTTCACCTGTCTCTAATTCCTTACAAAATGCACAGAGTGGTGAAGGGGCCAGATTGCAGCGGTCCAGGCTTTCGCGTGGGCTTACGCCCCATGAGGAGCTCCCTTCTTCATCGTCGTCACCGTGTAGCGACGGACGCGCCACGGGTCCGCCGCAGCCGAACACGATGACGATGAATATGTTAAGCCATCCCTTCAAAATCCACACCTGGATACGGCCACCGGAACAGCTGACGAAGAGGCGGAGGTATACCGAGGCGAGGAGACGCTACAAGGCGATGTGCCCTAGGCGACTGTGCTGTCAAAAGACAACGACGAAAGGGATGACGACAATTGCTACTAAATAGCTTTGCACTGATGTGGTCTGGCTGCTCCTTCTCTCCTGGGATCAGCTGTCAGTGAGGAAAAAAGCTAGGTCGACCCCCAGCTCTGCTGTTTCTCCAGCCCTGCACCACCAGTTGGAGCTGCGCCAAATTTCGAATGTCAGATTAACTGGCAATTGCAGGTGGTGGCTCTGGTCTTCTGGATTTATTAACGTCTAGCATTATTAGGCTCATTTTTTGATTTTCCTGTGTTGCTCATCAAGTGTCCCCGGAAGTACGTCATCGGTGCTAACAGGAAGCTGCAACTAAGGCAGCCAGACATAACGGCTCGCCAGAATCGTGAATGCCGAGAAGCGGCGATTAGATTGTGGAAAGGTGTGCAGAGACACTACGGGGAATGCAAAATAAAAGATACGCGATTTGAGGTGGCGGCGCGTCTGCACGCAGTAGTTGGTTTTACACTCCGTGTGTAGTTGCATGCTGAGCAGACACAGCCGACAGCCATTCCCCCAACTTACACCCCATCAAAGCGCCTCTTCGACGACCTGCAATGATGCCGGCGTCGACATTATGTTACCGAAGTTAAAAGGTGCAAAACATTGCTACAGGCTTTCAAAAAAATAAGGGAAGCCTATATTGTAACCCGAACCAAACTACAATGTGTCCCAACAAGAAACAAAATCATATATATGGCGTCTAACTACAAGAATTTTAAAATACCTTAACATTTTTCGCGCTCTTATCACCGCCGTGCTCGATGGGGCAAACGATAAATGGCACCAAGCAGCAAACTTAAAAATTCAATAAATTCGCCAGCATGTGATACCCGAAAAAAGTCACGTAAGAATCATCGGCATCGCCCTATACAGATGCTGCAGAGCCGATTTCTCAATCACCAAAATTCGCGAGAAAGTTCACCATTTAGCCCCCATTGTAAAATGTCTGTACAGAGGAAGTGCAGGAATGACAGAAAAAATGATACAACTTGTGCAGACACTGATCATGTGCCGGATATCGTACAGCCTTCGGTACCGGAAGCTACTTATCCCTACTGAAAAGGTCATACAAACACCGTCATCAGAACAGCACAAAGAGCAGCCCTATCTCCCGATTTTCAAAATTACCGCATGGTTCTTCAAATTCTGTCTTATAATACCTTTGAGAACATCAGAAAGGCCATTCTTTTAAACAAAAAGAGCGCCCGGTAAAAACAAACTGAAGACCGCTCATCCTATAAAATATAGGCACGCCTCAAAAAAAAAATCACAGCATATCCACGGGGTGAATGATGATGAGTGGGCGAAGCTCCTGAGGGGAAATCATCGGTAAAACCGTGACTCTTCAGTGAAAGTTCGCCCACTACATCTGTGTCCGAACGTAACGTCTAGAAAGTCTCGCTTAAACCGCGCGTCGGCACCTTGGGGCTGAGCTCGCCTGATGCGTTTTGCAGACGCCTCACGAGCTCTCACTGCATCGGGGTCTGCCTGCCGATACGCGCGCTTTCTCGCCGCTTCCCGTTCTCCGACGTTTTGGAGATCCTCTTCGCGCCGCAGCCGTGCCGCTTCGCGTACGGCAGGGTCCTCGCGCCGTTGCCGTGACGCTTGGGCCTCTCGTTCTCGAACGCTGGGATCTTGGCGGCGTCGTCGCGCAGCCAGACGACACGCTTCGGCCTCCCGCTCTCGTACGGCAGGATCTTGGCGGCGGCGTCGCGCAGCTTCACGGAGCGCTTCTGCCTCGCGGGCTCGCACATCTGCAGCCTTATCCATCGGGCGACTCCGAGCGCGCGCCAACAGCGAACGGATTTTATTACAACGCTCCCCGCCATCTAGTACACAATCCAAGAACTAAACTAGAGGTAGCCACGCCATCTAGTAAACAATCCAAGCGCATCTTTTCATCATATACAAGTACCGCCATCTAGTAAACAATCCAAGAACTAGACTAGAGGTAGCCACGCCATCTAGTAAACAATCCAAGAACTAAACTAGAGGTGGCTACATACATACGTCGAGGATGGACAGACCCACGCCCTAAGGAGCTTCGCCCCTAAAAAAAAGGCTGAACGACATCATGGATACGTCCCCGATCCAGCGACTTTCCATAAAAACTCTCCCTCTACTAAAAAACATACATCCAAACCTATACGAGGGCAGGTGACAAGGGAGGATAAAATTCTTTTCAGAAAAGTTCCAAAACCATGAAAATAACCGAATACGCGAACACCGGGTCGTTCGAAAGTACTGAGACAACAATTGTCGTATAATGAGTACCCTGGCGATCGCTGTAATGGCATTAACTTCCTGCACACGGGAATTGAATCATCTTTGTGATCCCCGTCGCATAACTATCGAATAGTTTATATGGCACCACATCTGAATTCGAATTGGTGTGAGAAAAAAAGAAAAGTGAGAATAAAACACAAACTCGTTATGGATTTAATATAGGCACACGATAAACGAGTGGGTAAAAACCCAGTAGTATAAAGTTCCAGATTAAATTCGTAGACGGACACCATGATGCAGAACGAAATAAATACGCAGACGATCATATTACTGGAGCCATGGCCACGGTTTCTTGCTCTTTTTTGCTTGTTCTCCGCATGTTTTTAATTACTTCTACTAATAGCGATATTTTGAAGGAGGGATACGTCGTAATACATGCGTTATTTCCTGCCACTGATGTAGCAGCGCTACAGTGGTCCTCATGGAACGGCGAAGCAGGGTTAGATACGCATACTGCTAATTTTTTACACGAACGGTTTTATCCCGGGACGCACTAATATTTCACTGACGTCATATACGTCACGGAAATGACGCCAGTACAACGAAGCAAGCGACCTGTAAAGGGTGAACCCCTGCATACAGGGTCTTCTGGCGGGGAAGCAATCTTTAGTAGTAAAGAGTACGTTATACTTAGTGTTGTTCGCTTTCTGGTTTTAAATTTTAACACGAAAGTGTTTTATGCCGGGATACACCAAGATTTCACTGACGTCATTTCCGTCACGGAAATGACTCCAGTACATCTTTGCCGAAGCGACCCGCCAGCAGGATGTCGCTCACCGAGCACACCCACACGACAGCCGCCGACCCGGAAATCATGCTTAGCTGCAAATTTAGCTGCACATTTCACTTTAGTGTTTTACCCATTCCTATGACAGAGGAATCAACCACAGTCTTTTTGTTGTATGCTTTGGCTTGAGTGATTGTGCTACGTGTTCATTCCCCCTAGTCGGAAAAAAAGCGTAAGAAATAGTCAGAAAGACAGCTTGCAGAGGGCCTTTCTTTCGATCCCACGAGGACACGGCCATCGACAGCCCTCCCCTCTAGCGGCGCTGTTCGCGCTCTTTATTTACATGGATCAAGGGAGCACTGTTCTCGGCGCAACGCAGGCGATTCTTTCCGAAAACCTATTTTGTATCACAGTCGTAAACAACTAGGCGAAATAACAGCCTAACGCTAGGTACAATACTTTTCTTAAGGTATGGATGCAAAAACAAAGAGAATAAATAAAATAAACGCCTATACAACGGTTCTCCAGGTATCGGTACGGGTGGAGATTTGTTGTGCGTCAGGTCATTTGTTACCTGAGGAGAGTGATGCACTGTTCTTGCGGTGCATATCTTTTTTCCTGGCAAATCTGGGTCGTTCAGGATGTTGTTCAAGAAATTGTTCTTTGAAATGGCCACTTCTCATGCCGGCTGCGAGTGGTGTAGGCAAGAGGGTTCGTCTTAATTTGGTCTTAATGCGACTTCGGGCAATACAAATTAATGTGGGCTTGAAAGAGAGAGGGACAAAAAAGCCTGTATTGAAGAAAGGCGGGCTCTAGGCCTGCCCGTCGTGAGGGTGGCATTATTAGACTAGTAGAATGAGGAAACGATGAGGTTGAAGAAGATTGGCAACGAGGAGGAAGAATAAACTTTATTGTTATAGTAATAACACAGTGCATAAAAATAATTGATAATAAATTAGTAAAAAAATATGTACAAGAATACGACTGGACGAAACTGATAACATCTGATCATATAAAAACATATGATCTTGTAGTGAACAAATTTAAAACAATTTATGTAAATTCGACAAAGACTGTAAAGATTAAGCAGAGGAAAGCTGAGAATAAATGGATCGATGATGAAATCTTGGGACTGTGTCACTTAAAGGATAAAGCCTGGAAAAAAACGGGACAAAAACCAGACGATTCGCTCCTAAAAGCGGAGTTTCGTACTCTTCGTAATCAGGTGACAGCGAAAATTAGATTAGCGAGGCGGAGGTATTTTGAACAAAAGTTTGAGCAGGCGAAAGGAAACCCCAAAAAGCTCTGGAATTCCCTTAATGACCTAATGGGGAGGAATGTGACTAAGAAAGCAGACACGATAATACAACAAGGATTTGGCAATATGGACGACTCAACAACTCTCTGTGATGCGTTCAATGCCGGATTTGTGGAAGCTCCAACGAAGTTAAGGGCACAAATCAATGCATCACAGCTCGACACATCTAAGCTTCCAAGTATTATAAACACAGCTTTATTGCCAGAATTAACACCAAACAATCTATTAAGCATTGTGGCACCTATATCTCCACATAAGCCCCCAGGTTCTGATGCCTTAAGGCCACGCGATATTAAGGAAAATATTGATAAACTGAATTCTGTAATTACTTTCATCCTTAATGGAATTTACACATCTGGGAAAATTCCAGATCTCATGAAAATTGCTGTAGTACGTCCAATACATAAACAAGGTTCTAAAAGCGACCCAGCTAATTACAGACCAATTTCAATTTTATCTGTCGTATCACACATAATGGAAAAACATATTTCGGAAATTATGGTAAAGTTTTGCACAAAATATTCAACTCTTTCATAGACTCAGTTCGGATTTACTAAGAACAAAAGTACCATTTCCCTCCTTAAAGAATTTAATGATGTAGTTACTGCAGCTTTGGACAGTAATTAAATAGCGTTAGTTTTATTTCTTGATATGACTAAAGCATTTGACACAGTTGATCTTGCAATACTTATTAATAAGCTGAAACTAATGGGCTTTAGGGGGAAGTTTGCCGATTTCTTTGAAAATTATTTTAATGACAGACAACAGGCGGTGAAAATTGGTAACACGATCGGTAACAAAATGACTGTAAGGTATGGAGTTCCTCAAGGCTCTACTATCGGTCCTCTACTTTTCAACATTTATACAAATGACTTAAATTCACTCTCTTTTTCGTCCGATCTGTATCAGTATGCAGACGACACTGCGTTAATTTATGTGCACTCTTCGTACGAACATGCCGTTGAAGTTATACAAGATGATATAACCAAGCTGCTAACTTGGATGTCGACAAACTATATATTCGTAAACCAAACAAAAACGAAAATCATGTGTATCAGAAGCCCTTACAAAGTACTCTGTCCAAACCTCGATATTTTTCTACACACAAGAGACTGCGAAAACTGTTCTTGCTCACCATTAATGTATATTAATCATATAAAGTACCTAGGTGTTTACATTGATGATCATTTAAACTGGGACGAACAAATTACGCAAATATGTAAAAACTAAGAGCTGTGTCAGCATGTATTTCGAAGCTTCGGCACGGTTGCAACATGCAAACCCGATACCAAGTATACCCGTCTTTAGCTGAAAGTGTCTTTCGATATGGAATAACAATATATGGGTGCTGTACTACTACCAGGCAAATGAAAATAACTAAGAATCTTCACAGAGTGTCCAAGAACATAGTGCATGGAACACGAATACATGACTTTAAAACTACCGAGGTAATTAATGAATTACAGATGTTAAATTTTCACCAACTATGCAGCTATATTATCCTGACTACTCGATAGTATGACACCGAATACATATCACCCGTGAAAAAGGACCGGCTACTAAGACAAACCGAGCGATACTACATCCCACGTGTTTTTACCAATTATGGAAAAAGAAAACGTGAATATTATGTGCCGTTTTTGTTTAATACCCTTCTTTTGGAACTAACTAACATATCCAGCCTAAAAAATGTAAAAAAGACTATAAATAAATGGTGCCTTCTTTCTTCATAACGTGCTAGGACACATTTCTTTATTTCAGTTTTCGCTTTGTTTTTTATTGTTTTTTTTTTCTTTTCTTTTTCCCAACCGTACCAGTCCAGTGCGCGTTTATCTTCATGATACCGCTTGTCCTTTTTTGTCACGTTCTTTACCTCTTTTTATACGTCAATGGCTTCTTGTCATCGCGATCCTTTCTTTTTTACGCTTTTTTTTTTCTCTGTTCCCTTTCCACAAAAAGTACCTCTACTGCCCGTCTGGTCGGGTGCTGCTGTTCTGCCTGCCTTCCCACAAGCACTGCGTGCTTAGGAAGGCAAGGAAACCCTTGTACCACTACGATGTGCAATAAACTATCTAACTTTCTATCTATCTATCTATCTAATTCTGGAGTCATGGCATTGGGGGTCTTCTCAGTCCAGAAGCCCCTGGGCAATTGCTGCCTGTCGGGATCTTTCAAACCGCCGAAGCTGATCGCCAAGGTCCGGGCTGGCTAGCATGCCTTCTCACTGCTCGTGGTTGGGGGAGGGGATGGGGGATGGTGTGTGGCAGCAGGCCCAGGTAATGCGGTAGAGTGTGCAGGGTTGGGGGCAGTACTTGAAGGTGGTGGAGTAGGAGGTGGGGTGGATAGCGCGGAGGAGGGTGCCGTGCGGGTATGCGTTGGTTTGAAGGTGGTGGTAGGTGGTGGGTTTTTCCTCAGTCAACTTGCCGTGAGGCGGGGATAAGGTGCGGCGTCCGAGGCGGTGGTGTTCAAGGATATCTTTGTATTTTTAAGGCACATTATGGTATTCTTCCGACGGTGACGCTGGAGCGTTGGAGGGGAACGTCCGGTAGATATGCGGGCGGGCGGCAGCATAAGCCACCTCATTCCTCCACCTCATTTCTCTCCAGAGACTCATGTCCTGGGGTCCAGAGAATTTGGAGGTAAGTTGTGTTAGGGATGGACTGTGGGATGCGGAGGACTAAGGGAGCAATGTGACTTGCGAATCTGTAACTATGGGGATAATGCCTTGAGATGTAGTGACTGCGAGGGCTATTGCCATTTCTTCTGCAGTTGTGGAATCGTCGCCAATAAATGTTGCGGAAGTTACTTCAATTCCTCGGTTGTCTATGGTTGTAATTGCGAAGGCTATTTTAGGGTCATCTTTGGCGGCGGCAACGTAGCGGATGTCTCGGGGCTTGACTCAAAGCATCTTCCGAAACATTCGGATGCCTGCTTGTCAGCGACCCTGGTTATGAACGGGGTGCATATTTTGGGGGATCGGGGCGACGGAGATGCAATTGCGTAGTTCCAGGGGGATGCGACGGTGGGGGTGGCAGGTTGCAGGAAGTTGGTAGCCGAGGCGACGGAGGAGGTGATGGCATCTGGGCTTCTCTAAGTTCGTCCCAGATGCCATGAATCCTCATCTGTAGAGATGTGACAGTGGGAGTTGTCGGGGGAAGCCCTAGTGCTAATTTATAGGCTTGCCGTGTGATTATATCGAGTTTTTGGATTTGACTATTTTGGGAGCCAAATATGGGTTTCCGCATGTGATGCGGCTTATTAGTAGGGCTTGAATAAAGCGCATGAGGTTATTTGCTTTCAGTCCTTGCCGACGATTAGCAATGGGTTTGATGAGGTGCGATATTTGTAACAGCGTTCCTTGTAAGTGATGGATGGTAGAAATGCCTGCGCCGTCTGATTGGATAGTAAGTCCTAGAACACGAATTGCAGGGGGGGGGGGTTAGGATGGTAGTGGATTGTAGGCTTAATGGTGGGTCTAGGAGAAGTTGTCGTTTAGGACTTGCGTGCGTTTTTGTAGGACAAGATTTCTCTGGTGCACAACTGGGGCCACGGGCTGTAGGGTGGTTGTTGGTGGTGTCAATGGCTTCTTGGAGGGCGTCTTGTTATTCAGCAATTGAACTTCCTGTGGTGCAAATAGTGACATCGTCTGCATAAAGTGAGTGTTGTATGTGTGGAATTTGTTGTAGAAGTGGCCGAAGTTGTAACATGATAAGATTAAAAGGGAGGAGGAAACAACTCACCACTAGTGTGTACCACGTGGTCGGGCATGAAAGGAGGAAAGGAGATGGATCGGATGCAGCCGAGGTTGAGATTGGCTGTGCGCAGTAGTAGGAAAGTTTTGTACGAACTTGTGTGTATCTATAGAGAGAAATAATAATTTATTAGAGAGTTTAGCTCCAACCCAAACAGAAGCTGGCATCTCCAGGCATTGGAGTATTCGAAAGGTGCAATACTTGCCCTAAGGAACCACAAGGTTAGAATAAGTACAATTAGACAGCAGCGGCTGAAAGATCGCATGTGCACTCAGTAACTCAGTAATAGTACACAAGCACACACACACACACACACACACACACACACACACACACACACACACACACACACACACACACACACACACACACACACACATATATATATATATATATATATATATACATGATTCTTTACAAATATAGTCCAAACAACCTATATACATCTATATACAAACAATACCAAATGGCTACTATGCGACACAGATACTTTCGCCAATATACATAACACCCTTGTGTGTTTCCACACCCATTCAGAGGAATGTGCACGCATTTAATAGTGTTCACGCATCTTCTTCACTTGAAAAAAAAAACGTGAGCCGCAGTTAATTGTACACTTTCCAGTATAGCCTGATGTGATACATTGTCAAAGGCTACTTTAATGTCCTGGGCCAGGAAAGCGCGTTTGGTTTGTGAGCTCAGTAGTGTAAGGACTTCATCTTTTGACTGTAATAGCACGTCTTACAAGGATAGGTGTGCGCGGAAGCCAAACATTATATGGGGTAGTAAGTGTTCTTTGAGGCACGCTGTGAGCGGTTTATTAACTAGGTGTTCATATAACTTGCCAAAACACGATGTTAAATATATGCGACGAATATTTTCTAGGGTGTGCGTCTTCCCTTGCTTATAATTGATCGGGATTTCGGAATGTTTCCGTTGAGGGTGCTGATGGTTAGTTGTCCAACAATGATGTAAATAATCAAGGAATGCGGCTGTGCATTCGGGGTAGAGGTTACGGAGCAGCTTGTTGTATATTCTGCCTTTGCCTGGTGTGATGTTACGAGTGAGGTTGCTGATGGCGAAGGCGAGTTCAGTGACCTCTAGAGTGAAGGGGGCGTCAAGGTCGGGATTTTTTTTTCTTTGGTAGTTAAGGCGAGGTGGAATGTTTGGTCGTTGTGTTACGTGGTCTGCGTACTGTGTCAGAGGTTGTGAGTGGAGATGAGTTTCATTGAGGTGGTGATTGTGGATTAGGCGACGGATGGTGCGGCCGGTGCCTGCTTTGCTGGGCTTAGTACCAAGGGTAGAGCGGAGGATGTTCCGTGTGGAATTAGTGCTGAGAGTTCCTTGGAGGCGGTTACAGAATCACGCCCAGTTCTGTTTGTGTAAGGTGCGAACATAGTCGCCTACCTGTTGTGTGATTTGGGGGATGCGTGTATTGAGATTTCTGTTATTGTTTTGCCCTTTTCAGCTGCGGATAACCCCTCGTCTGGCCTCCCACAGATGTAGAAGATGCATGTCCACCAAAAGGTGATCTTTTGTTATAGCTACAGTGCGGGTGTGGGCTTAAGTAGTTTTGAGGATATCTTGGATGAATGTTTCAATATCTTCTATTGTGTGTGTGTGGGGGGGGAGGGGTGGGGGGGGGAGGGATCCCCTTTAGGGAGCCACTTAAGGATTCCCAGTCTGTGAGTTAAGCATGGCGAATTTTTTAGCAATGCCGGTGTGACCTATGGTGAAATCATGATATGATGATCACTGCCTAATGTTTCGCCGAGGCGTGTCCAAATGGCTGGTGGTATGTTGTGAGTGTATGTGAGGTCAGAGGTGGAATCTCGTGCCACGCTATTGCCGATGCGCGTGGGGTATGAGGGGTTGGTCTAGAGTGTGAGGTGTTCTGTTTAGGCAGCGTCGTGCATTCGCGCTCCTTTTTTACTGGTTTTGGGATAACCCCCTGCAGTATGAGGGGCGTTAAAGTCGCCGAGAAGGACTAGGCGGTGATGTTTCGTCGTTGCTTTAACTTTCTGAAGCATGGAATTGATAGAAGCTAGGGAGTGCTGCGTGAACTGTAGATGTTAAGAATAGAAAGACTGACGAGAGTTTTCTTAAGTCGGATTAGTGTAATGAAGGTATATTGCCAATTATTGGGGAGGGTATGTGGTTTTGCAGTGTGTGATTTGTGAATAAGTATGGCGGTGCGAGGCTGATGTGAATGTGTGTATGGGATGTAATAACCAAGTGATATTGGAAGTGTTTCGGTTTCTTGTAACGCAGTCACATAGGGAGAGTATAGTTGACATAGACGGGCCAAAATATGAAGGTTTTGGCGCACTTGGTAGATTGAAAAAATGATGGAAGCTCACATTAACGCGTTAGACTTGAAGGTAGCGACGCTGTACGCAATCTTCCGGGCCATCACGAAGGTTTAAGCCCACGATCGGAGCCTATTTTCTTCTTTGCTGCCGCAACGACCTTTACTTAATCATTGTTGCTGTAATTATGAGATTCTTTCATTTTTTTGGAAGTTATAATTATTGGACAATACTTTGGAGGGGCGTACAATATGACGTGTCTTTCTCGTTCGGAGCAAGTTTTGCCACAATTACGGCGAACTCTGGAGTCTCTCTCGTTCCGAGAAAATGTTGCCGTGATTACGGCGAACGCTGAAGTTTTTTTTTTCGGCCAATCTCTGTAAGCCTAGGTATGCATGGCTTGACAAACGTGCGCCGGGGACGCAGGGCGGTCACCGTCAGGCAGGCTCACACGAGCACTTGGCCTTTTCTAGGTTTTTTAGCTGCCTGGCGGTCCCCACAACCTTGCACAATCTCCCTGAGTGGGTATGCGTGGCTTGGCAAACGTGCGCAGTCGTCGCACGTTTGCCAAACGCGCAGTCGTCGCACTTCCCAAACGCTGGCGGTCGTCGCGAGGCACACACAGACACGAGCGCTAGGCATTTTCTTGATTTTGTGAACTGCCCGGCGTTCGCCACGAGACCCGAGCTTACGTGCGCGTGCTCCGCAATTTCTTGGTATTTTTAACTGCGGACATAAAAAACTACTATTGGCTCAACAGCTTCGCAGTTTACAAGACAGCAAACTAGATGTGAAACGCAGTTTGGCTGTCATTGTAAGCACTATATTTCTAATACTGGGCTTCATATTATGTTCCGTGCTAGAGGCTAATACGTTTTAGAAACGCCAGGCTATGAGCTAGTATAGCGGCTAAAGTGTTGTAAAACAAATTCTGAAGACATTTAAGCACTTCCTATGCGCTGTGAATGCGAAAGTATAGATGTCCATCTGTACTCCTGAAAAGCCTTGCTTCGCCTCGTGTTGTCGAAGGGTATTGCAATCTTGCCGCTGGGGACGCTTTGCTTTGCCCTCCGTCTCAATGCTTTCGAATGGCTTCAACCAGTCTCCTACGCGTTGCGCCGCGTATACCTATACCTAGGTTTCCACATATAACGTGTGGGTAAATTGGCGTCGAACAAGACTGATTCACACTTAAAAAACTATTGTGTTCTGCTGCCTTCTTGAAGGGCTCCTGGTGTGATGTTTTGGCCGGTGTTTACCCGTCTAGCTTGACGAGCTTCAAAAACAGTTTGGCGGGTGTCTTTCCCTACTAGCCAGGCGTGCCCGGCGTGCAAGCGTGCACGGGGCGGCAGTAGTTAGTCGTGTGGAAGGGGGGACGTGTACGCGCAGCCAGGCTTCTCAGGCTCTACGATGACAACCCCGCTGTGCTCTGCTGTGCTGTGCTGTGCTGAGCTTTTAACGTGAACGTATCACGGCCCGATGCAATGTGACTGCTGTCTTCCGTGGTCGAGCGGTTTGGACTGGTGGGTTACATATACAGTAAGATGCATACGACGGGGGAGGGAACGGACAGAACCATTTTTTTAAAACTCAATTCCTTCCAGGTTTCATTCCGCTGATCGCCTAGGAAATGGGCTCACCCTCAAATTACGAAAGAACGCGCTTTGTTTCGTCCACTCCCTTTACCTCACCCAGCTTTGCCTTGTGTCCTTCTTCACAGAGTGGAAGGGCACTAAATTTCTTGTGGTACGGACGCCGGACGCCGGTCTTTTCGCTCAATGAGTCATTTAACGCTCTAACCCTAATAACTACTACGCTCAAGAAATGTGTGTACAGGTTTAAAAAAATCAGCAGTGGGTACTGTTACTTTTACCGCAATATTGGTAACACATGACGTAACCAAAGAGAATAGGGGCTAACAAACGGTCAAAAATACACTCTTGCACATTACATGTATCTCGGCGCTTCGTATTAGTCGCATTGGAACCCTCTGAGTTCCGCCTTTTCTACTACATTTAAATTCTGCTTTAAAACTAGCCTTGAGGGGAATAATTTATTCAGCCTTGTTCCACTTTAGCAGGATTTTTTTTAAAAGAAGGATAGGTTTTGAAGACGCCACAGGAATCCACCTCAGTAAATGCACTACCTACTGGTGGTGTGAAAATAAAGTGGAATTAGGAACCGTAATAAAATTTGGGGCTTAATAGTCCGAAACAGCAGATTTAATTTGTTGCGCGCCTTAGTGCGGCCCTATGGACTAGTTTAAACCACCCGACGTTACTAAACGCACTCAGAAATCATGCACACACGCGCAGTTTGTGCTACCAGAATACACCCTCCACGGCCCATAATCAAATCGTTCTTTTAGGCAGCATTTTAGTGCCCTAATGGAATCCTCAAGTTCTTCAGTGGAATCCTTGGGGGAATCCCTTCCAACAAAATGGAGTCGCAAGTCGTTTGTCTGCGTTACTTATTTAATGTTGTGTTTATTAAAGTTCTTTCCTCCTACAATATTTTTTTTTCTTTCTTTGCCATAATTTATTTCTCTATTTGGAGCATGTCAGTTCAGCTGTCCCATTATCTCTTGCTCCACTGGTATAAATCATGTTGCAAGCAAAGAAGACTCGCCCCGGAAGTGATTATCTGGCCAAACATTTTTTCTCGGGAGCAGATGCTTGGGTCACATTTATTTAAACTCTCCTGTATTTCTTCATTTTGTGAGGAGGCAGCCGCCACGCTGTTTTTTTTTTTTTTGAAACTCTAAAATTGCACTGGGGCCATTAACTCCAACCTTCCTTACGAACCGGGCCTACGTTAAGCCTACGTCGAGCGTCTGTAAAGTTTGTCAATGTCAAAGGCGGAATGTATGCATTCTAAAAAGAAATCTACGCAAGTGCGGAACTTGGATCATTATTAGAGATGTGCACGGCAGCTCTCTCATAATTCATAAATTTTGTTCCTGCTTCTAAGCCACGCTGCGCTTTAGAAGCACATACGAAGCCCTGTCTCGAGTTTTCTTCTTTTTTAAGTATATCCGAGACACCACGGGACGGTTTGCGAGGTACCTTCCATCAAGAAACCCAGAATAAGTCAAGAAAACAAATTAGCCGCGTAAACATAACGCGAGAATGATTCCCCGCCACCGGGGGCTCACTCGCGCAAAGTTTTGTTCTTAATTTTCTGTCTACGCTCGCGCTTTCACCGTCACTGATGGATTGTAGTAAACATTCCTCTTGCTCTTTGTCCCTCTCTCCACCGACGCTTGAACTCAGTTCGAACGCGAAAAGTTGGCAGCTCCGGCTCATCTATTAAACAAAATCAATAGTAGTTGAAAACTTGAATGAACCGATTTCCCTCCCCGTTTTCCTCCTTCGTCTCCTCATGCTTCTTCTTCTTCTCCTACTCATCACTGCCGCTTCTCCCTGACGTGAGGAGCTCAATGACCAGCACTATCCCGATCCCGCTAATCTCCTCAAAGCACACTGAGAGGACAAGTGGGCCCAGGATAGCGACGCCACTTCTTGGAAGGAACTGTGGTATGTTAGTGAAAAATACCGTAGAATTACTCAGATTAAGTCCCATCTCAGGGTGTTCCCTCAAGTGGGACTTAACACTTGTCTCTGTGTGTCTGTGTGTCTGTGTGTCTGTGTGTCTGTGTGTCTGTGTGTCTGTGCGTGCGTGTGTGTGTGTGCGTGCGTGCGTGCGCGCGTGTGTGTGCATGCGTGCGTGTGCGCGCGCGCGCGCGTGTGTGTGTGTGTGTACGCGCGTGCGTGCGAGCCTGCGTGTGTGTGTGTGTGTGTGTGTGTGTGTGTGCGTGCGTGCGTGCGTGCGTGCGCGTGTGTGTGTGCATGCGTGCGCGCGCGCGCGCGTGTGTGTGTGTGTGTGTGTGTGTGTGTGTGTGTGTGTGTGTGTGTGTGTGTGTGTGTGTGTGTGTGTGTGTGTGTGTGTGTGTGTGTGTGTGTGTGTGTGTGTGTGTGTGTGTGTGTGTGTGTGTGTGTGTGTGTGTGTGTGTGTGTGTGTGTGTGTGTGTGTGTGTGTAACAATAGGCCAGCCTCATTTCTCACAATTTCTATTCTGAGTCATTGCTTCAACACGCAATTCAAAATGCCTTATAGGAGTGTTGGGATCGTCTGGCAGATCCGGACCTTGGATCCCGGCAAGATTTGGGGAAGGGGGCCTGGACGGCAAGCTTCAGCCTGGGTATCCTACCCCTCTACTGGGCGAGTGCATTGAGATCACTACTTACGCTCGTAAATGTAGATTTACTTTCTCTCTCTCTTCCTCTCTCTCTTTCTCTCCATCTCTTTGTTTAAATGCGTCTTTTCCATCGCGCGAAGACCCTGAGCAACGTAATGACACTGTGGTTGTTTCCGCGTTCCCAAAAAGCGAGCTGTTCTCCTGGCTGGAGCCAAACGTCTCGGATAATATGTCACCACGGCAGGGAGCATGCCCGGAATTCGTCTGAATCAACGTTGGGGTAAGGATTGGTTAGTCAATGCATTTAGAGAAGGGGCAATTGCTTTCATGGTCATGCGTTGTATGCGTTTGGCACCATGTAGTGCACTTTTGCCTCTGAATTACAATAATGATGATGGTGGAGATAATGTGATGAAACGTACCTTTCAAGCGCATTGGACTGGGTTCAGTAATAATTACCTCTCGTTGTTAATGATTGGCATAAAACAAATAAAATCACAGAAAATACCATACAAAAGTACTGCTGCGCTATTCTTCTATGGCATGTTCTTTCTCGTTCCACACAAAAAAGGTACAACCTGAACGGACATCTAACGAATTTCTCTTGAAGCTTCTTCCCTCCACGGGTCGAACTAGTGCCGTCATCGATAACACCACCAGGTTCCCCTCCCTAGTCGGACCACGAATGCCAGAGTGGGGCCCATTTTGACAGTGTAAGATTGGCTGCTCCCTGTGATCGAGTTTGGGACTTGCCTTCTATTCGGACTGCAACCACTGTATTCTGGCGCGAGTTCCAGCCTGCACCTCGTAATGACCAGAGGTCACCTTCGTGAGGTGGGACTAGTGAAGTGAGCACGTAGTGCTCTGCCCGAGTCTTGACATGGAGCCATGCCACCGAAGGCTGCACCAGCACGCGGTAGCCCTTCACGAGAGCGAGGGGCGAGTGCTGGTAGCCCCGTCGTAGAGGCTGAGGCTGGTGTAGGGGTAGCCCAGGCAGGGGCAGCCCAGGTCGCCACTCGCAGGGAAGGGGCAGCCTAAGTCGCTACTCGCGGGGAAGGGGAGATGCAAGGCTACCATTCCGCCTACCAACGCCACCACGGGCCCCACCGCCGCTGCCACCACCTCCACTGATGGACAAAAACAAGTAGATTATTGGGCAGATAATGACCAAGAAGATGGACGAATGGGAGCGCGTGATGAGCAGATACCGGGATGACGCACGCGGCAGGAGCTATGAAACCTTCCGGAAGCACGTCGAGGAGGAAGTGGACATTGCAAACAAGATATTATATTCAAAGAGGATGCTTTAAGCAGTTGATGGAGCAAACGCTGGAATAGTTTGATCGGTCGGTGAGCGAAACCGACTCCATGCTGAGGAGGATTGTCGAGTCCAGGTTGAAAGAGATCGGCGAAAAGGACATGGCTTTGGTTAAGTCAATTGGGCCAAGCCACGTCCGGGAGGCAGCTAAAGAGGGAACCAGACTGGCTGAGGAACGAAGAGAAAATGAAAGGACGAAGAAGTGAAGAAAGCTGAACAGGAGAGAAAAGCACAGGAGGAAAAGGAGAAGAGCAAACAGAAAGATATGATACACAAGCCGTTTTAGGGCTACCCACGCTGGATGCGCCCAAAGGACTATCTAACAATGCCCTGAGTGATGCCCGGAATGATCCCAGGCCTGCCATTCAGCAGCATGCACGGCACGACGATCCCAAGACCATGCGGTATCACTGAACGCTCGCCGGTCTCGCCGGCCATTGATCAGAGCTCTTTCATGCAGCTGATCTACGGTGCGCGACTTCGGTCATGCAGGGTGTCATGCAATTGTAAGTGCAGCCGTCTTACTCTTTAACCAATTATATTGGACCTAACCAGGCGCCTTTCCCATCAGAGTACTTCGCGTGGCTCTCGATGGGTGGCGGTGGCCTCAATAGGGATTTTATGCCTCCCAGCTTTGATCATTTGCCGTCGTTCACACCGGTCGCCAGAAGCGTTAGGGTGGTGCCTGTGACTAAAAGGCAAGAAGTCGCAGCGGCTTCCGAGATCGACAAAAAGCTGAGGTTACTGAGTGAGTTGGAAGCCTGCAGAGGCTTTCTGCAGAATCACTCGATAGAATCAAGTGGAAGTATTGCCGAGGAAATCAGGAAACGCGTAAAAAAATAAATCGCCTCGAGGTGAAGGTTATCGATGACGTGCTGGGCTACAATCTAGACCTGACGACTGAAATTGTATCGGAACTGATGCCGACGCAATTTGAACGAAATAGGTTTTCCGGTTTCTGCAGTGACACTAGCGGCCATAGCATGACCAAAGTGAGGCCCGTGATGGCAGCTGCCCAAATGGTGTGGTGTCCCAAAATGCCGAAAAGATGCAAGCCGCATTACTACTAACGATATCGTACGTGTTCTATTAAGGACAACATGATCTCCAAATAAAATGGTGCACAGTCCACCAGAAACTGAACCTAGCTGACAAGTGGCATTAAGGATAAACGTTTGCTCGGCCAGGTCTACCCTGCCCTGGAACTTTGTTAGCCGTCTTGCTGCACTCTGAAGAAGAAATGCGGAGATGGCGGGAGAGGCGCTTTTTTGCCTCAACTCGCCCACTTTTTGGTGGAAGCTAATTGACCAGACAGGATTACACACTTCGCGTGCGCTTGTTTGTTCTTTGCTTGCAAAGTTTGAAAACTCGTAATAGTTTTTAAACCATTTGTCACAATGTTAAATAATAACTGTAAAAAATATACATAAATACACATGTCTAATAGAATCAAGGAAGAAGAACCACGTAAGATAACGTTCTACAAAAACCCGTGGAAGCATCTGTGCCCATGTGTTGCAGTGGTGTGGGTATTTGAAAAAAAAGTGTGGTTTCGCTTCTTTCTGTTTAGATAGCACTGTCGGTGAAATTGTGGAAACGCACGCATGCAGCGAAAATCCGTTCAGCTCCCAGTGCCCCACCGGATCAATTTTTCTATGCCTCCACCCAAGGACGGAGCAAGGCTTATAAGGTATCCTGCCGGGCTGGTGGGATTTTTTAAAGACCGCAATAGCGACGAGGAAGCAAGGCGCACTCCTTCCCTGGATTCTGAGGAACCGACGCAACCACCTGCTCGCACTTCGCGCTTCCAAGGCAGGAAACAAACAAACAAACAAAAGGATAAAACGTATACACGTATTCAGTTTAAGGCGCCAGCGTTGGTAACTTAAACGAGACGTAACCGCAGCAGCGAACAAGGTGTTATCGTTCGGCGTGGTTTGCTTAGAGTTTCAGCCGGCCGCGTAAGCGGACTGTGAACCAGTGGCTACGAACAGCCAATTCTGCCCGAAAAAACGGGAATCCAATTTTAGGATCACGACAGAGCACATTGCTCGAGTACCCCTCGACTTTTTTTTTCTGTCTTTCTCAAATACCCTGTTTTCAGCTACCAAATGTTCACCGCACCAAAGGCGATTTCTCTCCGTTTTCTCTATCTTAGAGAGGATACTAAAGAATTGTTTTTATTTTCGCCCAGCTCCTATTTTGCTCTGTGTTGCGTTCCGATTAGGGCTTTCGAAACCCACCGTACCCGCGCATGCACAAAAACACTCGACAGACAGTATACGTAATGCAGGCGGCGAGCACCTGTGTGCGTGCGTGCGCGGGCGCGAATGTACATTAAAAGGGAGAAGCGGTTGTCGGATAAACGTTCTGTTGCATTTTCTGAAGGGTTTTATCTGGATGAGGAGTTTTTGCGCAGAAACAGTGGCAGTTTTGAAACCGAAGCTGATCACTCACTAGAAAAAATCTGTAGCTGTTTGGGCGTCCAATATAATTAAGGATATTTTGCCGAGTGCCCCAACGCAAACCGCGAAGGCCTTGTAAATGCGTAAAATTTGCGAAATTTTACGCATTTAAATCTTGCGAAAGACACCACTATTCTGAAAAAAAGGCAAGCAAAATTATAAGCAAACAAAACAACATGTCACCAATTTAAGTATAAAAAGCTGCACCCGGCCCTTTCACTCTGGCAACCACCGTCGTTGCAGGAAACTAAAAAAAAGCAAAAAGAAAGAGAAAAACATGAAGTGACCAAGTTTTGGAACTGTACCTAATACGGCGCCACTAAGTAAACCTAAAATACTCAAGATGAACTTACAAAATCACAATGGTAAGCCTTATTTGGTGCGTCACATGATTAAAAAGGCCAAAAAATGCAAACGAAAATGCTCTGCTTGGCTGCACGGATCCTTTTTATGCCACCAAGGAAAGATAAACCTGTTGAAACAGAGAAGTGCTGTAAAAATGCTTGCTCGTTAGTGGACGATTCTCTGAACTTTGCTGCTTTTATCTATGGTAGATTGTCCCAGCTCTGACGACTCCATCCTGGGCTTCTTAATTTCCACGAGTGTCCTTCTTTCTCGTTTGAGATTCAGCCTTACGTTGCATCTAACCAACCTATGATCGGTGCTCCGAATCTTACTTAGCCCCTCTACGTTCTACAGAACACCTTGGTTGCCACTTCAGTTGAAGTGAATTTCCTTTTTTGTTGCACCATCGGGACTATTCCGTGTCCGTTTCCTATTCTTCAGTTTCTAGAAGAATGTGTTCAGCAACCGCAGGTTATTTCTCTCCAGAAAACCCACGAGTGTATCTTCTCGACTGTTGCGATTGTCGTTTCTAAAGATTCCCGCTGACCTTTCTCCCATTTGCTACTTACAGAGATTTTTGTTAAGGTCTGCCATCACAAGTGTGAACTGTGTTCTTCCCTTCTTCAGGGCTGATTCCATGTTCAATTTTCTCGTGGAAAATTTCTACGGCTTCATCATCATAGCTAGTTGTTAGCGCATAAGCTTGTACCTACCATCTTTCACCTGTGTCGCTTGTTTAGCTTGATCACAACAGCTGCAAGTCTTTCGTTGATGCTGAAGACTTCTTCCACGTTCCCTGCCATTTACCTACGGATTAAGAATCCCACCCGGTGTTATTTCTTCTCATGGAGTCCTCTGTAGCACCAAATATGCCCGCTAGTCAGCTACATGAGGCCCTCTCCTGTTCTTGTAACTTCGTTTAGCCATATGACCGCCCACCTAAGAGCTCCTCTAGTAGTACAGCTAGGCTTCACAGGGTTCGTGCGTTGAATGTTGCCAGGGTCAAGTTCCAAACGCGGCCCTTCCGTACCCAGAAATTCTTAGAACCATCTGGGACGGAGGAGTTTAAAATAACACCCCAAAACAAAAACAATTTTGCTTCTCTAAACGAGAACGAGGATAGTGTAGGCATGATAAATGACAACCTAATAACGGCAATTACTGAATCTGCAGCAGCTGTGGGAGTAGCAACATGTAGAAAACAAACTGGAAAACTGATTAAGAAAACGAAGGAACTAATTGCGAAACGTCAGAACATGAAAGTGTAGAGTACGGTGGATCGAGCTAACTTAGCAGAGCTGTTTAAATTGATTAACAGAAGTAAAACAAACGACATTCGGGCGTATAACAAAGCACGGATAGTGAAAACGCCCCAAATAAAAGGAAGCTTAAAAGCAACTAATACGAAGCTACCCAACGACAAATACAGAATGTGCGCACTCAGAGATGAGCAGGATAACATTACCGCACAACATGGACGAGATAATAAAGGTTGCAGAACGATTCTCCACCAGACTGTATGCCCGCGTCGTTAGACCAGGGGAAACTGCTAAGAATACAAGCTTAACTTGTGATGTCCCACTAGTAACGAAGGAGGGAGTAGGAGAGGCTCTCAAGAGCATCAAAACAGGGAGAACTGCAGGTGATGATGGCATAAAAGGGAACCTTTTGAAGAAGGGAGAAGATATTTTACTGAGAAAGCTGGGTCACTATTATCGGAATGCGTAAGGACTAAAAAGGGCCCCTAGACGGAAAAAACGCCAACGTTATCCTGATTCATAAAAGGAGATACCAAGGGCCTTAAAAATTACAGACCCCTCAGCCTACTTTAAGTTGTTTACAAACTGTTTTCCAAAGTTAAGTTAGCCGCCTAGGTGACAGCATGGATTTCTATGAACCAAGAGAGGAGGCTGTGTTTAGGAAAGGGTGCTCAACCATGGATAACATTCATGTTGTCAAACAAAGGATAGAAAAATCCGCAGAACACACTAAACCCCTTTACATAGCATTTATAGACTACGAGACAGCGTTTGACTGAGGACACACCGCAGCCATGCTAACAGCATTTAAAGAGCAGAGAATAGAAGAGACCTACCTAAGACTTCTAGACGACATATATAGGGAATTCGCAGCATGTCCGAAGGAGGTATTTAAACAGCTTGACTCGGAAAATAGATGGTTAACTATAAAAGGAAAATACTTGAGTCAATCGAACTCTGGAGTCTTGCTGAGTGAGACTGCAGAACACCTGCAAAAAATGCTTGAAGAACTACAGTCATAAACCACGGCCGTGGGGCTAAAAATAAATCTAAATAAAGCTAAAGTTATATGGAATAAGCATGCCGAAAGCGCCCTCTTCAGCTCAGAAAAATAAACGGTAGAAGAAGTAAAAGAATATAACTACCTTGGACAGACGGTTAGTGCTGACACCATCCACGAGAGAGAAATCCGGCGCAGAATAGGTATGGACTGGGGAGCACTCGGCAAGCACCTCCAACTCTCAAATAATGCAAAGAATGTAAGCTACCTCTATCACTCAAAAGAAAAATATACAACCAGTGCATACTGCCGGTGATGAAATACGAAGCTCAAACTGGGCGCCTTACTACACAAATAGAAAGTAAACTTAGATCGGCCCCATGGGCAATGGAACGAATATTGTTAGGTGTTTCAATTATGTGCAGGGATCAGGGAACCAACTCGAGTAGAAGATACCATAGCTCAAGTGAAGAAAAGAAGTGGACTTGGGCTGGCCATGTAGTGAGACGAACCGTCAACCGGTGGGCAATGAGGGTAACAGACTGGATACCAAAAGATGGGTCTAGAAGAAGGAGAAGGCCAATAACACGGTGGAGGGATGAAATGCGGAAGTTCGGTGGCCAGCAGCGGACTCGAGCGGCGCAGCGTAGGAGCGGTTGGAAGTCAATGGGAGAGGTCCTTCGCTTGCAGTGGGCCCGAGTAGGCTGTTGATGACAATGATGGCGATTAAGATCGTCCGAGTGCACTTCGGTAAAGCTTATTGGGCTTGAAATTGAAACGTGTACTATTTAGAAGGGTTTACGTGGGGGGTCTATCTTTTTTTGCGTGTTTTCAACTTGTCTTCAAGTCTAGCCGCAGTTTTATTTTTATTGCGGAAGTTAGCGATTCAGCATAAGGAAAAATTAAATGTACATATACACTCCGGATTCCCGAAGGAATCGGAGCAGGGTGACATGATGTGGACCTTGTATTCACGCCATGAAATCTGGCGGACGTCCGGGGCGCGGGCCGCAGGTGGCGATGTGCACGACGCGTAGGCTTCGCAGAGCAAGGCAGCTCCACACTAAATGTTCTGCTGCAGCCTGATGAACAGGAGCGGGGCAAAAGGGGCACGTGGAGTTAAGCGGGGCATGGTACTGATGTGGCCAGGACCCCATCATAGCTGGCGGGAGGGCGACTCCCAGGCGAAGACATCTGAGCAGGACCTCATCTTGACGAGACAACCCGCCAGGGAGATCCGTACCGCGCGGGGGTATGAGAGCGTGCGCGGTGCGCCGTAGACGTTCTTTTTCACTGGCAAGGCGAACTCCGTTTGTCGGAGGTGCAAGAGGAGCTAGATATTGCACACGCAAGAAGTGTGTACCGGCATCTGCAGCCTCCACTGCGGGGTGGCTGTTCCGTTGGTAGTTGCATGGCGTACTACTTTATTGATTATGGAGGTTTAACGCGCCGACACTACGCAGGCGATAAGGAGGGCCCTGGACTAATTTCGAACACCTGATGCTATTTAACACACGCGTAAATCGCTGTAGTGGAGGGCTCCTGGTTAATTTTGACCACTTGCGGACCCTTAGCGCGCGCCGAAACCTCGAACACACGGGCGTTTTCGCTCTTGGCCTCAATCAGAAAAGCGGCCGCCGGGGCTCGGAAATGAACCCGCGTCCTTGGCCTCTCCCGCACAACGCCGTAGCCACTGAGCCACCGCGGCGGGTCTTGCAGTAATTCCGCGTAATCATGTCGTGCAGCCCTATCATTTGGTATCTTCACCTTCAGTAAGATCTTTTCAGCCTGTTTGATGTGGCAGCGTCATTGTGCTATTCGTGTTCCGTAATAGCGATCTGTGATAGTTCAAAGAATGTTGATGGAACCACAAATGGTGTTTACCCATCCGCACAAAGCATTACTTAAGATGAAGTTCGCATCCCATGGAACTCTAAATGCCTCTTTGATTACCATCGGTGAAACCAAATCCTTCAGCAGGTTTAACGCCAGTTGATATGCAGATTTACTCAGATCATTTACAGGAAACGGCCCCTGAGGATTCGATGCGGGTAACGGCCGCCATGTGTATCGAATTCCGGGCAATAATCAAATTGGCCCGGCACTTAGCAGGCAGGGGGTGGGCGGGTATTCGGGGGCGAAATAACGATCACGGCAGCGAGGGAAGACCGCGTTTGCTTAAGTGGAAGAACGGTGAGCGGGCGGCCACTACGGTGTGCCGAGAGCAAACGGTGCTTGGATAATGAGCGGAGGCAAGCTTCGATCGAGAGCATCCCGCGCAATATGGCGAGCGCGTGGCGCGCGAAGCCCCCTCTTCCCATCGTATATGCTCGCCTCCCTCATTGAACTACAAGGCAGTTTCCGAGGCTGAACGCGAGTGCGACGACGGCGTGGATCCTGAAATATATGAGGGAGGTCGTTGCAAGCTCTCGTGACGATGGGGAGTAGCGGCGCTGTATTATTGTTGACGGATGGAGAGTGTTATGGGCACTGGAAAGTGTAATGCATCGGGTTAGCGATGTGAAGTTGGGCTTGGACCACAAGAGTGACAGTGGTGAGGGCACCACATTACTTTTACACGTATCAATCAATCAATCAATCAATCAATCAATCAATCAATCAATCAATCAATCAATCAATCAATCAATCAATCAATCAATCAATCAATCAATCAATCAATCAATCAATCATCAAATCAATAAATCAACCAATTAATTATAATCAATCAATCAATTATATTCAATCAATCAATCAATGAATGAATTTATCCACCGTGTCCAGAAACCACCGTGTGGTCTAAGTGTTGGTACAGTTACAAACGAAAGGACGACTATAATTAGTGTCCCATTACGCACAGAGATTACCGGATTACAAAGCGATTACTATAAGGAAGTGATGACGAGACGACAATACAGTAAAACCTCGTTATAACGAAGTTTAAGGGGGGGGGGTCATGATTGCTTCGTTATAACTATTGCTTCATTAGCCAAGATCCATTACTATGGACAATTTACATGCAAGAGAGGATGTACTCACTACTGCAACTTGCAGCATCCCGCAAAAACAAGAAAATCAAGCGAGAAAAATCCAGCAAAGAATCATTATTTTATTGACGCCAAACGGCTCATCCATGACCGTTCGACAGCACACGAGCTGGCGGCTAACTTGACACGACTTGATAACAAATCCTTGATAGATTTTTGCCGCCTCTTCTTCAGGTGAATGACGGATTTTGCAGATGCCGCCCCGATTTCGAATCCGTCATCGGAGGCGTATAAAGGAAGCATAAAGACGGAAGAAGAAAATTAAAGAAACGAGAACTTTGACCAAAGTTGCTGGCTCTGTCTATTGGCAAATGTTTTCGTCCTCTACGAGTCAATTTTGTTCAATTATCAATTCAATTAATAATGTTATCATACATGTTGCCAGGACCAACGTGTAGCCGACTATGAAGAGAGCATCATTTTCTTTTTGGGTGTGAATAACCTGCATGGCAATGTAGTCCATTTCGTGCTCAAAGTCACGCTCACTTGACAAGGCTGCGGCCCGGCCGAGATGGCCCTTCCCGAGACCTCGAAGTGATCGCTGGGCTTCGCCGCGGGCGCAGGCATAACGAAGTTTACTGCGTGGTTATCACTTCCGAAGCACCGGGCTTCAAATCCACCCTACCTAGAGACCACGCATCCAAATAAGCGCTGCTAAAGGTTGAAGGCGTGCTATCCTCGTTCTACAGCTCCTTTCTTTGCTCTTCCCCTTCTAAGCTCAGTTTGCTCCCTCTACCTCTTTTTTTGTTTTTTTTTAGATGGTCGTCGAACCTTATCGTACTATTTTTAAAGCATATAGGCACAAAACAGCGGCATTTCCCCGTATCGCCACGGGAGAATGTTTCGGGGACACTGGCATCGGGGCTTTTGGCACGTGGGGATTGTGGGGCGGGGCTATTGCTCCCAGAGATTTTGAGACACGGGCTAAGGGCTAATGTGGTGGAGCTGTAGCGACGGGGCTTCTGCGCGCGGGGCAATCGGGATACACCCCCGGCAAACTATCTATCTGATATAGGGAGTAAAGTCGACAATACTACCCGCCGCGGTGGCTCAGTGGCTAAGGCGTTGCGCTGCTGAGCACGAGGTCGCGGGTTCGATTCCCGGCCGCGGCGGTCGCTTTTCTGATGGAGGCGAAAAGCAAAAACGCCCGTGTGTACGAGATTTCGGCGCACGTTAAAGATCCCCAGGTGGTCAAAATTAATCCGGAGCCCTCCACTACGGCGCACCTCATCGCCTGCGTTGCGTCGGCGCGTTAAACCCTACAATCAATCAATCAATCAATCAATCAATCAATCAATCAATCAATCAATCAATCAATCAATCAAAGTCGACAATACTGCCGAGAAGTACACCAAGGTCACTAACCTCGTAAACCTTATGAAGAGAAGCATTATTTACTGTGTATGGAAATTGTAACGGGTTGGTTTTGGGCTCTAGGGGATGGCCTCCATTTTGGAGGGTTTATATTAGGCCCTGCTCAGTACGACGCGATATCATGCTTAAGGGTGAAGCAGACGTCTACGGAATGAAATATTTTGTATAACTTTCAATCATGAGCATCATCATCATCATCAGCAGCAGCAGCAGCAGCCTATGTACGCCCACTGCAGGGCAAAGGCCTCTCCCATTATTCTCCAATTAACTCGGTCCTGTGCCAACTGTGACCAATTTATCCCCGCAAACTTCTTGATCTCATCTGCCCATCTAACTTTCTGCCGCCCCCTGCAACGCTTGCCTTCTCTAGGGATCCACTCTGTTACCCTTAATGACCAGCGGTTATCTTGCCTTCGCATTACATGCCCTGCCCACGTCCATTTCTTTTTCTTAATCTCTACTAATATGTCCTTAACACGTGTTTGTTCCCTGACCCACTCCACTCTCTTCTTTTCCCTTAATGTTACACCCATCATTTTCCGCTCCATTGCACGCTGAGTCGTTCTTAATTTAAGTTGAACCCTCTTAGTGATCCTCCAGGTTTCTGCCCCGTAGGGGAGTACCGGTAAAATGCAGCTGTCATACATTTTCTTCTTCAGCGACAATGGTAGGCTGCTATTCATTATCTGAGAATGTCTGCCATATGCACCCCACCCCATTCTTATCCTTCTAACTATCTCTGCCTCATGGTTGGGATCTGGGGCCACAACTTGGCCTCGGTAGATATATTCGCTTACCACTTCCACTGCCTCGCCACCTATCTCAAACCGCTGTGCTGTCCCGAAGTTATTGATCATTACTTTAGTTTTATGCATATTAATTTTCAGGCCCACGGTCCTACTCTGTTCGTCCAGTGCGGAAAGCATGCTTTCCAATTCGTCCCCCGAGTTACTTAGCAAGGCAACGTCATCAGTAAATCTTAGGTTACTGAGGTATTCTCCATTAACCCTTACTCCCACCTGTTCCCAATCCAACGTTCTGAATTCTTCTTGTAAACATGCTGTGAATAACATTGCAGAGATTGTGTCTCCTTGTCTGACACCCTTCCTTATAGGTATTTTACTGCTCTCCTTATGGAGGATGATGGTAGCTGTGGACCCATTGTAGATATCCTCTAGTATTCTTAAATAATGCTCATCTGCCCCCTGGATCCGTAATGCCTGAATGATCGCTAGGGTTTCGACCGAGTCAAATGCTTTCTCATAATCTATAAAGGCTATATATAGGGGTTCAGTATACTCAGCGCACTTCTCTATCACCTGATTGATTGTGTGAATATGGTCCATTGTTGAATCACCTTTACGGAACCCTGCTTGTTCTTTAGGTTGACTGAAATCTAAGGTTGCAGAAATTCTGTTAGCGATTACCTTGGTAAGTACCTTGTAGACGACTGACAGTAAGCTGATCGGCCTGTAATTTTTCAAGTGCTTCATGTCACCTTTCTTATGGATTAGGATGATGTTCGCGTTCTTCCAAGATGCCGGTACACTTGCGGTCATTAGGCATTGCGTATACAGGTTTGCCAGTTTTTCAAGTGCAATTTCTCCGGCATCCTTCAAGAGGTCTGCTGTTATCTAATCCTTATCTAGACGTTATTGCGCTTTTCTCATTACCGTTTGTGCTCATGTTGTTTGTGTTGATAGCCGACTTCAGTGAACGTGGGTTACGGCAAGATGTTTTTTCCCGCTTGTGAGTCTCCTTGCCTTTCGAGGCTTACAGAAGCCGCCATCAGCTCAAAGTCGTCGAGGCAAATGTTGCTTAATAAATGCACTGATGATTACTATACTCCGCTATGCGAAATTTGTGCGCAGTGCGAACTGCAGTCTTCTCTGTCACGGCGCATATCTGCTGCATCTCCGGCGTCTGATCGCGCGATCAGCGAACGCACGGCGGCGCGCGCTACTGTGCGGTTATCTCGCCGCTCGTCGCTGCCGCCGACAACGATACTGGTGCAACTCATGTTTGAACCTCCTGCGTAAATGTCACGTGGTTCGGATGGGCCACGCACGGAGTAGTAGCGTCTGCCGAAATTGTGAGGGGGACGCAGTGAGAGAGATGGCGCATAGCACCGCGTGCCGCCCTCCACATCGCTGGGGGGGTTGGGGATTGGGGGTGTTGGGGGGAAGGGGAGGTGGGGGGTTCTTGAGGACTCTGCACTCGACTATGATGTGTGCCAGAGTGCCTCTTTCCGTTCTGCAGAAAGGGCACAGTATATAGAAAGGGCACAGGGTATATTCGGTGTAACAGAACGGGATGCGCTAGCGATCCCGCCTGCGTGTGCCGCAGGATCGTTTGCTGTTGCCTGGTTAGCTGCGGGTGCGGTTCCGGAAGTTTGAACCTCGCGTTTCTGTAGATATCAGTAATGTCTTTAAAGCTCGTCACGGGATACGGTAGCTCAACCGGCTCGGTCCGGATGGACAGTGCTCGGGCGTGGTGGTCGGCGAGGGCGTTGCCTTCCACCTTCGAGTGAGCGGGTACCCACACGAGCTCGATGGCTCGTTCCGGAGGCTTGTGCTTGGAGAGAATGGCTCGCGCCGCGGGAGAGATCACTCCCCTTCGGAAGCTTCCGTAGGCTGACTTCGAATCTGTGACCACGGGGTCCACGCTCGGTTGCACGAGTGCGAGTGGCACGGCTGCTTATTCCGCAACGGCTAGGTCTGTCGTCCTCAGCGACACGCTGACGATCCACTTGTCGATGGAAGTGGCTACCGCCGTTGCTCGGTCGTCGTGTTTTCTGAGCGAGTCGTCCGCGTAGAGTACCCTAGGGCTCTTCTCCAGCTGTCGGGCCAGGGCCTTGGCTCGCGCCGTCCGCCTCCCTTCGTCCTTCCCCGGTTGCATGTTCCTGGGGAGTGGCTTGGTTTGAATGGCCTCTTTCCACTGCTCGGGAAGGGCCGCCTTGGTTGGTAGTGGTTCTATCTGCCATCCTATTTTCCGTAGGACGACCCGGCCGTGCTCTGTTTGGCTTCGCCGTACCCTTCGGTTGGACAGGCGAGCCTCGATCAGCTCCTCCAGCGTGTTGTGGGCGATGTCCAGCAGTTTCTGCGTAGACAAGTAGATCGGCAGGCCCATTGCCTGCTTTGTTGCTTTACGCAGTATCATGTTCAGAGTGTCTCTGTTTGCCTTCGTTAGCTGGAGGTACGGGGCAGAGTAGGTCACCCTCAATACGACGAACGCCCGCACTAGGCGCATTGCGTCGTCTTCCTTTAGGCCTCTGTTACGGTTAGAGACCCTTCGGATCATGCCTAATTTCTGTTCCGAGGTGTTCTTGATCTTCGTGGTGGCCGCGTACGCTTGTCGGTCGCTTTGCAGCAGCAGACCCAGGATTCTGATCTGTTGCGTCCGTTTAACGGCCGCGCCGTCGATGGTGATGGTCACGCTCGGCGGAATTTCCTCTTGGGTCGCCCCGGCTGAACCATAAACAGCTCCAATTTCTGGGGAGCGCAGCTCAGCCCGCAAGTCTTTGCATATTCGTGTACGGTCTTTGCCGCCCTCTGCAAGGCTTCCTCCGCCCAGGCATCGGACCCGGCTCGGTTCGTTCACACCGTAATATCGTCGGCGTACAGCGCGTGGTTCACGCCTTCGATTTGCTTGAGTTGATTGCGCAGGGGCAGGAGGGCCAGATTGTAGAGCAGGGGCGGCAAGACTGACCCCTGAGGGGTGCCTCTGTCGCCGAGCTCGACAGGTTGCGACTTCTCTTCCCCTATCCTGATGGTCGCTGTTCTTCTCGTTAAGAAGTCCTTGATGTAGCCGAAGGTCTTCCGACCGCATCCCGTTTTGTTTAAATTTTGGAGCACGCTCGCGTGAGACACGTTGTCGAAGGCCCTTTTAGGTCTAGGGTGAGTATCTCCCGCGGCGCGTACCCTGTCGCCTTCTTGACGACGAGTTCTTGCAGTTGGATCAGGACGTTCTGGGTGCCCAGGTGTCGTCTGAACCCATACACAGTCTCGGGCATTTGGTTTGTTTATTCCAAGTGTTTTTGAATTCTGCGAAGGGCCATACGTTCCATCACCTTCCCCACGCACGACGTAAGGGAGATGGGCCGCATGTTGTCAATCGTCAGCGCTTTGCTGCGTTTCGGGATGAATCAAACCTGCGTTTCGGGATGAATCGAACCTCGGCCTCTTTCCAGTCTTTCGGCAGCCGCGAGATCTGCCAGGTTTCGTTGATATGCCCCAGGAGGCCACGGGCCGCCGCTTCGCTCATATTTCCAAGCAACTTGTACGTGATCGCGTCCCCGCCGGGGGCGCTCTTTCTGTTGCTGTCGTCAATGGCCGGCCAGAGTCCCGTCATGGTGAACGGTCTGTCCAGCTCTTCGTTTTCGGGGCCTCCGTACCTCTCGGGCGTCGGGTACTGGCCTCGGTCGGTCTTGAGGCATTTTACCTACAGGGCTTCCAGTAGCCTGCGGCCGTCCCCCTAGCACGTGTTGAGGACCTTGGTGAGGTTGCGGTTCGTTGCGGACTTGGTGCTCAGCGGGTCGATTAGGTGCCTGAGTAAGCACCACGTCTCCCGAGCGGATAGCTTACCCTGCAAGCCGCCGCAAGGGCTCAGCCAGTTCTCTCGGCATAGCTTGGCCGCCTAATCGGCGATCTGTTTGTTAAGGACAGCGATACGTTTGACCAGCTTCTTGTTGTGACGTTGGCGCTTCCACCTTCGCGTTAGTGAGTGCCGAGCCGCCCACATGTGAGCCAGCCTGGCGTCCACGAAAGGTGTTGGCGCCGTCGTTGTTATTTCTTGCGTGAACTTCTCGAGGGCTTTTTTCTGATCCCTCGCCCATTTCGCGTACGTTTGCTTTCTGTCGCCTTCCTCATCGGTCTCCGAAGCCTCTTCTATTTCTTGGTTGTATTTCCGCATCTTGTCCAGTACGTTACGCGAGCCGTCCCCACCAAGGCGCGGTATTGAGGTTCCTTGATGGTTATGCCGATTATGCTGTGATCGGCATTACCACCAAGAGACCTCAATGAGAGGGCGAAAGTATGTTTTCGTCTTTCTTTTGCTCAAGTCATGTGACGACTGCGGCTGTACACCCTCAAACATCCTCAATACGGCTAGCGGCTGTAGTGATTCTAAGAAATGTAGTGTTCGTGTTTGTAAAATGTTTGTTTGAAAAAGCTGCCCTGCTGTAGCTGATCCGTTTGACCACGCTGCAGTATAGATTAGAAGCGTACGGCGGGCCAAGCTGCGGGTGCTGGTTGAAGTAGGACCTCAAATAAAAACTTTAGACCTAAGCTCCCGCGCATACTCGAAAGTTTCTGCTGTGATTGTACACCACTTTACTAAATATGATTCTAATGTGTTGGGCAAGGCTTTCTGAGGAGGAAATTTGCACTATATCCCGTGGTCGGTCCACGCAAACCATCTAATTTTTTTCAAGATTAAACCCCTAGTTCGGCATCTGAAACTCCAGTTACTAGTATACATCGCGTAGGATTATATAAACAGAGACGACTTCAAAAACGCCGAATTAAATAGAAGCCGAGGAAACACTCCTCACAAAGACCAGAAAGCAAAGAGCCATTCGTAAAGGAACCTTTTTTTTCTTTCGCTCCGTGTTTTCGGCATGCGGAATCACTCTGTTGAGCATAAGAAGACCCCCGAGTAAAATAAAAAAAGGGCTGCATCGGAAGCCTTTGTGCTCAAACAGCAGACGTTCAGTGGATTGCTGAATCCATTTCGTCGGTAGAAACCACCCCATTCTTCGTTCCACATTCAGCGCCATCGAGCCTGAAAGATAGAGAAAGCTTCTATTTATTTGTAGTTTTTTTTCTTTATTCCATAAGAGAAAAGGAGAGCCCTGTTTTGCCAGAGCACACATCATTTCCCCAAGAAATGGAGGCGCTGAAGTCACTCACCTTGAGGCGATATACCATACAGGTACAAATACACCAACCATATATACAGAACAGCCAGTTTTCTCCGATGCTGGAATGCGAACAAACAAACAAAAAGAAGACGTAAGGAAACATCGTAACTGGTAGGATTCCGACATAAGGAGGCGAAAACGTAAGGTCACGATTACGAAGCCCGTCTTTCGAGCTATCGACGAGCCCATGGTATCACCGAGCAGATTGATGCCAGGCTAGGCCTCACTTACGTCGTTTTCTGCGCCTTTAAACTGAGGCTGCCCAAGGAAATTCGCCTACACATGGTATAGTATCGGATACGGATGGCTGCATCGCAGATTATGCAAGCACGTCTGTCGGAGAAGTCCCACTTGGTCATGAGAATCCGATGAACACCAGTGTTTCGTAATGCGACGATGTCCGTTGTCCAGGCAGTTTCCACAGTTCTCTGCGGCGCTACAGCCATTAATGGGCACGAAAAACGTTTTAAGACGCAAAGAGCAAGCACACTACCAGGACAGAATCAGTGCATACTATTGGTTTGGTTCTTTGTCGCCCAACTCCTTATATCAGTACCCATTCTAGTAAGAAACGTGTTAAGAAAGTATGTATCTTCGAAGCATAGCTTTCGGTACAGACAAAATAATTCTTATCTGGCATTTCTTTAGTTTAATAATAATAATACAACAAACCAGGCAAGGCTGGGTAGAAAAAAGAAAAAAAAACTGGGGAAGCTCGCACTAAGTCGCGCGAGGCTTTAATCGTAGCGAAGCTCCAGGATTTCTTTGTAGGGGGAAGTGAAGGACACCTCACCACGCATTTGTACAAGTTTGAAATTGTTTATTTTCATGTTCCGTCGTCGCTTTACACTTTCTAGTTGTCTTGGTATTTATCGATATCATCGTGTTCCGCATGGCACCATTGCACGGAGTGGGGAAGTGTTCTGCAAGGTCATCCTCGCCAGTGCAGACTTACACCAGTTCTGCCTGCTCATTAAATCGAGGGACCGAAATCTGCAAGTTGTCTCGGTAAGGCGTTGCACACTCGTAACTCGGGGACGCTAGGCGGCCACCGCGAGGCACGCGCTCCCGGCTTGCACGGGAAATCGCCCCTATGGAATGGGGAGGCTGCAAAAATCCAGGCACTTTTTTTGCAACCCTTACAACATCTCCGCTGCTAAAAAATGACGTACAAATTCCCAAGTTGTGACTGTACCCTGCTAGTAATACCAATCACCTACTTTCTTTTCTCGGTACGGTGAAGTACATATTCTTACACCAGTATGTAAGAATTTCTTTCTTTGGTTCTCAAAATTGTTAATACCGCTTTCCCCACAACCTTCTCAGCTCGTTTTTGGACTTTGTTTTAATTCCTAAACTTTGCCACAACGAGATCCCAATCCGACTAGGCCAGTCCCCCGAGTAGGGAAATGGAAGTGTTTTGGCTTGTTGGTTCATACCTCAAACAAAAACAGCGCTCAAGACGGGGCATAAAGAAGGAGGCTACACATACAGGATAACCTAAAGGAGGATAACGCAAAAATGCTGTTTCTCTTCTATACTTTTAATGTTTTTTTTTGTAATCTTTCATGTTTCTGTATTCTTTCCGCCCTTATCTTGGTGTAACCTTTTCGTTTAGATTGCTGAACGGCAAATAAACACTTTGTTGGTAACCCCGAGTGGGTTCTCGGATCCATCCAACCAACCAACCAGTTAGTTTGCATACAATCTTTCCTCGTTAGAGGTGCTAGGCCCTTGGCACCTCGGGTTTTTTGATAAGGGTATTCCGTAAATAAAAGGCCCATTATTAATTACCGATAAGACCTGTTCATACTTTCTCAGCACATCGTTTCACGCTTTATGGGCGGGTGCGCGTGCGAACACACAGACGCACATGCACATGCACATGCACACGCGCATGCAGACGCACACGCACGCAGGCGCACAGACAGACAGACAGACAGACAGACAGACAGACAGACAGACAGACAGACAGGCAGACAGATATTTTAGCTGGGGTCGCCCAAAAAGTCCTAATCATTACAAAAATGATACAAACGCTGTAGGTTACGCGGCCTACCAAGGACGACGAATACGTAGTACACAAAGGTTGTTAACGCTTGTGGGCTCCGAGTCATAATTTTTGTTGCTCTAAACCTTAATAAGGCGCGTCAGAGAAAAGACATTAAAGTATAAAGGGAGCGCATAATGTTTCGCCAATAACCGTACCCAGCGCGACAACTAGACAAGGGAAATGCTGAACGGAAAAGAAAACTGTATGAGAGAGAGAGAGAGAGAGAGAGAGAGAGAGAGAGAGAGAGAGCGTTTACTTCGGCAGAAGTTAGGGAGACTTCATGAGGCGAATCAAACTCGTTTCAATAAAAAGTTTGGTATCGTTACCATAATTGCGACCACACGTGGCTGCAACCGCACATATGGATTTCTGACATAGCGGGTGCTAGCAGGACGACGGGGAAATTCGAAGCCGGCCCAGTCAACCAAAATGAAGGGGGATACACCAAGTTCAGTTGAAGCCATTAGCGGATAGTCATCTCGAGTTCGTGATATCGGTTCATTTTCCCAATGCGCGCGCGGTGAGACCGCACACTGCTACCTGACTTCTATCATCGTGCCATTATAGAAACCGTACGTATGCAAAGCACTGAAACGTTTTTTTGAAGCGCACTCGCGCTTGCATCGCTTTTCTTGCAGTATGATTGTCGGGGAAGCGAACTTTGTTCGGTTCCAATCTGAATAAAACTCAATGGAAGAGGAGAGTGGCTGGAGGGCGCAACTTTCGTTTCGTTTTCAGCTTGCACGAAGGGGAAGCAACACGACGGCGCATCTCTGAAATCCGCAGGTAGGGCTTTTTCATAGTGGCCATCAGGACGGTAACTACCGTAGTTTACTGCTGAAATAGAAATAAATAAATGAGGAAGAAAAAAGGGAGCAACGGCGAGACAAAAAGAAAATGACGATAATAGACAACAAAAATGATTTAACCTACCAGAAAAAAAAAACGCAAAAAGAAAAGATCTGACCGAGAGTTGCTCAGGTAATAGGAAGCCCATGTTCATTCCATCGGGACAACATACTAGACATGAAATATCTTTAGTCTCAATTGGTCAAACTAGTCTTTATGTCGTTACTAGCCTGGGTGTGTTTCTGGTTTGCATATTGAGCTGCTGCAGCTTAACTTCGCAAGTGGCCTGGAATTGTTTGCATTCGGCCGCAGGGCCATCCAGCCGTATTAAGACTCTCCTTGGAAACGCACCCTCAGCCTTTATAAAGGTGTATCCGTACAGTGACGTCGCATCATGATTGACGTTATGGCGTACTGCACATTATGGCGTACTGCACTCCGTCGTGAAACCCTTTTCGGCGTAGCAAAACTTTGTCGTATCGCGTCGTTCCGCTTTGACACATATTCAGCCGTAACGCGACTTTCCGCCGTAGTAGGACGCACCCTTCATTTTCATGATTGTCAACTTCGTCGAGGCGCATGCAGCCTAATTAACGAAGTGCGTGAAGCTGCACGATCCTGTAGAAAACAGTAAGGCATGGGAATGTTTGCGACAGGGAATCTTGCAGTGAGCTTGCGATTGCTCCTTTCTTCACTTCTTATTGTTAATTTCATGCAGTGTTAAAAATCAACCGGACTTTAGCGGATGTATAGGAAGCCTCAATGCCCAACGCAGTGGTTTCAAAATGGGGATATGGGGACCCTAGGGATTCGCGAGGGCATTTCAGGGGTCCGTGAAGCTTTCCCGTAAGCTTTCTGCCAAATAATAAAAATAAAACAGTTCTCGTGCGGGCGTCCGCACCTCAATGGGGGATCACAAGGCAGCTCACTCTATACAGACGCCCAGTGCGCTAAGCCGGTTGCCGCCGGTTATAGCATGTGCTGACGCGTTCCGCTGTGGGAGAAATGTGAAAGCCTGCGCACAAAACGATCCGGACCCGCGAGTCATGTACGAGGAAGACGATGATATAGATGGATATGACAATTACTGCTACTACCGCACTGAAAAGCGACATCATAACATGTAAATACGTAATTTCAAACCTAATGTAATGCGTTTGGTGTGTCCTTCACCGCTTACATAGAAGGAAATCCTCCAGCTTGGCTGTGGTGCAAGCCTTGCGCGACTTAGTTCAAGCTTCGCCAACTTTTTTTGCGCAACAGTCCAGCTATGCGGAAAAGCCAGAAACACAAAAGGCAGCATATAAGGATTGGAGGACTTGTAGCTCCAGGAACAATTTTTTTTACAATATGAAATGCACCGCCATAAAATTCACTTCTAAAAGGCCGAAATTGAACGTGTGTGGGAGATTTTAGCTACATGTGCAAATTGACATTATGATACCGATTAATATAGTTCTCCATCACTTTTGCAAGACCAGACGGGGTCTCTGGACCATTCATTGTTTATAACACTTGCGTAACTAACGTCATTATTGGTGCCGCTCATGCCGGATGTTAACAACAGACATTTATTGCGTGCGCAGTTTATATTTTGTTCAGTTATCTCGTATCTATTTTCTTGAGAAGCTATAAACCAAGATTCAGTAGATCAGGTAGAAAACAAATCCAATGCGGATATTTATTTGACGGAACACTACCACTCCCGGTTATGTGATTAAAGGGGACAGGCGCAAAATTCAAGTTTGTTTTATGTGATAAATTTTGTGTGTTATAACACCTCCAGCGTTTGTCCGGAAGCACTAGGAAATTAATCAATAAAAAAAAAATTAAGTTTAAATTTTGATTCTCCCACTAAATCGTATGTTTTCGGGACGTCTGCAATGACGTCATAAGAACAGGTCTTCAAGCGAAACTAGTGCGCCATCAGTCTCTGCCGCCGACTGCGGAGCCGTGTTGACCGTGTTGAGCTACCATACTGCGCCGGGCCGTCTACTGCCTGTGCTTTGCTGGCGACCGTATTTGCACATGGCTTGTTTTTGTTAAGGTAGAAATAATCGTTTCGTGAAACACGGTGTTAACAAAAGCGAATAGTGTCGTCTGGGACAACCCCAAAGCGCCGCACTGCTGTGCAGCTAAAATAAGCATAGCCAGAGGAGTATCAATAGCAGTACGCATCGCTACTTCTACGTTTACGTGTATTTTCGCAACTTCACGGCTTACTCACTATTCTTACTGCTATAAAAAGAATGTGCCATAAATTTAAGCGTGAACAGCTCGTTCGGCAAGCTTATAAGCGCTGCCTAATTTGTGCTTGCTTTTGCCGGCCTGAGCCAATGGCACAGCTGAGAATATGACATCATAGGTGCTGTTGCGGGAAATGAGGTAGTGGGTCGCATGGCAATCCACTTTTTTCATATTTACTAAGCTTATTTGAGTTAAAAGTGGTATCAGTATGATTCTAACGAGCCAAACTTTCCAATGAACCAAAGTTGTGTTTCTTTCTGCTGGCCTTTCTATGTTTTTCCGTAAGTGTGCCCGAATTTTTTTTTTTTTTTTGAAAAGCAGAAAACCAATCAAATGCGCATTTTTAATTTAAAAAAAAATACCTGTAATCTCGGTTATGTGCTCACGTTTTGCCTTAAATGCGCCCGAGGATTATTTTGTTGAGAAACACCAAACGAGTTGACAGCATTGTTGGCAACAGTTGCGGGCATTTGCAAACACCAGTTCTACTAGCAGGTATAGTTCTTTGTCTCTGTGTTAACTTCTTGCTCTTACTTATTGGTGTAGCCTAAAGGTTTTCCCCCTACGGAACATTCTCCGTGAGCTGCAATCGGCTTCAAAAAAGAAAAGGAAATGAAGGAAGCTGACGCAACCTTCACGACCATAACGGCGGTTTGAGTCCACGGTTGCAGCCGATTTGCTTCTTCAACGACCTTTACTCCATCTTTGTTGCTATAGAGGAAACTCGAAGAAGCAGAACGAACGATCAAACGGAACGCGCACACCTATACTAGGCGCCGCAGGTGCAACGTGTCTCCTATCACATGTTATGCGTCGAGGAGGTGGCGTGATTCCTCCCTCAGAGTCAAAGCGGAGTGAGTGAGCCGCTTTTACGCTCGGGTACTAGCTCAAGGTCGTAGCCGAGAGGGTAAGTCGGCTAACTCTGACTTCGTTTATCTACCAGACACAGTTTGGAATCCTGCCGGTGATGAGGATCTCTTTTATTTATACTGTTACACTGAGTTTTGTGAAACACCGAATGAACGAATTGGTTAAACAGGTTTGTTGCTGAAACAGAAAAGAACGACACCACAAAAGTAACAGACAGGGAATCGACGCACATTACCTGCCAAGGTTCACCGAAAAATGCTTCGCACATAAAAACAAGCGGCAGCTCATGTTCTCATAGTCTGCTTGCAACGGGTGATGAAATGCCCTGCCATGGGCGATAGTTCTCTTCGCATCCGGTTTTCTATAAGGCCCTAGTCGCTAATCATGAATGGTGCCCTCTGTGACCCACAGATCATAGTTTCGTCAAGCTTAGTTACGGCTGAAAGTTAGGCTACTGCTGGTGTTGACTTAGTTGGTGTTGACTAAGTTGGTATTGACTTGGAACCATTTTACCAGCGAAAAAAGACAGGGACCTAAAAAACAGCAAACAGTACAATCACTAGCCCTGGTTGCTTCTTTCGATTTTCCTTGTTTGCTTCGTTCTGGGTCCGTGTCTTTTTTCGCTGGTAAAATGGTTCTGAGTCCAGCTTAGAGATTGGCTGAGACGCAGCGACAATGATACCATCTCAGATATCTAACTACGGCTATTTAACCCTTGCCACCTTTTCAGGAATAGCTTCCACCGTGTACGAGCCTGACCTCATCGCTTCGATTTTATACGATGAATGCCATGGTGGCGATGTCGCAGAGTTGATTTCTAAGGCTAGACACGGCTTTCGTTACCAATTGTGGATATTGCACTTCCGCTCATTAAGGCGTACCAAACGAAACCCCCGCACATAGAAGACTTTGAGGCTCGTTAAACAGCCTGACAGGTAACGCAAATTAATCCGTAAGATTAGATTGCACTGGGTATCACAGCCCTTGGGAAGCCTGATTGGTTTAAGTCCAAAATTAGACTTTTTTGCCTTCTTTCCCTTGATGACATCGTTGTCCCGACGCTAAAATGGCGTCCCTATGCACGAGGGCACAATGCGCGTGAGTTAGCTGGGTTATAAAGCGAGGCAATCGAGTCAAAAGGCAAATGACCCCCTGCAGACACAAGGTAATTCGGAGTAGCCTACGACAGAGCAACGGTATACGATGCCTTAATCGTACACGCCTCCGGTTTATTTTTTTTCGTTTTTTTTAATGCGGCTCTCATCAACAACGTAACAGACTTTCAGTGCCTGTTAGCGTCCAGTAAATAAAGCAGACAAGCTATACGTGCGAATGCCAAAGACTTTAACATAGCGCCCCTCCGGATCAAATCGGGTAACTTCGGGTAACTTCGGGCAAACTCGGGCATTCGTACTTTGCCATCTTCCCTCTTACTTGGGAAATGCTTCACTTGTGCGAATGCACTTTATAAGCGACCCCGAACCTTCCGCCGTCCGCATAGCAACAGCTGCGGGTGCGCGCGCTTTTCGTCTTCCTTAGCAACGGGGGGAGATGGGCGCGCGCTGCCTGGCCGCTGACATGGCACATACCCACGTGGGAGATTGGCCAGGAATAAGTGCGAATGCACTTCTTAAGCGAGCCTGAATCGTCGCGCTCGCATAGCGCCTCCTCTCGCCCCTCGCCTACTCTCCTAAAGCCCCTTTACTACTCTCCAGCTCGCAACACCCTCTCTCGGCGCGCCAGCCAGGCCACTACACTATATAAAAAAAACAGCATCCGGCGCCAGGTTTCGATCTGCGGACTTTCGGCTGCAGCGCGACGCTCTACCGACTAAGCCACAGACGCGACGTTGATATCAGTGTTAGTAACGCGCCATATATCTTTAACGCATTCAAACTACGTTGTCAGCGGCGTGCGTTGGCGACTCAGCGGCGTTATAGCGGCTTGATAACTGCGTGGTGTACACGTGATACTACAAACCCGCTAGTTCTGCATTCTCTCACGTGACTGCGCCTCCTCTCCCTTCACTCCGGTCGGCGCTTCGCAGCTGCGGCGCGCTGCGGTGCGGTGCGCTCCTCCTCTCGAACATACACGTTAATTCACCAAGATTTCCGCAGAGGGACAAACGAGGCGTGTTAAGCCGAACGTGATCACGAGGGGGTGTTAATGTAACTAACGGGCAAAATGCCACCAAACTTCAACAAACTCCCCCTCATAGCATCACCCCGTGCTTCGCACTTCCTCATACTCCCCTTCGGGGAAATGCGGGGGAATTTTTTTGCTTAGCGTTGACGCCACTACATTCGATTTACAGCGTCATTAATGGCCCCACAAAAGCGCTTAAAGCTAAAAGGCTTAGCAAGTGACTGACGGCGTTAGAACACGGCTTGGAAAAGTGTCCCTGCTTGGCCACAACGCGCGTACAAAAGGCTTTGTTGGCCCTCGGCCAACTCTTAGTTTGACGGCCCACGAGGCAGCGACCTTAACTCCTACAACAGGACCATCCATTTCGGTCGTTGTAAGTAATTTCGTTATATTTTAACACTTCGCTGTTTTCGCCTTTTGTTTTCCACTGACAAATCCCGCTAACCGATCTAGTTTTTAAAAGTCCCTAACAGTCACAACGACAATAAATACAGGACAGTGAGGTGCGCGGGAGCAGCAGACCCCAAAGGCGGTTGGTAAGAATGTTTGCGTCGGGCCTAACTCCGTTAGAAGGTTGCATCAAGCCAGTATTTAAGCTGCTTTAGGAAGCATCTCTTCGTGTGCCCGCGTTGCGTGCAACAGAGCGAGGTTTTTCCACCACTACCTGGCTAGGCGTATGCTTTCACAAAAGTTCAGCTGTCGGATGAGCCCAACAAGATGCCAAACAATGTTATTCAGTCAGTAGTGACGTGGTGTTTCTGTACAGAATAAGTTTTGTTGCAGCGAACTTTGGTCCCCAAAAACCCAGAGAGAGAGAGAGAGAGAGAGAGAGAGAGAGAGAGAGAGAGAGAGAGAGAGAGAGAGAGAGAGAGAGAGAGAGAGCCTTTGTTGTAGCAGGAATAACTAGGTCAAGGGGCAGTAGTGGGAGTACAGGAGGCGTTCAAGCAGCAGTTGAATAGAATTACGAGTGCGGTCGAGAGTCGGAAACTGGGCTGTCGCCAATTAAATTACGTAAAACGCACCAGCGGCTTTCCCTCGTTTGTACTGTATTGCGATAAAGCATTTATGTTTTAAGGAGCCCTGAATTTTATAAGTCGGCCTGCATCAGCCGATTGCAGTGCCAACAAAATAAAGATACGGATCCCGGAGGCAGCAGTTCTTCAACTACTACACATAACAGGGCTTCTTTGACGAGTGTCAAGAAGAAAGAATTGATTGATTGATTGTAGGGTTTAACGCGCCGACGCAACGCAGGCGATGAGGCGCGCCGTAGTGGAGGGCTCCGGATTAATTTTGACCACCTGGGGATCTTTAACGTGCGCCGAAATCTCGTACACACGGGCGTTTTTGCTTTTCGCCTCCATCAGAAAAGCGGCCGCCGCGGCCGGGAATCGAACCCGCGACCTCGTGCTCAGCAGCGCAACGCCTTAGCCACTGAGCCACCGCGGCGGGTAAGAAGAAAGAATTACAGCCACGACGTATTTTTCTTGTCTGTCATTACGCATCCACTCACCCAAGCCTCAGCGCTAGCCAGTTTTATTCCGTTGGTACACGGGGACCTTTTAACTGCTTTGCGCACGATTATTGTTTTTCCTACCTTTTATGTTTCGTCAAAGAGGAGCCGTTCCGGTTTCCTAATCATCGACATATTTTTTTTAAGAACGGAGAAGTTCCTGAAGGCGTCGAAACGTGTAACGCCGCTCCGCATATTTTTCGACTGATGAAGTTACAAAGTGTGACATATGCAAGGGCGTGGACGAAATTTGGTTGTACGATTTTATGGAAGGACCAGCAAGACAGGCGTCTTTATAAAAAGTGTTTTTGTGAACATTTTGTTTAATTTAAGTCACATGTACTTCTAAGCTGGTGAACGTTTCCAAACGGAGAGATACAGACAGCGAAAGAGAGAGGAGAATATTGTGAATGAAAGGAAGCAGATATGCGGTGGCGATCTTCGGTGTAACCATGGGAAGAGATTTGTAGAATTCTCTAGTTCCAGGTGTCACAACTATCTTAGCCTTGATTTTGGTCTCGATATTGTACATTGGTGCCCTCAATTCTATCATGCTATAGCTCCGGGCGCAACTGCGGTCAAAACATTTTATGGGGAGCATGCAAGACCTATACCCCTTTTCCTTATTGGCGGCGATATCCACGACAACCAATGTAGAAAATGTCGGGTTATTTACCGCAGGCGACTATAGACGGCTTTATCTTTCACCCCGCTAATCAATAACACGACGTTTACTGTCTGCGCGTACTCTGTCAGACGGCACCAGTGCACGGCTGCTTTCCTCGAGATTTGAGGCATGTTACGCCGCCAGTATGCACCGGAAAGCGAAGAAACAGGACCAGAATAATTAATCTGTTGCTCGCGTTAATGACTGTTTTACTTGTTTTATTTCGTGGCGTTTGCCCGTTTAAATTGGTGAGAAACACAGAAATGCAAAGCTAGAAAGGGAAGAAACTGTTGGTCCTCATATTAAAATGTTTCGAATAAGCGAAACATCGTTTGGTCATCTAGAAAAAGTCTCAAGGTAAACGAAATGTTTCTTTTTAGTTGAAGTAAAACGTCATTGAACCTTTTATGTTGCCTTCGAAATTACCAGCCAGTCGGAAACGTTGGTATTATGACGTCATTGGGATGTACGGATAGTTCTCTTGAGACTTATCCCTCATCTTGTAGTTTGCTGGTTATATCTATTCTTAACACAGTTTGCTTTATAATACCCGATTTAATTATTGAGATGTACATGACCTTCGGAACGAAGGAGAGCTTTATGTTGTCGTTAGAGTGGCTTCGAAGATCATAAAGCCGCCCAAATTATGCCAGAGGCACGTGCACTGAGTTTGCTTGCTGACATTTTTCCAGGCGGTTTTGCAGCTTTGCTTTAAGCCTCAAGACCACGCCCGCGCTCCAACAGTGTCCAATCTTCTCGATATTTATGGCTACGAGCCACTTACTTTATTTAACTACCTAATCCAACGTCGAAAATAAAGCGCAACCGTACCAACATGCGCATTTACACAGCCTATACCGCTTCCTGCAGCTTAGTAGTCCTCAATTCAACTCCTTGTGGGCGGTATCTCTGTTTAATGTTTTTCCAGGCCGGTTCTTATTGTGCAAGCTATGCCATTCCTTAAGCACATTTTGTCGTATCGATAGATTCCAGGCGTAAAAGTCCTCCTCGGGGAATTCTCAAGGAAAACTTGGAACCAGTCTTCGCTGCCCCCTTTCGAGTCTTTTTTGTTGTTGTTGTTGTTGTATTCAACGCTCGCCTTAGCCAACTTTTTTGTGCAACGCTAATACTGCAGAACAAACAAAGAGAATGGACAGGATAATAAGGAGGTTGGAAGGTAGAATACGAAGTTCGTATCACGGGGGAAGCCACGCAACGGCCATGTACATGCGGCGTTGCTTCCCGCGAGCTTTACAACGCACAAGGGAACTCCGTTCTCCCTTTGCGCCGCAGAATTTACTACCGATTTATTACAAACCGCTCCGTGCACCGTTCGGTTCTTCTTGACGCTAAAATTTTACTTTTCTGGTTTCATTTAATTTTTGCCATGCTATAAATTGAGGTAGGCTCCAGGCTGCATGGAGGGAACGGCACTTCAGGTCCTCTAAACAATGTTTGGAGCAGAGTTTAGGGGCAGAAAAAAAAAAAAACTCAAACAGATTTTATTTTCCGGTGCGACGTCCTCTATATTTTTTTATAAGCTGTACTGAGATCAGGTGCGCCATATGAAATGTATTTATCGAGTAAATTTGCAATAAAAGAAATTCATTTTTTATTTATTTGCGTTTATGTATTCTGATGGTGGCATTTTACGTGTTAAGTCAAATCTCACAGGTCTGAACCTTTTTCTTAAAGCCTTCTCTTTAAACCTGAAATGACACAATTTTTGTCGAGTTTCTCGTAGGGTGGTTTGCTTTCAAATGAGTAAGAAACTCTTGTCTTGCCAGAATCAATTTTTGCTAGTAGTGCAGGCGTTGAGTTGAAAAACCAGCGTAGCTAGATGGGACGTGCCACAGTCTGAAATAAACATCGAGAAAATTGATGGTCCATTCATCGGTTAGTTGAGTCCAAGAAGCGATATCATACTTAACTTTCCGAAATTATAGCTACTTCCCTGCGTCTCCGAGTTTAGTTTTTTTTGCATCGTACAGGGCACCGTAGATGACGCTTTTCTTGATACTGCAACCAAGCGACGCGTAGAGCCCTGGCTACGTCTGAACCTGCGTTGAGCAGCACAGGACTTGACTGGTAGATGTAAGCGGCTGTAGGCGTAAATCCTACACCATCACCACTGCCGCAAACTTCCACATCTTCATCATCTTCATCACCGTTGTCATCATAATCATATTCATCGTATTTGTTGCTTTTTTAATCCGAAAGTGTCTTAGTCCGGGATTCACAAACATTTGTGTGACGGCATATACGTCACGGAAATGACGCCAGTACAACGAAGCAAGCGGCCTGCAGAGGGTGCACCCCTGCACACAGGGTCATCTTGCAGAGAAGCAACCTTTATAACTAAAGAGTACGGCATTTTTAGGGTTGTTCGTTTTCGGGTTTTATATTTTAACACGAAACTGTTTTATGCCGGGATACACCAAGATTTCACTGACGTCATATCCGTCACGGAAATGACGCCAGTACATCTTTGCCGAAGCGACCCGCCAGCAGGACGTCACTCGCCAAGCACACCCACAAGAGAGCCGCTGACCCGCAAATCGTGCTCAGCTGCAGATTTCGCTGCAGCTGAGCCCGATTTGCGGGTCCGTGTCCTTTCATGTCCTTTCGTGTTTTCCGATTTCTATGACAGCGGAGTCAGCCACAATTTCTTCCAAATTTGACATTCATCTGGCGTAGCATGCTAGGCACGTTCGTTCGCCATTGAAAGAATGTAAAAAAAAATCTGACGACAACAAGAACAACAACAATAACAACAAGAGAAGGAAAAAAAAGAAAAAAAAAGTGTACTGAACAGATAAATCAGTCAATACAGGACCCGATGGAAAATGCGAGCCCAATATAAATAGTCATGCCTTGCGTACAAACCATATACAAAAGAAAATGTACACCGACGGATGTACTAAATCACTCAATACATATAGATTACCTTCATAATATAGGCATACAGATTTACAATACTCTGTAATATATATAGAGTGCACTATACATGTAGAATTATACAAATCATTCAATACACGACCGAAAGGAAATATGAGCTGGTTATAAATCGCCATGCCTAGTGTACACCGACGTATTCACTATAGCTAGCACACATAGGCATACGCAAGCTATTATATTGTGTCAATGTAATTATTTGCAAGAAAGGTACGTATTGCATTGAAAGTGTTGCTTTCCAGCTGAAAGTTAAGTTTTTGTAAAGCATTTAGTAGCCTTGGAAGCCTGTTTCCTAGCATATGTCGCCCACATGTTGTTCTACAAGTTTTAACCTTCCAAATTTCGCAGTTTCGCGTTTTATAAGGCTGAGAATTTATTTTAAGGTTGGCGAGTTCAGTCAAGAATACATGTTTCCTCTTTATTTCTTGTTTATAGGCTTTCGTTAATCTAAAGTTGTACATCTTCTCAAAATGCATTACATTGTACTTTTTAAACAACGGGTAGGTGTGATGATGTGAAGGCACGTCCTCTACAGCACGTAGAAACCTTTTTTGTAGAGAATACATGTTTTTGTGTTTTCTTGGCTAGTGGATGCCCAAACTAGATGACAATAGTTTATTCTTGAGGAAAATAAAGAGTTGTAACTTAATATGTCTCGGAAGGATCAGGCGATTCCGGTAAACTAGCCCCACTATTTGAGATAACTTGCTTGATATTGTGTCGATGTGCTCGTTCCAAGATAGGTTATCCTGGAAGACCACTCCTAGTGTTTTAATGTTGGGTACAATATCAACCGGGGTGGAATTCAGCAGTATTTGTTGCGTTAATGTTACCTTCTTATTTTTACTTCTGAATATTACAGATTTGGTTTTGCTCGTGTTTATTTTAAGGTGTTTTTTCTCAGTCCAGCTATTTAGATTTTATAATACAAAATTTGCTTCGTCAACTAATTCGTCCGCTGAATTTCCTCGTAAAAATATGCTGGTGTCATGAGCATCAATAATAAATTCAGCACTAGGGCTAATGCTGACCACGTCATTATTATCGATATTAAAAAGAAATGGTCCCAAGATGCTCCCCTGTGATACACCAGAAGATAAAGGCAGTAGATCGAAAAAACAGTCGTCGATATGAACTATTTGTTTGCGGTGTTCCAGATAAGACGTAATTAGGTGCGGGGCATTCCCTCGAAAGCCATAACGGTCAAGCTTTTTAATTAGAATTTGGTGATTTATGTGATCGAAAGCCTTATAGTAATCAATAAACAGCCCAAGAACCAACTCTCCTTCTTCAAGCGCCGCCAAAATTGACTCTTTTTTTAAGGATTTTAGGTGCCCATAGCGTACAAACGCCATTCCATCTTGCCTTTTCTGGCCGCCTCATTACGAGACCGGAGGCAAATGCACGCATGGGTTTGTGAAACTGGAAATAAATAATAATAAAAAAGAAAAGCGATAACAGCCGATGAGATGTCAGCTTGACGGAGCGGCAGGCCCCCCCTCCCCTACTGGCCGTTTGAACAGCATTTAGAAACGTTGTCCGAAAATCTAACAATACTGTTGTTTGTTACAGTAATAGGGTTTCTTGAAAATCATTTAAAATAGTGACACAGGAACATCATTAATATACAGTAGAAAATCACTAAAATACAGTGACGCGGGAAAAACAACAGCAGAAAGAGTGGGCTCCATGATTGCTATAAAAGAGCATTAAACACAACGGAAAGACATATATTTGCTGCTCTCGTCAGTGGCAGCCTCGGCACATAAAAATTCAAGGAAGCTCTACAAGAAAAAAACCATCAAACACACATAAAAAATAAACCAACCAAAAACAAAATTCTCAGGAGGAGATAAAAAAGTTGCGCAGATTCTTAAAGGGCATGCCTTCTGTGTTTCTAGAAAGAAATGTGTGGAGCATTCTTGGTAGTCGGTTCTCGAGCATTTATTGCCCGTAAGATGTCCTGTATGTCAAAACGCTCCGATGTTCTGTGTGTCGCGTGTTGTCCACAGTATCATTTGGTTTTAATTTTGCCAGCTGTTTAAGGAAAGATCTGCCCATTTTTATTTCTTGTTTATAAACATTACAAAGACTGGTAGAGTATTGTGGTTACGGGCATTACACTGTATTTTTCGAAAAAAGGTTGTGTGCGGTGATGGAAAGAAATGTTTTCGAGCATGTTTTCGAGCATTTAGTGGGAAAAGATCGCTGCCACATGAAACAAAAAGAGACGAACCGAGGGGAAAAAAACGCTTCCCATCGTCAGAATAAAACCTCGGTCCCTCGCGTTGTGAAACGGTCTTCTATGGGGTTGCGTTCGTGGCGTCATCTCTTGCGTGCTGTTGTCCTCGCCGGTTATCGGCGTTCGAGTTCGGCGTTCGAAGTGCGGGGTTCACGCTGCAGACGCTAAGTTCGCGAAACCGGTTGCCGCGGGTTCTAGCGCGTGCTAACGCGGTCCACTTTGGGAAAGATCTTCAAGCCTGCGCACAAAACGGTCAGGGCCTGCCATTCATAGAGACCTTTCAGCGGCAAATTCAGAAATCCATGTGAGGTGCTACAGCCGGGCCTCCGCCGAAGGGAGACGGTCCACCAGCTCTGCGGTTTCCCCAGCCTTGCACCACTGGTGCAAGCTGAACCGTTTTGTTCTGCTATAGAACACTCTTGGTGCTAGCGCACTGAAAAGAGCCGGAGTCTAGAGAAACGCGAGCGGGTGTGGTGCGTTTTAATGGGAACGGAATAAATGGTCTATTGCGTGTAAAAGCCGGAGTCTAAGTCGGAAGTTGAGAAACGGCTATAGCGTGACTTCGAAGCGTGTCATGGCCCAAGTTTCACATTAATAAAAACACAACTAAAGGACCGCGCTTCTAGGCAACGCCAGGGCCTGCTCTAAGCCACGTGGAAAACGGAGATTGCAGATGTGACTGCGAGGACAGGGGTGTAGCCAGTGCTGGTCCCAGTGAACCCACCAATCGGAGCAACAGTTCCTATAATTCGCAACGCGAATCTGGGAAGATCACTTAACGGTGTTAGGCATCAATGCGTTCGTATCCTCAACTCACAAGGAAGGCTCTGGATTTCCTGGAGCTTTTCTTTTTTTGATACTGTTCCAACTTGAGCAATCAGCCTTAAAAAGGAAAAACTGATAACCTGATCATGTGGAAGCAACAACCCCAGCATATTGTTTCTTCTGTCTCACTGGTTTTTGCTGAGACGTAAAAACAACGTTTCTTAGAAGTTTCCTGATTGACCAACGTTTAACGCTATGCAAGTCTATCTTATTGATAAACCAGGAGCGATGTTGGATGGGGCTGTCGAAGTAGTCGCGACAAAGGCGGATTTGGTCGATGCTGACGTCACGGATGGCATTTCCGTACTCTCTCCTGACAATATCCCCGACTCTTCGCAGCACTCTTGGGCATGACCTTGCTGCTGTGTTTGCACAGACAACTCGACATGGGGGGCGTGTGTACCCGTACGGCATATCTCAAAGCATACAGTTAAGCATGGCGGCTGTTCACACCAAAATGGCTATAAAAGCTTCCCTATTGACGCGTCTATTTTGATTTGCGTGTTGTTTTTGGCGTTAAGCACGATAAGAAATCAGCGTAACTCGTGCGAAGGCCCGCGGGAAAATATTGACTTACACTTAGAAGTTCTTGCGTCCACGGACTTCAGCCACTTTTATTTTATGCCCTTTCTCTTGCGGGGGAGCTATTTTCGGCTTTAGACCTCGTCTCTGGTGGTAGAGAGTTGACAAAGGCAGGAAAATAATGGGCCCCGAAGTGACGCTCTGAATCACTGTCGATATATAGTGGTTGTGAGTTCTCGAACTTCTCCCAATCTTCGAATCGTGTTCCCAAAGTTCTATTGGTTTAAACTAATTTTTGTAACTCATCTTTTCACCTACATTGCCTTCTGCTCTGTTTGGAAAATTTGGTGTTGTACAACGCGTATTTAGAGTGAGCGAGCAAGCGAGCTAAACAGCGAGTGAGCAAGCAAGCTCAACGCTAGACGGCACTTTGGTTATGAGCGAGCGCATACTCGCAAAGTTTGGACCTGCGGTCACCAAGTGCAGAAAAACACTCAGTGTAGACCCATAACATCCTTCCTTACAAAAATGGTCCTGTATAGGCGAGATCACGTCCCCATTTGTAAAATAAGGGGTCCTCTTTTGTTGTCAGACGGCCGAGCAAAAAATGAGATGCTCAGTATACATGTGAACTGGTGCGTTTGTGTAGGTGCATTTGTGAGTTTCCTTATGTTGATAGATAAGCGCACGTCTTCAACCTTGCGCATATTTCTTTATTGTTGACTCAGTTCAGTACCTCCTTGCCCATTCTTAACAGCTGCAGATTGACAAAATGACACTCGGCGCCAAGAGTTTTCGCGTTTTCTCGGAAGTTAAGTCTTAATACGATAAAAATATAAGAATGCGATGTCAAGCAGAAAAAAAAAACAAGATACGAAATGGAGATTCCGAGAAAGCTAGTAATAAAAGAGTTCCAAACTGGGAGGTCTAAGTGAATTCATCGATTCCTTCGCTAAACAAGTGCGAGCAAATTATTAACAGGCCAGCCGGGTCTTCACGGATAGCTTACAATCTAATGGGCGTTTATTCACGGTACATAACATCAAATCCAAATTAGGTACTCTAAAAGCCGGTCTTATGCGAGAAGATGTGTCCTTAGTGACGAGTGAATTATTTCCTAGTTTTGCATGAGGGGAGATAGTTTTGCTGCGGTGTGCCGCCATTATACATCCAGCATTATTGTACGATAGTTCGCCATGTTCCTGTGGTAACAGTTTTATGCAGCCTGGTACCTTGTTAATATCCAGAATATTTACGCAAGGTTTGCGGTGCCAGCGTTAAAAGAACAGATAAGAATGGTATACAAATTCGCTCTTCTCTATGGGGCAATAACATCTATAGGGGTAAAATACGCCTTATGTTGAGCTCTCGAACATCACAGGGAGAAAAATGTGCACGCGAAATGCTTTTCCGTACACTCAAAAATCGTGTCAAAGGAGTAATGATCGGGAAGTGCCTTCGGGCTAAAAATTCGCCGTGAATTTCGTCCCACCCGTTTAAATAAGGAATGACTCGCTGTGAGCAACCTTAAGATCGGCGCAGGACCGCACCAAACGACCTGGTTGCAAAATTGTTTTAGGTGAGCTTCATGGCCGCGTATCCATGCGAGCTCTCATTTTTCGTCCAACCGCGTTTAAGCATTTAACCGCATAAAAATTCCATCGGAGTAACCAAATAATGTTAGTATAAGATACATTATTCTGCCAGCTTTCTAAGAACGGCCCCATTTCTCCGCAACTGTTTTTTTTTTCGACTTTTCTGATGAACATCGTACGGGGGCGAGATTCTAAAAACAATAGTCTTCTTTCTCCAGCACCCTCAGGTTGCAAAATTGCCATTTGCTGTACATGCATTTTTTATTATGACGGGAATCATCCAAGTAGGGTACTATCCCAGCACCCCAGGCACCAAAGCTCCAACAAGGTTTGCATTCTCTCTGGAACAATGGAAACGCACCCACTAAGTTATAAATCCTCTATTCTGTCTTTTTTTATACTTTTCCCAGGTCTGAGAAATACCTCAATTACTGTTTCAACTTTATAGTCAGTCTTTGCGCGCAAATCCAAATGAAAAATGTGATAAAGATGAATATATATCCACTTTCAAGGTTAGTGTCACCACGAGCAAAAACAATTAGCCTTTTTGTTTGTGAGGCACACAAATCAGGCTGAAAAATGGTTACTAAAGGTTTAAATTATTTTGACTATTAAGGGGGCCAATGGCGTGCATAGAACGTAACCCACAGAGTTCTTTTGCATCGTTACCAGTCATTTTGTTGCTCGGGAAACATTGGCAGTACTTCACTGTTTACGCTACCAAGCGGCCGTTAATTTTGTTACGAAACGCTCGCCAGTAATCATTAATTACACATGCTTGTCAGTTGAGAGAACGATTCTTTAAACCAAATTTTTGTTGTCGTTCAATCGAGATTTCGACAAGCGCCTTGGAAAACCAAAGGTGGTTGTTTGATTACGTTGCTTCTTGCATTATGTTGGCTTGTTTCAGCTAAGGATGCTCGTTAAAGGCCAACTGCACTCAAAATTTCGACCGCGCGAAATCACTGTTCCTGCATAGTATGACTAAAAAGACCGCGATGTACGAGGTATGACGCCTAAAATGTGCGTAATTACGCGGCAAGCGACCAGCATAAATCGACAATTTTGAAAACAAAACTGGGCAAAACGCGGCCATTACGGGCAGGCGGAAATGACGTATCAGCCGTCGGAAGGAAGGAAGGAAGGAAGGAAGGAAGGAAGGAAGGAAGGAAGGAAGGAAGGAAGGAAGGAAGGAAGGAAGGAAGGAATACGTTTTTTCGTCCATCGGGATCAGGTGTTGGGGGTGGAGGAGGCCCACAGGGCCGCCGAGACCGCCAGGGCCCGGGAGGTGGTCAGGACTTGGCCTGACTCCCCCGGGTCACGCAACATCTGCTCCCAGTGGTGAGGGGAGGGAATGGGGGGGGGTTACGGGTCTGCGGGGCATTCGCAGAGGGAATGGTAGTGAGTGTCGAGTGCCCCGCAAGATGGACAGGTAGGGTCAGTAAAGAGGTGTGGATGACTGTGTATTAATTGTGTTCTGTGTGGGAAGGTGTGTGTTTGTAGGATGCGCAGCATGTTGCCCGCCTCCGGGTAGAGGTGTGGGTGCGGGGGTGGGTATCGGCGGCAGAGAAGGCGGTAGTGCAGGGAAATATCCCTGTATTGCAGGATGGAGGCTGGCTTGCCTGCAGGGGCATCGCGTGTAGGCGTAGTGAAAATGGCGACCCGGTCAATTAGTTCGCGAGCACGTACGTGCACCACTTCATTAGCGCCTACACCTGTGTGGGCTAGTGTCCACAGCAGGGTCACGATGTCGGATGGAGGATTTTTGGAGAGAATTTTAAGTGCGAATGCACTTCTTAAGCGAGCCTGAAGCGTCCGCCGCCGTCCGCATAGCAACAGCTGCGGGTGCGCGCGCTCCTCGTCTTCCTTGGCAACGGGGGGAGATGGGCGTGCGCTGCCTGGCCGCTGACATGGCACATACCCACGTGGGGGATTGGCCAGGAATCTTCTCGTCTTCCTTGGCAACGGGGGGAGATGGGCGCGGGCTGCCTGGCCGCTGACATGGCACATACCCACGTGGGGGATTGGCCAAGAATCGGGCGTGAGAAGGGCTAATGCACCCGCTTAAAGGAGTACTGACACGAAATTTCAAAGCTGAGATCCGCTCTAGCAATCAAGTACAACGACAACACAAATAGGTGTCTGTGAATAAATGCATCTTTCTTTCTTTGTAGTTGTGTGTGTGTGTGTGATCTCTCTTTCGCGAACATTACCAAACCGCGCAAATTCAACTCGTGCATTCGCACTTTCACATTCTTCCCCTCGGGGAAATGCGGGGAATTTTTTAATGCCATGGGAGAGATGTTACCGCGAATAAAATTTCGGATGGCCTGCTGACAGTCAGAGAGGACGAATTGGGGGGTGGGGCGCTGGGTGAGCGCGAGGGCAATGGCTGCCTCCGCCGCCGTGGTTGTGTTGCTAGTTAGGATGGTAGCCGCTGTGACGTTTGGTGATGTGTGTTGGCTAACAACAGCTACACAATGTGCAGGTTTGTGAGGGTAGGGGGTAGCATCAGTGTATAGTGTGCATGGTGATGGTGGGTATAGTTTGGCGCGGGCGTTGGCTCGTGCTAGTTGGCGCAAGCGGCCAGACGGCCTGATCTAACGGCGCGAGCTGTGCGGACCGGCCGACGCGGCCGGCTCGGCCAGCCAAAAGGAGAGTGTCAGCGCTTGCTTGCGGGGGTGTGGGAGGCGCGCGGAAAAGCGAGCGCTTGTCCCGCAAGCACGACTATTCGTGCGCTCCGACAGCAGCACACCGCGTAGGCATGATGTCGCGACGTGGTCACAGAACAGGGAGGATTCGAACTCGAAAAGGAGAACTCGAAAAGGAGAGTGGCGTACCTGTTAACGAAGGCTCTTCGGAGCCATGAAAGCCAGGCGTACCGCCGCGAAATACGAGTTTCCTGGATTCTCCCGCTGCGAGGCAGGCCGATCGGCCTGGACGGCTGGCATGTCCCTTCCGCTAAATGGCTGTTTGCGCGACACGCCAGCAGGTGCTTTGTCGTCCGCAAGGGCGTTATTTTGGGTGCCTTAAACTGAATAACCACGCATTGCACAGTGCTACCGGTCGCGTCGCAGTAGTACTCATGGTACCTACTACACATTTCGAAGGCAATTAGCCAGGGTGTAATTTGACTGCAGTTGTCTTTAAGACTCCTCAATTGGATTGGATTGGAGTAAACTTTATTTGTGCCTGCAGATCGGCGTTTTTGTGCGCCGTGACGCGGGCCCGGCGTCGTCCTAGGGGTTAGCCGTTACTCGGCCCGAGCCATCCGCTCGCCGTTGACGGCTCGCGAGTCTCGTGCCTTTCGAGCGCCCTCAGGACCTGCTGGACGGCCCAAAGTTGATGTTCGCGGTCGTAGCTCTTCGCGGCTTCTTCCAGCCGCGGCGGGATTTTTCTCCATGCCGCTTCCTCCGGTTGTTTTGAGCAGTCCCACAGGATATGGTACTGGTCGGCCGTCTCCCTACGGCACACCTTGCACCTGTCGGTCGGGTACGCTTCAGGGTACATACGGTGCAACAAGGCCGGGGTGGGTAGCGACCCGGTCTGTAGCTGTCTTAGAAGTACGGCCTCCGCCCGGCTCAGCCCCGGGTGCGGGGGTGGGAGAACTCTGCGAGCCAGGCGGTAGGCCTTCGTGATCTCGCCGTAGTTCAAGGAATATTTCAGTTTGTAGGTAGTTACGTTTTTCTAACAGTATGTGCTTCAGTTAAAATTAAGCTTTCCTGCTTTCGATTTTTAAAGCAAGACGATGGCGTATGGGCGGTGTATGAAAAAAATTAGTTCCCTTCGACTCTGTGAAGAAGGATGACCTGCAAAGCTGGACGCAGTCCACGGAGTGCACGAAAGAAAACACGTTTATCGCGATTTGCGATGAAGCATACTTCCTAGCCAATTAGCTGAATGAACCTCTGAAGGATGCAAGCATTGTTCTTGCAGATAAACACGGAGCTGCCGGTGTCCCTCCCGCGTCGTAAGCATTTTCCTGTTTGTGTAACGCCGGGGTCAGACTGTTGCCGCAACTGTCGTAATAGCTTTAAAGAATGACGTCATTTCACGTCTCAGCCAACCAAACTGCGTGACATGCCGTTTCTTTACGTCCATAGAACACGATACGGCTTTTGCGTCGGTAGTCTGAACATAGCCTAACACACAAACCCTAATCGCTCTACTACTAAGGACTCCGGGCAGGTCCCATTGGGCCGTTTAACGTCCGCGTTTAAACCTCGCACCCGCACAACGGACATGCCTTCACCCCGGGTTGTCGGAGTGGCGCTGGCTACCACCCCCAAAGCGCAGGGAACAAAAGTACCTTAACCCCAGAAAGTGGATGGAAAAATGGCCCCGGCGGTAGCGTAGTGGTCATCGCACCAGACGCGTATTCTGGAGGTCGTGGGTTCGGATCCCACCCGGTGGGAATTTCTTCTCCACTTTCTTTCTGCCTTTCCAGATTTTTGAACTATTTCTATCAGCTACAACAATCTTCCCTTTGCTTTCCGAGGTTTTCTTGACTGCCAAGCCTTATTTCTGTCTTAATTAAATGAGCCCCTCATTTCCCATTCTGATTCGCTAACTGCATAGCGAGGGCCTTTGTTTTGGCAGTCTTGGTGCCATACGGAACTTAAGAGGGTTCAACGCTGGTCGACCGCTCTCGACATGTCGTAGACACTCGAGTCACGGCTCGGGGGTTAAAAAGAAGGTCCCCTTCACCTCGAGTAGTCCGATTGGCGCTGGATACCACCCCCAAGCGCAGGAAACAAAAATACCTTAACATAAATACCCCAGAAACTGTAGTGGAAAATAGCCCCGCCGGTAGCGTAGTGGTCATCGCACCAGACGCGTATTCTGGAGGTCGCGGGTTCGGATTCCACCCGGCGGGCATTTTTTCTCCACTTTCTTTTTGTCTTTCCAAATTCTTTATTTGTTTTTATGATATACCACATATATATATATATATATATATATATATATATATATATATATATGGCCTGTCTCAGGTGGAAACGTCTCCGAAGAGCGTACTTCTACTTTGTATATATATATATATATATATATATATATATATATATATATATATATAAGCAAATATCTGTAAGTATCTGTAATAAGCATAGGCAACATAAAAACAGTTGTCTTGTCCATAAATTCTTTTGCTTCTTTTGCGACATCTTTCGAAATGCTACCTTTGTAGCTGTAATAACATTAGATGCACGAAAAATTCTTCGTGAGCACGGAACCCGGACTTTCTGGAATAGATATGTGTCAATGCAGAAAATAAATACTGATGAAATTCTGATACTACAATATAGAATGAAGACACGGCGTGAACTGTGCAGCTGAAGCGTTGCGTTATTTATGCGAGATTGATCATCACAACAGTGTCGTTTGAAATGCATTTAGTATACGGCAAATAATTTTGTACACCAAGGATGAGCTTTGCACTGTCGTAAAGTTTCCGATAAGCGGTCGCTGAAACCGTTTCAATATTTCTATATCAGGTGTATTGTGAGGGAATGTATTGAAGTAGTTCAAACCTTTCTGGAATGTTCTAACCTGCGTGGTGGGTTTGTATACTTGACGCTTTTGATATAGATATTCTATCATAGTTGCAGCCACTGCTTGCTCAAAAAAAGCCCTACACTCCCACGCTAATGCTGTCGTCAGTCAGCCAGGTTCCTGAGTTTTTAACACGTTTTCAATATTGATTGTTTGTTGTTCCTTTCTGACTGTGTATGGAACGCACCAACCAAAGTTAAATTACCCGAGCAGTGCGCGATTGCCCTTATCTTTATTTTAGAACCGAAGTGTGCACAAAGACGTCTTCAGAATGACATAAAATATTTAAATTGGTCGATTTTCTGCACATGTATCAATTGCACGGAAATAATTCAGGAACTGGGCAGACTAACCAACTATGAATGCTTGCCCATGGACCCATTTCACCCGATTGGCCTGAATAATCATGAGCCTATTTCGCCTAAACAATAACTCCCCAAGGCCTAATGGCGCTGGCGCAAGAACAATGACGTCAAAAATTCTTTTGACAGCGTCAGGTGAAATAAAATCCTTCAAAGCTACTTCTGGTGCTTCATTTCGCACAGACAACTGTAGCCACTAAGAAATAGTCCTTTTCTTTGACACACTGCGAGGCGTAGAAATAATTTTGTTTCCTTTGTGACAGTTCATTCATGACCGATTGATTGATTGATTGATTGATTGATTGATTGATTGATTGATTGATTGATTGATTGATTGATTGATTGATTGATTGATTGATTGATTGATTGATTGATTGATTGATTGATTGATTGATTGATTGATTGATTGTGAGGTTAAATGCGCCGACACTTCTCAGGCGATGAGGCGAGCCGTAGTGGAGGGCGCGAGATTAATTTTGGCCACCTGGGAATCTTTAACGTGCGCTCAAATCTCGAACACAGGGGCATTTTCCTTTGCGCCCCCATCAGAAAAGCGGCCGTGGCGGCCGGGAATCAAAGCCGCGTCTTTGGGATCAGAAGCACAACGCCTTAGCCGCTGGAGCTGGTCACCTCGGTGGATTATTCATGAGCAGTAATCAAGGGATATCTGAGCAACCGCACCTACCTACTAAATGTTGCTCTATATTTCTTGTTACAAGTGGTAGGCCAAGACAGCAAGGATTTGGTTGGGCGACCGTTTAATCAAAAGGTTGTCAATCTCTACTCAAAAGACGTAAACAAAGTTGCAAGCCCCTTTTATTTCTTGAAACATCTCATAGACGACAAAGCAGCATCCGCGCATTTTTGTTCAGGCGTAGACATTTTTGTCGTGATACGCGTACAAGCAGGACAACTCTGCGTGGGGATTTACTTACCTCTTTATATTCTGCGCTCTTCGTTTTTGCTGCGTCATGGGGTGTGCGTCAAGGGGTGCATATGTATATGATCCAAAAGTCACAGTTCAAATTTGTGGAGTCTGACATTGAATTTAAATGATAGCCAAAAAAGCTACACAAAACACCTTAAGTTTAATAATCAACGAAATACTTGAAACCAACAAAAAGGCTAGAAGAAAAGTGCTCGTGGAATGGTTCACATGATTACTGGATACTTGAAAGTCGGAACATTTTTCAGCGTAAACTCCGAGGGTGGGCTCCGCAGCAAAGACTTGTTTTTCAGAATCACAGCAAGTTCCGTGCTCAGAGACTTGTATACGAGTACCGCAGCGACAGCGACAGCGCTATAACTTACCTCTCTGTAAAACTAACGTCTTGTGTGCGTAGGCTCCCAAACAATAAGTGACGCTGCGACGTATCGACCACCCAATTGTTTCGTGTGAGAGGTTGGTGGGTTACACAGAAAACTACTTTGAGGCTCATTTTGTACAAAATTTATTGCCTTCTTTCTTTGTCCATGTGTAAAGAATAAGTCACCATGGTCCAGACAGTCTAGGCCTAACAGTGTTCACGGTGCGCTCGGCGTTATGTACTCCAACTACTCTGGCTTGAATATATAAATTCCCGCATGATTTTTTGATACACTGCACAGAACAAAAGCTGCTACCAATGCGATAAGAAAAAACTGTAGAATAGAGTTACTTCATGGGGAGGGAAAAATGTCGACAAAAGTTAAAAACAAGACATATTTGTTTTCATTGAAGTAATTTGCAGATTGGAAAAATTACAAAGCCTGACATGTGGTTGCTAACATTTCTTGCCGAGGTGGAGGCAGCGCATAGGTCAGTTTTGCAACCACATGTCAGTGCTTAATCGCAGTCGGCTCATATAAAGAGTAGCTTAGGGAAGTTCACAAAAATTCCGCATTACGACAATTTATTTGCTCGCATTTTTTTTAAGTTGAACATTTTTCCCCCAAAAAGCGCGAAAAGGTGTTGATAAGAACATTAAACATTGCAATCATATTAAAGACAGTCATCTCGTAGTGTACCTTGTTTTTAAACAACAATGTTTAATTTCGAAACAAAAGTTAGTTCTTCTTCGTGGGTAATCAACAAAACACGGTTAATAGCTACCACGCGAAAAGTCTATATTCGACCTGTCCCGATTCGGGATTGACATCCACCCAAATGGAAGCCAGCACCCGATCCTTCAACAGTCTTTATTCGCTATATTTTATAATGGTTTGAGGGTCGGTGGTGCACAGGCCAAATAATCGCTAACCGGAACGCTGAAAAATACTGTAGGGGCACATGTCGGCAAAGGTACCAGTACGATCACTATGAACTTTCCCACGAAAAGGGAATTTCGGCTGGCTGGGTGTCAAGCAACACATTTTTTCTGATGGTGCGAACCGGTTCAACGTCGAGCTTGGTGGGGATTTCCGTACTATAGGTTATGAAATCGTTTGCAGTCCTGTCGGGACGCTTCTGAATACGTCTACGGCGTTAGTATGCTGCATGAAAAGTATTTGCTTAAAATATGGTAATGTTTTTTTTTTCTTGACTGTGATCACACGCATCACCATTCAGCGTATATGGCAGCTTCCTTCTACGTACCTCGATACACACAAATGCGCTTTAACAGGCATGCAAAACGGCATTTTCCGTTGCGCATTTTCTAATTTACTAAGTAAAATACTACAGCGCAGATTCCTAAACTGTTTACTTGGAAGACGGCTCAAGATTAACCACCATCTTATGTGACGCCAAGCGCCCCTATACCACTGAAAGCACATCATACGACACATCGCTAATAATCACCCTGGTGTTACGAATGAATGCATTGCTGACCATGACTAGACATATTGAAGTGGTAATGAAATTACACCTGTTTATAAGAGCCGCGAACATGTCTCGTGCGTGCAGTTTGAGGAAAATTGCTATTTCGCGATCTTGCGGTGTTCTTGTCTCAGGCTTAGAGCTTGCCGGAAACAACTGCTACAGTAATGTTCAGAATGCTTGATTTGAAGATACCGTAAATACTCTGATATAATTAATGGTACAGTTGTTCAGCAACCATCAAGAAGAAATGATTCATAGCAAAGTTGCAGTCACAGAACAAATCAAATGAACAATTTTGACATTTCGGATTCAATACAGAATCCTTGATCACAATGAGACGAGGCAAGACGTTTGAACGATTGCAGTGATGACATATGCTTATATTCTGTGCTTGTAAGCACAAGCCGAAATTTAAAGGTCATAGTAAAACTAAATGTGTTTTTATGGCACAAACAACGCTGTCTTAAGGGAAATAGTCGTGCCAGCCTTGCCTGAAAAATTTGGTTTATGCTGCTGAAATTATAACTTTATTATTATTAGGGTTTCAGCAGCAATGTTGAACATGAAGTTGATTTTTTTCACAAATTCATAGCCCCTGGAACACTCTACTGAATTATTGATCGATCAAATCGAAAATCAATTGTGCTAATTAATTAAGCACATAACCTGGAATGGCAGAGTTCAAAAATAATTTCGTCTAAGACCAAGTGGGGGGACCCGTAATCTCATACGTTACTTAGCACAGGGCTGCAAGACGGCTTTATTGGTTCAAAGAAGCTGCTTTGCCTAGAAGATGTTACCTCGGTAATGAGCGTAAACGGTTCTCACTTGCCTTTTTAAGTTAAATGGATTACGATCGATCCTAAGGACAACAATTAACGGTGATATGTAACGTTTGGTATTCCAAGTAATTGTAAGGGAAGGGATTCGCGACGGAGATATGTAAAGAATTGTCACGCCTTTTCATTTTGTGGCAGGCCCCAACACATGACTTCCAATCATGTAGCCGAGAAACGGGCTACTTATCGGTACAATAAACTCTGCGGAGCAACAGCTTTGCGTGAAATAACAAGGCAGGGATATTTCTGATTCGCAAGCCTATAGTTTGTTCAACAACAAAAAACAATGACCGTCATTGTTCACTTGTACACTCTTTCTAGGTAAGCAACTACTCCATATGTACACCATCACAAAAGCAGCAGCACTACTGCAGCTGTGACATAAACATTTTTAACGCGCGAAAGCTTTTCTATAATGCTTATGTTCCAACCATGGTTCACAGCCTGCTTTACATTTCAATTGTAAATTATCAGATGCAAGCTCCTTGGGTGCACCGAATATGCAATTGCAGAGTGCGTACATTCCCTGGGTTGGAAAATGCCAACCAAGAGCAACGCTTTCATTGGAACATGTGAGTGATTGCAATAAACTCTGCTCACCGTTATAAATACTGAACCTACTTAACCCCCTGCATAAGTATATTGCATACACATTCGTATGGTGTGGCGCCAGCCATAAACGGGGCAAGGTGGAGAACATTCACGAGCGTAGGAATGCTGGGGAGGGCGGCCTGCTCTGGAAACGTATTTTATGAACATTACCAGAATGCATATCTTAACTAGCCGGGTACGCCTTCAGTTAGAACCACAATGATTAAGTGAAAAATCCCGTGAACAACTTGGAAAAGAAGAACGCTAGAAAAAAATTGTTCAACTAGGACCGGAACAAGAGTTGGTAGCGAACGATGGCAAAAAATGCTTTTAAACATGATAATGCCTACACCGTCTAGAATAATTACAACATAAGGTAATGAATCTTCTGCCTGATGAGGAGGAAAAGAGGAGGGTACGAGTATATTTGAACATCATCTGATGGAGGAATGCCTACAGAACCTTTTAGAAGTCAAAGTCAAATAGCTGTAAAATTCAGCCCTAAAATCTCCTCGTTAACACCCATAAAAGCAACACCACTCCATGTCATTGACTAGAACTGCCTCTTCTGTTGAAGAATGAGGGTTAGAAAAAATGGAATCTCAATGAAAATTAGAGTTCAAGGCTTCCAACTGATGCGCTTATGAATCTTGAGACAAAGGAAGACTAAGAGCAACAAATTAGGGTGAATCTAAGCACAGCGGCATATACAAGTTATTTCCTCGCATCTTTAAGGGCCCAATCTAAAATTCCGCCTTGCTAACCTTATAGATCTGTCCATGGGTGGCTGCTTGAACAGCGTGAACGCTGTCTCCAATGCATTGTAAAACTATTCTTCCAACCTTGCATTCATTTGAGCTTAAGATTTTGGCTTCTTCATTACAAAAAATATAGGGCGCTATAACGCCCGCAAGTGCCTTAGGTATAAACATCTGAATCAACCGGCACATTCATTCGGCTGAGTAGTCAATGCGTTGACCGGTATCTTACGATATATTCGCACACTCCTAGTCTACGTTGCGTGAAATCACAGTGAAACTAACAATCTATTATGCGGTGCCATAAAGGTGTGCACTTAGGGCACCTTGAAAATAAAGGGTAACGAAGGCGAGGCAATTCACATGTTTCTTTTTGGTATTTCAGGAACCGTATTTCATGCACGAGTGATATAACAACACCTTGTTTTAATGAAATATTTTGTGGTAAGTCCGGATTAAGAAAAAAGTGGCAATATTTATCGTGTTTAAAAAAGTGCATGAAATTTTTGTATTGGGGACAGGGTTTGAACTGGCTTGTCGGAAATTAGCTGGCGATTGGCGTATTTACGTAATACGTGAAACAGAAATGAACTGATCGATTCACTTGTGTACCCATACGGCAACGCATTGCGGATACGGGTTCATCAACCCGTTTGTCCAGCAATTAGCAAACTTTCAAATGTCGCAAACAAAGAACCAATCGAGGTCTTCAAAATTATTCCTCACAAAAGGGAACTCTTGGGAGTGGGCGAACGCCTTACGAGGACAACGGTGCACAGTGTATTATACATTTGAGCTCGAACGGTCGCTGGCAGGGAGGGGACGTTTGAAAGGGTGCTTGTTGCGGAAGTGAAGCCCATGCCCATGTTGCGGAAGTGAAGCTCACCAGACCGGCATGCTGTGTTTGATTTTCACGTCTGCGATGCGGACTTCGACACACAGAATTTCAAAAAATGTTCCGCATCCAGAAGGATTTTCTACGTAGCTACGTAAGACAGACGACACTTTCTGCGGACCAGCGAAGATGAGGTGAAATTCATGATTCCGTGGTCCTTGTTTGTACAGTAGTGTGCTACTCTTCAGAATACATCGTGGGCACGAAATAAAATGGTGACGTGATTCGCTCGTCAAGAGCAACTACCATGCTTCCAAAGATGTGTCTTGCTAAAAAATATAACTTCCAAAACTAAGAACGATGCGTGCGGGCGGGAGATCACAACGAAGAAAAATTTCTGATTCGCCATCGCCGCCTGAATCATCACATCAGTGAGCCTTCGCAAGTTTTATCCCCGTGTAATTACAATTGTGACTGCACGAGGGCAATATTCCAGGAGGCGACTTAAGCGCTACAACAGAACGCAGTAGGGAACACCATGAAAGCAGCACTATATAAAAGCACGACTATGAAAGCATGACACTATATAAATAACCTCCAGCAGCACCTATACCTATAGTTATTTGGTTGTTCGAAACATCGGGTGAAATCTCTATTATACCATTTCTACCCTTTACGACTCCAGCCTGTTTTTTGAAGACTATTTGCGGATACGTGAGCGTTCAGATTCCACGGCAACGACCACCAATTACCACCTACGGTAAGCATTAATTGCTTTGTGACCTTTTATGAAATATGATATCTGGTACAGAAAGACAGACTGGCGGTGAACGTGGAGAGGAGAAAAATACGAGTGGTGGTTGCCACCGAGAACCATGTTTTTCTTTAGTTTTTCTTTCTTCTGGCCCGACTTTGTTGACGACCAGTGGAACGCGCAGATACTCATCCCATGTGATGAATAGCGGGTCCAATCAGGATTCATGACGCATAAAAGCCTAGTTTTCTGTCACGCTCTCTTTATATTATATTTCTAGCACCTAATGTTCCCATAATAGTTGCAATGAGATGACTAATGAGCATCATGTAAAATGGAAAGTGGATGTTGCTCACGAAGACATTCTTTGTGAATATTCCAGCTTATGGTTACTGCATAAAAGATGCACCTAACATCGAGCATTCCTCGTTGAATAGTGTGGCCCTCCAGGATAAATAGTGGGACCTTCTTTTATGCAGGTAATTACTTACCCGCAGCTAGTACGCTTCAGGTTACCTCAAGCCTGCCTAACAAATCTAGAAACAATGAAGCTCTGAAAAAGGAAGGGCTTTGTTCAAGCAGACAAAATTCAGAAATTCTGTCCCGGCCCCGAATGGCGGGAAATTTGAGAACTCAGCTTATTTTTCGGTTGTGCAGCAAATTGCTACAGTTATTGTTCGCCGAGAACTCATGCCACGAGAAACAGTGCTGTCTCAAATGGGATGTGATTTTTCAGAAAGACAAATATGGTAAAAATGCTGCCATGGCTTCGTATAGACATAAATTTGAGAAATCAACTATCGTTTTCTTGTGCAGAAAGACCCATTGTTTTTGCTTGCCAACAAGGTATAACTGAGATTGCACTACTCTCTCGCAGGGAGGAGGAGGGGAAACTAGATTGTCGTAGAACCCCTGGAAATAATAAAGGCAGATCGTAAACCTTATGTCTCTCGTAGTATTGTAAAGGTCAAGACAAAGGACAATTACTACACTTTATATCTGGACCAAGGTCAGATAACTCGGGCTTGATCAGATAGCTCATGCTTTTATGTTACACTTTTGTGTTGTTTCTTTTTGATAAAGATTTCTGACAGTTAACTCACATGTAATCGACTCTTTCGCAACATCGCACAGCAAAGGTATAAATATAGCATCGTTCACACTTATCAATTACATTTGTCGTCGCTTCAAACAAATCTGGTTTGTTCTTTTTCCTGTTTTATGCCCCTCTAGCAAAACAAAGTAGCGCGCATTAATTGTTTTTCTCGTATCCACGTTTACACCGACAACACCTGCTTGTTCAACCTAGGCAAGCTAAAAGACCTTGTTCGATCATTTCCTACCATTCGTTACCTGGAAGGAGAAAATAAGGATAAAAAAAAGCTTGCATAATGAAAACATATATGTACATTCACAAAACTTGGGAACAGGACATTTACAATTTTACGCAAAAAAAGAAATCCGCTGTAAAAAAAAGAGCGCTCGTGCGCTCTTTACAGCGATCGTCAGCGCACCGAACGTATTGCGATGATACGTATAGTATACTCCCAGGACATTGACTTCGCGTAAGATATACTAGACACCAGCCTGCAACGTACATAAGTACATGGGTGATATGACCGGGTTTTATTTGTAATGCTATCACTCCCCAAGCACCAAAGCACGTGTAAATTCAATGGATGCGTTCCTGTCTAGACCCACTAAAGAAGTTAGCACCGATAGAAGCACACGCCGCGGGCCATGGATCTGCTTCTTGCCTTGAAAAGGATATGACGAAAGAAATATGTAGTCTGCGAATGTTTTCTTTCTTTCAATCGCTACATGATATGTGTACTTTGAAGTAGTGTAGGGAACGGAGTGACAAAATTTTATTATTTTTAGATCTTTCGTAAGATGCCAAAAGGATATGTTTATACTTTCTTGGGATACAGTGATGATATGTGCGGAGTTCTGTCCCCAGAATTCTATGCGTCCTTTATACTTGCCGAAGCATCTAATATGACGATGGATTTTTTTTTTCGGAATCAGCTATTAGGCATGTAGCACAGCTCATAAGAGAGCGCAATAGGTGTCCAGTTTCTCCAGTTTCGCTCGCGTGATAAGGGAACAAACGCTGCTTGTATGAATTGTAAACAAAAATGGGAATGAGCTGTGTCATTTACATTGATGTCTTGGTGCGTTACTAAAGTTATTCTACGTCCCAAATGGCGAGCATCATTAGAAACTCAGACATGCACATGACTATTGTGGTGATAAATCGACATAACTCATCTAGATAAAATCACTCGCCTACGAAAGAAGTACACGTGAGTTTCTCATAAAGCTGGCAGTTGAACAAAATAGGGATCCTCCCCTAGTACGGGGCTGAACGCTTGTACCACGGCGGGTGTTGGGTAGACCCTCACCCTCAAACATTCCAATAATTAATTTATTTGGAAGTTTTCACTGAACCTGCCGTGAATAGATAACGTATATGAGGGAATTTTGGCTCTCAGGAAGCATGGGTGCACCAAGCACAGGAAACTTTACCCCTTCCACCCACGTTGCCATCTTTTAAACACACCCTGCCAAAACGCGATAAGCTGCTTTACCCTCTTTTTCCAAATACCTTCGAGAATATCCGCAGTTTGTGTGCAGATTCACTGTTTCTGACTTGATCGTTCTATCCGCAGCCTTGAGGAGAGTCCAAAGTGTCACACAAAAGTATATCAGATATCCGTAACGAAGAATTCTCCCTTCATGCGAATTTTTTTAGTTCATTTAGGTTTCAGTAGAAAGTCTTTATTACTATAAATTCCTGGCTTATATATTTAAGATTTGCCTTCTTTATTCTGCAATTTCTATTTTTGTGTTTTTCTCCACCGAAGACTAGCGAAGACTTAGACGCAACATAAAATCGTTGGGATCATGAAAAATTTAAAGCGGTGTTATTATTATTTAGAAGCCCAACGTTGGGCCTAAAACGCTTCCTCGCAGTGTAGACAAGTGTTCAGAATATTTAAACCAGTCTTAGATACCGTACAGACTTCATGCTCACTTCGTAAGGAGCTATATTATACGTTGTGCGCATGAAATATTTCGTATTAATGGAGAAATTATCACGCTATAAAGAAATAAAAAGTGACAAGCTTGTTACCTTCATCACCCATTGTGCGCATTCGATGTCAGTGGCCGGTGTTTGGTGGAGAATGGTATTTTTTGTTTAAAGGTTATTATTACAACTCTGCTCCTTTTATTTCGAAGATATAATCATTATTGTCTGCATAACTTTCATCTACATCATTAAAGGTGGTGTACACTGCAATAGCTACATGCTATTTGGTTATTTAATTTCATTTGTTGACACTTATTGCCTTCACGTAATGACATGCCGTTGTCAGTAGCAAATCGCGAGTGATCAACGCGGGTGGAGGCACAGAATCGTCCTATTAATCTACATATACAGGGTGTCCCAGCTATCATGCACCAAGATTTAAAAAAAGAGAAATTGCGTAACTCGAAGAAAACCTAGTGCATAATGGTTGCAGTACTGTGGAGAAGCGGAGAGTAATTTTTTCGCTAATGAGACCTAATTAATTATTTGTAATTAATTATCTAACGCGAGAAATACTGTCCTAATCACTAAAGTGTCAATGACGCACTTGTAGGTAACCACGAGGGGCATCTAACTGCGGTATTTTCAGCGACGAACTAATTGCGTACTCATTTATTCTGACTTATAAAGGAAACCCGCGAAATATGAAAAATACCACGTGATGACGCTTACGCGCGCATTGTAAAGCAGCGTCCCCAAACAAAGCTAATTGAAAGCAACTGCTTCGCGTGTTACCCACCCGAAGAGACAGCGCATCACCTTGATAATAGCATGCATGGAAGGAGCAGCAGCAGCAAGATTCGCGGGACGCGTGTGCAGATAAGGAACAAACTCGGTCACGATTTCTTCTTTATTTCTTTAGTCTATTTCATACTGGCTGACTCAGAGGCAGCCTGTTTGAGGGCGTTGCTTTACGGTGCGCGCGGAGGCGCCGTCACGTGGTATTTTTCATATTTCGCGGGTTTCCTTTATCAGTCAGAATAAATGTGTATGCAATTAGTTCATCGCTGAAAATGCCGCAGTTAGATGCCCCTCGTGGTTACCTACAAGTGCCTCATTGACACTTTAGGGATTAGGACAGTATTTCTCGAGTTAGATAATTAATTACAATTAGTTAATTAGGTCTCATTAATGAAAAAAATACTGTCCGCTTCTTCACAGTACTGCAAACGTTATGCACCTGGTTTCCTTCCGAGTTACGCCTTTACTCTTTTTTTAAATCTTGGTGCATGATAGCTGGGACACCCTGTAGAAGTGGTAAATTTGGACACTCCTGCAAAATCTTGTTTGTAGCATGACTGGTACACCGGTAATACGAGGGGAAACAATCAAAATGAGCCTAGAACGTTTCACTTCCCGTGAGATATGGAACACACGAAGAAACCTAGGTCTATTGCAAAGCCTACTGCGCCAAGCCGACCCCGACTGAACTGGTAAAATAATATCCTTAAGAACGATCGCACAACCATTTGATCCTTATTGCGGCATATGTTTGTGCTAACCCTGACTGCACCTCCAGGCGTTTGTTCGCCTTAAAAAAAAAACGGACGACAACGGAAGTTTAGTGTAAAGACAACGTTTTAACTTGAGAAAAGATGGTCATATTTCCCACGCTCCCATTGCCTTGCACTTACGCGTGATATGCTGGCTTGATCATTACAGCTAACGTCTGTATGAAGAACAACCGCAAGGGCGTTAAACATTCGCCGCTTTCAAAGACGAAAACGTGTTCATATTGCGCCGAGAATCATGTTGCTCCTTGCTTTGCAGCTGTTGTGCAGAGATGTTTTACTAAGAGTGTGCCACATAACCAACCCGTAAGGTGGTTGCCTCGTTAACAAATGTAGCGGACCGTAAATCGGACTTATGATATGATTATTGCATCGACGAAGTCAACTTGTATTTGGAGCACTGAGTTACCTCTAACTCAGGTTATTTACAAGGGCATACCTGTAGACTTCGCTTTAAGAGTTGTTAGTCTTCGCATTCAATATTAGCGGAGATTCGTATTAAATCGTGAGTTCTCATGAAGTTTTCAAATCACTTTGTAGCCCACGTGGCGGGCCTAAACTTTCAGACACCCATATGAATACCACTTCTGGCCCCGCACTGTGCGATAGAACTCTGGTACTTCCAGTAACAAACCTGAGTCATGTCGCCAACGCCGCCGTATCACATCCCACAAATCCTCGTTCGAGGCACTCTTTGAACAATGCACACAGTCCTGTCATCCTGCCTAGAAAATTGTAAGCGGCAACGATTCGTAAAAACCCGATGCACGTATTCACTCAACACCAGTAAGGAATATTTTGGTCGGTCCTTCTCATGGCTCAGGCAGGCTGGTTCTCCTTCGGCGGTTGTCATCGTCCCGAGCAGGCGTTACGCGAATCATGAGGCGTCTCGAGCCGGTGCCCACAATCTCCTCGACGTCCGACTCCTCCGCAAAGTCGCTGAGTTCTTCGAGCGAAGCGGCGTCGTCCCCCTGCAGGCGCCTCTGGATAAGTCCGCCCATCATCTGGTAGTCGGCCGCTTCGGCGTCCCTCAGGATCTCGGTCTCTGCCGCTATGGCTGCCACCATGGGCGTGGGCGCGGGTGACGTGGGGCTCTCGGGTGGCGGCAACAGGCACGCCGTGCTCTCCAGTTCGTCGGTGATGCTCGTGTATTCTCCGCGCAGCGCCGACAGGAAAGGCGCCCGCGAGCTCGTCGTTGCCGGCCGTGGTTCAGTCCAGCGGCTCACGCAGGACATGCCGCGCTCAAGGCGTGCGGGTCGTGTCGCTCCCTGATGCGGGTGCATATCACCGATATCTGGCTGGCAGACGCTCTGCCAGCGCTGGAGGTTTTTGCGCTTCTGCGAAGCCTGGTCGAGCACCTCGGTGGCGGCTACTGTGAGCTGGCGGCTGAGCCGCTGGTGCGCCGTCCGCCTCCGTATAGACGTCGCCCGGCGCCTGGCTGATCCCTGACGCACGAGAAGGTCTGGTGGCGCCGCAGATGTTCCGTCAGGCGCCGACAAAGCGACGACGACTGGCCTCTTAGAAGGTGCCGGTGGGATGTCGTCCGCCCTCATGATCTCGGAGGCCTTCTCTGCGGATAACTGCCGCTGCGGTGGCTGCAAAGGGGGCGGTGGAGGCGACGGGGACCTCGCGCCGTAGTCGGATGGGCTGGGCATATAGTCGCTCTCGGCTGATGCGCTCCGGCTCTCCTCTTCCAGGTCTTGCGTGTCGAGGAAGCGCTGCAAGGAGTTGGAAATCTGCTCCGAGATGTTTTCGAGCTGCGTGAGCCGGATGTCGAGGCTCTGAATGGTGGCGTTGGCCTTCATCTCCCATTGGTGGATGTCCTCCACTCGCTGCGACATTGCATCCACTCTGCGTAAAAAAGATTTTAAAGTCAAAATATTCTAGCCAGTAGCTATAAAAAAATGCAGCTCGTTAGATTAAGGGGCTTGAGCAAAAAAGAAAGCTAAGAAAAGTTCACTCTACGCGAATTGCCTTAAGGTTTGTCTTTAATTAACTCATAACAAACGCGCACATGGATACTGCTAGTTAAAGCACGGCACACTTAGCAGTTTACATCATCAGCAAGGTGGAATCTCTTATGGACCATTCGGTCCATGGTAAAGTCTAAAAGATTTTTTTCGCTATGCGTGCGACAGCGTTGTTTCAAAGCATACAGTGCCATGCATAGTGGTAATAAAGCTGTTGTCTGGTACTGAGAGTGTTCGGTGCTGAGCCGTTAAGGTGCCGCTGCCTTTGATGACAAAAATGACCAAATAATTTGCCTAAACTAAATTTCCATACTAAAAAAATTTTAACCTCCTAAATATACATATATTCTATCATGTCATTTCACACCATGTGATTTCTGCATCGAGAACGATCCATAACACTTTTCGTGCTCCATTTCTTTCCCGAATTCTCGCAACATTTCAATCGCTTGGCCGGAAATCAAGAATTTCTGTTTGAAGTCGAGAGCCAACACGTAACGGGAATGCGGTGATTAGAGGGGAAGAGTTTACGGAAAATAGAGCAGGTGCAAGCCACAAAATCACAAGCACAAACAAGAAAAACTCTTCAGACTTGTTCTCAGGAGATAAAAGACATGCAGATAGGCGCCATATGACGAGATTTCCAGCGCACGCAGCGTTCTACACGCACCATGTATGCACGGCATGCACGGTGATAGTACCTCTCGGTGGTGGCGAGCACTCTGTTCTCGGTGGTCATTTGTCGGCGGACCTCCTGCTCGCGGAAGTATCCCTCGACGCACTCCTGCTCAAAGTCGTGGATGCGCTCGATGTCCGGCTCGTCGAGGAACAGCTTGAGGCCGTGGTCGAAGGTGCGGCTCTTGCCCTTCCACCAGCGCAGGCCGCACTTGACGGCCAGGTGCGCGTGCGACAGCACGATCAGCGGCGGTGGCAGAACAGGCTTCTGCTCGTACTCCATCACCACCGTGAACCGCTGGGACTTCCACACGTGCTGGGAGATTGCGTTCACCTCGATAAAGATGTTGCTGCGCGGTTGGAAAGCAGGAGAAGGAGGGGGTGGGGGGAGGTAACTGTGAGGCATGGGCATGTGCATAGATTGATTGGGAAGACACTGGGCATCCTCGATTATCAGTCTCGGATCTTGTTTGGACTGCCCTGGACGCGATCGGGCTCCCGATTTTCCCTTTATTACTCAGGGACTATCGGTCCGGAGGCAGTCCTCGGACTGCATGCGGGCCGTCCAGGATCCAGGTTATCTAAATCGAGAAGGCCCACTGCAAACTGCGCTGCTACAGCAGTCGCACAATTACAACCACAAGCAGAGGCCTCCCAGTGTGAGAGGCATGTCTAGGCTGTGATATAAAATGTCTGAAAAAGGGGCCTTACTTGAAGACCGCGATGAGCAGATTCACGAGGAGTATGTTGGCAACCAAAAGGTAGACGGCCATGATGGCCGGGTTGATCCAGCTCCCCGGCTGGCATGTGTATTCGCCGGCCTGACCCTCGCTCTTACACACGGCTGCATATTGAGCAAGATGAACACATATACACCGCACCGTCAGAACTCCTTAGTAAATAATGCTAGGCTACATCTGTCACTAAAAAAGAAAAGCAGTCAACCATTGCGTAATCCTGGTGATGACTCGTGCAGCAGAATTTGGGGACTTACTAAGGACTCTGAAAGAAAACTTAGTTCGGCCCGAAGGGCCATGGAAAAGCAGAATTATAGGAGTAACGCTTAGAGGTAGGAAGCGAGCGTCTCGGATTATAGAGCAAACTTGTGTGGACGATATCCCAGCTCGAATTCAGAGGAAGTGGAGTTGGGCTGACAACTGACAACTATAGTAACGGGTCGGCTAACGAGAAACGGAAATAAAGGAAAGGGAACACTGATCAAACTCGATGGAGGAATTAAATAAGATTTGTTGGCAACGAACGAGTTGGGACACCTCATGATAGGAGGAGTTGCAAGTCAAAAGAAGCCATCCCGAAGAGGCCATAAAATAATGATGATGATGATGATTATTATTATTATTGTCATGATGATCTTTGTGCTGATTTGGAACAAGGCGGAACATGCTGCTACTCTAGAGAATTTCCTCAAAGAACGAACAAAGTTTGCCTGCGCGAAAAAAAAAACGAAGGATGGTTTATATGGCTGGAAAAGGCACCAGAATGCGTTGCCTGGTCAGCCTTTTGACAGCAAGCGCTATGATAAGCAACAGGGCTATCCGAGCCACCGAACCCTTGATGCACATATACTAGGGCCACAGTGATTGGGCAGGCGTGGCTCTGACACTTGTCGTTTCCCAAATAGAGTGGGGTAAGCCACAACCCTCCTTCCGGTCATCTATAATTTATCCCCCGCTTCTCGGCGTTCTGCGTGCAGCAGATCCTTCCGAACAGCATGAAGAGCTTCGCTGAATGATTGAGACGGTAATAGAAATAGAATCACCAGCAAAGCCTAGAAAATGGGAGGTAGGAACTATTCGCTTCCTTAACTACCAGAAGAAAAAAAAAATGGCGAAGCTTGCAGTAAGCCGCGCAAGGCTTGAACCATAGCAAAGCTGGAGGATTTTTTTCTTGTAAGCGCTGAAGTGCACTGCACCACGCTTTTCATTAGGTTTTAAAATGTTTATTTCAATGTTCCGTTTGCTTTTCACTCTGGTAGCAGTACTCACCGTCATATTCATCTATATTATCGTCTTCTCATGATGCTTCCCTTTCCTCCTTTCACCCAGTTTTGGGCAAAATAAAGCTAATATTATTATTATCATCATCATCATAATCATCATCGTCACTGGTGGGCCCCGATCGTTTTGTCCGCAGGTTTTCCCTTTTCTCCCGAAGTGAAGCGCGCCAGCACGCGCTAGGACCGGCGGCAACCGGCTTCGCGAACTGGGTGTCTGTAGCGCGAGCAGTGTTCTGCACCGACCTTGAGGCGCGGACGCGCGTGAACTGTTCTTCCTGATATTTTTTTGCGAGCCCCACGTGCAAGCCTGGAAAACGCCGGGCGCTCCTCGTAAGGCGCGTGTTCACATGTGCAGTAAACGGCGGAAGTAACTATGAGCCGGGGTTCTCTGATGACTCCGCGCACATTACGGCCAGCAACAACAACCCCTCTGTTAAAAAAAAGCAATTTAATTCTCTTGTGACGCCGCGGTGACATCCATCACCGCTGAAGTCTTGGAGACCAAATCAGACTTACGAGTTAGAAGAGAACTCATCGTGTATGTCAGGCTTGCTCATTCATTGTTACGTTTGCTTGTGCGGAATCATAGTGCTAAGGTGTTGTACCAAGCCGGTGTTTCTATTTCAAAGGTAACGGTCGGGACAGGGAATTAAGCCTGGCATTCTTCAGAATAGCGCGACACAGCAAGCGAGGAATGCCAGCGCAGGAAACAAAAATCTAGAGCACAAATATTTCTCTTTCATACCGAGCACGCAACAGGCTAAGCCCAATGGCGAATGCCCTAGAATAGCGTCGATATTTTTCATCGATCTTACAATGTTTTCGCACGGTCTCGGTTTCTCCAGACGGTAGTACGGTCTTCCACACTATTTGAACTTTTTTGGACACGTAGGTTTTTGCAGGTGCGGCGACCATAAAACAAAATGGAGCAATTAACCAGCGAAACGTAAAAAAACGCGTGACTACTGGCACAAAAATGCTGCCAGGAAAAAAAAAACACACATGAGGAGGCTTTTATTTTAGCGGTGAACTTACAAAACGCAGGTGAACCGTGCACTTAGAGCTCCATTTCAGTTCAAAAGCAAACTTTTGGACATTTGCGTCTCGAGGAATGGGCGATAAGCTAAACCTTTCTTGCTCCCATACGTACGGTCGATGCTGTCGGCGAACACTTCGCCGTAGATCATCCAGTAAGGCATGAAGAAGATGTTCTTGATGAGGCCCCAGGAAGCAGTTTCCTGTGGGTGCAGGATAGATTGCCTCGCCACGCCGTAGCTCATCAGGATGACCAGTAGGAGGACTACAAAGTACATCATGTTGATCACCTGTGAAACGAAGGAGATCACATGGCGCTCAACCCCGATAAAGTGTAGATCGTACGCGACAAGTCCTTATTGTCTATACGAAATTCAAGTAAATATTAGAATAGGGGCCCGAAGCGATCTGTCCACTCTTGGCAAATAGCTCGTTTGTTAATAAGCCGTTCAGTTCTTGTCGTGCACAGGGAAGATTAAAAGCCAGTTACTACACCCTGTATAAAATTGCTACAGGGCCAACAGTCGAGGATGAAGTCAGCCACAAAGGAACAAATATGGGCGCTGTGTTGCTTTGTATGCTACTCCGTCATCACCGGTCAGCGCTGTACCCGTTTTTACTTAAAGGGGCCATGAAGACTACACACAAGTTTGGTTAATTCAAAAGTTTGCTTCGTTAGAATCACGCTGACACCACTTTTAACGTAAAATTACCTGAAATAAGCTATATAATTAGGAAAAAAGGGAATGGCCATGCGACCCACTAGCTCATTTCCCGCAACAGGACCTATGATGTCATACCAGCCAGCTCTGCGATTGGCGGAGGCCGGCAAAAGCAAACGCAAATTAGTCAGCGCTTATAAGCCTACCGAAGGACTATTTGCGCCTAAATCTAGGGCACATCCTTTTTAAGCAATGAGAATGGCGGGACAAACAGTGGAAGTCGATGTTATGCAACACTTGTCAATTTATTTGCATTCATTGTTCCTGACTGATCATCATGCTGCTGCTTGCTAACTTGTAATGGGGTCGGGACCTCGTCAAGCTGCTCAAGCTTTTAATCCCGTACTCCTCCTTTTCAAAGGAAATAAAGCTGTTTGATTGATTGATTGAAGTTACTAAAGCACAAGTAAGCATAGAAGTACCGATGCGTACTGCTGTTGGTACTGCGCGCACTATGCTTGGTTTAGCTGCACAGGACTGCGGGGGTTTAAGGTTGTCTCAGACGACACTGGCTGATTGACGCAAGCAATGGTGTCTTACGTGAGCATATTTCTCAGGCGAGCACTATGTTTCACAAAACGATTATTTTCTCCCTGAACATAAACAAGGCAGGTTTAAATACGGCAAGAACAAACCAAAGGCAGAAAACGGCTTGCCTCGGTATGGTGGCACCATCTAGGTTCACTAACTATAAACAAGGCCTGGGTTGGTTCCTGTGATGTCATTGCAGACCCCTAAAACACGGTTTAACCAGAAAATCAAAAGTTTAACTTAACTTGATTAATTGCTCAGTAAATAAAACATAGTTTGCACCCGGAAGCGGTGGGGGTGCACTATAAAACATGAAATATTTCGGTCGAATAAAACAAACGTGTATTTGGTCTGCATGGCCCCTTTAAGTAAGAACAACGTTTTGTTAAACTTCTTTCTATTCTTCCAATGACCGGAAACTTTGATATAACAAACTAGCTGGCATGACATAACTAATGTAAAAATGTAATCGAAATCTGCCGCTATTATTGATAACACACGTAGAAAAAGTCATTATAACCAATGCCACCTTTATAATCATTGCCTAACGCGTGAGCGAAAAATGGCCAAACAGCCACTCTCCTGCTGACCTCTCCTACCCTTTCCCGCTCCGTAGCCTTCCTGCGTGATTTCTTGTACGCCAGCCAGCGCCGGTTCTCGGAAACTTTGCAAAATAGTTGAAGTTTTGTCCAGCGTTCCTCAGGCGGCTCTCCTACGACTTCTTGTTTATCACTATGGCTGTCTGTCTTGGTCTGTCGCTGATAAAAGCGCCTGCGCCAATACGGACAGAAAACTACTGGTGGGGCCGCAGGCTGATGCCGGCTTTGTGCGCTTACGTACTAGGATTACGGGCCCCGAAATTCAGTGGGGCATCCCCCCCTCGGTCCCTTCTGCGTTTCGGCCTTGTTTTTCCCACGCTGTTCGCACTCCGCATCGGTGCACAGTTTTAGATCTGAAGACTGTGCTGTAGAAGCACCCTTACAGCCTGACTGGACTCTCAACTGCATATCCTTTTGTTTTCTATAATCTCCAGAAATTTACAAGCACGTGATATTTTTTGGAAAGTAATGGTAGAAGTGAGTGCTTGAACAGAAAATGTGCACGCAATTTTTTTCTTTATTAAATTCTCCAGGGAGAAATATATGAGTAAAATACTGGCTGTACCATCCGAAAATATATGTGTTTGCTATTTGTTTACCCGATAATTAATATGTTCTTACACTACTTCAGTTCCGCCAAAGTCAGTCATCTTCTGAAAAATGCCGCAGGTATGAAGCGAGCAACACGTTGAACGGGATCCCCAGTGCGCCCCGTCACAGCTAATTTGTGAGCGAAGCGACTCTTGAAACCCAACAGGCAAGCTGACAGACAGACGTCGTAGAAGTAGGTGCAGCGTTCGCACCTCGCGAGCAGTGACGTAAGGCGGGACGTCCACCGGCGCGCGCCACATAGCGGATGAGTGGCTGAACTAAGCGTTCCTCCTGTTCCTATTGGAAAGCGGGCGACGCGTTAGGTGCTTCCGCGGCGTTCGTTTATACAGGCAGCGTTGTCATAACGAACCAATGCTTACCGCCTCCCAACTTCGAGCAAGGTTTGACTGTGTTGACTTCCTATACAAAACCACATAGGCCTGCATCTGTTTCGAACGCCAACATAGTCTCCATTTGAATTTAATTTGACCTTCCCAAGCAGCGGTAAATAGTTTGTCAGGCATGGTTTTAACAGACGGCTCATGTGTGTTCTTGTTTCTCACTTGCAACATTTTTTTCTGATTCTGTGTAATGTTACTCATCAATGCATCCATGCCCTATTTCGTCCAGCCCCGTTCTAGGTATGCGCCTTAAACTATGCTGAGCACCAACGAGAACATGTACATTTCTTTTCTTTGAGCTCATAGTTTTATTATGTTTTTTTTTCTTCACAGCGGACAAATTGATCAAATTATTACACGTAAGTAGAAGGGAGACTGACCATTTTCCCGATCATGGTGACGTAGGGGCCCAGGTACTTGTTGACGCTGAGGATGTCGAGGAGCCGGATGTACCAGTACATGATGGTGAGGCAGTAGAGCAGCCGGCCCTCGGCGTGTGTCGACGTGCTGAATCGCATGAACATCCCCACCAGGAAGACGCCAATGACGACCACGTCGCAGGGATTCCATTTTTTTGCTGCCCACACGAGTATCTTTTGGTTGAAGTTCTCGGGCTCGGACATCATTGCCTATCGGAACGCAAGAGTGCGTTTGTGTTTCACGCTCTCATTGTTTCAGTTTTCTCAGGCACATTGATGCTCAACATAAAAAAAACAAAATTACAGACAATGCGAAACACAATATGGACATGCGCCTCGATAAAATAAAAATATTATGCTGCCTCGTTTTTTTTATTCTTTTATTATGAGAGAGAAGTTAGCGGAAAAGCGAAAAAAGGGGGATGGTTTTTGGTATGACAGGGAGCGAGTTGTACCTCTCTGACTTTCTCCACAGCCAGAGTGACGATGTAGGCGATGACGTACACTTCCTGCCAGGACGGTTCGGGGCGCATTTTCACCAGAACGACGTATGTGAAGAAACAAAGGAAGATGCCGTAGGCGATCTGGAACATGGCGAAAGAGCAAGTCATATAGCGCTTGATATGGTTACGACCCACCCGTGATGCCAACGCGCTTCCGCGGCGTTCGTTTATTCGTTCAGAAAACATGTAATAAGAAGGCGAATAATCATAATACAAAGAACATTTATTGCGCATCCCCGTTGCTATCCGGGCATTACAATGCGCAGAATACGTGCTCCGACAACAAACGGAATGCTCTATAAGTGGCTAGAATGTCTATTACATTAACACTGTCGCTGGTATTATTGCTATGTAAGTGCCTCAAAAGGAGCGTGCTGACAATGAACAAACACCCACCCACTTTTTCAAGCCCCTTTGTGGTGTCGTACCAGCCGACATGCCCAGGCGCTTGTATACTCGTGCCAGCTACCTCCTGCACACTACTGAAAGCCTTTTCTGCAGATTACCACACTACTCCGAACGCTCGCACCTCTGTTGTCAACGCCTGCATAAAATAGAATTCTACCAGAGCTCCTGGTGGGGAGGTCACTACGGACCTCCCCATGGGGATGTCTGTAGCCTGGGGCACCACGATTTGCTGTTTTAGCCCGAAGACGCACGACGTGCGAGTTATACTAACGCTTACGCAAGAAATATTCTTAAAAATTTCCAGCGAATTTATTAGCACGGCAGTCATCGTCCGATGTAGAAGCGGGGAGCGTCACCGATACCACAATCTGAAACCTGCCTTTGTGCTCACTAAAATTACCACCGTCAATGGCAGGGACACCTTACTATCCCTCTTTTCTTTACAGGTTTATAGCATTACTTAACCTATAGCGTTAACAGAGTTCACCAGCGAAGCACCGGCTATGCGTCGTGCAGAAAAAGTTGCACTGCTCTAATATGATGATTCAGTTACAAAAGAATGGACGGGGTGTAGTGATTTTTGGGCGTTGCACTCACTGCGTGGCTCCAGAACTTGGTGACGGGTGCCGCGTAGAATTCGTATATCTTACGGCCCAACTTGAGGGGCCGCTTTCGCGTCCGTATCTTCAGGTAGGCAGCCTCGGTGTCCGCTGGAAAGAGGCTACCGTTCTCGAGCCGGTTGAAGACTGACGAGCACTTGCGGGACAGGGGTCCTCCGAGCGCATCCGGGTCCAGGTTGATGACGCCTGGCGGGTTGAGTACGCCGCCCGGCGGATCATCCAGGTCCGGGTTCGAATCCTCTTCGTCGTCCTGCAGGTCCAGGTAGTGTTCCTCCTCGGTCTGTGGCATGAGCTGCAGCTCTTCCTTCGACTTGAACTCCAGCCAGACGATCGTCGGCGGAAACAGGAGCCCCAGAATCACCTGCCGGAACAGACAAAGCGCGCAAGCGCCCACGCCACGAGGCGGCAAGTGTCAGGACTCAGGGTATTATCTCTGTACGTTAAAACGCTGACGGTGCACCGGAGGCATATTTAGTTAAAATTCAAGCAGCACGTTGAAGAGAGAAACCAATATAAAGCGAGAAACACTTCACACCGGAAGAATTTTTATAGACACAACTACAACGTGCAAAATTACAATAGCTGCGGAACAATTGCAGGGATCTTTGTCAAACCGGTGATTGAGCATAAATGCATAAACTACGTGGACAGGCTAAGCTGAAGTGATGGAGCTCGGCGTAATGGCTACGTTGGGTATTCACCCAGAAATCTCTTCACCCGCGCGATCAGGACACAGGAAAGGTCAACTAAACCGTCTGAGTGCGGAAAGAGTATCTCGCGACACGGGCGCAGAAAAGAATGTAACATAAAAGGAAGTAGCAAAAAACTATGCAAAAATCGCAAAGACTTCAACTCACAATATTCCCATGCCCGAAATATCTTCACCTTCACATTAAACATTCATTCATTCATTCATTCACGTTTTTTAATTATCCAACCAGCCTTCCGGTGCCCACTCTTCCAATTCGGCTTGTGCCGAAGCTTGTTGTCCCTGCTGTCCGGCATGCAATCAGAATACACGGGGCCGCAGTACGGTACGAAGCGTGGAGTGTTATTTCGTGGCCAGCACAGAACCCACCTTGAGACTGACGTTCTTGCGCGTCCGTAGCGCGCCCATCCACAACTCGGCGAGCAGCATCTGATTGGCGGTGTGGGCCAAGAATCCGCTGTGGTTGGCGGACACGGCGAGGCCGAGACACGTCTGCTTGCTCCAGTTCTGCAGCTCGTACGTGAGTAGCTGCAGTGTTGTGTTCTCGTCTTGCCGGTAGCAGTAGTCCAGGAGGTCTAGCGCCAACTTCTCGAACTCCCTGCGCGCATGCCGTCAATGCCGCGTTCATACTCAACCTGACATTGCACTACTCGCGGTTCTTATTCAACACCAGCAATTTACTAATACCCGCTGGTTTCCCCAAGAGGAGCTGTACAGTTAAGAATATTAACCGCTGAAATTTGTAGCCAGGACAAACTCTGTTCGTGCTTCCCTACAAGTTACAGAAGGAATGCTAACGACATGAAATGTTCCCAGAATACGGAATCGAAGGCTCACAACTGAGGCTGTTTGGGTAATTGCGGAAAAGGAAGCGATGAGGGCAAGATGCTTAGAGCCTCTAAATACTGCTAGGCCCCTTGCGGGAGCACAGTGCTCACTTTAAGATGTAATGCATTTTTACCAGCTGTAGTGGCTCAGTTCTATACCGAAAACATTATGAACTGGTTGTTCTGGGGCGCACAGAAAAGCGTAAACATCACTGGAAAGAATATGGTAGGAAGGCCTGTCGTGGCAGCTCTATTATCTAAGATCTTTATTCACAGCACGGGGCTACTACCAAAGGAGCGTATCGACATTATCGAACATCGGCTCAGGCGTATGCATTTGAAGCTGAAATTTGTACATGTGGACAATTACGTTGTCAATGTCAATACAACTTGTGCGCATGACCAAAGCTTCTGGTCGGCATCAATAAGCTGCTCTTTTGAGTAAGAGCTTGTATTCCACTGACTGCGGGTTACCGGGGAACAGGAAATTCCAGTTGCTTCATTTGCACGAGAGTGAGGTGCTCACATTGTCATTGGCCAAGCAAGAGTTAAAATCTCCGCGTTTACGTCACAGCGGTGCTGAGCGCCCCCGGCCGCGGTCTCTCACCGGGCGTTCTGCCGGAGCTCGTCCGAGGCGTCCGCCTCCAGGTCGTCCTGAGCGGCCTCGTGCGCCATGGCCCAGTAGAGGCGGCTGGCCACCAGGGCCTTGACGATGGCCTCTTCGCCGTTCTGCCACATGAAGATGGCCATACGCTGGCGCTTCATCAGCACCGCCCAGATGAGCAGTTCGTTGAACGGGTGCGAGAACGTCGACTCGGAACCTAGCAGGGCCGCCGAGGCCTCCGTGTTCAGTGCCGTGTGGAGAGTGGGGGCCTGCGTATACGGCGCCACTCGTTGCTTCGCTTGAGCAGGCATGTTTCCAACCGAATGATCGCACTGCACGTTGAGTGAAATAACATATGGTTCCTTTTAGGGACGAAGCACCTTATTACCTCGCTTTGTCCGCGGGTTGGCGTCCGTGTACACGGTGTTACGCATGAGCGAGGAGCATCGAATTGGATTGGATTGGATTGGGTTAAATTTAATTTATCGGAATGGATAGGTTTGGAATAAATTGAACTGTATCATATTGGATTGGATTGGAATTTTATATACTGTACACACGCGTTGTCACTCATTTACATGCGCGAGTGGGCAATGCCACGGGTGATTTACAGTAAGAACGATCCCCAGTGCTTCGCCCACTCGTCATGATTCACTTCGGGGAGATGCGTGAATTTTTTTTTCATAGCGGGGATGCCGCTGGTTTGCTATTAATGAATGCAAACGCAGTGTGGAGTTTATGTTTAGCTTCCTACTTAGCCACATAATACGTGCCCTAATGATTTGGTTTCGGACTTTTAACTCCAGCCTTTGCGGAAAGAAGGGGTCAATAACGTACCGTGGACATGCGTCGCATGACAGTGGAGTAGAGATTGCGGAACTTTCGTCGGCAGTAGGCGGACCGGTAGGCACCGCCCATGAGCTTCTCCACCACGAGACCGATGTCGTACAGCGTGTACCGGTAACCGGATGGAAGGTTCTGCGTGCACAGGGGACATTCCCGCTAAGGTCTGATATCGGGCATGGCACTTCTGCGAGAGCTCAATCAGAGCACCTTTGTTATAACGAATTCCACGAAACAGGCAACTGATTTCGTTAAAAGCGGGTATCATTGGTTCTTCCTGAACTCAAGTTGGGAACGCTTAAAAACTGCGAACCAAGCTAGAATTTGATTAGAGCGACATCGTTAGGACGAGGTTTTACCGGTCTGATACAATCAGTGTCCATTCATTTGCATGCGGCTAGAAGACCGTACGAGATTTCTAGACAGGGCCTCTCATTCCGTCTTGCTTGACGGATCCTGAAATGCAGATATACACTTCTGGCACATGGCACAAGCCGTGCAACCACTTTACAGGCGCTTTCGGTGTATAGAAGGGAAACTTTAACGTTTTGTATCGTAGCAGGCATGGCATATGACAACTTAAAGTATGCAATGGTTTACTACGGTGGCTGGCAGTTCTGCATCAAACATTTCCGTTGTGATCTTCGTGTTTGTAATTGAATGTCTGCCCTGTATTTGACTTTGATGTCTGCACTTGAAACACTTATTCCATAAAAAATAGTTACAACTTGAAAACACTAGTATTAGTACTGTTGGTTAAAATATGAACGAGAACTCCACCGTCGCAGAAAGACTGGTGCGACATTTATGAAAAGTGAAGAGAGACAGCTAACCTAACTTAATTTGGAACTGCGTGTTAGACGTCATACCATACACCTACCTTCAACGCCATAAATGAACCGAGGTAAAGACTGGAGGCGTTAAAAACTGCTCGAATAACGATAACCGGATTACTTTGAAGTGCTGGAATTCTTTATACGGACGTGCCACCTGGCATGCTGTTAAAATAAAAGCGAGAGAAAAAATAAGAAACAGCGCCGCGAGTAAGAGGACCCCAAGAAACTGGGTTTGTATAAAAAGACAGGCGAAACTAGCTGATGAAGGCACTTCTGAGCGGCCCGAGACATTTTTTAGGAGCGCGTTGAAGCGAAGCGAACCAGCGGAGCCGGAGGCGATGGCATTCAGAATTTCCGCCCCTTCAAGTTTTTCCTCTCTTCAAAATTGCTCGAGCCGCAAAATTCAGTTCTCCTGTATCGCCTCCTCATCCACACATTGATTTTGGGTTTCTTCCCTCCTCGCGGCGTTTCCCCATTCTCTGTTCAGTAGGCGCGCACTTTCGCCTGGCTGTGCACGCGACCGAGCTCACTATCACTGCCACTGGTATTTGAAGAGGTGTTTCTAAATGTCCAAAACATGCAGGTCTTGAAGTGCATAGAACACTGCCTTGGTAAATAAAAAATAAAAATAACGCGAAAATACCTTACTTGCTGTAAATCAGTGTTACTCAATTTATAAAGACACGTCGAAATACAAGCCCAGTCTCTGAATTGAATGAAACGAGCGTTGCAGGAGAGCGAAAAAAAGAATGATTATGATTACATCATTTTATGCGAGGGTACTTCCCCAGGAGCAAAAACTTGCGCAATAGTTGAACAAAAAACAAAACAGGTTCATATTATCTTTGTTACATTTTTAACACTATGTATATAACCGAACATGCACCTCCCCGTGGCGGTTCTTCGCAGTTTCCGAGGAGCGTTCGGCGTGAAGTATTCGTTACGAGTGCACCATCTCTTTTTTTTTTTTTCATATTTTCCACACAGTGGAAGAAAATAAAGTTAAATAAAAAGGAAGATGGATGAAGAAAAGGGGTTCTTGTTCAAGGAGAATTTACCGAAACATAAAATGATTGGAACCGACGCGCGCCTTACAAAGAAAAACAAAACCAGCCCTTGAAAACAATTTCATGACAACCCGTTACTGAATAAAACCAATCTCTGGCGTCGGAGCCTTGAATTCACCCGACAGGTGGGCTTCCCAATTTTACGGCTCGCGACACCGTCTGAGCGCTTGCGAAGACGTTGCATTTTCCTTCCAGGGCCGAACATTGCTTAGTTTTCTTGGTGTAGCTTTTATTGGGGTATTTGAACGTGTTACTGTTTTGTGCTACCTTGCCTCGTCTCCATAGTGAGTAGTTTCGTTTGAAAAGCAAGAATGGGGCGAGTTTTGTGCGTGTTGCGGGCGTTGCTTACCTTGCGTACTTCTTTGACCAGAAATCGAAAGGTATTGCTTGGGCCGTGTTTCTGCGGAGAAAGAGGGAGGCAGCGAGATAAAGGAGAGGTTCGAATGAGAAACAAACATGGTAAAGACAAAAGAAACGTTTTTTTTCTTATATCCGCCAGACGCCACTCCGTCTTGCCAAGTAGGCATCGCGATGGCTTTCTCGTTTTGTTTCGCGTGTCATGCTAGTCTTATTCTCTTTCCGTTGCAGAGCCAAAAATGGACTTAATTCTTGTTGGCGGGGACAGTGACTGAATCAAACCACGAATTAGACTACAGAGTGTTACGGTAGCAGAACTAGTTACAGTAGAATTAGATTAGATCAACTCCTTCCAGATGGATTGGTGAGGCGAATATCAACACCACAATAATGATTCACGAGTAACAGGTTAGAAATCGTGGCTTAACTTCATCTTTTATGATAAACTATCCGCAGCCTACAATGAAGCACCTTGTTTATACCTGAACTTTCCAGGAGGGAGATCTACTGGGCTGGCTGTTTGTTTCTTGTCGATAAGTGTCGTATAAGCAGTCTTTTCCTAGCACATCAGCGCGGAGAAAGTATATAATGCGTGAAACATTACCAAACATGTACTTAAGCATGGTAAGTATTAGGAAAATCGAACGGGCCTTCATATGCGGTGCCAACCCTGTATTGGCAGTGAGGTGTTTGAGTGGCGCCCTCAGGCTACTGACGTCAGCTTGGAGACCCCCGCTGCTGTCGTCTGCTGCACTCCGCTTGGGCGGGCAACAGTTTCTGTGCTTAAACTCGCCCATTTTCGCACTTCAACTTAAATCGGACGACGCTGAAACCAGCGCCCGTTTTCCCGAACGCGATAAGTGTGGGAAGGAGTTCTCAACTACAACTTTAGCGCTGTCTAGGTAATAAGTCGTTTGCCCGAAACTGATACAAACGCTCGGTTAAGGTAGCGTTATTGTCGGGTTTTCTGGCAACCGGCTTATGTGCCGTGGCCGTCTTCGCCTTATTGAAGCGTCTTATTCGTAAGCGGGAACTTAATCGGGAACTTATGCATACGGGCAAGCGGGCCCAGGATTGTCCCGTGAGCAAACAGTCGGCTGCATGCAGTAACTCAGCCTACATTTTTCACCACTTTAGCTGGTTCATGCCGCATAGTCACATGCCATTACAACGTAGAGTGATGATAGACTACTTTGGAGCATTACGCAAGGTTACAAAAAAACTCTTTTACACTCTGCTTGCGAACGGTTACTGAGAGGGAAATACCTTCTGGTAATGTCGAAACAACGTACAAAAGAAGGGTCGGGAATTCGCATTGGTCTTGCACTTTCCTGGTTGTCGGTTATCATAAGCTGGCGTGTTCTCCTTGTTTTAAAGATTGCTGATAGAGAAGCCAATCTCTTTAATATTCGTAGCAATACTAAGCTTGAACTCTGCGCGCTGCGCACGGGATACACTTCGCCAGGCAAGGTGGGAATCTAGCAATGTTTCGCCCGGAGTAGTAAGAGACAGCAAACCATACTTGACATACTGCCTTGATCACGTTAATGAAATTTGTGGTATTTTATATGATAAAATGTTGTGCGAATCAAAATCTTCGGCGAGCATCAAACGTCAGTCCAGCGAAAAGAAACAGCGGAGAGAGCGAGACCGATTGAAACATACAACAAATGCGAGTATCCCTAAGTCTACGTCACGCAGACGCAGTTCGCAGCACCGCCCGTGGTCGCGCTCAGCGCCAGTTGCCCTCGGTGCAGCCCTCCTCCCCTCCCCCACCCATCCTTGCCCGTGCACTTTCCGCAAACCGCTTGCCCCGCCATGCAATGGGACTAATTGCGAACGGCCGCGCGGGGACGCCCCCTCGCTTACAGTGCTGTACAGTTCCTCCAGACGGGGTATGGTGAGGAACTTGTGCATGCTGACCCCGTTCTCCAAGAGTATCTGCACAAAGTCCACCCGGTCCATAGCCAACGCGTCCATCATCGCCTGCTCCAGGGCTCCAGGCTGCGAGACACGGGACAGCAGTGAAACGAAGAAAAATACTGCGAAAACAACTTTTATCCTGTTCTGTGGCATACGGGGACATCGAATACAAATATACACATTTTCCATCCATCCATCCATCCATCCATCCATCCATCCATCCATCCATCCATCCATCCATCCATCCATCCATCCATCCATCCATCCATTCAAATCAATCAATCAATCAATCAATCAATCAATCAATCAATCAATCAATCAATCAATCAATCAATCATTTCTTCATTCCAGAAACGTACTGGAAAAGCTTCGGGAATGACAGCTATTTCAACACAACTTTAAAGGGACCCTGCAACACTTGCCATCGACTACTAATACTGTATTTTGGGATAAAGTCTATTGTCCCAGAAATCTCCTCCCGCAAGAATTATGAAAATCCGTTCACAATTAACGAAACTACGCGCGATGAAAAATCGCGCATAATCGTTCCCTCTCAACTCGAGCGCGGACAAGGCGACGAAAGCTGCGCGCTCTCTCCCGGAGAGGGGGGCGGCTCGCGGCGTTCTTTTCGGCGGCCTTCGATATATCACATGCCGGGGAGTTTTCTCCTTTTCTCCGCAACGCGGAGGGGCCTATTTCCGGTCTGGTGCCACAAAAAAGCAGGCATGGGTGCCTGCTCGCAAGTGCGCGCTCGGGCTGGTAGGGCGTTTTTGAAGCAATAAACGTTTGTAGTCGAGTGGCCCCGTTGACAGGGAAGTATTGAGCTCATCACTCAAACTCCCCGTGCACTCAAAACACAAAATAAACAGCAAAACTATGCCTACAGGTCCAGGCATATAAGAGGTTCGTACACAGCGATGACGACGACGGAAATGGGAGAATCTAGCCGCGAAGTTGACCAGTGACAGCCGATCGGGCAGCCATGGCCTATGTGACGTCCCTTAGGCCATGCATAATGAGGACAACTGAAGAGAGAGCGGTTTGTTTTTCCGCGTCTTTCACATCGATTTGCGCGCTCACCGCTTCACGTGCACGTGTAATATTTGGCTCAGGTATTCCTGGCAGTGTAATCTAAACGTCGCGCAGGTTTACTTGCACTGCTCAAAGAGTGTTGCAGGGTCCCTTTAAGCAGGCCAGAAAGTCGTTATGAGGTTTGCAGACGACCACTGAGACGGTAGTGATTCGCACGCAATGCAACAGGCAATGTTAAATCGTGGAATAAATGCAAATAGTATTGACTCTTGCCTTGAACGACGCAAAAATGAATTATGTTGTCCCGTGAGACATATTATGAGACTAATATGAATTTTACAACAATCGCTACAAAGAACACGATACACCTGAAACGAAATACCTGTAACGTCCAGGGAGAGCACAAGCCTTGTCATGCACAGGCAATGTATGCTACCAAAAAAGCACAGTCTTTTAAGTCAACGAAATAGCAAACCCTCTAGAGTGCCAGTAGTGGACACCTGGAGGAATTTTTTTGCGTTTTGGCCCTCTATTGGATACCCGCGTCCGGATAGCGTGCATATTCTTGCATACTTCGCCCAACGTAAACACCATAATTAACGCAAGAAGCGATGACATAATATACGTTGAGTTTAACCAGAGTAGGAAGACGAGACCAAAAACGAGAGAAGGAGGACTGCCGCAAACACAAGCCTTTTACAAGGTGGAAAAATGCGAAAGCGTCAGGTTAAATCTTACCTAGATGTGGTAGCCCGATTTTTTTACAATTGAACCATTAGACTTTTCTGTCCTTGATACGCATCAACGTTGTGCCTCTAAAGCAACATATTTGACGTAGTACACCGTAGCTTTAGAGTTTAAAAATGTTGTTCTGGTGCCTCAGCTGGTAAGAAATTATTCAATTCTACGGACCGGCCGTCTCATTGGCGTCGAAAGATCTCATTGGCGTCGATATTAAACAATCGTAGCGATACTGTGTTCTGTAGCACTTCCTACGATAACGGTAGATAAACTGAATAGACACTGTCGTTATTTATCTGTGGTAATATATAAACGCTGACAGACAACGACGAAGGTTAAAAGGCTCTCAAGGGCATGAAATGAGGAAAAGCTGCAGGTGACAACGGCATAACCATAGATCTTTTAAAGCAGGGAGTAGATACTGTACTGGAAAAGCTTGCTGAGCTATTTTTTCAATGACTAAAGGCTATAAAACTGCCCGTAGCCTGCTAATACGCCAATATAATCCTGATTCACAAGCGGGAGGACACTACACCCTTAAAAATACACGACCCATCTGTCTACTCTCCCCCTGTATACAAGCTCTTTAACAAGTAATAGTTCACCGAATAAGTTACAGTTTAGATTCCTATCAACCAAGAGAGCAGGCTGGGTTTAGGAAAGGATACTCAACAATGGAACACATCCAGGTAGTCAATGAAGTGATAGAAAAATCCGCGTAGTATAATAAACCTCTTTATATTGTATTTATATACTACGTAAAAACGTGTGAGCAGTAGGCATTTAAAAGGCCAGGGAATACAGGAGACCTACATAAGACTCCTAGATGACATATAGAAAGAATGTACGGGCAGGATAATCCTTCACAAGCCAAGCGACAAATTTCCGATACGTAAGAGCGTACTAAAGGGTGATACCATTTCATAAAATCACTTCGCAGCTTCTCTGGAGGGGCTATTCAGGAAGCTTTACTTGGAAAACATGGGTTTACAGATAAACAGAAAATACGGGAGCCATTAGAGCTTAGCAGACGACATAGTCTTGCTAAGCGAGACTGCAAAACACCTCAAAAATGCTTGAGGAACAAAATGAGAAAGCGAGGCCATGGGGCTAAAAATAGCTATGAATAAACCTAAAGTAATGATGAATGAACATACCGACATTGCCCCGTTAAGCATATGTAACGAAATGCTAGAACAAATATTAGATTAGTACTACCTCGGTCGGGTCATCTGTGCTGATCCCAAACACGAGAAAGAAATCCTACGGAGATTAGGAATGCGCTGGGGTGCACTCGGGAAACACTCCCAAATAATGAAAGTAAACTACCTCTATCACTGAAAAGGAGAATGTACAATTAAAGCGCCCTTCCGGTGATCACATATGGAGGGGAAGCTTGGCGTCTTACTAAACAACTTGAAAGCACACTTGGGTCGGCTCAGCTGGCCATGAAAAAAAAAAATGATAGGATTAACGTTAAGTGAGGTGAAGGAGGTTCTTGGATGAGAGAACCAACTAGAGTACAAGATATCATAGTTCGAATGCAGAAACGACAAAAGAAATTTCGGAGGCAAGTGTTGGACTCAAATGGCACGGGACAGGAGCGGTTCGAGGTCGACGGGAGAGGCATCCGTCCTGCAGTGGGCCTAGTGGGCTCTTGATGATGATGAGATACTCTCTGACTACACACAAGTGTCGGGTCATGCAAATGGTTTTTTTTTAATTATGTGATTATGTGGCACTCCACGAATACCGTATTGAGCCCACCGAGGAAGAAAAAGATGCGACAATCAAAGCAGCTGAAAGCTTTACTACAAGGCATCAATAAGTTTAAGGATATTGTAACTAATATTTCGCAGCATGCTTTTTTCAAACACCAAGAACGCTTTTGCTGTGCCATAGAAGGGGATTATTTTTTTTTTTGTTACTCCCGGAGGTTAAATCCAATGATTACATTATACGCACTTTACTAACTTAAACAAAATCGGCCCCACTCCAGAAGCCCCAGACAGCACTGTTCTGCTCACCGGCCACTCTTGCCCATAGACGAAGATGTCCGAGCGTGCTATATCCCCTCTGTTCCAGGTCAAGGCCAGGTTAAGCTGATCGACGGGTGGCAAGTACTGGCCTGCGAGAAGGCGAACATGCCAGCCAAGGGGCAAACAAATTCGAAATGCTTATTTCGGGTATTTTTATTGTAATTACAGAGAGAGAGAGAGAGAGAGAGAGAGAGAGAGAGAGAGAGAGAGAGAGAGAGAGAGAGAGAGAGAGAGAGAGAGAGAGAGAGAGAGAGGGGGGGGGGGAGCTTTTATTTGCGCAGGGAAACGGGGGGTCAAGTGAGAGAAGGGAGACTGGGCGGCGGGGGTGTTAGCGGCTTGGGCCATATTGAGGGTTCGTCGCCGTTGCAGAATATAGAAAGGCAAGCCTAATAACAAGTGAATTCCTTATTCTACCATGACTCCAAAATGACAGAACATTGAAAGAGACCGGGTTTAAGCACTCGCCACAGCGCAGCGACACTTTCAAGAAAAGACACGTTCTGTAGAAAACTGCACCGTAGGCATGCAATAGGATGAAGTATCTTACTTTCTAAAACTGAAACTGAATCGCGTGTTGCAAACTCGCGATTATAGTTGTGATTAGCTTGGCAATGGCAGTCACTTTCCATAATTATCAAGAATCGACAGACAACACCCAACGATTCCAGGGAAGCACAGATAACCGCGAAGCGCACCAGGACTGGCCGGTGCACACAAACAAGAAAAGGGTCGTATACTTGCCTTTGAGCAAAGCCGACAGGACTGCCTGGTCAAGTTCCTTGCAGGGGCCCTCTCCCATGCGGAAGACCGTTATCTGCAAGTCAAGACAGATTACTGGGTGGCTTAGATACAAAAACAGCAACAACACAAGTTTTCGGATCTGGGGCACATAACGTACGGACACTTATAGTGCGCTTGAGGCGACACTGTTCTTTCCGCTCCCCTAAGCTCTTCACCCACCGTTGACACCAATGCGTTTGGTTTCTTGTCCGCATAAACATTTGTCCGGCGCTTTTCTCCGTGATATTGTAGGCGTGAGTATGCGGGAGCATGTGCTGAATGACTTTCAGCCCCGTTAGTTGTGTGTAAGCCACAAATAAAACGTCTATCTGAACACAGGAAATGTACAAGCTTCTACGCAAGTAAAGGCATTCTTGGGAGTTGTTTATCTGCCCGCGAGTGCCTCGTGTTGTTCCAATATTTATACCCCTGCATTGCTTCCTACGTACCAAATTCACGAGACCATGTCTGGAAAAGCCCCTTCTCCAGCTTCATTTTGCATGCGACTGTTACTTCACAAAGCTTAAACGCATAGCCCTTTTTTACCCGCATCAACATGCTTTTTCTTTGTTTCAGTATAGCGAGAAAGAAGGTGAAGTAACCTCTAAAAAAGGTAACATAAACGCGGCTTTGTAACGGCAACCGTGGGAGAAAGCGCGGGGCTGACGTAACCTGCGAACCAGAAATAAAAGTACACTGGCACGGCGAAGCGGTGCGGAGGAAGGTCAAAATGAAAGAGGAGCAAACGTATTTTGACAAAACCGCTCACAGAGTTCCCTTTGCAAGAGTGTTCCCGCAAACGCGCGAACGTACCAGGTCTTTCTTCTTGATAGACTGCAGGAGTTCCACGTAGACCTGCTCGGCTTGCTCTTGTTGTATCTGGAACGTCTTCTCGATAGTGGTGATGAGTTGCTCTCGGAAGCCCTCGGGTAGTTTACTCCTGGGGGCGGATTTAGAGAAGCGATAGCTCGTACGTTGTCCCGATGGAAGAATGTTTATATTCGCAGCCCCAAAGCAAAAGGACAGGGTAGATGGACAGTCGCCTTGAGCACGCTAACATAACTAGCCAAGGCGGTAAGTCCACCGTCGAGGCGAAGAGATTGATAAACCGGGAATGCAGCGATGTGGTTTAAACAAAAACTACTTTTGTACTTCTAGCCATCACTAAAATGTCACCGAGAAAATTGCTTTAGTTTTGTTGTCGTCCATTTTATTTGGGTTGGAGATCGCTAGCGCAGGTAGGTTGGGTGAAATTAGCTTACCAGAACAGCCTAAATTGCGAAAAAAAGGTCAGAAACAACTCTGTCGCTTGCACTCTTGGAGCTGCTTATACCACAAGCTTTCGCAAAACCGCCTCCACTTTTGGTGAATTCGCACGCTTACCATGGCAGAGTTCTGGTGCCAGGAGTAGCATTTTGTGTGCGTGTACACACAGGTTCTGCGTTCTTTCATAAAATATCTGACTTGCTTTTTTGAGCGCTGTAGCTTTACAAACGTAACAGCTTCCTGTTGCGTCCCTATTCGGCCTGACAGAGTGCGAGTGATGAGGCGTGCACGTACTCGTCGTCGGGAATGTATCGGTGCGCGAAGGCGATAAGGTCGGCTGCGCGCCCGGAGCCATCGCAGACCACCACTGGCACCGGCGGCAGATCGGTGACGTACTCGAGCACTGTGCGCACCGTGTTCAGTCCTCCCTCCACGATGACGCATACCACTGGGATGCCACACCATTGCACGCTCGAGCCTGGAAAGGTGGGGGTGCAGAGGGCGGGCAAACATGCGCTGGGTTATACAGGCTTCGTGACAGGATATTAGTCGCATCGTTCAACGACGCTAGATTTTTCGGGGTTCTGCCGTAAACACACTAAAACTGTATCAAAACAAGCCAAGGTGACCATGGATGCGGTTGCAATTTGCCAGAGGTTCCAGAGCGGTGCTGCTCATCTTCGACACTTGAACTTCTACATTTTTTTTTCAATATAACTTATTTGAATTGAGTTAAATTGAACTTTTTGGATGGAATTCCAAGCAGGAATATAATTTAATTTTCTCAATTGAAAGTTCACAGTTCAAAATGTAGAAGATGATAGGTAAGACGCTCCAACGCTCCCGTGTTTAACCGACATTCTCTTGTTTTTCATGCGGCCCCATGGAGAACCGCAGATAAAATGTACACTTCCTGCACACCATGAGGACACACCAAGGACTAGGCGGGCATAGGCAAATCTGAGGGCAGGTGCAATGCTGTACGGGAGATGACGCGATGGATGCGAAAGGAAAGGGTTATGCCATTTACAGACGCATGGACTTAGCCATGTTACGTCTCAGTTAAGGCAAATTCTAAATATGAGCAACTGAGACCTGCCGTTATCTCGACCACAACGAAGGGAGATCATGGCGTCCCGAGAGGGGCTCACAAAGGATATTTCTAAAATGCCTTGAGGCAGTTTCGCGGGAGTAGTACGCATGGGATTTTTTAATGCACATACTTGCATTGTTTTTTGGTAGGCTGCAATCGCATTATACTGCATGTGCTGCTGTCTGGTGTATTCATAGTCTTATTATCTAGTGTAATTACGTTTTGTTTACATAGATGTTCGACTTCAAATGAAAACATATTATTTGAATTTATTTTTTACGCGTTATATCTTGGTGGTACGGGAAGGATATCTATTGCGCGAGCCCGTTTCATAAAGTTGCCACTCAACCACGATCTCCACTTCTTCTGCAGTGACTTCAGGAGATTGGCAGTGAAATTGTGCTTCATTGTTAGCATCACTGCTTCAGCAGTATAAATCACTGTTATTATTGCTCTATTACGCATTTAATAGTTTTTTTCTGATCCCTTTCAGTTCTTTGTATTCATCTTCTAACCCTATATTAAGCTTGTACGTTTGTGTATATGGAACTGATATGGGCATGTATAAGGTATAAGCTTAATGCTCCAGATTTCCAAATGCCGTTCACACTTCGGGATCCCATACCAAAAGGATCCATAACTGGCTATGGCTAGCGGGATAAAGTCAAAGGCCCGCTTTTAATATGTCTAAGTGCGTGTGCGTATGTGTGTGATTGTTCTTGTGCACATACAAACAGAACAGTCACGCTGTGGAAGTAAAGAGAAAGTTCTTCCAGTGGCGTCAATGCGTGAGCGTCCTCGTCTTTCACTTTTCTTCGAGAGTTAAGAGGTGGTGCTGACGGTGTGTGATGCAGTCACCTATTTAAGAGCGTAGCTCTTGAGCGCCCACTCCGATGGTTTCGCGTCGCCGTCGGCCCCGCTGTAAGCGAGCGAACAAAGAAAACACCGAAGAAAGACGCTATATAGCGAGCCGGATAGCTGAGGATGAAAGCATGGCGAATGTGTGAGAGGGGGGAGGGGGGGGGGGGGTGTTGGGGTGCGGTATGCCGAGGCCACCCGAGGCCTTCTCTGCGGTGCCGACGACGCAGTGGGAGATAACGCCGGAGTTGTGCGTGCTGTCGTGAGTTCGACGATGGCGCGATGACTTCCCGAGGTGACGGATGTGCTGCGTCTACAAACAGCTTCTGCTTATGCTTGACGATTGTTGAAGCGGACGAGGCGCTTTCCACAAATCTTTGAATACTATTTTGAACAGCGGTTTTATCGATTATACACTCTTCTTTTAGTACGCGTTACGTTCTAGCGCGAGGCATTGGAAAGCGAGTGCCGTGGTGATTTAGTACCACGGCTACATGAGACAACGACGACAGGAGACGCCGACAGTCCGAACCCCTATGGGGCTTCGCCCATAAATTACAGCAGTTCCACTTAAGGTGAAAGCGGTCGGCGGTACAAAGCACTGATTAACCCGCCCAGAGGACTGTGCTGCCATTATCTGCTCATTGCTGCCACCACTCGCGCTCTTCCACTCATTCTCTCACTCCTCTCTTGGCAAATTGAACATAGGTTTTGTCCAATGCAATACAAATATATCGCCTTTGCAGTGCTAACGCGCCGTCTGTCTGGAACCTCACGAGCGGAACTACTGTTATTTTAAAGACGATAGTCTTTCTTGGGCTACCTAAACCCAGAACGTTAGGTCTGTCTGCATGTCTGTCTGCCTGTTACTCGATTCAGCCACCCGGCCAAAGTGAAACGAAGTCTGCGCAATAGTCTTATATACTCACAGACAAATATATGTTCACACTTGTCAACATTGTTGAACAAGAACAAGACATTACAGAAATATAAGGCATAAAATTAATACACAAGAGATATTTACAGTGTTTCATTATAAAAAAAATCATAGATGCTTGATTTATGCAAAATGGAATACTATATTCACTGCAGAAAAAAAAATTCACACTGTCGCCCGCGCCACTATAGCTTCTGCCGTCATTTTAAGAAATCAAGCGACAACAGTTATGAAAGGTTCCGCCAGATAGGTTCCATCTTCTGCTTGGAACGCACTTGGAGTAGGGAAACGCGGTTCTTTAAAGGTTGAAGTAGGGCGCCTCGATTCACGCGTGTCTCCGCCGTACGACAACGCTGGAATTGAGGCACCCGGCATGAAACAGTGGAACGCGGCAAAATTTTAAGAGGCTTGAGCAAACCTTTAATTTATTTACCTTGGCAGGAGCGCCATGCAAGAGGAGCAACATGAGAGGTGAGCGAGAAAGTGAAGGGAGGAATTTACTTGGCAAATGTCCACAAACACTATCGTCTTTTCTCGACATTTGCAACGAAAGGAGCAGATACGCGGCCAATTTTTTTGTGCTGGCTTTCATTGTGTCCCTGCAGTTTTCTTTGCGCTAAACAACGGGGAGATGTATCACAGGGGCTAGCGCTTTACGAGTTTTTAATGGTTATGAATATATAAACCGCTTGTTGTTCAAAGCTTCAGTTTGGGTGCGTTACGTCGCTACGCGGTGGGGCTCTGCTTGAGAACTTTACGTTGCTACGCCGAATGAATGCGGCAGTGGCTAGACAGCGTGAAAGCCAACCAGCTACGACAACAAGGCGCGACCATGAAGTGCTCTGCACCTAATAACCGGCAGCCCTCGCGTCCATCTAGTTAAAAACTCCCGTCGGGTTGGTTTTCAAACTACAAGCGAAAAAAGTGGCCCCAAAAAACGACGCGTTACGAACTGCACAGAAAGGCACCGGAAATTGCGAGATGAAAGCAAGCACCAAAAGAACAGGACTCCCGCTCATGCTGTTCCAGGCAGAGAGGGCGCTAACACTGCGATGGCAGTAAATTTGAATTGCATTGGACAAAACCTCAGTTCATTCCATCAAAGGAGGAGTGAGAGGGGGAGAGGAAGATCGTGAGCGGCGGTTGCAATGAGCGAAAATGGCATCACAGCAACCTTTGGCGGAATAATGACTGCTCTGCACTTGCGACCGCTTTCGCGCTGAGTGGAAGTGCGTTATTTTTTTTAAAAGAGCCATGTAGAGAAAACAAAAGTTTGTTTTATTCGAAAGATTAGGTTTTTCATAGTACCCTAAGCGCTTTCCCAGAAGCAAAAGATGCTTTATTCACTGAGAAATAAGGAAATTTCGGAGTTCGGCTGGCGGTAGTTTCGGTGCTCTACCCACTGCGCCACAAAGCCGACACAGAATGGAGGGCTACGAACGCGCCTTATATCCTTGACTCATTCAAACTACGTCAAGAAGCTGCTGATATAACGCATTCACTACCTGTGGGCGGAACGCGAGGTACATGGTGCTCTTCCCACTGCGCAACAATAATCATACCCACGTGCTAATAAATGATGTCACGTGACCACGTAATTAAGTCTCCTCATTGAATTACAATACCACAACCAACAGCAACAAGTGCAACAACATTAACGTAACGCAAACTACTTAACGTCGTGCGCCCCCGGAAATGCTCTGCATTTGATCATGCCCCTCGCGAGGGGGATGTTTGATACAATTCCATTTAAGGACTTAGATAATTTCGCCAGAAATATGAGACTGCGAGAGTTTTTTTTCTTTACACGAATACTGAACTCTATGCTGCACGCCTGATTGGTCTGATGCATGCACACGGCGTCGTGGGCGCGACCTGCTGGGTCCTGCCTGAGTTGTTTGTTTACGACACTAATGTTTCCGACCACCCAGAGGATAACAGCTTCGCTGTAAAAACGAAGTGGTTACAACGGGGATAATGGGTGGTAGGGTGTCGTATACCCGTAAATGACATCCTTGTTTTCGGCTCGGTTGAACAGATTTTTAAATCCTTGCTTCACAGCAGTGAAAACTAATATTCCATCTGTAGCTCGAAAGCAAGCGAAGCGATGGCCGTTTACTGGGCAACACCTGTCTATAAAGCCGTTTCTGATGGAAACCTTGGAAAAGTACAAAGCAAAATATAATGACTCACTGTCTGTGCTGTGCACCGAAAATGAGAAAAAAAAATGTTCTGGGTAGTTGCTTCTTGTCATGCTCTTTTTTCCTGCTTTCTTCTTCCTTTCCCTCCTTGCAATGTTGCTAGCTCTCGACGCATTCAGAGGTTGACCCTGCTTCACTTTATCAATGCACATAGCCGCAGTCTGACTCCATACGAAGCGGCTTTAGGTCCTCTTTTTAGCTTGATGGTGACCGCCGTTGCTGACAGCACCGTTGAAACGACTCGCTGCCCCAAAGATTATGCGCCAATAGATAACCCCAATTTTCTGAGTCTCCTTTGCTGTCAAAGGTACTGCTCTACAGCACTTTGGATTTCGAGGAGCCTCGCAAGCGCGTCTGCGGATAGGAAATGTCCCGAGGTCCTCCTTATTTATGAATATTTGTTAGACTGGGATGTTTTTTATTTCTTTTGGATCAGCATGACACGAAAGAAAATAAATACTTTCTCTCGATATCTTCTGGCCTGCGTGATAATCCTCAGCGTCCTGACGTGTTCTCACCCTGGCTAATCATACGTTCGAAAGAGGTGCGATCGACCAGACCGCGATGGTGATTTCCAGGAGAATCTTTCTAGAACACCCAAGGCATGACAAAGAGGGAACTTTGGGCCGTTTATTTATTTTTTGTAGACGAGGGGAGGTGTATACCCGTTTCATGAAGGCGCAGCAAAAAGTCTTTTATGGCTTCTTTGCTATCACATTCTCCTTATTTGAGAATAAGGTGATAATCACATTCACATTAATAATCACATTCTCCTTATTTGAGAATTTGAGAATAAATCATTGAACTGTCCAGTGATTGGTACTGGCGTATAGTTTCCACACCACCTCCCCATCCTTGTCGGGTAGTTTTATATTTTCTTCCGCGTTCTGGCGTACGTTTTGTCAAGTTTACTTGGGGATGTCGATGCAGCTGCGGATGGTGATGGCGCAGCCCTGGGGTTTTTATTCCGTCCAGTTCAGCTTACTTCTTGGCAAAGGTAGCGATGCAAAGTCGTAGTTTTCTCGCCTACGCCAACACGGCGTGCGCAAGATAGCATTGTCCGGGATCAAATCAATTGTAGTGTAATTCACGTGGCTTTGCTGTGGCATTTATGCCAGCTTCTTCATGCACATTTATGGCACCAAATGTGTTAGTATGTATCGAGTGTTGCTCGCCTTAATTCGGAGTGAGATAAGCTCAAAGTTACATTAAGTCACACGACCAGCAATATCGTTACCTTGTCTTACATCATACGAGAGCGTCCCGCTTTAAATGCAAAAGCAGTGGTCGGCACGGAGAAGTGCGCGTTGAAAGTGCGGAGTCTGCCTTTTATGTGAGGTAGGGCCGGGGAGCGATCGACCGACACCAGGCCTCCTTATTAGTTGTGTAAGTGGCATGGCTTTCGTCACACGTAAACCCGTTTACTGCAGCATTACAGACACGCTTGACATGATCAAAGCAATGATAAAACTGGTGTCAAATTTTGCTGCTTAAAAATATTGAAACCTCAATGCCGTAAAGGGCAGTTACCCGATTCTTCCTCTGACATCAGCGTTTGGTGACCCCAAACTGACCTGTTGGTAGGGCTTACAGGTTAAGTTGTTATACGGCTGAGTAAGCTGTTCGAAATTTGATTTCCGGTCTCGGTGAATGGCTTTTATGTTGGTCAAATATAAAAAGAAGCAAAGGCGTGCTTGCACTAGATTTTTTGTGTCATTTAATTTCTAAGACACCATTGGTGGTGTAAATAAGGACACCGCCTCCCAGTACGCCACCTGTATTCTGTGTTCAGAAGCGAGCGCGCGCGCGCGTGTGTGTGTGCATGTGCGTGTGCGTGTGCGTGCGTGCGTGCGGGCGGGCGGGCGGGCGGGCGTGCGTGCGTGCGGGCGGGCGCGCGTGTGCGTTTGTACGTGCGGACGAACGTGTGCGTTTGTACGTGCGTGCGTGTGCGTGCGTTCAATCAATGTCTGGCATTTGAAAAACTGCTTTAAGTTCCCTAATTCCTTGTCTACGTTCTCGGTATCTATAAAGGCTCGCTGACCATGAAAAAATAAAATTATTTTGGAAATGTTTCGGTGGCTACATGTTTGTTTCGTTAGGGGCTAGGAGCTTCTTATAATTATTTACTGATTGTCATGCAGCGCTTTTAACTAGAAATATTGGTTTACGAACCGCTACAGACAATGTGTTGTTTTTTGCTTGTTGAATTACAAGGTGCTGCGATGTAGAAACCCAATGTGTGCTTTTTGGCTGGCTGGCACACGGTGATTTATTTTGAATCATTCAGGATTATCGCGAAGGGAAAGAGGGCGCGAGAGCTCTTAATAAGGTTACAATAAAAACCAAAGAAAATTACTCGACACTCAGCAATCGGGCCCTAGAAGAGGAAACAAATGGGGTTAATTTTTTTTTTTCATAATGCTAAAATATCTTGGGAGTCCGCATTATTGCGTTTATTACGTCTAACACAAATAAACAAGAAATTCTCTTCATCAGCCGCAACACAGAAGTTGCTACGCAACACGTGTGAGATGAATTGCAAATACACATTTTTATGGTACCATACACGCGGATGCCGCTAATAAAAGGGTTTATATTTTTAACAAAAGTGCAGCTGGCTGGAAGGAATTGAGAAATGAGGGCGGGAGACAAATAATGCCCAAACTTAAACAAATATTTGAATTTTTTGCTTGTATTTTTATCTAGAACAGGTTTACGAGCAATTTTCATTATAAAAACGCCTTGCTAGCTTCAAAATATGTGGTATTGCGACTGGGCATGCAATAAAGCGGCGCATTTACGAGGAATCAACCCATTCAGAGAACTAATATAATTTAAGCTCAGGTCAGGGGGTGCAATATGCAAAATAGGTCAGCTTTAACATTGTTTGGCGGAGAAAGGCGCTTGGTGAAGTATTGGATCACAAAATTGTTTCACTTTTCTACAGTGACTTAATTTTTACTTTAGTGCTAAAAGAAACCTGGTTCTCGGCTCAATAAGACGTGAAAGTAGGAAATGTCGACGTTGACTTACATAGGGATTCGTAATTGATTATGCGGCCAGATGCTGCAAAACAAAAAAAAAGCTATCAACTGCTACCCACAATCGCCCCAGCGGGCATCCGTCGGTTGTCACATGGCCTATGTAAGCGCGATGAGAAGTCAATATTACCCCGCACATGGCTTTACGTCGCTTCCCAAACGTATACCTAAGCAAGACGCGCTGAATTTCCTCCTTTCTCTGTCGGACTTGCAGTGTTCGCAAAGACAACGGCTACTCAGTCCGTGCAGAGCGCATGTTAAATTTACTACCACGTTGTTCTCAATCTCACTAAGGTATTAACTTGCGCTAGTTGGTTCTTCATCGTTGGGCTAGTTGCATCATTGGTATAGTTGTTTCTGCGACAGTGCTCGTGTCTGTGTATTCTTTTCTTGATCCCTGTTTAGCACTGCTTTTCCGCCATATGACGTTGTTTTCAATTAAAATGGTGTTGCGTTTGCGTGCTTACGCAGGCTTCAAACATATGCCTCGGAACATGGCATCAGGTTGCAAAGACTTAATTGTCTGTTGAACCTTAGGACGATAGGGACCGAATTGTGCGCACGTTGATACTCCTTGTCCATTGCCTGTGTATTGTGGGTGTGTTCCTGTGTCCTTAAGTGTTCATGTGCTTTTGCGAATGTGTGCTTGTGGGATTTTAATTAAAGTTTGTTTCACTCTTCTCTCTACCACAAAAGACGTTCTCATGTAACAACTTTCCAGTTAACATAAATTAAATCTGTTGCTTTCTCAACTTCTTTCCAAGCACACTTCTGTTTAAAAATTAAGTGAGCGTACTCTTAAAGCCTTTAAGTGCCCGCAAAATCCTTCGTTGATTCAATGCTTACGTATTCGCTCAATGTATTAGATGCCACCCGCCGCGGTGGCTCAGTGGCTAAGGCGTTGCGCTGCTGAGCACGAGGTCGCGGGTTCGATTCCCGGCCGCGGCGGCCGCTTTTCTGATGGAGGCGAAAAGCAAAAACACCCCTGTGTACGAGATTTCGGCGCACGTTAAAGATCCCCAGGTGGTCAAAATTAATCCGGAGCCCTCCACTACGGCGCGCCTCATCGCCTGCGCTGCGTCGGCGCGTTAAACCCTACAATCAATCAAATGTATTAGATGCGATTGCATCTCATTCACTCGCCTTGTCCCTGCATCCGGCGTCGGCGTTGTTGTCGGCGTCCGCCCCTCCCCCATTCTCCTAGCCGCGTGAGCTGCGCTCTCCTCCGCTCACCCCCTCTCCTCTCCGATAGCGAACACTTTCTCGCGAGGGGCATTGGATTGGATTCGAATGGATTGGTTTGGATTGGCTTTGCTTAACTTGGCTTGGCTTGGCTTGGATTGGATTGGATTTGGATTGGATTGGATTAAAGTGGATTGTGTTGGATTGTGTTGCGTCATAGCCGCGGCAGACGCACTGGCGCCGGCGCGTCCCCTCACCGTTATGCGCGCTATAAAACGCGGTGCCTGTGCCGCTCCGCTCCATCGTTCCAGCGCCGTTCCTCCGCTGTCCAACGCTGCAACGTGAACCCCCTATGCGTCGCATCTACACAGGGGTTCCCGCGAGGGGAGGTGGGAGATTTTTTAGCTCAGCTATTTGATGAAGCAGATTGCTCAAAGGACTAGTAATTTAATTATATTTGTACCACCGTACTACTCATGAACGGAAGAAAGTAATTGTTCGTTTGTACGCTTACCATTTTTGCATGGGAAATTGTCATAAGCATAAAATATAATAAAACAGTGATGTGCAATGGTATGGAAACGAAACAAATACTACGCGAGATAGAGGGAAGCTCCCAGGGAGTATATTGTGGGCGTGAGAACGCGGAAAACAACGCACAAAAAAAGCCAGCAAAATTACGTTCGCTCTAGTAACCACAAACAAAAGTGAACCGCAAGAGATATTTGCATATTCAGAACCCCTGTAGCCCATTGAATCCTTCCCGAACAAAGTAGTTTTTCTGCAACGAGTAAGTAGGTAAGAATTAGAATTTATTACTGCGACGTTATCAACAGACATCGCCAACCAGCGTGTCACATGTGAGGCAGAAATGGAAATCGCTGCAAGGAAATCTCGGTGGTGGTTCTTATCTGGAGTCTTACAGGAAACTAAAGCTCGAAATTTCCTGAAGATGCGATGGTGAAAGGCCACGTGAGCTGAACTGCCCAATGGAGTAACAACAGCTCGGTGGATTCAATCTACCTTACGTGTAGCGCCCTCATAAATAAATCGAACTTTGCGAAATCGACGCTGAAACTTTCGTGTAGTGGAACGTAGCATAGTGAGAAGACTTGTCGGCGTACTCACGGTGGTAGAACTTCTGCCTCGATATGTGCTTCTCGAGGCGCTTGCGGAGGCCGATCTCTGCGCCGTACTTTCCCGTGGTGCCGTTGTCGGCCAGCACGAAGTATGAGTGGTGCTGGTTGAGCACAGCGAAGCGACTCTTTGGCGACGATATGCTGTAGTACTGCACCACCCGCTGTCACGCAAGGAGACAAAAGAAGAGCGGCATTTGGAACTTAAAAATAAAGACTTAGTTAATAAAACAAAAAAAAAAAGCCGCCGGAGTTTTGAGAAGCGCCAGGTCATGTTTGATTGAGAAATGCGCCCCCCCCTAACTTTTTTTTAGCAGCGGCATTCATAACAAAATATGTATTGTATGGAATTGATCATACAACCCTAGTGAACCGCGCCGAATATACGGAATCACAATAATACGGAATTCATACGCAGTATCACGCACCAAGGCGAAACTAATGCAGATAATCTTACCAAAAACAAAACAACAAATTGTTTGTCAGAATGAAAAGATTTGACACAATTTTCATGTTTCTGTCTAAATTGAGCGCGGAATACGGCACCATTTAATTTCCGCATGTGTTACCGTATACTCCGTATATATGGAATTCGTACGGATTATGTTTCGGTATTTTGGCCGCCATAAAGTCATAAAACCGGTGTCAAAATTTTTTCACGTAATTCTATACTATATTATTATGTGTTGTGTACACGAATCTATGTTTGTATATCGGCGGTGTGCCATGAAATGTAAAATTTCGTATTGCCATATTTCTATACAAACAGAACTTTTAAGGAGAATAGGAGACCCATGTTACTGTTACTTCTTACCACTAAACCCCTACACTTCCCGCTCCCCCTTGACTTTCTCGTTTAGTCCAGGTATAATTCTCCGTCTCTCCTCGGACAGAAAGCGTCACGGAAATACGTGGTAAAAACCAAAACACGATTTTTTTCTCTGACAGTTGGTGGTGAACCAGGGCCTGATAATCTGGGAGGCCCTATTTCACCATCTGAACGCCAGTGAGCCAGTGATACAATACGGGAATGGTTGTTGCTGCTTGAGTTAAACAGATATATGAGTGCGGTGCAATGTGGTGCGTATCATCGCGTCTTCAAGTAGCCCTGCAATCAAAGTTTCTGAGCGTTGAGTGGATCATCGCATCTTTTCCGTGATATTCAATCATATGTGTTCTTGTAAGAAAAAAAGTTACACGACAAGATTAAGATCTTTTTAGAAATCCTTCTACTCTGCGTTTCCGGGGAACTTGCTGGCGTTTGTAATTTTCCACAAGTATATGTAGAGCGGCTGTGTCGGAAGTATTCTTAATGCAGACAGGTACCGCAGAGAAGACGGGATAGAAAATGTGCGGATTTTTGCGCGCAGTTTCCAGGGTGCAAATACTAGAAAACAAAAAAAAGTTTAGAGAATGTTAGCAATGAAGTATTAAGTCCCAGCAGGAGAGCAGGACTAAGCATTACTTGTCAGCGAATTGGGGTGGGCGGGTTGGTTATTAGAGCAGCGAAACACAATTAAACAGCGACGTAAGGACCATTCTGAAAAGGGAAACCCCACAGGACGGGCCAGCGTCCGTCCTTCGTGGTCTGTGTTTTTTTTTTCTTCTTCACTGCGCTGTTCAAACAAGCTTAATTGCATTATTTGAGATAATGGTACGTAGAGAAATCTATGTGTGCAAGAGATGCACCACAATTTCGTTTCCCGTTATAGACGATTCGTTAAAACACTCCTGACACCTATTTAAAGTCGGCGTGCATTTATCTTATAACGGTGGTTTATACAAAAACATTTTAGAGGTTTGCTCTCTGATAATTCGTCCGGTAGTTTTGTTGTCTTCCTCCCCTGAAAGAAATGCGAAAGCAATAGAAAATTCAGGGGAAAGCACTGGCTCGAACTAATAAATGAGTCACAAATTATACTGAGGTAAAATCCAGTATAAAGGCTATAAGGCGTCATCAGTTACGATGTGGTATAAAAATATGAAAGCTCCGCCGAAGCCTGCATGGTTTCTTGGACCTTGGCAGCCAGAAAACTATTCGCCTCCTGTACCAATTCAGGTATGTCGCGTGGTACCGGAGCTAACGGAGAGTTTACACAAGGGTGGCGCGAGAGTGCATTTAGTTGAGGATTGAATAATAAGGGCGTTTATAGAAAATACTCCTCTACAAAACGGGAGTGAACGCTTTCATTGATCAGACGAAGAAAGAAACGTTTATAGGGAAATTTTAAGTGTAGTCGTTTTCTTTCTGTCTACTTATTTGCAAACGATCTGATATTGAAGCGCGAATTTTTTACAATTTGACCTGGCAAAGCCCTGTAATGGTTGTGCGCCCTTAATCACTAGAACTGAAGCGATTTTGTGCATGATGTGCGTGCAATGTGACGCTGTAGCCTGTTCCCCAGTGGTGGAGACCAGACCAGGCTGCTCAATGGTAGTTAAACAAGATGATGAACCCTGCTGACTTGATTGGACTGCGATGCAGTTAACATACAAATGAAAATTATCTTACAAAACATACGTCTATGCTTTTTTGAATTGACGATATTTTATTTAGAAGCATATTCACGGGGTGCATTCCCAACGTGCGAGAAACCAACCACGATCGCTTTAGGTTTGCGCATTCCTTTTATGATTAGCTTTATGAAGCAAGGTTGGCCTACAGCTTTATCTAGAAGAGTATCACAGGGCTCCGTTCTATGGCGGCATTGTGACGTGACCGGAATTGCTGAGGAGCAGTAGCGTTGTCTTCATTTTAACTGTTTCAAATATAACTCCGACTGATCGCTTCCTGTAATCCCTGGTGAGATGAAACTTCCCACGGTTATACAGCCGGTTGAGCTTTCCAAGGCTATGCAATGTTTTTCGGAAATAGCTTCGATAAAACAGGAGTTCTAGGCAGCGCCCCCCGAATCTGAACTTAAACGGCTCCAGTTTCGATAAAACAGGAGCCGTTTTCTGTAGCCGTACACCTGTCGTAGAAGTCCACGTGTCGAGAGATGCTCCACGGTGAACTAAGTAATTATGACATGGACACGAAACTTGGCGCAATCGTTGAATCGTCTCTGCGGCAAATCACACCATACTTTTTAGCAGGATATTTGCAGTAGATCGCTAAACAGAGAGCATTCGAGACAAAGCCCGCTTCGTCGCAAAGCACCTTCTGCTGACAATCCAGGAAAGGAAGGAATCGAGAAGGTCATAGGTAGCTTCACTGTAAGAGGTCTTTGTGAACGAAGTTGGTGTGCTGCAATTCTCGTCGTCGTTTGTAAAGCATGTGTCACGGCATAAACACTTTTTTTCGGCAGAGCCCAACTCTATTTTCGGCACTATTCACTCCTACATCATCGCTGTACATTACTGAGATTATTGATGTGCCCATGAGTCGCACTATTCTTCATGAAGTTGAGCCATAAAATCACGGTGAAGTGAATTTATACTCACGCAAGGAATTTTTCTGTACCAAAAAGAATAATAACCGCAAAAAGGGAATTTTCAGCGCTCACGATAACCCTCAGATGCTTCGTAAAAAGAGCTCAGTGATCAGCGCTACTATAAGCATAATTGCAAAAAAAAAAAAAAGTATGGGAGTGAAATCGACCCGGTAATAAGGCTAAGGTACTGGTTTGTCTTTATTTTTAGATAAGAAAGACGCGAGTGAAGAAAAATTACGCAAAGAGGAGTTATGAAGAGGAACGTACGAAGAGGAAACGTAGTTTTTTGCATCTGCTTAACAGCCAAGGTAGCCGACTTATAAACCAAGCTTTTTTACCCGAGAATTAGGTAAGATATCCCGGCAACGTCTTTGCAACGGATCCAGTCTGGGAATATTTGGGGGTGCTCTAACTATCCGTAGTAGGGGCCTCTGGTTGGAGGGAGAAAAAATAAGAGCAACGTGGTGTTCAAATTACTTGATTCCTGCTCGTTATATACTAGTAGCCGTCCGTTTTTGCAGACTCCGAAAATTCGGACTTGCTGGATATTCGGGCCTTTCCCGAGGAACCGCCAGTTGTCCCATAGGAGCAATTTATATGAGCGACGGGTATGTTGGACAAAATAAAGCCAAAAGTTCGAATTTTTCAACTAAATTTTCCGCAACAGAGCCACGGTGCGACTCCAGGACGACGCTATTTTGAATTCTAAGCCACCTGGCTGGCATCGGATAGGACGAGGATTGGTTTGACTACCGCCGGGGCAACAAACTTTGAACTCAGAGGCAAGAATTTTGCATTACCCGTCGCGGTGTCTCAGTGGCTAAGGCGTTGCGTGTTGAGCGCGAGGTCGCGGGTTCGATTCCCGGCCGCGGCGGCCGCTTTTCTGATGGAGGCGGAAAGCAAAAACGCCCGTGTGTACGATATTTCGGCGCACGCTAAAGATCCCCAGGTGGTCAAAATTAATCCGGAGCCCTCCACTACGGCGCGTTAAAACCCTACAATCAAGAAGTCTGCGGCGGAAGCTATCTCGAAGGCCGGAAACGGGGCATGCGTGGCCAGTTTTTTTTACACACCACTTTTTCTAGGCACCAGGGGACGCTCACTTATAAGCAACATCATCAGCAGACTTGTACTGAGCCATTCGCGACTTCTTCAGTCCTATTTAAATGAAATAAAGTTCCTTTTCGCGACTTCCGGATTTTTCAAACTGCTCTTTTATGGGACTATTTTTCAATCGGCTCCACGTCCGGAAAATCGGTCGGCTACTGTAAGTGCCATCGACTGAAATGAAAGAGTTGTAGACTCAAAAAAAAAAAAAAAAAAAACAATGAAACGGCGCAAAGCTTAATAGAAAAGAAGTTTATTAAAAAAAAATAAAAATAGGGGATATACTTTTGAAAAGGTAACAAGAAGGCTTGCGCGTGGTTCAAGGGGAAGTGCACAATTAAGCCAAGCTGAATCTCGAGTCTAACAGCTGCGTTTAAAGGGCTATGAAGACACAGTACGAATTTTTTTCTTTAGTAAGACTGCTTTGCCTCGATAAAAATGATACAAATTTTAATGCAAACCTCAGGCGAATAAACGAGATTGTAAGAAAAGCATGCAAAGCAGTGGAGACTGCACAGCAGCTTTCTTTCCAGCGCAATCTCAATGACGTTATAGCATCTCCTTTGTCCGACCTAAGCAATACCCAGGAAACATGAATGGGGGATCGTACTGGAGCGCCTAGTACCGCTCGGTCGTATCCCTTGAATACCAACGTGCACTTGACACAATCATTACTGTTTTAGTGCTGGCCCGTATTACGTCACACCTTCACGTATCAGGCCCCTGTAGCTTAAAATAGGAAACGTTTTTATATTTCTTGAGTTTTCTCAGATAAAAACGTATCTCATGGATTGGATGAAGCTGAGTGAGTTTAAAATGACTAGTTCTTTCGAACTCAACAAAGTTTTATTTTGTCATCATCATCCCTTTGTAGGGTAGTTGTAAGGTAGATACGACCAGTTGTAAGGTTGATGGAGAGTTAAAAGGTAGATACACCTCACAACTGGTCGTCAAGCGCAATCACGTGGTATCCGGTATCCGCCGTCCACCCGGCCATGCGATTCTGCCGTGGTGTGGGTGAAACAGCCGTTGACGGCGCCATCTCCAACATCCTTGACTGATGCACTGGCTTGCTGCGCAAGGGACTTTGGCTCAATGGCGCTCACAACCAGGATGTTCTTCTCTACGACACGCACGAACATGTCAGCGCGGTTGTATGCTTCCAGGAATCGACCACCAGCTCACATAGCCGCTAGATGGTGAACGGCGCACCGTCGAAGCTGTTGATGACCTCGAAGATCATCTTTCATGTCTTCGGATTTTATATCTTCCACGTTGGGGACGGCTGGTAGGTCATCCGATGGCACCGCCTCGTGAAATTCGTCCATCACAAGTTCCAGTCTTCGACTCAGAGGTTGCCTCAGCTCTTCCCATGAAAACACTGTATAGCCGGTTTTCGCGACGTGAGCGAGGAACTCGTCGAACAACAAAGAGGCATGAGCGGGATTCCTGTTGGCGGAGCCTGTGAGCTCGTCCAGGACAGTCTCTTTTCTGTCGTTGATTTTGCAGTCGTATGGGCGGTTTTTTCTCGATACAGCTATTCTGTGTTCGAGGAGACAAACACACATAAACGGAAGCTGGCAGCCTCTTACCACAAGGAGTTGAGCTTCGCGTCGGGCGGGAGAAAAAGGACTGAGGTCGCCCCCGGCGGAATGCTGTCACCAGCTAGGATGTGATGATGACGATGCCCTAGATGAATGGGACACGCACCCAGGAGAAGAGATTGGCCATGACTAAAGCGCCGACTGTGCTCGGGATAGAGCTAATAGGTACAATTTATTTGCTTTCCAGAAACTACAATTGTGGTGAGATATAAACCTGGACTGTGTTGAAACACGAATTACCCAGTAATTATGGCTTGCTTGACAATTTGAGTAGCCTGGCGCAGAAAGAGAAACTTGCATAAAATTGAAATGGAATGGAATGGATGACTTTATTACAGGAGGAGGCCAATAGGCCCTGGTGTGGGGCACGGGGAAAAGGGGAGGGGAAGATTGTTCATATAAAGTCTGCACTGCACTGTGAGTGTTCACTTAGCACGATATGCACAGGTGAAGTTGTGACGAGGGCACTCTACTACGACCATGATTGGGGTATCCAAAAGGAGCCGTTCAGGAGCCACAAGGGGTGTGTTTGGGGGTACATCTAGAGACAGGGTGAACGATCCGCCATCATACTACTTTATAGAGACCTGTTTTGAGACCGAATTCTGTAATCTTCTGTAAAATTTGGGGGTTGTTTCTGACGTGTTGGACATGTTCTTCAGAAGTCGTCGGGCGTACGTGCGTCGTAAGGAACTGGTCGCGGTCAGTCGAGTAAGCTGAACAAGCCCAGATGAGGTGGAAAAGATTCGGTGTATTGTTGCTGCCACAGTAGGGGCACCGAGGACTAGCAAGGTGCCTATGCGTTGTCCATTTGGAGATGACGTCCGGAGTGTAGGCCGAGTCAGCGTAGACTTTATTAGCGAAAATTTCTCCTGTTCTTGGCAGGGACTGCAGAGGAGCAAGAAAACCAGGTGGTGAGGCGTCGGCAAGCCGTTGCCGGCTGAGGTTCTTAATTCGACGGTATTTTTGCTGCCAGTCCATTTCGCATGCCTGTTGGGGCTCAGGTCTTCCTTGGATGGACACGGGAACCATGGGAGGATTGCGTAAACACTCCCGGGCAGCATTATGCGCCGAATGGTTTCCGTCCGCTCCATATGTGTGAGCAGGAGTCCAGACCAGGCGTATCTTGAACCCTTCGTGAGTGAGGTCACGAATTTTGTAAAGAATGTTGGTGGCCGTAGAATTGGGCGAGAAGGACCTGTTCAGTTCCCGTAGAGCGACATGGGAGTCAGTGATGACACGGAACTTGTTGGTGGTGATAAATGAGGTCGCACTTTGTATGGCCTGAATGGCGCCGAGGATTCCGAAAAGTTCGGCTTCATCAGTGAGACCGTATGTGTTTGTTATATTGCGAGAGCCATTAAGCTGGGGGATGTCAGGGCAGGTCCAGGCCACCGCTGCTGTTGTTCCGTTGATGGATGCGTCGGTAAAAATGTCTATTTCATCGGGAGCTTTGTCGTTGGCGAGAGTGCGGACATATTGTTCCCGTACGGCGCGGTTACGGCGAGAAATGGGTCGGCGCCTGAGGTGGCCCAGGGCGGGTCGCTCCCAGGGTGGAATAGCAGGTGGAAAAGTGTCAGCATTAAAAGTACTGTTTAATGTGTCCCACTTCAAAATAGATTGTCCTTGAGGCACGTGTTCAAGGTGCTTCTGAAAGCGGAGTGTCGTCTCCTCTACCAGGTTAGCGATGGGGGGAAGCGAAACTGCTTCCGACAGTACGTCTGTTTTGGTATGGAGTGGAAGCCCCGAGATGGTACGGATTAGATGTCTGTTGAGGATGTTCAGCTCGTTTAAATGGCGGGGACGCAAATCATAAACGGGGAACCCGTACGTCAGTCGTCCGTGCGCAACGGCACGAGCAAGCATGAGACATGCATTCTGACGTGATCCGCCATATTTTCCAGAGATACGAGTTATTAAGTGTAATGCGGAGCGCCAAGTTGTTCTTAAATGGCGAATCCACGCAGCAGGACTATTACAGCTGCTTATCTGCAACCCCAGGAGCTTAATAATGCCATTTTTAGAGGTAATAACCTTGTTGGCCACTTGAAGTTCGATGGTTGGGAACGCACGACTATCTTTGGCTTCTCCGTCGAGTAGTGAACCGGACATCCCGCAAGAGTACTCCTGACTACATCGTCGCTCTCGATATTCACAAGGCTTTCGACAACGTCAGCCAAGAGGGCATACTCCGAGAATTGGCCGCTGCCTTCCCCAGTAAAAAGGCGCAGAAATAGGTTCGTTGCTTTCTAGAGCACCGACCCATTCGTCTCAACCCGCGGGACGCAACGCCCACAACCTACTACCTTGACAGAGGCGTTCCTCAAGGCTCGATTCTTGGACCTCTACTATTCAACCTGGCTATGAACCGCGTTGCTCGCACACTCGAAACAGACTCTGCTGCACGGTTCGCCATGTATGCAGATGATATCGTCGTGTGGACAGAAGCTGCCGACTATGACTCCAAGGAAGGTATGCAAATTGAGCTTCAAGCTGCTGTGTTCAGCTTGGAGCGCACCCTCGCTACATTCAATCTGCAATTATCTCCTAATAAGACAGAATTCCTCAGCGTGGACGGCAAGCGCGCGACGAACCCGGATCAAACCATAAAATTGAAAAAAAAATCTCCCTTTTTGCGGCGCCAAAAAACAGAATAACCGCCTCATAAAGCTTTAGCCCCAAAGTGTAAATTGACTCTTAAAAAATTACAGTCTAAAACTACCCAGAAGCAGCGGCAATGATCCGGCTACCTGGCACTGCGCGCATAGTTCAGTAGCAGAAATCCCTGATCTGGAGAGATAGTATTGAGCCTCGAAATACGGGAGTAGGGAGCTCAGTGCTGTTTCGTTGTGAACCGGTAACCGTTATTTACTTTTTGTTCCAGTTCCGGTTCGCCTTCAGCGCGCAGAGAATAACAGTTCCGATTTGGGTATAGTTCCGGCCAGTATATTGATTAGATTCGAATGCTTGTTACATTAACACAGGAATAAAAGCCAGCAGTCAAGGACGCCAACAAGAAGGGCATGGTGCAAGGAGTTTTTATTTATTGAAGTGCGTTTATTTTTTTTTACATGAAAGGGAAAAAAATGAAGAAAACATACTTCCTGATCGGGAACCGAAACAACGACTTTTCTAATATGGTCGTGGGTTCGATTCTCACCCGGGGGGGGGGGGGGGGGGGGTAATCCCGTGCTTAACCACGATACACTGAACTGGCGAACACGTGCCACAAAGTAAGAAAATTCGGTGAATGACACAAATATTCGTACAATTTGACTTAGAAATTGGATCCGCTCGCGGCACTACGCAATGCAGAACGCCGTGTTCGCAATTGCCTGATGCCACAGCCCAGACAAGCTTTTATTTAAAATCTAATGCCGACTTCGTCGTTCGCACAAATTTTATTGATAGTGGTATCGATTGGTAATTCGGCTAAATTTTAGTTAAGCTGAACTACATCCGACTTATTCATCCGACTGAAACATCCGACTTATTCACATTTGATTTGATAGATTTATTGTAGTGTTTAACGCGCCAACGCAACGCAGGCGATGAGGCGCGCCGTAGTGAAGTGTTCCGGATTAATTTCGACCACCTAGGGATCTTGAATGTGCGCCAAAATCTCGTGCACACTGGCATTTTTGCTTTTCCCCTCCATCAGAAAAGCGGCCGCCGCGGCCGGGAATCGAACCCGCGTCCTCGTGCTCAGCAGCGCAACGTTTTAGCCACTGAGCCAACGCGGCAGATCGACTTATTCCAATTTATGGTCAACCCTGGGACGGAGCTTTCTGGGTACAGTTTCTGAAGTATTCCTTGCAGGTGTTTTTCGAGCTCCCCTAGCAAGACAATATCGAACGTAAATCTCAAATTACCTTCAGGGTCTCCATTTCCTGTATCTTACTTCTCCCAATCAAGTTTTCTGACTTATTTACGCTGAGGTAGAGCATCTAATGTTCCACTTTATGATTACTGGGCTGTTATGCACCCATAGCAGTGAAAGAAACAGAACACGAATATTTTGTGTCAGTACTCCTTTAAACAATATTAAAGAGATTGTGCCTCTTTGTCTGACGTTATATCTTCTTTGAAGGATTATCCTTCTTGTGTATTCAACGACGAAATATAAAAAATACACCCGGGATATTTGAGGTAAATGATCGGAAGTGTCACATGTTGCATGAAAAGTACTTGTCCCAAAACATCAAGGTGATTAGCGTGCGCCGAAATCCCTAACATTTGAGCGTGTTCGTATTTCGACCCCTTTGGGAGCCCAGACAGTCGTTTTGGTTCGTAAGCGATTCCACGACCTCTTGGGTAGGGGAGCATAATCTGTTCTAGCCTGCACGGCACTGCGGGGAGTTTAGTTCTTACAATCAATGACGCTACTGTCCAAAATCTTCGCTACATCGCTGCAAATATCTACACACGGGTGTACCGAAATTCGAAGTCCGGTTTTGATAATGGCATTCCGTTGATGCGACGTTATTTTTTTAGCCTCAACGAGCGTAGTTCGTTCTCAGCTCGGTACGCGTGTCACTCGGCGTGTTTGCGGTAAGAGCGACGCGACAGCGCGTAATCAAGTGCCGTTATGAGCACCGACAGGCCGCGCCGATGTGCAGGGCTGAATTATTGAGAGACACTCGGTCGCGGCGCCGAATTAGTTAACCATCGTGCACACTGCGTCAACAACGTGAATGGGGGGGGGGGGGGAGAGAGCAATCAGGATTTGCCGTGGACTGAAGGGCTGGCGCGACAGCGGGAGCTGTCCACGTTATTGGACGCCAGCTGTCTATCGGTATATCGCACGTTGAAACAGGCAAGCGCTCGACACGAGCATCTTCCGCAAAGCAAAGAAGACACAGAATGAACTGTGGCTGGGCAGTTTTAGTGCATGTTTGCAGTCCTTGTTTTCTTTTTTTTTTTTTTGCGTGTCCCTTGAACAACGGCGTGGAGGAACCCAAAAGAACGGAAGTAAAAATTACCCGCACCTCCCCGAGGGGGATCGTGAGGATGCGGAGCATCTTTGTTGCTATACCGGCGTTAATTGCGTTGTCAATTACGGTATTACGTTGTTTGGTGTTGTTACGTTGTTATTCCGTATTAAATTGCGAATGATTACCATCATCATCACACATTGCTTGAGTACTTTGAATGTATGAGACTAAGAGTGCGCCTAAGAGAGCGCCTAAGAGAGCGACTAAGAGAGCGCGCACCCGGAGGGAGAAGCGCGCCAACCCGAAGACGACGCGAAGAGGAGGAGGGGAGAGGAGGTGCGAGCGCGCGCTAGCAGCTGGAGTGGAGAGGAGGATGAGAGGGCGCGCGCATGCGCGCTTATCACAGCTGGTGGGGGTGGAGCCGCGGAGGGAGGAGCGCGACAGCGCACAGACGGCGTGGAGAGGAGGAGGGGAGAGGAGGGTACGAGCGCGCGTTATCGCACAGCTGGCGGGTGCGGACGGACGGCGCGCACCGACGACGAGTGACAGGCCGCCGCTATAAGATGCTCTGCATCTAAAAGCGCAGTAAACGTTCTGAACAAGTTTTGCGAAAAATCGCGGCTCGTCGTGCTACCACGCGAGAGGGATGCAATGGCGAAAACGGGTGATGCCCCATATCCTAAAATACTTCTTTAGAATATCGCGACCACAGCTAACTCAGAATATGCGTATGAACACACTGTAAGTCATTTTTTATTACTTCTGTGCCGCTGGCTCCTAGACGCTGCCTCAGCTTTCCGGATGTCTTCGTGTTTTTTTCGTGGCAATTACCAGACGACACAGGAACACTGTACGAGTGCTTGGCTCGTTGAGATAATTTTTCTGCCGGCGCCGTTTTTCTACTCCTGCCCCGGCCATCACATGGCCAACAGTGCAAAGCATAGAACGACGACTCGATAGAGGTTTTCCTTCTCTCCTTGCCATCTGTGCTGCATCTTCACTCACTCGGCAGATCAACAGCCCACCCGCCGCGGTGGCTCAGTGGCTAAGGCGTTGCGCTGCTGAGCACGAGGTCGCGGGTTCGATTCCCGGCCGTGGCGGCCGCTTTTCTGATGGAGGCGAAAAGCAAAAACGCCCGTGTGTTCGAGATTTCGGCGCACGTTAAAGATCCCCAGGTGGTCAAAATTAATCCGGAGCCCTCCACTACGGCGCGCCTCATCGCCTGCGTTGCGTCGGCGCGTTAAACCCTACAATCAATCAATCAGATCAACAGCCCACTTCCTCGTCTAATCAGTCGAACGGTCGTACTTTAATGCAACACCACTTACATTCGGCTGAAATTACACAAACATAAAGAAATGTAACTTTAACGCAGACAAAGGCGGGTACTTCTCAGGTTAAAGTTGCTTATGACTAGGTTATCACCTGAGTAAGAGTCTCACATTACTATTCTACACCCATTCATAGCCGAGTGCCGGATTCCGAACTGTAAAATTGCTTTCATCGGAGGGCTAACATAGGAAAGAGACTACCTAAACAGCCAAATTTCTCGACACAGTTAAGGTACTACGTATGCTTAAGTTCTGAAATAAACCTTGAAACAGTTTCTTGTGATGCTACAGACCATATGGGAGCGGCAAAACTTGCCATTGTCTACTTCAAATAAATTTTATTTCTGAAGGCGTCCACCGGGCCGTTTCTTAAAAGGGCAACGACACGCAGTTCCTACGCCCTGCCAAGTCCATCCCTCTTTCATCAAGCCCGGCAATCCTAGCCCAGCACTGTCACGAATGACGGCAGTTCCCGTCACCCCACCCCCATATAACCAAAGCCGAGGCGACCGCCTTTTGCCAGCTCCAGACGAACTCCTATCCCCACGGCAATCTCCTGCATGCGATGTACACTACGCTATCCTACGGTACCTGTAAGTTCTGTCCCAGACTTGGTACCCTGTACTAAATGGTATGGGAGTGTCAGAAAGCCTCATCCCTTACCCTCAATCCTCACCCAATGTACGAGCAGTTGGCGGGCAAGCTGGCCAGCACAGACCTCTTAAACCAGCGCAGCCTGGTGAAGAGGGCGTGGCCAGTCATCGCGGACCAGTGCTTCTAGGACTAGAGGAAGCCCCCACGGGCGGGCACCCAACCATCAGCGCTTAAAACTCGTCACAATAAAGTTTATTCACTCACTAAAGGCATCAGTATCGTCACTCGGATACGTATGGCGTTAACCTCGCCATCGTAGAAGGGTTGAAGCGAAAACCTTTCTGTACCAATTTGTACAGCAGGTTTAAGCCATGCCCAAAATGCGAAACAAGCGTAAAAACACCTATAAAAAAAGCTTTTTGTGCATTTAATTTTCCTTTTAAGCCGCATTCTTTTGAAATTGCCAAGTTTAATTTGGCAACGCCGGCCGCGATGCACGTTCTTTGAACCGCATTCTGTGCACTTGTCGCTATTGGTACTCCTTTTGGTTCATAAAATTCTACATAGTTTAAGAATAAACATATTACCGTGGGAATACTTATTTTATTTCTTATCATTTTTTATTTTTCACGAAAAGATAAAGGGACATCCTAGAGACGGACTGGAAATATATAAATATCAATGGCAGAAAACTGAAAAAAAAAGCATCAAGGAGAAGCAAAAGGTTAAAAACGTAACAAAACAGCAAGTACACGCGGCACTTATAAGGCGGCATTGTATATAGCACGCCAGCCTCTACCCTCACGCCCCTAAGCTCGCACGCCTTAAGCAACAGCTGAAGACGCCGTCATTGGTTGAAATAAGGCACATAACGCCCTTAAATTTTTTTGAACAATTTTAGATACTTCAGACAATGCTCTGTACCCTAAAAAAAAGTCATGTTTGCCTTTACCAAACCGGCCTACTGCTTGAACGATCATGCCTGTACACCATCTGACATCGTTACCCCTCGGATTTATGGTCTTTCTGCGGCGCATAAAAACATTTTATGCAGGGAGAGACTTCCGTCAGTGCGCCTTGCTTCCGTTTTTATATTTGATATTTCTGGTTTCTTTGTTTCTTTCTTATTTTATTACGTTTGTTTTTAACGTGTGGCTTGTGTTTTCTTGCTTTACGACTAGTTATGCCCTATAAGAAGTAACGGGAACACAATATTTGCTGAATGGCGCCTTCTTTTTCAGTAGCGTGGTTGCAGCTTCGAGCGCGGGCACCTGGCTTCAGTCGAGATAGGTGAGCGCATTTTTTATTATGTTCAATCCTAGGTAGGTACATGCACGGTACTCCTTTTTCCTCGAATTTTCCCCAGCTTCCAACTAGTACTACGTTGAACCAAGTAAGACTCCTCGAAGAGAAAGTTTGCTATCACGTAAACTTCCTGGCAAATAAAGGGGCACTTGTTCCTGTATACAGCAGTAAGAGCTGATCCATAAATGTCATTAAGGAATGGGTCTGTTCAAAGCTCATTTCGGAAGTCCCATAAGTAATCGAAAATGACAGGAAAATACACAGGAATTTCCAAGCCATGCACACAATTTTTACCTTCATTTTACAAGCTGGATCATGGCCCTTCTACAAAGTCAGCCTGTACGCACTCATAAACACACCCTGAACCCACAACTTCCTACCTCGGCTGCTATCCCGCCAACTTGAAGCCGCCTCATCCGCCCTCTTCCCAAATATGCGTACGATCACGGTACGATCAGTTACTTAGAGGACCAGATCGTATATATACAAGCCGTGGTTATTAGCCTCAAAATCACACGGATGACCCTTTTATTTATTTATTTATTTATTTATTTATTTATTTATTTATTTATTTATTTATTTTTTTATTTATTTTTTTATTTATTTATTTATTTATTTATTTATTTATTTATTTATTTATTTATTTATTTATTTATTTATTTATTTATTTATTTACCATACTTTCAAGGCCCGAAGGCATTACAGAAAAGAGTGGGTGAATAAACACACACAAAAAAATACTCAAGGTACAAAGAACACGGCGTTTCATGAATGATGGCTTTGAAGGCGTCGGTATCCAGAATGGCGGCGACGGTGGCGGGAAGGTGGTTCCATTCTTTGCTTGTGCTTGGGACGAATGAATTGCTACAAAGCTTAGTACGAAAAGACGGCACACCAACTTTGAAACAGTGGTCAAGGCGAAATGAAATGTATGACGGTTGGGTGATAACCTGTTCTTTCATTTTGCGACGCACCTGAGGTTACAGGAAGGAGTGCAGAGGACGAGTTGTTAGCAATTATGTATTCGATTCTATTAGCCAAGAAGTTTTTAATCAAGCCTAGTGCTAGCTTGTCTATGTTAAGAGAACTAAGTTTATGGGTTAGTAGGTTACGGGAAACGGTATCAAAGGCCTTAGCAGGACTGGGCCACGCATCTACGAAAACCGAGAACCAAGGTTCTGGGAGTATATGAGTGTACGACATGACTGAAGGTCATTCAACCTGTCCCCCCTCCCGCGCCCACACCCGCGGACTTAAAGTGTCCATTGGCAACCGCGACGTTGCTCCAACTGAAGCCACTACTGCCCTGATCCTGCCAATCGTAACAAAGATAGTCCTGGCTTTTGGGTCAAAAAATTTAAACAGGAATAGAATGGCATGCTGTATTCCATCCACGGCATCTAATAAAAAACGGTGCGGCATCTCAAAAAGCCATGGTACCTCTCGATAGGACCGTTACAGTGTGTAACCTCACTTGTGTGTGGCGTGATGGCTCAAAACACGAATACACAAGCCATCCAGCTGTTGTATCGCTCGACCCTCCGGACAGCCAGAAGCTTGCATAAAAATACGCCCAACTTGAAACTGAAAGAGGCTGTACTCCTTCCTCGCATCATGTCGGCCTACTGAAAGTCAAAGCCAAGACAGATTTCAGACGACTTTCACGCACATCGTAGCCCCGTAGGACTCCAGAACACCCGCTGGGCGTCGCGACTACCCAATCCCATAGTAACCTGGCGCTGAACAGAATGCGATAAAGACTACTAATACACCACGCCTACAAAGGTAAACCCGACGTCCAAAATGTATCGCTAACATTGAGCGTCAAATCGACATCTTCACAAACGCAAGGCTTAACCTTCTAGGAGCGGACCTTGTTTGGACATGCCTTGAGGCTTTTGCGCTCTCAGAGTGCTTTACTGCACTTGACTGTCCAATGTCACGCCTCCACGCAGAGTTACACACCATCAACCATGCAGTGGTATTCATCACCTTCGATTCTGGCCCATTTCTAGTGCCTCATACGCGTTTTCACGCACTCCTTTGAAGCACTAGCAGCATTACACTCGCAGTATTAAAATCTCATAATTTGATCCACCCTGTCGCCCATGAAATACTTTATCAATTTCAACCCCTGAAACGGAACAAGACAAGCATCCGCACCGTATGGGTGCCTGGCCACAAGCTTTATGCCCCAGGCATCCAAACGGCCCTTGACGCCGCAAAGGAGAGTGTTCCTTCGCAACGTTCACTGGTTACGAGGGTTTGGCAGAAGCAGTTCCGCTCGCCCTCCACAGCGATGCGCCTTCACCGATACGAGTAGGCTCGGGGCGTCCGCCTGAAGAAAAATTAAAGCCGTTCCACTCAACGTGAAAGCTGACGGAAGTGCAGAGAATGTTATTCGCCATATTGGGCTGTAGCACCGTTATCCACTCACTGATATTACCCAAAGCAATTCAAATTTCCCGCCTCCATGGTGCTTGCGCGCCCTCTGCCTGAAACAGCGCCAGCGAGAGTTCTGTTTTTTGGGGCTTACTTTTTCTCACGCATGTGCCAGCATTACAGTGCCACTTTTTTTCGCTTACTATCGCAAAAACCAACCCAACGAGCGTTCCGAACTAAACGAATTCGGGTGCTGCCGGTTCATTACATATATTTTGCGTCAAATGTACCTGCAGTTGAATTTTTGCGCTAAAAAAATGGTCAGATGTACGACAAGCACCAGCGTTTCACGAGTTTCGAACGGTTATGATTATTTAAACCGCTTGGTTTTCGAAGCAACTGCGGGACGCCCTCCGACGGAACGCCGGGCTCTGCTTGGGTCCGTTATCTCGCGGCACCGCCTGATTGCGGTAGTCGTTTGACATCGACCGTTACAGCGAGCTACAACGACAAGGCGAACCCCTAAAGTGCTCTGCACTTAAAAAGCTCCAGCTTTTTCATTTATGCAAGCCTGGAACACCTACCACCTTTCTCAAGCGAAATCTCTGTTACGAGTTCCTACAAATTCAGCCTACACGCCCAAAATATATCGCACACGATACACCCCACAACTGCTACACCCCTCCCCCCCTCTCCGATGTCGGTATCACGACATCAACACTCTGCCGGGCCTTGCAAGCGTGGTCTGTGGTTTGGCCACTCCCCGGCTCTTTCAAATATCTCACGTTCAGATCCCTACAATCGCATCCCGATCAACCACAAATTGGCACGCAAGTATTATCCCAACTGCAGTTTCTTCGCTTTAAAGCAGCTTAGCACGTCTTGTTCAAGTGGGAGGAGTTCACTCCATATCCCTGTAGTGAAAAATCACATCTTACCGACATCTATTAAGAACTCGTGCCGGTGAAACTAGAGATACCAAGAACTCGTCTATTCCTTGAGAATTCAGCAAACCGAGCCTTCAGGAATGTCCAGCATTTCCTCCCTCTTTCTTCCCCTGCACCCCTCTTTCTTTTCCGTCATTCCTTTCAACTGAAAGTCACCACCACCACCACCACCACCACCACCACCACCACCACCACCACCACCACCATCATCATCATCATCATCATCATCATCATCATCATCATCATCATCATCACCACCACCACCACCACCACCATCACCACCACCATAATCATCATCATCACCATCATCATCACCATCATCATCATCACCAGCCTATCTACGCCCACTGCACGGCAAAGGCCTCTCCCATTATTCTTCAATTACCCCGGTCCTGCGCTAACTGCGACTAATTTATCCCCGCAAACTTCTTGATCTCTTCTGCCCATCTAACTTTCTGCCGCCCCCTGCCACGCTTGCCTTCTCTAGAGATCCACTCTGTTACTCTTAATGACCAACGATTATCTTGCGTTCGCATTACATGCCCTGCCCACGTCCACCTCTTCTTCTTAATTTCTACTAATATGTCCTTCCTCCCATGAATATGCCTATCAACTGAAAGTACGAAACATTAATCGTATCCTTGCACTGCATTATTTGCATTGCCTCACAAAACACAGTAAAGAGAAGTGGCTGTGTGAGGTATCTTCGCGTTACAACATTTAACATGACCTCCGAGTACTATGCTACAAGCCTTGTTGATTGAAAGACGGCCACTCTGTTAAAATAAAGAAAACCGTATGCCTCCCCATCCTCAAAAGCAATTTACCTCGACAGAAAAAAGAAGGCACGTGCTTGCATATGCGGGGCTATACAGCGGTGCATGAGTCATGAGGCTCACTTAACGCGGCTAAAGAGGCTACAAAGATTACGACCTTAGATTTGCTGTGGTAGAGTACCAAGCCTTAATTTCCCTCCTCGGGGGAAAGGTGCCAGCGGCAAGTAGATACATATTAAGACGAACTTATGGGGGTCATTACGCCAGTTTGTAAAAGCTACATGAAAAAACAGACACAAGAAAGCAAAACCAATAATTTAAGCAGAAGTTGGGTAACTATAGGGAAGCACGTTTGTCAGATCCGTTGCGACGAGACGTAATTAGAGCGTAGGGCTGCTTCGAGCTACATATCACTACCAGCGACAGATTTAGGCTATGCATAAGAGAGCAAGTCTAAAGGGAACGCAGCGGTGGAGTACGGGGCAATGAATCATCCGGGGCTGTTTGGGGAAAGCGCGCTCATGCGAAAGCACGTATTTCATAGCCGAGTTAAGTGATGCAGGCGCAGGCAGGTCTGCGAATTCTGGGGTAGCACGCGACCTTGCATAGCTTTGCGGGGTAGTGCTAATTACCTAACTAAACCCAGTGCTTGCGAAAGAAACTCTGTCGCAGTTGGGTGCGGTTTTACCCTTTCTGCGGCACTGCTGTCGTGATTCGTCTGCCTTCTTGCCAAGGCATCGCAGAAAAAGGGCAAGCTTCGCCTAGTAACTTAGTTGTGTCTAATTAAACGTAAAACATTACACCTCCCTAAAATATAACTCGCACGTAGCAGACGAAACTTTCGGGACTTTACTTTGGGGATAGGCATTTTGTTCACAGGCCACGCTGTCCATTGAACGATATTTGGCCTTAAGGACATCAGATAATTTTACGGCTGTTGACGTATTGGAGACCGTATAGGAAGTGAAACTTCTTAAGCGTTGTCTAGTATTTAACACAGCCTTAGTATTACTTTGTTAAGGACAGAAAATGTAAGGGTAAATTAATTTAAAGCTGCGCCAATAATAGACCCAGGATATGACTCCTTTAAAGCAAGCAAGTGCTCAAAAGATGCACCTGCACACTGCTCAGCCAAATACTGCTAATGTTTGCTTTTCCTGAGAGCAATATTTTTGTCTGTTGTCGCGAAATATTTGTGCAAAAAAATGTGGTTAAGTAAAGAAAACTTATGTCAAAACCAATTCGTGCAACAAAATGGAAAGTGTATTCTCCTTTCTTAGAGCGTACATAAGAAATAGTTCAGGAAGCATTCCAATTACTCCCGAAGTCGAGGCCACACACGATCATCTTACCCGTGTCTTCCCAATTCCACAGACTGCCATGAACAAATTCCTTTTAACGAACTTTTACAACATATCTTACGGTATGCCGCATGCACTATACCTACCATGCTGTACCGTTCAAACCTGCCTTCTGAGTGCGTAAGTCCCGCTACTGCTTTTTGTTGTTTTTTAACCCTAACTTGGTCACTTGGTTGACGCCATTCGGAACAAAAAGAAAACACCCCAACTCTGATCTACCCGCGAGCACCTCTCTAGTAGAGCACACTAGGCGCAAAATGAGAATAAATGAGCCCGCTCACCTTTGCTCCGATCAAGTCTTTTCTGTTCTCGATGATGCCCCAGGGAGCGATGCCGATGGCGACAACTCGGCCCCTCAGCTGTGGAGTACGCTCCGTCAGCAGGGCCTCGCCGACGTGACGGGTCACGCCTGCAAACCAAGGTCAAACCCAAGAGCAAAAAAAAAAAAAAAATAAGAATGAAAATGACGAATTTGGTGACGCTCATGCTCAGATGCTTGAAAGAAATTCATTGTAAACGTAAATCACAGCATTGATAAAATTCTAATAACAAGCCATAACACGAAAGTACAATGCGATCCACACAGGAATATACTACATATAATAACACTCAGTTTAAGAGAAAGAGTCGTTATCGGTAGTTTTCGTATTATCAACTTAAGAGTAACAATGAGAAATTATAGTTATTGATTTCACATTTATGCAACATCTCCACCTGCGAATTGCACTGTACTTAGACCAGTGCAGTTACAGGTTTAGTAAGCGGGCTTTAAAAAAATTGGCAGCGTAAAGCACACAATCGCTCCTGCAATGCGTGGTACCTAATTACCATTTTTTAGGGCGCACATTGTAAATCTCATTCCATTCACTGATGCCTATCTCATTTTCTTTTATCTGCACCCTTTCTAACAGCCTTTTAATTATTTCACGATAATATTTTTAATGAAGGCAAACTAAATTGTGACAGACATGGTCTTCGTAACTACAAATGACGAAAACAAAACTTGCAACGGTGTTCGGCTCTTTTAAACCGCACAGATCCGGTGAACTCCGCCGGGTCGCTTGAAAAGAACGCTCGGTGAACATTCTTCAACGAGGAAGGCTAGGCAGTTTATGAGAATGCTCCCGCGTGAGTTAACCCCAAAGTTTTTCGAGGATTTCTTAGCTTAAATAAAGCGTACCTGGCTGCTCTTCCTAATTTATTATTAATCACTCAACAATAAAAAAAATGCGGGCGATGATTCCCAATAATGCGTTGGGACTGCGCTGGCACAGGGAGTTCAGCCTTGTCGCATATTTGGATTCACGAGCTGGTATAGCCCCCCCCCCTCCCCCCTTTCCCACACCCGTTTCACTCCCTGTGACCTCCTTTCCAGTTTTGCTCAGACTTAATGAAGACAACCCTGACACAGGGTTTTTGCCAAATAAAATTACTACTACCAGCACGTGAAAGTACTTTGATACTGCTGGGTTGTTGGTTTGCAAACTCTTCTGAGAAGTGGAAGCTAAGGGCTTTATTTCCGGCATTGCAGTGCATTCTGCACAAGGAAAATAACAGGAAGTTCACCGGACCGGTTCAAAGTAAGCCCAAGCTTTTCTGCAGGCATCAGTACAGGAAGTCTATCCACATGATTTATGGGTTCCCTGGCTCACACGTGTTCAGAGCCTTTTTGATATCGTCTCTCCTGACAAATGGTCGCACCGTGAAAGTCAACACGCAAGTGTCCCCGACAAAAAACACGCAAAAAGACAGTGGCACCAACAAATCTTCTCTACATTCATGCTCTTCCGGGCAAAGGAAATTGAGTTCAGGAAGGAAATGGCAGTGTGTTGGAACAACCACCTTGCTGCATGCATTCAGTCGGTGTAAAGCGATGAGAGAAGAGACAAAAGAGTTCATGAAAGATGAACGTTGGCGTCAGAGACAGACGGAGAAATCATGACAAACGCTTCCGTTGAGCTAGATATTCTTTTCTTTTAAACAGAGCAGGGAAACGCTTTCTTCCTTTTGTGAGGCTTGGGAGCTTTATTAGATACTCTCCCTGGGTATCATCACGCCGCTCACGCTACGCCCCGCCCATCCACTGATTTTCACGAAAGGGACTCCATCCACGCTGCTCCCAGAGCTAGGTACCAACTGATAAAGAAAAGCCAAAAAGAAGCCATACCACGACATCTCCCCTTTAGGCTTCCGGCGAAGAGTAAATTCAGTCCCACTCTCTGGGGAAACCTTCGTTAATTAGAACACGTCTAAAGTGGCTTACACTCCTGAGACTTTTCGCAAGGTACGTGCTCCGCAGCTTCAACCAAAATGTCCAGAGTGTTGACTCCGCACAAGCTGACCTACCATCTTGTTTGAAGCTGCTCAGGTTTCACATAAAATCGAATCTCTGTCCTTGCGGACAGTAACCTACCAGTACCACATACTATTAAGTGCACTTTATCAATGAAATTCATATTTTCTTCCATAAAATATAATTATTTCTATAGGTGGCCTTGGCAGGCAGTGTAATCAGGATCAATAATGACCAGCTATTCAGTATGAAGTCACAAGTCACAAGAGGTCACAGCCCACTACCGCCTCCATTCACCTGAAACAACTCGGCTACTGCCCTTCTTTCTTCAATCAAGGTGTTACGACAACGCTTTGTCGCAGCAAGGCCACACGCGAGGCCTCTGACTCTGTCTGTCATATGAAAATAGAAAACCCTTGTGCGACAAGTGACTCAGTAACAACTTTCCCAGGCGGGGTGAAACAGAGTCAAAATGTTGTAGTAAATACTTGTGTTCGACGCAATACCGTGTTTTAATGAACTACGTCTACCGACGTACCTGTACTGCATTCATTCAAGGCCTGAAAAAGCTGTTTTAACAGCTGCAACATCGCTTTTCTTATCGGTTATTGCGAAAAGCCAGTAACTCGAAACAGTGACAAAAAAAAAAAAAAACAATGAGGGATTTTCGTGCTGTTTATTTATGGGTAAAAAATTTAAAATTTTCAGTGATTGCGAGATGCTCAAGTTGAGGGAAGTGGGGAGATTGAATAAAGCAAGTTGAGTAAAGTGCAGATATAGAGAAAGCTGTTCCGAAGGAAGAGGCAGGAGAGTGATATGATTAAACGATGGAAGGAGCTAGCGATAAGCCGATGCTGCGCGTACCCGTGTTGGTTCCCCCAGTGAAGATCCAGGCGCCCGTGGTCTTTGCGGCGCGTACGAGTCCCCGGCAGAGCACCTTCTTGAGCTTCGCTTGAAGGTGGAAGTTGGCCTTTCCACCGTGCACCGTGATGAGCAGCTTGGGCAGCTCCAGCTGCCACTCGCGCGTGAGCAGCTGCAGCACGTGCTCCGGACGGCTGTCGCTCACCAGTCGCACGTACTGCACACACGCACAACGGAAAGGGGAATACGAAGCTTTGGTTTTCTTTTTTTGGAGCCCTAGTGTTACACATCAAAGACACGCTGATGAAACGCACAAAGTGAAAGAAGACCTTGTGGGGGCTTTGAGAGCTTTCCTGCTCATTTATTTTTATCTCACCGAGCCAACACATGCACCCGTCATTCATTTCTGGGGGATAAATATTTGATTCATTTGAATATGGTAGAATAATTTTTATGGCTCTTTTAAGACTGATATGATGGCGCATGTGATGAAGGCGTACAGCGCGTGCTAAATAATGAAGTATGATGGGCTTAATGCTCCCACTTCAAAACCTTAGTAAAACGTTCGCGCGATAAACACGCACGACTACGCGCTTAATAAGGCGTACTCGTATTCTCTCTGGGTGTGTTGGAGCTGTTGCTTTGCAGCATACATTTAGGAGCGCATGTGCGTTCAGCTCTTTCTTGCTGTCGTATGTGGGCGTCTCGTGCTAAAACGGTGTTCATAAAAAGAAGTCCAACGGCTATCAGCGGTTCCTTTCATTCTTACAGCCCCCAGTTTTTGAGCAACGGCCTTCAGCATTAGGGAAGAATGTGTGGAAGAAATTCCGTAATGTACAGTCATAGACAAATGAAATACGAACACGGAAATATGAACCAGAACGCGCAAAATTGAAAAGTACTGTTGGGTGAGGCTCCATAATGCGCGGTAATAATATATTTGGAAAGCCACATTTTTAAACTTTATTTTCGTAACTGAGTCACGCGCATTTTGGCTTGTGTGGAAAGAAATCGGGCTATTTGTGTGCTCAGGTTCATATCTTCGTGTTCACGTTTCATTTGTCTATGACTGTACCTCTCGGCATGCGAACGACCAGAGGAACGGGGATTCGGAGCGCTTGTAATTAAAAGAATGAGGTGCGAAACACCCAATAAGCCATGCATTGCAAGAAAAAATAACATTTGACCTAAAAACGAACACTGTTCTCGATTGGCTGCATACCGGGAATAGAAATATAACATCATGGACCCAGCATTAAATATTGTAAAACCTAGAAAACACGAACGGCGGAGCGGACTTGCTTTTTCGCAAACCAACGCGTGGTTAGCTCGCGATAAGAACTGTGCCACTACGCTTGCAGGCAGCAAACATAACGGTGCCGGAGCAACGAGACAGTAAAAAAGTCAGCCTAGTGTTTGAAAACCAAACATTTATACGAGAAACAAGCTTAAGTTTGTTTCAATTCTTCTTTTTTATCTTGGTGTGTTTGAATGGGACACAAACTTCAGTGCCGCTTTTTACACAATCAATGAAGAGAGAAGACTTCTTTCACAATTCGCCTGAGGCTATCAAAGGGAAAAATCAAGATTCAGGACGACCAAGTATCACCCTTGTTGAGATGACCTGAATGGAAAGTATGGAACAGAGTAAACCAAGGAAAACCCGAGAGCACAGTTCTCAAGGGGGTTTGACTAGAAATTCATTAACCTTCATCACAGATTCAGGCAGCTTCCAGGCATACCGACGCGATTTCCTCGAACGTTCTGATTTTTTGCTTTTCCTTCCACTGCCTCTTTCTGGTCGTGCGGCGTTGCTAACGCCCGGTCATGAACCACGACATTTACCTTTACTGCCTCATTGACGTCTGAAGAAGTCGATGGCAATGCCGAAGGAAACTTCGTGAGAGCATTCCCGAGGCTCTAACTGATGCGGTAAATTGCACAGCTCGCCAACCACAATGGTTATTTCAGGCCCAGAGACATAAAATTCTTTTGAATAATCTATGTGTGGTAGCTAACGTGCACCAACAATACGATATGGCAGATAATAACACGAAAATATGAAAAAATTAGTTGGGGAACAGAACACGGGTATAAAATAAATAGAGCACATGAAACACCCAAAACAGCAGACTTAGCGTCGATCGTGCCAGTTTGCAGCGGCCATGTAAGCAGTGTTACGGAGTTGCCACTGTAGAGTTGTAATGACTGTGGAATCATTCCACCGTTTCGCAGCGAGACCCCTGAATTGAATGGGAAAATGGGTGTCAGCCCAGGGTGTTCTTTGCTTCGAAAATCACCGTGTGCTGCCGTCTGTTTACAATGCAGGGCACAAACTTGCGAAACCTTAACTTTAGCGCCTAATGCGGCACTACTCAGGCACGAAACGTGTGTTTGAAATTCACTTTCTTTTTCAAAGCACGTTAAAATAACGCGCGTATACAGGTCACTAGCAAGACGCTCTCCTTTATTCAGAGAGAACGTCTGTTCGCGCAATTCGTATCACGAAAGTTCATGTTTCTTCGTTCTTCACCCAGGCGGAATCGTTAGCAGCGTATTACCTGCGGCGAAAATCAATTTTCAGGTGCGGTGGCCCTCGAGGCACGCTTCTTAAGCGGTGTATACAATATGGGCACAGCAGAACACCGCCTAAGAGAGCAGAGCGAGCAGGCACTCTCTCACTTCGCGCACCTCGTCCGTCCACGACCACCTGCTCGCAATTGGTTCCCCATGAGCGCGCAACGAAGTGTAACAAAATCGGCATACCAAGAGAAACAAAAGGGGACAACGTAATAAAAGCTGTAACAACAAAGAATTACACGAAGATTTTGTTCGCAGATCCCCCCCCCCCCTTTTTTTTTTTTTTGCAGAGGTATACTGAGCGAAAGCGGACTGCGACACGCTTGCTGCCCCACGACCCAATCCTGTTCGGGGACGGGAGGGCAATTTTCGGACTTGAGAGAAGAGCAATAACTGGGAACGCACTCACTTTTTTTTAGTTCTCTCTCGGCTATGGTTCTGCACTGAGTATGTGCTCTGCAGTGGAAGGCTTTATCACTGAGCTTGTAATAATTCCTTTCTCTGAGACCAGCGATTTGAGGAAAATGAATTAGATTTGATTTTATTTTATGTTATTTTTATGTTATCCTTCTCTTTACCTCCCTCTTCCGGCCATTTGTTTATTATATGTCATGTAAGAAAACGTTGGGGCCTAAGCTGGATGAATTACCTTCTGCTCCCTTCCCTCTGGCGGAATTAGTGCGCAAAGCTCACCATGTGAAGCTTTCCGGCTCATCGCAGTTCTTTCGGACGTAGGTACTATGGACTTGTTCAGTGTAATGCAAAGGGTTTTCGCACAACTGATAGTGGAGGCAAATGCCTGCTTTGCACGCAGTTTTTATTTAGCACGTTGTTTTACCAGGTTCCAGAGCCATACAACTATCGGCTTTAAACCTCCGAGCAGTAACTTTTAACAATGAATAACACCAAGTCCTTCTACAGTTATGAAAAGTTAGACATATACTGTGAAGAACTATATGTCTAACCCCGCAGTTTTCTTTCTGGTGAAGTCGATTTACTCGGCGCCGCTCTGGGGCTTCTCCTCATGGCAGCCGACCGCTCTATCACAACTGTTATTCCCCTAGCCACCACCCATGCCTCTTTCACTGGTGGCGCTATCGGCTGACAACTGCGGTAACGCCATTATCAGATGATTTCGGCGAACACAGAGGAGCGCGAAATGGACGTAGAAATGACCGAAAGCCGCCGCCGACATGGCCGCCTCAAATTCCACCTCGCCGAGTAGCTGTGAATTTATCGAGCCACTTGCCCTGTTAGAACGCCGGCGTGAGCCCATAATTCATCTTCACCTTGAAAGGCTTCCCGAGCGACATTTTCGCAGGTGTATTTCACGCCTAGGTATGCGCCCATCACTGGTTGCCGGTTTATGCATGCACGGGTTGCGGGGTCGCGGGGGGGGGGGGTGTAGAGAAGTGGGGCGTGCACGCACACCTAGGCTCCATGCCACTACCGATAATGCCCATCGTGCCGGTCTGAGATTTAATCGTGCCATGGAAGTCTCATGGCTCAATGCGTCCTGTCAGCTGTCCTCCGTATACGAGCTGTTTCGGTCTGGGTTGGTGTGTTACACATACAGTAATACACCCACTACGAGGGAGGAAATGGACAGCCACCTGTTTATCCGCTAGAATAAAGCCGAGACCCAGCTTTACCTCGCTATGGGCGGATGCATTTCGTTCGCTTGGAGGAAGAGTGGGAATTGAAGAAGCGTGGATCTGAACAGAAGCACGAATGGGCACGAGAACAATACAAAGCCGCTTCCACCGCCATTGCGTCCTCTAGGTCAAGCTCGTCGAGTAGCTGCGAATCCCTCCAGGATGAAGGGCAACTTGCCCGCTTGGAACGCCGACGTGGGGCAATATTACATGTCCAGCTTATTAAGAGCGACATTTTCGTCGGTTTCTTTCACTTCTAAGCCCGCGCATATAACGGGTTACCAGCGTGCACGGGTTGGGAGGGGTGTTGGGGGCTTGCACGCGTAGCTATTGGTTTAATGCCCTTACTGATGGAATGTCCGTTGTGCTGGCCGGAGGTTTAAACGGGGACGTCAAACGGCCCAATGCGACTTGTCTGGTGTCCTCTCAGTGGTCAAGCGGATTAGGTTTGTGAGTTACACAAACAGTAAGATGCCTACGACGAGGGAGTAAAACAGACAGGTCCGTGTTTGTCCGCGAGTCTGAATTTCGGTTCCTTCCAAGTTTCATTCAGTTAATTAACTAGCAAGTATGCTCAGTCCAAAAAATTACAAACAAACGTGTTTTGTTTCATGCACGCCATAGACTGCGTCCAGCTTCGCAGGTACTCCTTCTTCACATAGTGGGAAGGGCACTAATTTTTTTGCTGCGTTGATATCCAAGTTGACTCCTTGCTCTACGCAAAATATTACTTTTCTGCAATGGTTTTATTACGTTCCTGAACGGTCCGCGTTTTGAACGACAAAGCTGGGGATTTTTTTTCTGGGCCTTTTCCAACACATCATCGCTAAAATGAAGCAGTGGCTGCAGAGGTATATCAGCGGGCGGTTGTAACTGGTTTTTATAAGTTTTAAGTAAAATTAGAGTATGGAAAGATTTTAGTTGAATGTAGCAATCGCAAGAGAGGGAAGGTAGTTAGTGAGGGAACTTGCGAATAAATCATAAAGTGAAAAATGCATTATTTCGCTGATGCCGCTTTTTATGAACAACGACCCGATACGATGGTATTACTACGCAGCGCTCTTTGGGAACTAACACTTCCATCGCTGCTTGCCGATGCCTTCTAAACAGGTACTATCTTGATCACAGTTGGGGTGAACACGGGAGCGCGTGTCATTCCGTGCACGGGAGCCGCCTGTCGGCGTTTCGGGTAACTTCGCACGCATGCGTAGTTCGTTTGCAACAAGGCTATGTGTTATCGCAGGCATCACGTCACCAAGACGCCCGCTTGTCGCCTGCTTTGCCGATTGTCGTCTGCTCTCCACTCGTTGATTGCGTGAGCCAAGCAACCCGCTGCATTGTAAAACTATTGTTAGCCCGTTGATTTCCTTTTCTTTCCGCTAGTTTCCGCTAGAGTGGGAAGTTTTAAGAGCTGATCCAGGAATTGTGGCGGCTCTTCACGAGTCGTTTCTTTCCCGGATTTCTGCGGTTATTGCGGCCGGCGGAGAAATGACACGCTACTAATCAGCGCGGCCTTTGCTACAAAATAACACTTTGTTTTCTTGGGAGAAAAAGATCCAGGAAAACATCGGTTGCTTTCTCCTTGCTTGCAGCCAATAATATTGTTCATGCTTTACCAGCAACACTCACTCCGTGACCGTTTTATTACGATGAAACTAGCGAGTTGTTCAGCGCAGCCTGCTAAGTAGCTAAGTAGCTAAGCAGCTGTGCTTGCGGCAATATAGTTGAAGTTGAAAGTTTATTGCGACAACATGTACAGGAATAGCTATACAGTTGTCGAGGGGGACGGTCAAAAAGGCTACAGAAAAAAAAAACCTGACAAAGTGACGTCCCCCTTTCCCCTCCCGTTTTGGCACGACTCTGCGGGAAATGGCACGTACTTTGTGGCAATAAAAAATAATAGAAGAATGCACACAATTAACACATAGAAAATCAGCTTTCAGTGTTCAGAAAGACACAATAATTACAATGAAAATTCCCCTAGGAAGAAAAAAAAAACATACACATCAGCTCTCAGATTTCAGGGAACAATAAGTAGAATTCAAGAATTCACAGCAAGAAAGAACAAAAAACAGATCTCAGTTTTCATAAACAAACAATAATTACAGTTCAAGATTTCATAGAGCGGAAAAAAATTACCTCTAAGTTTTTTAAAGAAATGAAAAGTTAAAATACACGTTTTTTACTGTAATTCCAAAGGTACATGTCTAATTTCTTTTTAAATCCTTGTTCAGATTTAGCATCTTGTGCCATGGTTAAAATTGCAGGGTGACTGTTTAAAACGTTGGGAATCTGGTATCTCAATTTCTGGTGCCCGTAGTTTGTGCGAGTTTTTGGCTTTGTGTATATTACCTGCCCAAACTCGTATTCATGTCTTCGTGAAGTGTTTTTTCTTTAAAAGTCATTCGGGTCTGTCCTTATGTGGCGATAAATAGTTAAAGAGAGTTTTTTTTATTTAGAATGTTCCTAATTGTCAATACCTGATGTTTCTTAAATAATGGAGAACTGTGACTGATGTAGGGTGCGTTTTCAATTATGCCTAAGACTTTTTTGCCGGTATAGGTTTTCTATGTTTCTTTTTCCTGTTGAACCCCACACTAGAAGGCAGTAGTTAGGGCGAGAATGTACTAGACTGTAGTACAGTTGCCTTTTTAACCAAGCTGGTAGTGAATATTTCATCTTATAAATAATACCAATGCACCTGGATATATCCGTTCGAAGTTTGTCAATATGTGGAGACCAATTTAAATTTTCATTGAACACAATGCCAAGGAATTTGTGTGAACTAACTTGTTCAATACATTCGCCTCTGAAATTGAGGAGAACCTGTTGCCTAAACGTTTGTTGTAAGCTGGAAAAATTATATATTTTGTTTTTCTTGTGTTTAAATTCAGTTTATTTCTACTAAGCCATTTTGACAAATTTTCAAGCCATAAATTTGTTTGTCTTTCTAGCAGAGCCAGATCTCTCCTAGGAAAAGAGACGTTTGTATCATTTGCATACAGTATTATATCCGGGGTGAAAGGCAAGTTAACAATGTCGTTTATATATAATAAAAATAATAGCGGGCCGAGAATAGATACTTGTGGAACACCACAAGTGGGGACATTGCGCGGCCATAACGACATCGTGCGTAGAATGACTAGCTTCGGAGATAACATCTTTGATGGTACTGAGATGCGAATATGTTATCGCCTTGAAGCTTCGGTCCCTGTCAGGAGTCGCTAGTTTGGATTTTCCCGCAGCGCCCAATGAAGGCACGCCACATATCTCGGCTGCGCAAGTTCTTCTGATCCGGCAAGAACCTTGAATTAAAAAGAGGATAAATTACCCTCAAAGTTTTCCCATAATCTGAGAAAACGTGCTGTTAGGGACTTGGAAAACAAGACAAAAATTACGGGAAACCGCATGTTTGTACTCTTGCATTTATACAAGTCGGCAGCATACACATTTTTGCGTACTCCTTTCCAGTGACGCGGGTACACAAACAAGATCACGTACTTTGTATACCCACTTCGGCTTGTCTACCGAAATTACGTAACCTACCATCACCACATGACGACAACACCTATAGCAAACTGGAGAGGTGCTGATGTACGGCTATTAATTACGTGAATTTTTAAGCAACATTTTTTACGCGATACATCCCAAAGTTGTCACTATCGAGGCGGACAAGGTAGAAGAGGAAGAGAAAAATGTTTATGGGAGCCGGTAATTAAGAAAAGACAGGAAAGTGTGTGGCACCTCATTTAAAGACCACAAAAACAAAATTCCGATCCTGGCTACGTGACATCTGCGCACACCAGGAGACCCAGATACGGACGGAGTCCAACGAATAACATTAGTGCGAGGCTCTGTGTGTGTGCGTGTGCGTGTGCGTGTGCGTGTGCGTGTGCGTGTACGTGTACGTGTGTGTGTGTGTGTGCGCGCGTGTGTGCGCGTGTGCGTGCGTGTGTGCGTGTGCGTGCGTGTGTGTGTGTTTGTGAGAGAGAGATAGAGAGAGAGAGAGAGAGAGAGAGAGAGAGAGAGAGAGAGAGAGAGAGAGAGAGAGAGAGAGAGAGAGAGAGAGAGAGAGAGAGAGAGGGGCTTTTGTGACCGCTACGAAACGGGTATTCATTTCTTTCTTTTTCCTTATCTGACTTTGCAAGCTGGGCACCTGGGCACAACGGTTTGACTAACATCACAACTACCAATAACCACGTTCTTTCTCTCCCCCTCTCTGGCCACTGATTTATGCTAACCAAGTATTTGACTGGCCATTTTGGGTCACTGCTCCTCGTGAATGAATGTTGTGTCGTGTGTGCGTGGCTATAATCCTGAAGTCGTAACGGCATGCATTTTGGCTCTGCTGCTTGCAGTGGCGGCGAAATGTACTAGCCATGATAGATTTTAACTTCCGCCCTGTGTGCAATAATGGTACTTCAATAAAAAATGCAATTATTATCCGCGAGAACTAGCTGCCGAGTGTGCATCATTCCCGCCTGTGAAGTTAACGGTCTCGCATTGTGTTTCCAGAATATCGGAACTCTAAATTTTTTTCAGTTCTCTTGCAGGACCAAGCTTGTTACACAATACTGGCGAAAAACAAACAGCCATGTGCACACGGTGACTGGCACATGCGGAGAAAACGTACCCCGTAATAAACTATCTTCATCCCTCTTTTTCAAAGCGCATACCTATGACAAGTCAAAGGTTGGAAAATTCTGAAGAATCATTACTAATTAGCCCAGTGACAATTGCTAACGTAGAGTGGGCGCAGAGTGGACTGACCTGCGCTTTGAGTGGGTGGGAGGTTCCCTGAAACTCGATGGTGCCGAAGGCGTTGGTAGGCGAGACGTCTGTGTGCCTTGAGATGGACCAGTGCTCTTCCGTCTCGGGCGGCGCGGTCTGCCCGCTCTGTGACGTCAGCGACGGTCGCGCAGAGAGCGTGTGGCCGCCGAGCAGCTCGCCGCAACCGCATCTGTAACACGATGTCAAGGAGAGGTTGAAATCTGCACCGGTACATTTAAAACAGACTGAATCAGAACAAATTACTTTCACAGGGGCACTTGTTGGTGGGAGTCTACTTGGATGCATGCCAAAAGTGACTTCGCCGCAGCCTGTAAAGCTTGTTTCACAGCACGTGCGTGCGTAATGAAAGGACCCCAACTTTATATCGTAGGACACCATTAGGCATCATTCACACAGCCGTTTTTCACCCCGTCACGTCACCGTCACCGTCACCGTCACCGTCACGTCACCGTCTTCCGTCATGGGCGACAGTTTCTCGGGCGATGTCTCGCCGAAAACGGTGCGACGGTGACGGGAAGCCGAGCTCTACGTTTCCGTCCCGTCAACGCGACGGGAACACGCCCCGTGGTAAACCAGCCGATCAGAAAACAATTTTTTACGGCTAAATTTAGCGAAACGTGAGTACATGTAAAAAACTAAGCCATTTTCTTTACTTTTGAGATTAAGCACGCTATATTCTAGGCTAAAGTGATCACTAGGCGGACGACCCTGTACTTTGACGGAGAACTCCAGTACGAACGCTACTCCGTTACGTCTCCGTCGCGGTTTTTTGACGTGACGGTGCCGTGACGGTGCCGTGACGGAGAAGGTGACGACCGTGTGAATGGGGACTTACGCGGAATTTAAACCAAAATCAGGTATTATATGAGCACCATACGTTCGAAAAGAGAAAAAACCCAGCTGAAAGCACATGGCTCCCTACCTATTGCTAGCGGTTTTGCAGCAGCCGTTTTAACCTGATTAAAAATGAATGAATGATCAGAAGTTATGAGAACGACCCCTTTTATTTTACAATTAAGTGGATCCGTTTTGTGCAGTAACCCTAGGTATTTTGGTAACAAATATTCAATCCTTAATGCGGCCGCATATTCATATTAGGCGCCGCCACCTGATTTTACAAGGTGCAATTTTTGCAACGATGAGCAAAAATCACGAAGCGCGTGCTTCACCTCTTCATTATTAAGGCGTTGTGCTGCTGAGCACGAGGACGCGGGTTCGATTCCGGACCACGGCGGCCGCTTTTCTGATAGAGGCGAGAAGCAAAAACGCCCCTGTGTACCAGATTTCGTCGCACGTTAAAGATCCCCAAGTGGTCAAAATTAATCCCGAGCCCTGCCCTACTGCGCGCCTCAGCGCCTCCTTTGCGTCGGCACGTAAATACCTACAAATAATCAGTCATTATTGAGGCTTTTAGAATTTTTAAATAAACATTGAGTTGCGTCTGACATCAGCCGTTAGGATATACCTCTATTTGCACAGTAAGCAAAATGAAGGAACATACGATGAAACACTGTTTTTGTAATCTTTAGTAATGTATGTGTTCTGGAAGTTTTGTTTTACGCTATGGCCCTGTTTCGGGTATATATAAGCTTTTATTGCAAATGGAGGCGCCTGGTGGTTAATTATCTCTGTGCCCTTGTTAACCGCCTTTAATCCTTTTTTCCTCCGTTTTTTGTTTCGTTTAGTGCAGCTATAACCCTTTCTGTAAAGGTATTGGTGCAGATAAGTTGCTCGAAATTAAAAATGCGTGGACGGGGGCGCAAAAAACGAAAACTTAGCATGGCACAAAATGGGGAGGGCGTGAGACCGTGAAGCATATTAAAAACCGCCCAAGAAGGTATAGAAATTCCTGATCGCTATCTCATTCACCCAACTACGCACATTTAATCTAGAGATTAGATAATCGCTTGTGTACAATACTCTGGGCTTGGCTTTGCTCCTATTTTACGCATAGCCCTAACCGTAAGCTGAAGGCATGGGATGTCCAAATGTCTACATATGCTGCTCCGATGTACAGTTTAAGCTTACCTTTCTGGTTCTACTTTGCTTGGAATAAACCGGATGCAATCCCTTTTCTGAAATGTGCATTCCACCCAGGATTTCTTGAGCTGGAAAAAGCAAGAAAAGAGGCAGGCGCCAATTATAAGCATCGCTCGTGATAAAATCAGCTCGGGTATCATTTGAAAGACGTACAAGTCTCGGTGGCGTGCTTAGACTATACATATGCGTATGCATACACCCATACACTCGTGAAAAGCGGTATATCGCGGCTCTTGGTCGTTTTCCGTAACAGTGTGTAATTACAGTGTCAACCTAAGGGCAAAACACACGCAAATTTTTAATGAAAAAACTCAAGGACCTATTAAGAAATAACTGTGGTAGCCTGAGTTCACTGCTGACGGTTTAACAAAAGGACTTATATTTTCTCCCTTATGGCTCTCAACGAAATAGTTGAAAAGTGTTTCAGTATATTTCTGGACATATAGGAGAGTACATGAATATATGCGAAGTTCTCAACCTGCTACAAATGCTACCTCTATATTGTTGTATAGAATTGTTTTGTGCGTCATGTCGTACTGTAAGCAACTGACACCCGCATCATTTCCTATACTGTGTTTGAGGACAAGTACCGCGAATTGTTGTTACATGCCCGCTACCTCATCCTCTCATATCTATCCACATTCTGTATCGTGTGGTCATAAGCTGTGCCGGCTTCATTTTGATGGCGCATGCACTACGGAGTTTGCCGCTGGTACGTCCTTAATTTTTTTAGAAACTGGCGGATATATCCGTCTTGTGTCAACAGCACGTGGGAATTCAGTAGAGCAAAAGCGTGCTCTCGGTCCTACATCAAAGCCTTTTTTTGCAAACCTGCACGTTATGTCCATTATGGGATAGTCTCCAACTGATGCGCAGGGTTTCTTATTGTCTGCAAAAATCTCACGGTTCGTAGGATACGCGTGTAACGAGGGGAAAGCCTTGTTTTTCTCCTGAATTTCTCGTCCGAAAAAAATTAGTGCTACTATTACCGTGTTTACACGGCGTGTAGTTTTACGCGGTACGAGTGCCCGCATACACACATAATGTGGACGTAGACCTATTACGTTGTATACGTATAGGTCTGCATCTACATTGAGCGCATTGCTTCTTAATTTTAAAGGGCGTGCTACAAAATATTTAACAGAGGATTCCATCTAGCAATTGCGAGTGCTCAATCGCACGCTTAAAGGAGCCATGAAGAGAAAACAAAAGTGTGTTTTATTCGAAAGATTAGGTGTTTCATAGTACCCCAAGCGCTTTCCCGGAAGCAAACAATGCTTTATTCACTGAGAAATAAGGCAATTTAAGCCAAAATTTTAAATCTCCCGCTAAAATTGCACATTCCGTGACGTGAATAATGGCGTCATACGAGCCGGTCCATGAAACAGATACTTAGTATGTCGACTCCATATAGCACCTAGTACTAGTAAGACCTAGTAAAATACTAGTAAAATACTAGTAAAACCTAGTGCACCCGCAGCCCTAGTCATGGAATCGCCTGATCCGGAGAACAAAACTCTCGCCGAGGAGCTCGGGCTTGCATTTAACAACCTCACACCACTTGAACGCTCAATGCTTCTAAGTGCACGAGCGGCAGGAGTTGTGGGATACGCGGATGGACCGGAAAGCGACCATTCCGCGATAGCCACAACAGACGAACGCCCTGCCGTCGGCACCGCTGCCTCGTCAGCCCCGTCGCGACGGACGAATACAGACTGGTACGTATGTGCCGTATTTTTATTACGGTTAATAATAGTTCAATTTCAATAGCAGTATCGCTTATGCCATTTAGCCGGTGTCGTGTATGGAAAGCCGTTCGCGCGAGCTCTCTGCTTCGACCAGAAAGATACCAGCGTCAATGCGCGGTGTTTACGGCTTTTTTTTTCCCCCAAGGTCAGAGCGATTTGACGAAGTCGGCGACGAGCACCAGCATGTCCCAGGAGTGAGCTAACGTAAGGGTCCCTGCCGTAATCACTTCCTCGGATATGAAGCGAGCACAATCGTACTTCCTTTTGCTCTCTTTCTCTTCCGTTTGCAAAGTTCACATAACGTAGCCACTTGCTTCGCCGAGGTTCGTCGTTGGGCAGCACATGAAAGGAGATCTCCTCACCGGCGGGGATGTCGCACTCCCTCGACGATTTGCCAGTACTACATGGGCATTTCAAAACGCAGCAACGAAATTTCATTGTAAAGTACTCGAACAAACTGAAGTTTTCAGTGGTTGTAAACTGGAAACGAGCTCGTAACGACAGCAGCAAGCCAACACTATTCGAAACTTCTGCGACGACTGGCACTATCTCGTCGCTTCTTGCTGTTTCTTACTCCCCTCGTTTCTATTTTTACCTTTGCTGGTTGGCGATATGACGGCCAACCTCCTGTCAAGGGATTAAGATACCAAGCAAGGTCGCGGCTGTACGTGCTGGAACGGTTCGTTGGCCCCTAAGAGCCTCGAACCCGAAAATTCGTCTGCGCGACGGTGGCGACGGCGAGATGTCGAGCTCGGCCGGCGATAGTTTCGTACTCATTGGCGCACTCGCTTGCGTGTTCGTTCGGAACTTCAACCGTTTACTCCACCGTTCTTTGTCATAAAAAGAATGTGCAGTATGTTTCACGGGCATTTAGCTCGCTGTGCAAACTGTAAGCCCTGCCTAACATGCGTTTGCTTTTGCCGGCCTCCGCCAATCGCAGAGCATTCTCGAGTGACATCATAGGTTCTGTTGCGGAAAATGAGCTGGTGGGTCACATGGTCATTTCCTTTTCCCCTAATTATGTATCTTATTTGAGCGAAGTTTGCGTTATAAGTGGTGTCGTTATGGTTCTAACGAGGCAATCTTTCGAATGAACCAAACTTGTGTTTTCTCTTCATGGCTCCTTTAAATGCACCATGCCGTTCTTAGTGGAATGGCGCTATCCTGAACATCCACGCCACATTTCGCGTTTTCCGCTTCCCTCCCTTCCCTCAATGGAGTCTCTCAAAAGGAAATGACGCCAAAATTATCGTTATACACCGTGTGAATATGTGTGGTGCCTTCGTGGGTATTGTTCTGGAGCAGAAACAGCACCCGTTTTTCGTGTGGCTATTTTCATTTGAGACGAAGTCTGCAAGTCGTTATCAATTTCCCTTCCACCTCACGGACATTAAAACAGGCTACAAATTTGGAATACAGAACCAGCAATTGTACCTTGTTATCTTGAAGATTCTAAACCAGGATAAACCGATCGTACAAAGGGCGCAGCAAAAAGCATTGTAATAAGATGGGTAATCATAGAAATGGGAACAGTATATTATTGAAATAAAAGATCCAAGGAAAAATTAGTGAGGTGAGTGTAGCTTGTGCATGAACACGCAAAAAAAAAAATGACCGCGAAGACAAATTCAAAAAATCCTTTTATTAGACGGAAAATTTCCCAGGGAACTTCTCACTTGCTTTGAACGCGACAGCATTATGAATTTCCCTGACCCTCAATGAAGCCATCTGGTGAGCGCAAATGTGCTTCATTTCTCGCCTTGGCATCCTTTCAAACCACGAACCATGAAGCAATGAAGGGTGCGCGCCCGCTGGCCGCTTTGTTCTTGCTTTTGACACCCTTTCGTTCCGCTACAAGTTTTTTTTTTTATTCATACGCGCCGGTTTTTGGTACCTACCACCAGGCGTGAACGACAAACGTTATATTTTCGATTCATGAGGTATATAATGCCTTCGCATTAACGTCTGAAAGTTTTACTCAACAGAAAGATGTAACCATAGGATGGAATGAGTCATAGAAAAAGCGAAAACAGGACAATAAATAGGTGTCTGAGCCCCAGTCCCTCAGCACAGAAGATACTAAAGAGCTAATCACACTAATACGCCCATAGAAGAAAACTCATCGAGTGCCGCAAGGACCCCGCAAGATCGTCGAATGGAAAGGCGCGCGCAGAGTGCCTTGCGTGTTCTATGTACGGTTTTTCTTCTGATGATCGTTCATAGGCTATTAACAACTCTCGCGTTGAACATGCACGTTGAGTTTGTGGTATTTTTGAAACAGCTCTTCAGCTAAAAAATAAATAATCGGAAGGGTGCCTATGACCAAAATTATTTCCCGCCGAACTGGCGTTCCGTTGTCGTTCGGTAGTGATTTATGCGCCATTGCTAGCAAGGATTGCGGTCACTTTTTATTCTGTATTTTTAAGTAATGCTGCCTTTCTGCCAGCTGCCCGGGAAGTTCTATCTGTAAACAATTCGCGTACATACCATTTAATAAGAGTGCATAGAACCTCATGGGAAAGAGGGGAGGAGGGAAGGGCTGATGGCCGAGTGGTCACGATTCCCGCCTAAGGAAAAGCGGTTCCTGGGCTCTTTCCCAGGACCATCCAATCAAGCGAAATGACCGTGTTTTTCTACCTGTGCTAAGTGTTGCACGTCTATAGTGTGATACCGTCAACGAATACACGGCGATGAACGCACAGCTGCGGACACGCTTGCTGCGCCGGGCCGGCAGAAAATAATAAGTTATTGACGGCTGTCGCTGTAAATTGAATTCTCGATCGTTTTTCCTATGGCTCGTCCGCGCAAAAAAAGAAAGGCCAGTTTATTGAACGCAGGAAGAATATCTTTCACACCAAATGGGCCACTGCTAAGCGAGTAATGGCTTGGTTTATGATCAGGCATTAGCATGCGTGTGTTTCGCAGCCATAAAAGAAGCGAAGTCCATTGTTTTCAACCGGTTTCCGGCTTGCGAGTGTCAAAATTTAATTACGGAAGTTCGTTTTCTGAGCGCGATTTCGCAGTTGCTTCTGATCAAGTAAACTTTAAGCAAGAGCAACGAAAAAGATGGTTTTATTTCATATGGTATGACTCGATTTCTTTTTTCATTTCTTCGGATTTTCGAAGCAAATAGAAAGGACGTAGAAACAAAGATTGAAGGAGACGAAAGGACAAAACAGTGGCTCATAATTATGATACTCCCTAATGTGGAATTTCAGCGCAGATGCTTCTACTGTGCAAAGTACGTCCAGTGAAGTAATTTGATACAGAATTGTAGGTATGGTCACAGACCACTTTTATTCTTCACATAATATTCCTTCCTCAAGGAACACTTCTTTTCCAGTCCTTGATTGTCATTAAGGAGGCCTTGTAGCCGGAGAAATTGGCAGATGTAAGTTCAGCTTGCTGCACAAATCCTGGTTCTCAAAGACGAGGTATAGGCAAGTATTTCGCAAGGTGTAGACAGCCTTTCGAGGCGGTGCGAGCGAGGGGAAAGGGATGTTCTTGCATATAGCACATAAGAGGTAAAAAAGCCTGTTGGTCTTCATATCCACATTAAAGTCCCGCACTGCTAACATCAGTGTACACCGATGAGCGGATAACCCGAGGCGCAGCAAGCGCACTACGACTTTAGTAAGAGAGGTAGGCGAGAAGTAAAGATAAAGATAAAGATAAAGTTTATTTGCCCGTTTATAGATTGATTACATGAAAAGGGCTGAGGAGAAAAGGCTGCCAAAGCAGCTTGACAGCCACTCCAGCAAACCGTTGTTTAACTTTGCTGCTCACAGCTCACCAACTTCATTAGACGTACCAGAGTTATAGGGCACTGCGGACAGATTCATACGCAACTAGATAACCACTCCCGCCGTTCGTTTGCGGTCTCTGCGAGGCGCACAACTGCTACTTGAGCCTCGCCTATCTCTATATTCTGGCGTAGAGATGTCACCGGGTGAAACAAAAGGGCATTACAAACAAACATATTTTTTTTTGTAGCAACCAGGGTAACGTTGAAAAAGGCACACATCTTCTCCCGGGAAATTTGTTGCGATGCGACCAATCTGCAGTGAGGGAAACGCTTTCTGAAATCAATGACCTGACGCGAAATTGTGCGCAAAATTTGAGAGCGAGAGCTCTGCTGGGACAGCATAAAAGAGTTATATTATTTTCAGTGTAAAATTCATTGGGTGCTTAGGTCTTTTAAGTGATTTAAAGGCAAAAGACAGCGATTATCGAAGGCTTCACTGCTGCATTCTGGTGGCGGGGCCGTCACGTTAACCTTTTATGCGGCACGCATCCGGATAATTCTTGTTTCTGTACTTTCTGTGGTGTAGTTACTGCTGCACTGCTGTTCCTCTATTAGTGCTGTAGTTACCTCACTTGGGTGCGGCTCTTGGCGTCCCGGGTTCAAATCCCAATCTAACCGGAAAAGTTTCTATGTGTATTTTTATTTACTTATTTTCTTTTTACAGCGCCTTTAATTAGGTTTCATTCGCGTTGTCGCCAGCAACTACGGTCACCTTTCGCGTTTGATGAGACATCTAAGGCTCTGCTGTAAGAAGTACGGCGAACATTTTATAGATACGCGAGGAATCGTCGTTTTCTCAAATTTTATTTTTTCTAGAAAAACATAATCAACAAAACTTCTTTTTTGTTTTCACGCTTTCAGCCACTTGCAATATAAAAGAAACCACCATCAAATGCAAAGGTGCCCCAAAAGGGACGGACGCCACATGATTTCATTTCGATCGACACTACGGAAACGCAGGCCGTCAAAGCAGACATTGAGAAACTTGTCACTACGTTGCTGAAATATCTCCGTAGGGACGCTTATTGGAGGTGGCATTTATTTAAGTGAATTTTTCAGTACGAGGCGTCAATAGCGGCGAGTCATGGAAGGGAGGTGCTGCTTCGGTACGACAATCTACTACTTTGTTTTGCGAGTCCTTCAAAGGGCCTTGCAGACAAAATAAAAGTTTGTTTTATTGGAAAGATTTAGTGTTTTACAGTGCCCTCAGCGCTCGTCCGGCAGCTTACGATGCTTTATTCACTAAGAAATTAAATATTTGAGCCAGAATTTCGATTGTCCCGCTGAATGGTGCGTATTCGTTAGGTCGTCATTTACGTATCCAGAGCAGGACCTTAAGCCTTAAAACTAAAAATAACCTGCTCGCCAGAGCTGCTACCATCTCACAGATGGCCGTTTGATTATCTTGCTGATCGCCCACTTTCATAGATGGCGCTGCAATACCGTTGAATTGTCCGTGTTCGCACTTTGCTACTGGCCAGGCTTCAATACCTGCTGTATTTTTATTAGAATGAATACTTATAGTTTCCTAAAACTTAAACTATGACTCGGCAAACATGGTCACGCATGCGGCCGTGCCGCTTGTGTAGTTGGCCACCAGTGTCATAAAGGAAAGAATACTTCCTTCATGGTGAGTGTTGTTTCAGACAAGTCCAGCGCGCACTACGGCTGTGTTAGGGGTGTCAGCCGGCAAAGTTCCGCAGTAACTGGTTTGGTGTTTACGGGTTCTTTCGTAACTTTAATTGTTCACCCCACCATTCTTAATGCGATATAAAGAATGTGCCCTAAATTTAAGCTCAAATAGCTCTTTGGGCAAGCTTATAAGCCCTGCAAAATATGCGTTTGCTTTTGCCGCCCTCAGCCAATCGCACAGCTGGACATAATCATCATCATCATCATCACCACCAGCCTATCTACGCCCACTGCAGGGCAAAGGCCTCTCCCATTATTCTCCAATTACCTCGGTCCTGTGCCAACTGTGACCAATTTATCCCCGCAAACTTCTTGATCTCATCTGCCCATCTAACTTTCTGCCGTCCCCTGCAACGCTTGCCTTCTCTAGGGATCCACTCTGTTACCCTTAATGACCAGCGGTTATCTTGCCTTCGCATTACATGCCCTGCCCACGTCCATTTCTTTTTCTTAATCTCTACTAATATGTCTTTAACACCAGTTTGCTCCCTGACCCACTCCGCTCTCTTCTTGTCCCTTAATGTTACACCTATCATTTTCCGTTCCATTGCCCGCTGAGTCGTTCTCAATTTAAGTTGAACCCTCTTAGTGAGCCTCCAAGTTTCTGCCCCGTAGGTGAGTACCGGTAAGATGCAGCTGTCATACACTTTCTTCTTCAGCGACAATGGTAGGCTGCTATTCATTATCTGAGAATGTCTGCCATATGCACCCCACCCCATTCTGATCCTTCTAATTATCTCTGCCTCATGGTTGGGATCTGGGGTCACAATTTGGCCTAAGTAGATATATTCGCTTACCACTTCCACTGCCTCGCCACCTATCTCAAACTGCTGTGCTGTCCCGAGCTGGACATATGACATCATAGATTCTGTTGCGGGAAATGAGCTAGTGGGTCGCATGGCCATTCGTTTTTTTCCTAGTTTTATGGCTTATTTGAGAGAATTTTACGTTAAAAGTGCTGTCAGTATGATTCTAGCGGGGCAATAAACCAAACTTGTGTTTTGTCTGCATGGCCCGTGTCAACTCTGTATGTTATTTGTCCTTTTCTTTTGATAGCTCGCTTTTTTCAAAAAAGAATTTGAAGCTTCCGTGTGTAGCTCATTTGGTTTCCTGCGTTTTATTCATTTCGTCTACGTATTCATTTTGCCGACCCAAAAATTGTCATTATGAAATTCATTGACTTCAAAATACGAGCCTCGCGTTCGCGTTAACTTCGCTCAGTCTCACACGTATGGGTGCTCTGACCTGTCGATGCATGTTTTCGTCTGAACCCGCCATAAAGGACAATGTACGCCGCTGTGCTCGGCATGAATTGCCACCCACGCATGCCTCGCCGCCGGGGAAGACAATTGCACTCAAGTGGAATTCCGTGTTCGCGTCCTGCAACGCGTCGCTGGGAAGTAGTGTTTTCTTTCTATCCCCCGGGGCGTTTTAGAGCCACGCCGATGGGTTCCGGCTGGCATCTGCCCTTCGTAAGCGACGGGGGTTAACTAGGCTGCATTAGAGCCGTGCTCGCGCCTTTCTGGATTTCGCAGAGTCAATTCCTCCCCGACTGTCGAAGCTTTTAAGTAGTGCTTTCATCTGTTGAACTGGAGGCGTTGGAAGTTATGGCCGGGATTTCAACTGCGCATTACCGGTGCACTTGGCGTGGCCACTGAAGCATGTCGAGGTTTTTATTGAAGAATGAAGAACCGATCTTCACGCTTCAGTCAACTTTTCTCTTCTAAAAAGAGCCTCTTTCACTGGCCGGAGTTTTGAAGTAATTTTTCCAATGGAGCGCTCTTGACTTACGGGTGAAAAATTTGAACCTAAATTCCCCCTTTCTCCGGGGTTGTAGAGATGCAGAATGTCCGAGAAAGCTTTACAATAGAAATTGATTCCACTGGTCTCTATGGGGATCATAAAGGTAGGAGTGAGTGAGTGAGTGAGTGAGTGAGTGAGTGAGTGAGTGAGTGAGTGAGTGAGTGAGTGAGTGAGTGAGTGAGTGAGTGAGTGAGTGAGTGAGTGAGTGAGTGAGTGAGTGAGTGAGTGAGTGAGTGAGTGAGTGAGTGAGTGAGTGAGTGAGTGAGTGAGTGAGTGAGTGAGTGAGTGAGTGAGTGAGTGAGTGAGTGAGTGAGTGAGTGAGTGAGTGAGTGAGTGAGTGAGTGAGTGAGTGAGTGAGTGAGTGAGTGAGTGAGTGAGTGAGTGAGTGAGTGAGTGAGTGAGTGAGTGAGTGAGTGAGTGAGTGAGTGAGTGGTGGGAGTGAAGTGACACAAATATGCCTCTTTATGAAAGCTTATGCGAGCAGTGTCATGTACAGGATATCCAAAAGAACCACTCAAGAGTTTTGTTATTTTTTTTTACTTTTGTTATGACCGTCCTTGTTAGAGAGTTTAGACGAGTGAAGCGTCAAGGGCGTTTATCAGTGAAACGACCTCACTTTTGTCAGCGTACGCCGGCTCTCACTGCTCGTTACACAGAATGTACCGTGCAGCATCCAGAGCATCGACAGCTCCGGAAGACAGCGCTTCGCTTGCGTGTTTCGCCCCGGCAATTGCCTCGCTCAAAACGGAACGCAGATCTCCCTCCATAACGCAGGGTGCCCACTTCTGACTCACCTATCCGGCCTCCACATCGTTCGCGCCCGCAGAGCCAGACTGGACGCCGTTAATTACACACCTCTCATACAATACGCACCGGCCAGTATACATCCCCCCAGCATTGTTCTGCTGACTTCGGCGCGAAGTCGACAGAAGGAGACCGGGTTCAACGTTGAGATTAAGGGGCTTGTTGGTGTTACGGAAGGCTTCCTTCAAGAAGAAAAGGACTCCGGCGCTGTCAGTAAATTAAGAAAGACCCCACGTTCATGCCCTATGGAACGGGCCCGCATCTAACCAGACACATAAACAAAGCGACAAACGAAGAAAAAGGCAGAAAAATTCCAGTAGAGCTAAAAAGTCTTGACAGCCAAAACAAGTGTACAGTTAGCACTGCATAAACTCGCCAGTCAAATTCTCCTCCCGATATAATCTTTCACGGCAAAGTGACATGCTCTTTGGGGGTGCAAGAAGCATTCCCAGGCATTTTAATTGGTCAGAGTCTCCAAAATAGCAAACATCCCGCCCGTACTGCAGCGGGGAAGACGTGGGTGAAATTTTAAAAGTGTGACTCACTGTCCCACCGGCCGCCTGTTGCACCGGCTGTTAAATAAAGAGCTCTCCTGTTCTTCGGCACTCGCAAAAAAAAGAAGCGAGAAATGTTCAAGGTATTTGTAAACGTGAGGCGAGCAGTTAGCGTGTTGCTTTCTATTTATAATGAGAAAAATGCGGGTAGTTTTTTCTCCAGCTAGTTGCACCACCCTATTAACCTAATAGAACGAGTGTTTTACAGAACTTGCACGCACGAAAAATTCCGAGAGGATGAGTCCAAGGTGACACGGCGAGCAGCGACAACTGTAGACGTACGATTGTGCGATTATGATGATCGTCCTAGAACGATATTTCATGTTGTTCGCCCTGACTTTCCTTCATTTAAAACATGGAAAAGAGAAAAAAAATCACGAACGCGGGAAGGTTTTGTGTGTGTGCACACCTGGTAAACGACCCTCCATAGTTAAGGTATTGGCGTTGCGCTTCTAATGCGTAGCATTCTTTGCCGAGTACCCCAAAGCCGGAACCGTGCAACGCCCTGCATTTAGGCAAGAATGTAGATTTAGCGGAAGTTCCACCGTTATTCGTTATGATAGCGTAAATGGGGATAATTGGCCGAACAGAATAATAAAAAAACCAAGAAGTATGAAAAATATAAAAATCGCGAGAATGGTGAACCGTAATGTCCTGCATTTTACAATAATGCAGATTTCGTGGAAGTTCCAAAGTTAATCGTTATAATAGCGTAAATGGAGATAACTGGACGAATAAAATTTTGAAAAACAAGAAAATTAGAAACATATAAAGAATACTGAAAATGGCAAACCGTGCAAAGCCCTGCATTTACCAAAGTGCAGATTTCGCGAAAGTTCTACGTTTAATCGTTATAACAGCGTAAACAGATGTAATTGGTGGAACAGGATTTTGAAAAAAAAAAAAGAAAAACAGAAAAAACTAGCGATAATGGCGAACCGTATAATGCCCTGAATTTCCAGAATAGCGCTGATTTTGGAGAAATTTGCCTTTAAATAGTTATAATAGCGTAAATGGAGATAATCGGACAGACAGAATTTAGAAAAAACAAAAACTAAGAAAAATATAAAAAAATACCGAAAATGGTGAACCGCGTAACGCCCTGCATTTCCCCCAAAAATGCAAATTTTCCGGAAGTAACACCTGCAATCGTTATAATAATGTAAGCGGAGATAATTGGTCGGAGAAAAGTTGCTAAACCAAAAGATTTACCTGTAGAGAACTCGCTCTAGACGAGCAGCATGGGATGTTAGGCATTAGAAGACAATTCTCCGAATTTCTGCAGAAATTTTTTATCCTTCTAACATTTGTGAAGACGTTTCATGTGTCACGTGTGTGTCGAAGTGAGCTTGAAGCCGCAATTGCGGACACTTTTGGGTTACACTTGTTATTTCCGGCAAAATATGCGTACCACGAATACTTTTTATACTGCTTTTTAGGCCTTAACCCCGTCGTGACACTTTAGTACAAAACCCGAAATTATCACTTATGCCCGAACCTCCTGCGATTGCCATATCGTATCTATGTGGTTTAGGCACTGGACTCAAGAATGGCGACCTGGCGAAAGCGTTTCTCCTTCACATCTTTTCTCCGCTGTCCAGCGCATGAGCAGTGGCGACACGCGCGCACGGCGGCATGCACACGCGGAGGAAAATGAAAGCCCCTTTCTTGAGAGAAAGATGGTTAGAAATCTGATAGACGTTGGCTTTATAACGTGGGGGACCCCGGTTCGATTCAGAACACGGCAAGCATTTTTTCTTGAGGCGCTTGATGTGCCTTTCCTTAGAATCATCATCATCGTCATCATCATTTTGCGAAAAACGCATTCTGTAAAGTTGGCTTTTCTGCCGTGTGTTTTGGCGCAATATGGAACGGCATTATATACGGAAGCTGTGCTATTTTATGTTTGGCGAAATGAAAAGGAGCGGTACAAGTCTAAATGCGGAAAACAAAAAAAAAGTGAACACCTAATTCGGAAACGACGCTGAAAGCAAGCCTTCGAGACTCCGTTGGTGTATACGGAAACTGCGTTCCTTTTATGGGTGGCAAAATTTTGAGGGGCGGGACGATTGCAAAGGCGGAAAGCAAAAAAGTAAAAGTACAATTCGAAAAGGAATGTAGGAAGCAAGCGTTCGAGAAGCCGCTTGTATACACGGAAGCAGTACGGTATAGAAAGCTTCGCTGCAACATTCTCTCTATAATAATATTCAAAGCTCCATTCAAACTTGGCGTATCAACTATTCCAAGTAGTTCTCGTGAACGATAGCTGCACGACAAGACGTGTCATTCGTTTATATACTTGTTTCCTTTTTCCGCATAATTTCCTCAATGTTTTGCTGCTTGCAATAGTGTCACTGGATAAGATTGCAGAGTATCGGCACTCTTTTCTCCTATTTTTGCGTGCCTCCACCGTTCTCATTCGTCAGTTCGCATCACGTGACATTTGTTTACAGGGCGACGGTTCCTGGGCGCCGCTATTTTGTCGTTTATTCGTTTTTGGTCGGCCAACTGTGATAGTCTTACCTTGCCCTGCCTGCTCTGCGGCTACGCACGACGACGCCGTTCCGAACGCGAATAAAAGATGCCGCGCTTCGCAGAATTCCAGCTGCAGAAGTGTGTCCGAAGATGTCGTTTTGCTGTGTCTACGGCAGCGTTATTTATAAATGACCTCGTAAAAGTTAGCGTTGAGGCTGTTGAGGCCGCAAAAGCGGCAATCTGGAAACACTTATAAACACCAAAATGGCCACCGTCGCTCACTTCCGTGGCTCAGTGACGGTACTCCGTATCTTATCTAGTGACTCTATTTACCAATACGCCTCCTGGCCAAGTAGACCGTTTTTATTTTACACTGACGAGGTGGCGCTACAGAAAAAAACGGTCGGTGAATGAAAGATAACCCTAAAACAGTACATCTTTTTTCGCCATACTACAAGGCTGTAACTTAGGTCAGCACAAAGCTATAAAGGGTGACGCTCGTAATTACACTCCTCTTCATATCTTTCAGCCGTTCCACGTATGCATTAGAGCCCGTCAGCTAAACCGCCCCAGTTTCGCTTACATACCAATGCACGCGTCTCTCGAAATTTACAGCCTCCCCTGGCGAGCATCTCGGACGTTGCTCAGAGCTGGCAGGAAAGCCTAACTCATGCCCCAACATTTCGAGTACCGGCACGCTTTCCGGTGGCTCATTTTAAGGCGCCCTGCGGTGAGGTCACGCCATTTGTTTGTGGTCGAAGATAAGCACGCGCGCATTCCACCTCTTTGCATATCAGCGCTCGTGGGGCTCTGACGCTAGTTGGGTCGGAGCTGGAGCACGACGCCCAACGAATGCAAGGTCGCACACGTCGTATGGGCAGGCGGAAGCGTCCGAACAAGGCCAGCGTGGCGGTGTTACGAAGCGTGGAAAGCCCACGCACCACCGCAAGGAATGGTTGCGAGCTTTACGCTGTCTCTTGCTATTTTGTCGAACAAATGAGTACACTGTGATAGTATCAGCGACGTCTTTCTACATAGACGACTCAAGATTCTAATTGTCCGTAGATTAGACTGCAATCACGTATTAAGAAGGTCTTGTATACAGTACGGTGTAGCTACATCGACGAGCCGCGAGGTTGTCATCGAAAATGTTTGTTTCTGGGGAAAGGTTTGTCTTGTATTTTGCTCTTAGAGAAACTACGCCATAAAATAATATATGCAGTGAAGCATCTTTTAGTTTGGGGGTCCTACTGAGTGGCGTGCGCGGGGTATTACGGTGTAAGTACGCCCTAGTTTTCTACTTCATAAAAGTCGGTTACATGTTTTTGCGTGACTAGCATATAAATCAACAGGCCCTAGGGTTACCTTAAAATTAATATAAAGAGGCCATTCTTTAAAAGAAAAGAAGTTCATATATGAAGCGTCCTTGCAAATATTTTTCACCTATATATCTTTGCTATCCTTGCGTGACAGATGTACGAATAGCGCTCACTGAGAAAGCTGTTGTTTCTTACGCTTTGATGGCAACAATAAGTGAACATTAAAGGAGCTTAAATATTTTACTGCCAGAACACTCTTTCAGTGAGTTGGATTGCGCCTTTGTTTGCATGAAGCCTGTATCGCGGCTGACGAGTTTGGATACATGAGTGAGTACAAATTCGGACGGATAAATTGAAATTTTAGAACGCAGTAAATTAAGCCTTGGAAGGTCCCCTTTCTGACAGTTGTCGACATATAAGACGTGCCCCGTAAACCAAATTGTTTCGATTTTCATACCTGGGAAATCAGGCGGATGAAAATATCTTGAGATTTGGCCTGGATTCTGTAAGAGGCCGAAATGAGGCGCAAAATTTATTTACTTTGTTTTTCTTGCAGTTCAGAAGCCATGACCTGAGTTACACCTAAAGTATTCGGTTGATTCTAGAAACCTGCGTCAAAGAGCACTGGTGTGTCATGCCCGCAGGTTCTCGAACAATTTTTTTTTTAGGGGGAGGGGGGGGGGGGGGGGGTAATTAGGTAGGAGCGTGAAACACCTGAAAATGATCGACATTCGTTACTTCCTTTTCATTATTAGTGATTCCAACCCACTGAGAATTGTGAAATCACTGTTTCTCCATCCGTACCGCGGCAGAAATTATTTTCACTTAGGAATGAGTTTCCAATGCACCACAATGTGATTTCGTGGTCTAATGGAAGTGCCAGCGGATGTTTCCATCCGACGACGGACACCTGCTCTCGTGGCGTCGCAATACACGTCCTGCTAGGCTTAGAGAGGCAGTTGATATCGTGAGAACGATCGGGCTTGTGAGACACTTTCGCTACGGGCTTACCATACGAACAGAGCGGCGCTGAGTTCGTTTGCACAATCAAATAGGCAGTGGTCAATTTACAAAATGCAATTTATGTTTGATTTACTGCACATAAAAAATAATTAGCAAACTGTGGCACCGGGTACTGTGACAACTACAGTAGTCTTAAATTTCATTCCCCAAGCTTCTAATATTTAACGGCGCCATGTATACCATCGGACTAAGTTATCATTTGCTTTAAAAATAAACCAAACACGTCTCACCGGTATCCACCTCGATAAAACAATTACACTTCTAATTCCACGTTTGCTAACTGGCAGGGTGTTTACACCTTCTGAAATGCAATGTTAATCAGGGGACAGTAAAGACTCAGGGGACTGTGAAAGGTGGTATTCGCACGACAACCAATTGGGGCGCAAACTAAATGTTAGTAAAGCGCGAGGTCTACGATGGTTTCACGCTACAATCCGGAGGATGCGGCGTAATGGCAGAAACCACAGCGCTTCTGTGCTGATATCGGGGCTTTTACAGGGCTCGACGAGTGAGGGAACATCATGTGATGACCACTGGTCGTTCATAGCGAGCGACGATCGACTCAATGATAGCGCACTGCCAACGGGGACGACGCTAGAAAGTATGGCAGGCCAGAGGGTAGAATATCTAAGAATTGTCGGCTGTAATGGAATAAAACACTGTATTGTCCATGGTTACTTTGGTATCCATGACGAATGTTGTCAAACCTCAGTCATCATCATCACTGCGCTAGGTCCACTGGGATAGAGGTGGGATGCCCAATTCAGAAAATTTCAGGGCCTGTGATCCGAGTAGATAAGCGCGCAAAGCCGGCATCAGCCTGCGGCAGCGCAAGGGATTTTGCTTCCTGACAAAGGAAGTTTTATCAGTGACAGACCAAGACAGACAGGCATGGTGAAAAACAAGAAGGCGTAGGAGCATCGCCTCGAGAATGCTAAACAAACTTTCCACTATTTCGCATAGTTTCCGAGAAGCGGCGCTGGCTGGCGGACACGAAAGCACGCAGGAAGGCTACGGAGCGGGGAAGGGTAGGAGAGAGCAACAGGAGAGTGGCTGTTTGGCCATCTTTCGCTCACGCGTTAGGCAATGTTTATACAGGCGGCGTTGGTATATGTGTAGCGTAGCCGTAGTAAAATATATGTGTATTGTAGGTTTTTTTCGAGCGCATCAAAAAATGTAACCAGCAGCGGTACGAAGTTACGAGTATACATAGGTTGCGAGCAAAACTAAACACTAGCTCATCTTGCTCTTGGTATTTTCACCAGCTCATTATGACGACACGTGTGTCTTAAAAAAGAAAGTGACAATTTTCACTTCGAGTGGCATTTTTCTAAGTGTTGTGTAGGTAAAAAGTTGTGTAAGTGGGCTTCTGTTAGTGTCTAAAACTATTTTCCTGCTTGTTTAATTTGTCAAGTAACAAATTGTAGATGGGGCAACTGGTTTTTTCGATATTTTTTCCTGCTGATGCTCTTATGTTTCTGGTGCTCCTTCTAGCAGTGGTCGGAAAAACAGTGGTGATATCAGCCTGTGAAAGGCTTGAAAAGCTCATTGACTACGACTAATAAGGCACCTACACTAAGTTGGCAAACTTTAACTCTCCTGCACTGTACTAAGCTTTGTAATAATGACAGGCACCTGGAAAGCTTGCAGGCCAAGTTCAAATTTTTCGCGTTCTATAGAAAGCCTGAGCCTCTGCAGTTTAACGTTAAAGATCAAACTCGTGATGGTAATTAAGGAAGGAAGAGAATAGGCATGTTTATTTCCATTAATTGGGAAGCCTGGTTGTTGGTAGTTATAAGTGACCTTGAGAACAACCGCAAGAAAATTGTTTTTTTTAACTTACCAGCGGTAATGTTTAAGCTTTCTTTTAGTCCGAAAGTGTTTTCTTTCTGGATACACCAAGATTTCAATTACTACAACCAGCTACAACGAAGCAAGCGCCCTGTAAAGGGTGCACCCTTGCACAGATGGTCTTCTTGCGGGTAAGCAACCTTTACCTCAAAAGAGTACGCTATACGTAGGGTTGTTTGTTTACGGGTTTTATATTTTAACACGGAATTGTTTTATACCGGGATACACCAAAATGTCCCTGACGTCATATCCGTCACGGAAATGACGCCAGTACACCTTTGCCGAAGTGACTCGGCAGCAGGACGTCGCTCGTAAAGCATGCCCACAACGCAGCCGCCAAACCGCAAATCATGCTCAGTTCGCTGCAGATTTCGCTGCACATTTCACTTTTGTGTTTTACCGATTCCTATAACAGAGGAATCAACCACAGTTTTTTTTTCAATGAAAGCGCACACTTTACCTGAGTTGTAGTACCAGCTTATGAAAATGACCTACTAAGATTTCCGATCAAAGCGGCAGTGACTGTTTTTTTTTTCCTATAAAAACAACGGATGACGGAAAAAGATAACTGCTAAATGTTCAACCAAACTTCATGCAAGTAGTGTCTTTTATACCGTCCCTTGTTTAACCACCTTGTTCTTTTCTGAATCATCGAATGTTTGGAGGGCTTGAGAAAACCATCAATATCATAACAAAGTTATGACTCAATTTCTCTTACGGAGCTTAAGTCCGTGCTGACACCTTGTTTCGAAAACTGTATTTGTTCATCCCTAGACGATTTTAAGCGCTTTCTTCACTCTTTTCTTTTGCAACTTTACAACAGCGCCGGTAACACTGTTCCCGTTCCGTGCAGCGTGACTCGGATCGAAATTCGCCACTTCCTTGGGCCTTTGCGACGCTTGCATTGCGTAGCTAGCTAAGAAGGCCAAACGCGAGACTGCAGAACAACAAATTGGCGTCGAGGCGCAATAACGGCAACAGACCCTTCGGACGTTGGTAATGACAGTCTAAGAACAACCGGGCACTTGCTTAGGCAAGAATGCAAGAATATGCCTGTATAGCATCCTGCAGATTAACTCCGACGAGTACGATATTGCGCCCCTTACCTTCTTATTTTTTGTCTTTGTTCTTCCCTGTTTTCAAGGGATTCCTCATCGGTAGTCTCCTCTGTGCCCGCGTCATTCGACGCCTGGTCATTGTATAGGGCTTGACACTCAGTCGCCCGCCATTCGTCAACCCCTCTTTGATCTCATCGTGTGCGCCCTTTCTCTTGCAAGGTCGCACCCAGATTGGCCGGGAGAACGTCTCTGGAAAGCTTCCGTGTGTCCGCACCGGTATATTCATAGCGCGAGCTCATCTTTTCCTCTATGCAACTGCGTTGTTCTTCCAAACGAAGTATGTGTATACCGGAACTTGCTTCTCGCGGAAGCCAAAAGCTGCATTGCGTTTCGATATTTCTAAGCATTGTAGAAAACCTCCATTTTTATCCGTTACGAAAAATTTCACGGCGTGCCTAACAGCCCAGTTGTGGTGCAGTAGCATGGCCTTGATCGGATTGATTGATTTACCGGATTGATTGATTGATTGATTGATTGATTGATTGATTGATTGATTGATTGATTGATTGATTGATTGATTGATTGATTGATTGATTGATTGATAAAACCTCAATTTTTAACCGTTACAAAAAATTTCATGGCGTGCCTAACAGCCCAGTTGTGGTGCAGTAGCATTGCCTTAATCGGATTGATTGATTGATCGGATTTATTTATTTATTTATTTATTTATTTATTTATTTATTTATTTATTTATTTATTTATTTATTTATGATGATTTGATTGATTGATTGATTGATTGATTTTGGGGTTGAACGCCCTGAAGCTACACTTGGGCTATGAGGCACGCCGCATTGGAAGGCTCCAGATTAATTTTGAGCCCCTGGTGATTTTTAACGTGCGCCGACATCTCGGGGCACAGGCGTCGAGATTTCGGCGCACGTTAAAGATCCTCAGGGTGTCAAAATTAACCCGGAGCCCTCCACTACGGTCCGTCTCATGGCCCGAGCGGTCGGCATCTAACTGGTGTGATTGACAGGGGTAGTGCGCCTGTGCTTGTTTGATCGACCATGTTTTATATCTGATTGAAGGACTGCAGAGAAGACTGCGCTCCAGGACAAGTGCATGACGGCCAAACGGGGCAGGCATTTGTTTCGCCGACTGCTGAATGTGCACGTCACTTTTTTTTACAGCTTCTTAACCATTTTTTGCTTTCGTCTAGTTTATATCGAAGTGTTTACTCCAATAGGTGCTGTTTAAGTAGGATAACCTCGCGTCCTTCATGACAACGAGGCAATATCTTGCTCAGCAATTATTACGGCAATCAATCTCGTGGAAGCATTGCAAACATCTTATCTTCTTCTGCAATAGGTGAGTTGCGCTGCGCTTGCAATTCATGCAAATTCAAGCCATTCAAGGCGCGTGCAGTGCGTCTGCTAGCTAGTATACAAAAGTGGGAGAAGTAGTTGTGCAGATGTGCAATTGTGCATGAATGTAAAGACGGTGCGCGCCGAGCCGTGCCCAACTTTCGCCTTAGGACTAAAATTTCGAATTTGTGCGTGCGCAACAGTATCAATTTTTCTCCGCTCACGTGCGTTTACTTTCAAAAATTCGGTAACTGATTTTTTTCTCCTCTATCCTCTGACTGCTAGCTTTTGAAAGGCGTTTTTGCAGTATGGAATACCACGGTCACCTTTGAAAGTTTAAAGTAATACGGTTGTAATCAGTTTAAAAAAAAACAGTGGTGCGTGAGTCTCGGAGCTGATGCCACTGTTCAGCATGTCCTTTGCCTTCGCAACCAGATACGCCCACAGTGAACTTTCCCCCAGGCGAAAGTTGGGCGGCTCAGTCCACGTTCCGTCCCCAGTGGTTTTCACGAACATTGTGGCAGTCCACAGCTCTGGCGTACGCGTCTGTGCTGTGTGGTCCGTACTTTGAGCGACTCTTCTGCCCCTGCGAGGAGAGACAACGAGGATTTGAGCACAGGTGGGTCGCAAGTATTCACGCTACAGTCATGCAGAATTCAAAAAGCGGGAAAAGGTTCACGGAAATTCTACTCATTACCCCTCTACAAAATGCGTTTAATTTAGGAGAATACGTGGTTATTCAGCATGTGCTCGTGTAGTTATCTGCTTAAAAGGTAGTCAGCGAGGGTTCGCACAATGTGGACCAGGGATTTTTCTTCGCGTCATTTAACGTTTTCATTACGTTTGCTTCCAGAATTTGTCGCCACTTTATAATTTGCACATGATGTACATAATTTCTGAGCCATTTATAAGCAAGGTAAGCTCTATAGCTACACATGAGTGCCGAACAGATACAATGTTTCAAGTACAATAGCACGTAATCATCAAAATTCCAGAAAAATTTGTTTTTCCATTGTATCCTTGCCGCAGAAGTCTTTCTTGTTCTTCCTTTTGTAGCAAGAGTGTCTTGCTTCTTTAGACGCATTCGGAGGACAGAGTAATAGAAAGCTATTTGGTTGTGTTATGTTGTTGCCGCAGTTAAAAGATGGCAATGCTTTCTTTTCTCTTTAAACAAGGCCCTCTTCAAGGCGGACCATGTGGCCCTTACAGTTTACCAACTGATTATGACATAACGGGTCCGATTTCTACCCGCCGTGGTCACTTTCCAGATGGAGGCAAAAAAGCAACGCCAGTGCGTAGAAGATTTCAGCACAGGCTTAACATACCTAGGAGGTATCAGTGAGTTTGTGGCCCGCAACTTCGGCGTCCTTCATAGCCCAAGTGCAGCTTCGGCACGTAAAAACCCTATATAAAGTTCTTTACAACTTATTTTTTTGAATTGAGCGTGCTCACAATCTAGAGGTACATTAGGGGACATTTGCTCTCCTGGTGTCTTCAAGGTGAGTAACAAAACACGGATATCTTGTTTCTTTGTTTTGATTATTTGTTTCTTTTTCTGATTTTTTGTGCTTAGGATGCGTAACACAACCACATGAGCTGCATTACTCAACACGAATTTCCGCTGCATTACACCACACAGCAGGGGAATGGGCCTGATCAACATAAGAGAAAAGCGACTCCTAGAAGTTGCCGCTCCAACTGGGAGTTAATGATCCATAAAATGGCTGTTTTTGAACACAAAAAAGTAAGTGCCCATTATCACACTCTGGTGGGCCGCTTCCTAATCCAGCCGTTATCAGAGACACATTCTCGGAGCTTGGATCACTGCGTTCTCATTCCATACGCACGGGCTTTCCGATTCTCAATTCCGTGATCATAGATAGGTTGTATCACGATAAGGTTTGCACGTGTATAATATACACTTTCTTTGCTGCCGAGAAAGACATTGTAAGCCGAGAAAATGGACAGAAACGTGCACGCGAAGAAGCGAGACGGTACGGGGTAATTATCTCAGGGCGTTCGGCACGTGGAGAAGTTCATAAATTGTTTAACTCTTTCGCTACCGCAGAAAATTGACCAATTTTGGGGGGTCCAAGAAAACATTTTTTTTTCTGCTAAAAAATTATTTAGGCACTAATTGCAGGAGCACAAAATGCACATTATTTAACGGCCTTTCCAATAACACCAGTTTTTTAAAGGTTTTCATATATCATAGTTGTGAAAAAAAATATCAAAATCAAAAGTTTTGTCAAGTTGTCGAAAAAAATGATAAAAAAGGAGTTGTGTATATCAAACCACCGGTAGTAGAAAAAAAATAGAATATACATTTTGCAGGGAAACATTTCAAAAACACACCCTAAAAAAAATGTTGACTTGCGCGGAACAGTTTTTCAGATATAAAAAAAAAATGTTAGCACGCACGGTGCTCGTGTCATGCGGTGAAGCCCAACCTCTAATTCAAACTCTGCAATTTTGGGTGGTTCCTTGGAATAAATCTGGCGGTTTGACGTTATCAGAGGCACCAATTTGCCCCCACATAACGTAAAAACATCTTGTCAATGGCTGACTTTGCATTTACAGCGAGCACAATATTTGGGACAAGCACGCGATGCAGAAAAAAACATGCATGAAGTTGAAAACGGAACGCCGTGGCTGATGTTTGTTGTCGTTCACGGTCAGTTATCTCTCAAAACATAAAGCTGAGCTTTATTATCATCTTCTTACTCGCAATTGTAGCCTTGCTCGCAAAAATGAGGTACGATGAGCTAGAATCGTCCCCTGCGATCTTTGGCCGAGTAGCAGTCGCGCGCTAAAAAAGATCAGCACAACGAGCCTCCTCTATTGCAGCGCCACCTAACATTTTTCAAATGAAACAGTACAAAAACTTATCAGAGACTCCGTCCGAATAGACAGTTCAACTAAGCAGCAACATTAGACACCCGGATATACGCTCGCATGAAAACGAAACTGGAAGGCGAACAGCTGGCAGTGTAAGGCCGGTTTGAAGCGCTGTCCTCGGCGGAACAGATATCTGGCGACTGGGTGTGACCTTTTGACTTGCATCTGAAGTTCTTATCGCAGAAATCGGGTTAGGGTGGGGGGAAATGAGGAGCGGCGTGCTTTGTTCGAGGATCAGTCGCGGACGCTTCAGGCGCCATGGCAGTTAGCCTTGAAGTTGGGTAACTGCGTAGTTGCGCTAAATATGAATTTCGCGATGCAGAAACGAAACCGAAACTGTTGTAAACTGTTTGGGAATGGTCCTGGGGTAAGTAGAACTACCAGAGTACATAGGACAACTTGCGCAAAGGCAATAAAACTGCCTAAAATCATAAAGTAGCTTTGCAACCAGGCACTGCTTGACATTTTCAGCCGATTTCTGGGATTATTACTGTCAGAGCGTGAACCTGACGATTGAAAATCGTTTGCTAGTTCCCCATTCACGCCCTGATAGCAAAAAACAAGCGCTGGTGCAGAGTAATTACGAGTTGCACGCATTCTTCGTTGGTAGCCTTGAGGCGCGATGACCACGCCCCTTTTCCACAACCAGGTGATTCAAAAGCGTGTCAAAAATCACGTTTCCGTTGCAAAAATGAAAACAAAATTGATTTTGAAAGGCCATTTTCTGATCTAACTCCGAACAGCTTTACTTGTTCGAGAAATGCCTGGAACGATATGAAAAGGCGCTCCCAAAAGTATCGATCAAATTGATCGATTTTGATAGGCGCGGTAGCGAAAGAGTTAAAGGAGAGTAGTCTGCTTAATCCCGTCTTCGACTCGTCGAATCTGCGTTGGACAGACGGGAAGACATTTAAATTACAGTCACGGCGGACATGGAAACGCGCGGGACCAGCTCCAAGCACCCGTGAACGTATACAATCTCTGCAACACATCAGCTAACTTACCGTAAAATTTGCGTTCCGGCCCGACCAAAAGAGCGGAGATGGGAAAACAATTTGGAGGGCTGTCTGCATTGCGACATATCTAGATATTCATTAGAAGACCCTGCGATAAGGCTTCCAGGGGCCGGAATTGTAATAATTGACATAAATAACATGCGCCGTGGCGCACGTTTGTAGTGTAGGGGAAAATCTGACGTGGAATAAGAGTGAGGTGCAGTACTACCTTTCCCAGAGCTAACACTGAAAACCGCGTGCGGGTTCTGGCGAATGTGTATAAGCTTATCGGGAAATAAAAAATAAATTTAGGGGAGAGGGAGGGGAGGCAGTGAAAGCAGTCAAGCCAAGCCACTTTTTTGTGACGTCATACGAAACGCCACAGAAAATGGGCGAGGATGCAGAGAGGAGGACTGCAATTTGGAATTGAATTTGCTAGGGAATAAAGTCGCGTAAACGCAGCGAGAGGGGTCGAAACATGGCCTACGGGCTCCAGGCTACAGTTTGCGCTCGTAATCCCGCAATATTTACAAATCACTTCAGTGTACCTTTACTAAACCTACTTATGAACGCGCAAAGAAGTGGGCGAAGCGTATAGCAAGGAATTATGCCTCATCGCGTTACACCAATTGTCGATAGCTGTTGTGCATGTATGCATGTTTGTCTGTCTGGGTCAAAAAGAGAATTTCTTAAAACTAGTTGCAGGTAGAACCCGCTGTACGCGGGTCGACGGGACACAGGGTATACGCAGTGTTGTACAGAGGAAACAAAGAGGACAGCACAAAAGTTCCCCAAAAAGTCCCGGGCCATCTCCACTAATCTGAAACCTGGAGAGGTGCGAAGCATGCAGTGTATAAGTGTACAAGTGTCCCGGTGTTTTTTTTACGCGTTGCGAAGAGCTCCAGCGCAAGGCGTAAACGAGTGTCTCGGTGCTTTTTCAGTACGAGTTACGTTCTGCTCGATGCGTAAACAAGTTTCCCGGTGTTTTAGTACCATGACTACATGAGACGACGCTTACGACGACGACAAGAGACGCCGACAGCCCCAGCATCTAAGGGGCTTCGCCCCTAAAACAAGGTCCACCGCACTAAAGGCTGTTTACCAAATGTACACGGCGCAAGGTCCAGGCACCAGAGTTCACATCTGTAACTCGATTCAGCCACCAGGACAAATTAAAACAGCAGTTGCCCAATGGGTTTATATACCCACAGCCAAATATAAACGTCTACGTCTGGCATCAATGTTCATACTTGTCAATATTGTTGAATAAGAAGAACAAATTACGCAAATATGAGGCAGAAAATCAATACATGATTGATAATCGAAGTATTCCTTTATTAAACACATTCATGTATGCTTGATTTTTGCCATAGAAACACTACATCCACTGCAGGAAACGAAATTAACTCCGACTCCTGCTGTTGCCCGCGCCACTTTTACTCCTGCCGGCATTCTAAGAAATTAAACGGCAACAGTAACGAAGGATTCCACTAGATAGGTTCCACGTTCAGCTTGGGACGAACATGGAGTAGAGAAATGAGGTTCTATAAACGTTAGAGTAGGGTACCTCACTCCATGCGCGTCGCCGCCATGTGGCAGCGCTGACATCAAGGCAACCTGCAGGGAGCAGTGGAACTCGGTAAATTTAAAGTAAATCGAGCAAACCTCTAGCTTGTTTATCCTGGGAGGAGCGAGACGGGAGAGGAACAGCACGAGAGGTGAGCGATAAGAAAAAGGGAGGCTTTTAGTTGGAAGGGCCGCCAGACGACTATCGTCTTTCGTCTACATTTGCAACGGAAGGAGCAGATACGGGACAGTTTTATTATTTGTTGTCCTACAGCTGTAACAGGAGACGTTGGATCAAAAAGCGGTAAATACAACCATATTTTGCGGTTCTTCTAGTTAGCTTCCAGCGAAGTCTGCTTGTTTAATTAAACAAATTAAACTTCTACGTCCAAACCACTTTCGATAAAAGGCATGCCTGGAGAAGCGGGGGAAGCTCATAATGAAATTGCAAAAGAATAGCGTCGACCGCGTCGGTTGTCAAGCTTCCGAAGCGGTTAGTGGTTGCAAAGACGGGTAATTTAGCGCATGCCCGCCAGCTTGGCTCGCTTACGTGTAGAAAAATGTTCAAGGGAAATTGGTGTGTGTAGCGAGCGACGATATTCAGTTGGAATCTTTATGCAATAAATATACGGTGGGTGCTTTTAATGTTTAAGTTAACAGTGGCAGCCAGATTAAGGGGTTGGCAGAATACATAACTTCACTCCGCCAGGCTGCCACTCCTGTGTGAACGAAATTAAACTGTTTCGAAAGACGCCGCGGACGCAATTTTCTCGCCAAGCTTTGAATAATATTTATTCCTTGCGTTTTGGGTTGAAGGGCAACAATGATAGGAGAGCGAAATTTGAGTGCTGTTTTACGTAACTCATCACCCCAGAATAAGCTGTATGGATTGCAAAATTTGGATAAGCTTGCATTTTATGACAAATGAGTCGTGCCTGCAGTTTTCTAACTCACACGTAGTAAAACCACTACAGAAAAATAATATAATGCATATAATGCATGTAGCAAGAAGCCGATTTGGATATGCGAAATTAGGAAATACTTTTCATGACCCTAAATATACCTTGTATAATTTGTTGTGACGCGTTGCAGTCCGTAGATTAAAGTTGATGATCTGCATGTCTCTATAACCAATTAGAGCAACCTGCTAAACTTTAACAACGCAGAAAGCAAGTTTTAGCCTTTAATACTAGCGGGGCGAAAACATTTTGCATCACACTGAATACCCATAGAGTAACCATTGCATAAACTGTGATGAGCCTAAAAGTTCCACCTGACTCAGAAATTCCTGGATTGTGTCTTCAGGTCTGGCGTATTCCCCTCTTTTCGTATTTTTTCCACTTTTGGATTCTTTGAGAGCTGCGAAATAATCTCTTGACATACACCCCACTCACTTCCCGTAAAAAAAAAAAAAAACTTCTTTAAGTCGTGCGCATCTCGAAATCGCTTCCAACACCCCCCGTGTGTTTGTGTGCATCTCTCAATTAATTTAGCCTGATGTTTACAGAAGAAACTAAGCCTCAGTACAGCACTGCTGTACTTTTCATTGCAATTTTCAATTTCAGTTTAGTACTCTCATTTACATTGTCAATTTAGTACAGGAAGCCAAACACAACTCGCCCGTCCACACACCATACTTAGTCAAGTTTGAGATCCCAGGCAGCTTAAATTAATCCGAAGAGCTCCACCTCTATGGTGAAGTTTATAGACCGCGGGTAGATTAAGGACGCGAAACCGCATTTTGAATTACTCGTGATGATGTGCACACATTCGGAATATGCTGATTGCTCCTCCTTTCGAAAAGACGTAGGCAGAACACTTCACTCCCGACCCCCACCCCGAACTCAAGTGTCGCAACTTCCATGCTTTGAGGCACAAAAGGCCAAATTACTCTCTTCCGTTGACATTCTCACATAGTCGAATGTAGGTTTTGTCCACCTCATCTCAGAAACCAACCTATGAGGTACCACCTAAGGAGGCTGAAGATCACCGCGGAAGCTCATTCAGTATCGTGGTATTGAGATTCTGGTGTCTTACTTTAGTAATACACCAGAATAGTAATAGTAATAAATAAAATAATAAATTATGCGCTGTTCTTCCTCATTTCAAGTCAGTTTTCCGAAGGATACGTTAGAGATAAACGGTCAGCGGCGCACTAATCTTGTCAGCTCTGCTGTTTGGATGCTTTCTGAGATTGGGATCTCGTATTCCTGTAGTGTTCCAATTAGCCTTGACCTGCATTATGCCCCTCAGCAAAAATTTCCTTTTTTTTTTTTGCTTTTGCAAACGAAACCTAAACATCCAAATATCGGTTACAGTGCATGTATAAGTAAGCGCAGAACGTTCGGGCATCAAACATGCTTGTTAAAGCGGAAAACTTAGGTAACAAACATGTATTGTTTTCGAAGTGTAGGCTTAATTGTGAATATTGTATGGGATAGACCAGGGCGTTTGCGAGCATACCATGGGTGCGATGCCGTCGTGCCACGTCTACCCCCCCCCCCCCCCCCCGCAAGAGCCCCAGCGGCATGTGGAACCGATTAATGACATAAATAACAGTTACCAAAATTTACGTAATTTTGCGAATGTATCGCGCCAACAGACCTTCAAGAAATTTATTTTTAAATGTCTGCATGCTGTCAGTACTTCCCCTCGGCTTTTACTTAAAGTCGTTACGAGACCTCTCTACAGGTACAAAGTAAATGTCCACTCAGAAATTAAAAAAAAAAGCATACTGTATATTTCTTAACGGATAACCATACTTAAAACATTTCGCATCGTTCTGCAGAAACTAGGCCGTCTATGAAAGCAGGAGCTTGAGAATCCCCAGTGCATTTTTTCTGTCATTACGGGAGACATAACATTATAGCGAGACATAATAATAGAGATTACGAAAGCAATTGTGTTGGCTTTATGTTGGCGCTATAATGATAAGGCCTGACGCCATAGGGGTATTGCGCTATAACTCCTGCAACTTCCCAATCCGTAAGACCACCTTCATTTGCTGGAAGTCCCGCCGTATTATTTCGACACCTGCTTCAAACGCGGCTCTTTTCCTAAACAACCACTGACAACCGAAGTCAATTTCGGTCCCTCCGACCCTTTATTTCAATAAAAGAGTGGAACACACACACGGGGTTTTTTGTCCACGGAAGACGGTGAACGACTTCGGAACCGTCTTTACGGCAAAGCGAAAACAGCGCGTCCTCTGCCGCACCGCCAAGCACGTAAAAGAGAATGTCTGCGAGAGGCAGACACCGGCTGCAGGGAGATTTAATTAGAGGAACGTCGTGCCCAGAAAGGATTCCTTCAAAGCATGCCGACCACGTCTCTGCTGTCAGCGCACTGCCGGTATAGGTCGTGACTTCTCTGCTCTTTTTCGGCTTAAAACGATCGCGCCGGAGGAATGCGAGAAATATGGTTTGCCGCAGTGTAGACTTTGTTGGATCGGTCACGGGGCGCCAAGAAATTTTAGGTTCAGATTTAGACGCAAGTAAGGTGTACAAGGAGCAAGTAATAATTAAGAGTTTTGGAACATAGTTGCTCCGAAATTGGAGATCTGTTGAATTAGTAGATATTATAGTCAAAAACATTTTTGATTGCCAGAAAGAGATACAACGGGGAAAAACAAATAGCTGTCGGTAGTGGCCGAGTGAAGGAAAGAAAAATTCAAACTATCGAAATAGGTTGCATGGTTCAAGAGTCAAGCAATGTGAAATCTGCTACACTGCGCAATATACAGACCATACAGACCAGCATTCAGCAAAATGACCTCGAAATCTTTGGGACAATACGACGACCATTAATAGAGAAAATAACCAGACATGACTATCATGATAAAGCGACGGGAGTTCTTTTGCAAGTATAGGTATTACGAGTTAAAATTTCTGAGATGTCGAACTAGATAATTTTACTAGACAGTAAGAACTGCGTAATTGAGGAAAATGCGGTTAAACTTCAACACACGCGTGTATTGGCAACGTTTCATAAAATAAAACGGATGATGGTGCAACGAAAAGAAAAAAGTACACATACAGTAGCTTGCAGCAATTTAGGACAACACATTTCTATGGCGGCGAAAGAGTAAGGTTGCACCAAAAAATTATCCGCCCGGTCGCCCAGTAACCGCTGTCTGGAACCAAGTATGCCTCGCAAGTGAAAACGTCCGAATCCGAAAACACGTCCTAAGTGGCTTCTTGGAGCGCAGTGTAAGAATATGCTCCGAACGACATATGATACACATTGCATTTCGTGCCCATCAACAACTTATAATCCTCCCGGGGTTCCTCTGGACAAGAAACACAGTTTGACTCACTGTGATCCATGGGACTCATGGCAACAGCAAAATCTTAATACAAGGTAGACACGAGCAAATACAATGACAAATGTACTGACAGATACTGCAGAAAAGGACAAATAAACACGCAGTAAATGCATGTAGGGGTTGCAAACCAACCAGCAACATGGGAATAAAACGGTTATGAAGACAAGTCTCATCGATGCTGCTCGCGCCAATAATCCCTAAAGGATTTTGCTGCTGCCTGTGTAGTCGCCGAGCAGCTGCCGATGACAGGCGCAGCTGAACACGTTGTGTTCCGCGCGCTCAATCTTGACAGCCGTAGTCGGCGTGCCAGCACGTTGCTGACCGGAATTCCGGGAAAGGAGAACTCCTGTGACACCTGAGTAAGAGGTCCATGAAGACAAGCCTCATCGATGCGCTGCCTCCAGTGACCCGCGATGGCTTTGCTGCTGATGTGGGCTGCGAGCAGCTGCGATGACAGCCGTAGGCGAACACAAGGTACGTCGTCCTCCTTGATCTTGACGCGAAAGTAGTGAGCGTGTCAGCGCGTTGGTGACCGAGATACCGCGTCAGAATCGGTTCGGCAACGTCGAAGTAAAACGTTTGTGAAGACAAGCATAATCAATGCTGCTGCAGCCACCATACGCTTTGGGAGAAGGGTCCATGAATGCCTCTATTTTGTTTACAATACCTGAGTGGCGTAAAGTGTGCAAGATTTCGCAGTGAGCACCTGCAGCGCCGTCAATTTTATCAAGATTAACTTTAAAGCAAAGCGAGCAGTGTCAGAACTGTTGTGAACGCCGATGCAGCCTACATCGGCCTTCCTGTTCATGCCTCCGTAAGCGATAAGGACCTGTCCGTAGGAGAATCCATAGAGTTGTTCGAGGGGTCATAGGAATGTCTGTGCACGAACGGAGCGAAATCGCTATCCCTAATACTGTCGTTGACGGCAAACTGGAGTTGAAGGAAAAGTGTAACTGCTGACAGTGGGCGTTTGTGCGGGGCGTGAAGGCACCAGGAGTAGCGCAACCACAGGTTGTGACGCCACCACTTCCGGCGGCACCGCCTGTGGCGCCAGGGCTGTAGAGTAGAGCGGCAGTGCGTGTGAAGCTTGTGGACCATTCGGGCAGAAAAAAACACTGCGCGAATGAACAAGAAGGGCGCGTAAGCCTCTCCGCAAAAGCACAAGTGCCGCAGTACGATTGGTTCCAATGACCAAACAACGGGGTATTCTGCCAAGCGCGAAACTTTGCTGAAGTAATTTCGAAACGGTACCGTGACCACGTTAGAGACCGCACCGACAGATTATTTTTGCATTGTAGAAAGAATTTCTAAGGAACTCCCGTTCGATTTCTCACGCTAAATCACAATATACTCGAGGTAATATTTGTCAGTTTTTACTAGTTGTATGTTTGAGGTTGTTGCGAGCAAATTCCAGCATTTCACCCAATGGGTATACAGGTTGACAGCGCAAGACCACCAAGCGTGAGGTTTGGTGTAACGCCTACGCATAGGCCTAAGTTTAGAAAACTTGGAAGTTGAGTGTTACAACATGCCAACCAACGCCATTTTCATTGCAGGTGGCGCAATCAAACGTTAGGCTTCATTGCTTCATTATTCCTAATGTTAGAGACGGTAGGCGTAAAGTCGCAGACAAGCACATACCGCGGTGGTGTATTGGCAACGATTAATTTATAGAAACCTATGCTGCTATAGCGCGCAATGCAACAGACGCTGCCCTCCATGGGGCAAGCTCATCAATCACTCACTCACTCACTCACTCACTCACTCACTCACTCACTCACTCACTCACTCACTCACTCACTCACTCACTCACTCACTCACTCACTCAATCAATCAATCAATCAATCAATCAATCAATCAATCAATCAATCAATCAATCAATCAATCAATCAATCAATCAATCAATCAATCAATCAATCAATCAATCAGAGCACTGGCGCCAGGCTGTTCGACCATAAGAAGTCGTTTCCGTACTCTGAAGCGCAGCAAAGCTTTACATTTACCCACAGGGCAGCACCTACCCTCAGTGGTGTATCAGAGAACAATTTATATGCAGGAATGCATGCTGCTTTTGCACGATAGTCCTTGGTTAGCGCAGCTAACCCCTCTGCCATTTTTAAAAGACGGGTTCTTGGGCTGCCTCAATGCTAAATTTCTCCAAGCGCGCAAAATTTGACCGTCATACCGAGAAGTGTGGAGGATTGGAGGGGAGGCAGCAAAGCGAGGGAAGCCGGGGGGGGGGGGGGGCGGGCTGAGTTGAAGGGAATTCATCTAGAAAATACAAATCTTTAACACAACCGGAAGAATGAGAGCCGAATTTTATCCTCCGTCATCATAGATGAATTCTTTTATGGCTTTTTTTTTCGATTTCAGACTTCGACTACTCTGAATACCGAACTGACTGCAGTCTACTCCTCTTGTTTCCAAAGAATCGAAAACAATCCACCTCACCCATCACAAAGCTGCCTACGAGGTAAGGCTTCTTACGATGTATAATTTGTTTTTCCTTCTGCCGCCATTATTTCATTATGGGTGCGCGAATATATGGTTTGGCCCCTCAGAAAGGGGCTGACTCGTGCAGTGCACATGGCTTTGCAGACAAAAAAAATGGCGCAGCTTGCACTAGTTGTGCAAAGCTGGAGGAGCAGCAGAGCTGGCAGCCCGTCTCCTTTCGTCGGAGACCGGGCTGTTGCATCTGACATGGATTTCCTAACTTGCCACTGAAATTTCTCTATGACTTACAAGCCCTGATCGTTTTGTTCGCAGGTTTTCTCATATCTTCCAAAGTGGACTGCGTTCGCACGTGCTATAACCGGCGGCAACCGGCTTCGCCAACTCGGCTTCTGTAGCGCGAGCTGTCCTGTGCTCCCCAATTCAGGTGTGGACGCACGTGGACTGTTTTCTTGGTATTTTCGCAAGCTCCTCACGTGGCGCAAGCTCACCCGCAAGCCTGAAAGAGCCCAGGCGCTCCTCATGAGCCGCACGCTCACGTGCGGTCAGTTTTTAAAGACGATAGTCTTTCTTGAGCTACTTAAACCCAGAAATTTTGGTCTGTCTGTATGTCTGTATGTCTATCTGTCTGTCTGTCCGTCTGTCTGTCTGTTACTCGATTCAGCCACCTGGCCAAAGCAAAACAATGCCTGCGCAATAGTCTTATATAGTCACAGCTAAATCTATCCGTCTATGTCCGGTGTAATGTTCATACTTGTCAACATTTTTGAAGAAGAACAAGACATTACGCAAATATGAGACAACAAATCAATACAGAAGTGATATTTGCAGTGTTCCTTTATAAAAAATCAAACATGCTTGACTTTTGCGAAATTAAATACTTCACCAACTGCAGAAAAAGAATTCACTCTGCCGTCGCCTGCTGTCGCCCGCGCCACTAGTACAGCTTCTGGCGCCATTTTAAGAAATCAACCGGCAACAGTTACGCAAGGTTCCACTAGATAGGTTCCACGTTCTGCTTGCAACGCACGTGGAGTAGGGAAACGCGGTTCTATAAACGTTGAAGTAGGGCGCCTCGATTAACGCGCGTCTTCGCCGTACGGCAGCGTTCGCATCGAGACACCTGGTTTGGAGCAGTGGAACGCGGGAAATTTAAAATGATTTAAGTAAACCTTTGGCGTCTTTACCTTGGGAGGAGCGCGACGCAAGAGAACAACATGAGAGGTGAGCGGGAAAGCGAAGGGAGGCATTTACTTCGCAAAAGCCGATAAAGACTATCGTCTTTTGACGTCATTTGCAACGAAAGGAGCAGATACGCGGCCAATTTTTTTTTTTTTTTTTTTTTTGCGAACACCACCGGACAAAGTTCGAGCATAAACAGTGCAGCTGTTAAAAGAATAAAACGTTGACAACAAACACAAAGGTAGACCATAGATCTAGCCGCAACTTTCTCGCGTTCGACACGCAAGGGAGAGATTGCGCTAGTGCAATATTATGCGTCGATGGCTTTAATTACAGCTAATGGCCTTTCTTCAACGTTCAATCACGGCACCGAAACCACGTGGCGAATACCACATTGCATGTGCAGTAGCTGAAAGGCAGAGAAGAGGGACTAATCGCGAGATTAATTTACGTGCATTCCACCAAGAAGGATTAGGAGGGGAGGAAGAGGGCATGCTATAAGGTATCCATGCTACACGCCGCGCTACTAATGGGAAATAGAGTGCACTGTTTGCCGCCACAGATAGGGTAATTTATTTACGAGAAGAGGAGAAAGTAAGGTGTTGTAATAACGCGAACGCATGCATCGTGAACTCGCAGGCTGCGTCCACATCTACAGGCACGCCGGCAGCAAATACGCCATAGAAAATTACGAAGCAATGTGAAACAGGGCACCGATATAGCTGACAAATGGCTAAATATGAATTTGCTAAGCAATCACGTTACATACGTGAAACATTCAAATGTCGGAATGCTACTGGGTTACTATATTGCTCGAGATTTTGTCGCGGCAAAGTAGGGGCAATTAACATGGGTCTCAGTTTAGATTGCCTAGAGTGTAGCGGATCGATACGCATTTAAGCGTTTATGAGTGCCGAACATAGAGAATGCTGACTTATCATTGTTGCGGCCCCTGGCCAATCAGCGTTGAAGGTTTCAAGGTCGTCGGTCGACGGCCCGTGCCCACCCATTCACACTAAACGTGTAATTTGGGGTATCAGAAAGCCTCAGTGTCCCGGGCTACGTATGGCACGGCACGGCACGGCACGACCCGTGAAAATCAGAATAGAGTAAAAACATTTCACGTTAAAATGCTCGCGCTCCTATCCACGGTGTGAAAGGGGTTGTACATCTATGCATTGGGTGTCACCTGAAACAATTGCGCAATACACCAAACAGATGATTATCCAGACACTAGCTAACGCTGGTTACCAAAATCTGATTCGATTTATTGTTTACGCTTCCTTCGCTGCTCCTCGTGAAGACGTTTCTCTTCAGGAGTCGTCATTGCGTTGCCTTGCAATAGTAATACCCGAATAATGATACCAGAATATTCATTCTGAATAACATCAAATTTTGCTTGTTTCCTGATCTACCCGAGATCGAGTCAATTTGGTGCAATATTAAATTTAAAGACTTGGCTAAAGTTATCGAGGGAATATACCGTTCTCCGAATTCCAGTGATATATTTGGCCTTGTTATTGATTACATAGCAGGAGACAGGTTCTACGAAACTGGGCTCGTGATCGCTGGTGACCTCCTGCATTGATTGCATGAATCTTGCCTCAACTGGCCACAAGATATTGAACTGTGATTCCTTAATTAAAATAGCAGTATCCTATGGCCTAGCCGAAATCACAGAGACCCCAACGCGAGAAAATTTTCTCTGAGACCTTGTCTTCGTCAGTGATCACCTCCGGCAGCGTGGTATCAAACAAAAAATAGCTGAAGGTTTCTCAGACCCCCATGCTGTCCTGGTAGACTTCAATGTCAGGTGTGAACAGAGCAGGCCGTCTTACAGAACTGTGGACGACTCAGCCGCGATGATGATGCTTCAATTGTTTCTACTTCGGCTTCTAATTTTGATAGATTCTTACTCTAGCTCGACTATTTCGGTTAATGCTTTGTACATCAATCTTGAAATATTTTCACTTATGTATGACAAAATTTGTTCCGAACAAGTGTGTCAAACGCAACCCGAAACATCCCTGGTATACACGGAAATCGTACAGCTTATACGTCGTATCAAGTGGTCATGCGGGCGCTGTCCGCCGGACCATCGAAATCAAAATGGTCAGTTATCTTGTATGAAATATGCTTTAAAGGCTAAGATGAAGGAGGAAAAATAATTTTACTACAACCACAAGCTATTGAGATTCATGAAATATAACGCATTAAGGTTCTGGAAGACGATTTGCCCTATCCGCAGCGATTCACTCTCTTCCTTAACCGTCAATCAACCCTGCTTTGATGCCTGTGTTATCCCCGAGGCCTTTAAAATGTTTTTCAAATCCGTGTTTGTCTCTCAAAATGCCGCAATGCCCTACTTTCACGATCCCAGCGATTTGAGGGCATTTACTGAGCTAGAGATTACTTTTGCTGGACTTCATAACCTCTTATTAAATATAGACACTGCCAAGAGTGCCGGCCCTGACAGCATTCACAACCTTTTTCTGAAAAGGTACTCTGAATAGTCCCCCCATTCTTTAAACGTTATTTTCAGAAGATCGCTCGAGTCGTCATCTGTCCCTGGGATGTGGAAAACAGCCAATGTGGTCCCGGAGTTTAAAGCTGGCCACAAACAATTACTTCTAAGTTACAGGCCCCAATTTTATTAATATCTACAAGCTGTAAGCTATTATAGCACATTATCCACAAGCAGATTGTCCAACACCTCCGTGAAAACAGTGTGCTAATACGGCATCTGCACGGGTTCCACGCGGGTTATTGTACTGTCATGCAGCTACTTGAATTCACACACTACATTGCTTCAGAGCTTAACAGCGGTCAAATTGGTGCGACTTTTATTGACTAGTCTAAAGCGTTCGGCAAGGTCTGTCATAGAAAAGTTCTGCACAAATTACGAACACTTATTGAAAACAGCACATTGCTTTCATGCTTAGAATATTATTTGCACTGAAGATCCCAGTTCGTTACAATTCACAACGGGCGGTCATCACAAGTGCAAGTTTCATCAGGTGTGCCACAAGGTTGGGTACTTGAACCATTATTGTTCATTAATTACATTAATGAGGTTGTTAAAATTACTTGTGGCACGCCTGTTAAAGTGAGGTTGTATGCGGACGACTGCGTTTTGTGTTGCAGTGTCACAAAGATTCAATATCGGAGGTGCCCGAATGATGTGTTTTCCAAGCTTTGCGCATAGAGCAGTGACTGGCAAATGCGCATTAATTTTAACAAAACAGTTGCGATGACTCTCACTACAAAAAACAGCCTTGCCATTTCACATACAGTTCCGCAGGTCAACAATTATCCAATGTCGACGAGTTTAAATATCTCCGGATCACTTTAACACTAATCCTCACATGGCGAAAACATATCGACCTCCTCGGTGTAAAGTGATCCAAAAGCTTGTCTACTTAAAACGCACCCTCAAAAATTCTACTGTACCTTGTAAAATAACTGCTTACAAAACCCTCATCCGTCCTGTATTTGAGTATGTTTCGGTGGTATGGCCGCCTTACTTTAAATGTGATATAGAGAAGATTGAATCTGTTCAAAAGAAGGCAATTAAGTTTATATTCCTTCACTACGACCGCAACCTTTCCCACTCATTTCATTCTGAGCAACTGTCACTTCGGCCCTTACCTCACCGGCGTGGCTGTGACAGGATTGCTTTGATGCAGAGGATTGTACATGGCTCGACTTATTTAGCCGCACCAGTTTTTTCCTACATTACTCGCGGCGCGCAATAATACGCACTGACCCCTTAAATAGTGCCCCCTTTAGACCTCACTCAGACTCTTAAGTTTTCTTTTTTTTTTTTTATTCGAACAATGGAACAATCCAGAGCCATCCCTCCAACGTTTGCCGACTGAACTGTTTTTGAAAGACGTGCCAGGACATGTTCCTTAATATTATAATTTTTTGTGATTCTTCATGTGTATATTTGCGATGTCACATTTTTGGAAAGTGATTACGTTTCACACACTCTTTATAACTTGTATCTGTCGTGTATATATATTTGATGTAGCTCTTTCATTCCTACTATGTCTTTCATTGAGACAGCAGTATTTTAAATAAATAAATAAATAAATAAATAAAGTACCAAAGTGTGCTTACGTGTCGTCCTGTGTGGTATACTTCACTATCACAAACTTCCGAATACACGTGTTCCATACATATTTTTGCATATAAATGTACTTCTTACATATACTTTATTTATGTACGGGTGTTGAGCTCCCTCCCGTGTCAAAAGAGGATGTCACCATAGCAACTTCAGCAATCGCTAAGTGCTTCCCATTGATAACGAGTGTTTTATCATCCCTCGTGCGGTGTGACGCGTTTTGTGCGCTTCTTTATTGAAATGAATGCTGCGATAAATGGAGGATGGGCTATTCGAAATACGCGCGGCGCGTGCTTAAGTGACGTGTTCCCTATTCGGAATTCTCGTTCCTCTCCCGTGTGGGGCGCTTGCGCAAGAAAAGTGTTCTGCCCCAGGGCACGAAAATTTCCGGGATCCGATCCATATCTTTATATACTGTATACGAAAATATCTGTATATATAGATGTACATAAGTGGAAATAAAGAATTCATTCATTCATTCATTCATTCATTCATTCATTCATTCATTCATTCATTCATTCATTCATTCATTCATTCATCTAGGGTCTATGGATGTGAGGCTTCAGCTTCACTGCAAAATTATTTCATTGGAAGCACACAAGCAGCGTGACGAGGGGCGTTCGCTTTTCCGTATCAACATGCGGAAACTCGGTTTCCTTAACGTTTTGGCTCAGGTTAGCGAAATGTTCCGATTACTTTCGGGCTCTAGTTCCTGTCACCTCCAAAATGAGTTCCAGCTCATATTCCACGCAAGTTCAGGGGAACAAAAGCGGGCATAAATCTTTTCAAGAAATAAATTTGCATGGCGGAAACTTTCTTGGGGTCATTTAACGCGAAGATTGGAAGGGGAAGAAAAATATCAGATAGAACTGAAAACTATAATTAAAAAGCTTCCCACCCTATATGCAATCGTGCAACATGCTTCTTTCTATCATTAGCTTTTTCGGGCCCGTTACAACGTATACAGTACTTCTCTTCGCATAAGAACCGCTATTGTACTCATGTGACGCTTGTTGTTATGGCGGTAGAAACAAAAGAAATGCGCAATTCCATTATTACTCCCCTTTGACTTTCCCGCATGCGTCATTTTCGCACATAAAAGCGCTTTTCATTGTTTCATTTCACTCGCTTGACTCCCTTTTTCTGCATAGAAAACGCGACCTGTGTTGCGTTTCTCGCGGCTTCTGTGCAGGCAACCTTTAAAATGGGCCTTCAGATTAGAATCGTGCTGCACGACTTACGGTTTTTACAGGAGGAGCCACCCAAGAACTCAAGTTGAGAATTTCGCAAGCAAATTGCATCATGAAAAACATATCCAGTCAGGCGATTCAGGCATGGCTTCTCTGTGCAGGAAAGAACGCACGCAATTCCTACGAAACAAATAAATGGAAGGTCTTTGCTGTGCTTTCGGTTGTGTTAACTTTTCTTGTGGGGAAAAAAACAAATTTAAAAAAGACAGAGGTGTAAAATTTATAAGTTAAGTGTGAGATAAAAGAAGCGAAAGCGAGAATGAAAGACTACCACTTTTTTAAAGGGTTGAGACGCGAATGGGGGGAATTTCCTGAAACACGTAGGCACTGCTGGGAAAGCCAGGCCGAGCCTTTTTGCTTCCAACAGAGTCGGGGAAGCGATCCTTCCAACAGAAGGATAAAACAGGTGATAAACACAGTGAGCTCAAGAACGAAACAAGCCATAAAGCGCATAAGGCTATCTGCCTGCAAGCCAACGTGCGGTTGCACAAGAAATCACCCGAAGGTGTTGCACACCTGTAGGTGCATGCACGGGCTTTGTGGAAGAGACATAAAATGGGGAAGGCCTGAGGGGCTCATAAATCGACAGCCACATGTTTCGACGACCACCTATAATCGTGTGTTCTCCGGATGTAGATGGGTACTCGGCGTAACAAAAAAATGATAAAAAGTGGAATAAGTAACCATAAGCAATGTATGGGTGCTCCTGCAGGCAAAAAAAAAAAAACAGACACACGGGCCACACGGGGCCTACGAACCTCGCCTATGTAGCCCTCTGCGACTTCAAAATCGGAGGGATTCTGGGTTACTGTATTTAAGAAAAACAACAGTCTCTAACGGTGAAGCCACGAAGAGGAATTGAGCTGATTTACCCACGCCTGTGTATACAGCTTTTGAACGAAGCTGTCAGCTTCGTATCTGAAACGAGTTCGAAGCTGTGCCACTAGTTTTCTGACTTGTGCCTTAGACTAACATGTCATCAAAACGGTGCCATATTGTATTAGCCAGTTGCGAGCACGAAGACAGCTAAGTGCTGCTCCGTTTTCTGAGATCTGTTGTCCCTGCCTTTATTTTCTATTTTACTCGATTTTTGCTTTAGAGATTTTTTTTAACGTTGTTAGTTTTTGTCTTTGTTCATTTAGTTCATTGCGGGCTGTTTTTATCGCTGTGTCGCTGTCGAGAGGCAACACACGTGCGTCGCGTTTCCGAAGGGGCTCCTGCTTCGGGATGAGCCATTCTTGTGCTGCGGTAGACTGCTCGAACCGGTCGAACGGCGCCTGTAGCTTGAGAGTTTTGAGAAAGTTTCACCCAAGCCGCATCTTCCGTTCTCATGACGAACCAGCTTGCATGAGGTAGTAATGCCACTCGAACTCCCCAGCGGCGATGGCTGGCAGAGCTTTAAAGTCGGTTTGCCACCCCACTTGGCTGAAAACACTCGAAAAAGGCTGACAGGTAGGCGCTACAGCTGCCGAGGAGAAATTTCTCTAGCCCAGAAACCATCTCCGGGGCGGCTTTCTCAACCACGCCGGGCAGGTGGAAAAAATAGAGTACGTGTTCTTACATAATTCCCCAGGTGTGGTTCGGGCGCCCGCCGCTAGAGGGCTAGGCTACTTTAAAAGGCTCCATTGTAGCGGCTTATTGACGGCCCTGTCATTGTAATACGCCGACGTTGTATGTTGTCCTCAAGGTCTGTCATCATTTTGTGAGCCCAAAGGCAAGTCATGGCTATTTATATCTGTCATTAGAAATTTGGATCTATATTTACACGTATGAAGTTGAGCGTTTGAACTTTCTCACACACTTGCGTTGGGCTTGTTTTTGAATGTATTGTGTTTCTGACAATGCCAATGAAAATATATGTTGAATATATGTATGTCTCAAGAACGCTCACATTAGTTTCAATCTTTGCCAATCTTGTTTATGGCCGTTGTATGTTTGTGTCACGGTCTTAGTGAGCCCGTATGTGTGAAGGCGCATTTTCCTGCTACTGAATAATACGTAATAGTCGACTCGCAGTGAGCCTTATCCTTTCTGCTGACATCCTGTTCTGTTAATTAACAAAAAATAAACACAAGGGAAAGCCTCAAATTGCATTGGTGAGTGTTCCAAAAGAAAAGCTAATATTTGTTTTAAGGCGGCCGTTCACGACATCATTTGCCGACCAGTTTCCGCTAACGCTTGTATGCGCTCCATTGGATCGTCCAGGGAACGGGGAGAATTTCATTTACTCCCTTTCTAAGAAATGCTTGACCACCTAATTTTTCCCTCCACTAGAATTTTCTTTAATGTCAGCAGCAAATCCTACCATTTTGTGTATATTGTTGACTGGTCTAATCCTGGGATAAGTTGTTTAGAAAAGGCTTGTTTAGATAGGCAAGTTTCCTTCTTGAGGACTCAACTTAAACTGCCGGTTGGGTTACATATCTCGAACGGCATATAAATAAGTAGAAGTTTTAAAGTGCTTCCTGGCCTCCCGTTTTTTTTTTTTTTTTTCTCTCTCTTCCTTTAACCGGCGTCGAAATCAACATATGCAAGTTTTCGTTTTTCGCCTACACCCCAAACCGGCAGCAGGATGCGTTGATTAAACCCGCGTCCTCGTGGTCACCAGCCAATGGCTAAGTCACCGAGCAGTTCTCTGTCGCCCCATTTGTCTAATATTTGCACTTTTTATGTATGCGACCTTTGGAAAGATAACTGTGAAATGCATCAGAAATGCGCAATACGGGGGGTGGTCTTCGCCATTGCGCAGAGCAGCGATCTTGGTGCCCGATTGCCCTAACACAGTCGCAGAGGGGAAAGTAAAAATACGATGTTTCATATCGCCCGCAGGCGTCCGAGAGCTTCCGGGTTCGACATTTCGTTTGCTCAACTTTGCATAGTGACCACGCTACCAGCATTAGCATGCCATTCTTAGACTAGTGCACATACCGTTCCTCTATTTTAACGACGAATAAAACGTTGATATTGTTGACCGATCTGTAGGGGAAAGTGCGCGAGAAGTTACTTAACCGATTTTGCGAAGACGAAAAGCACCAAATAGGCTTGACCGCGCATTACCAGCAGATGATGGTCGAACCAATCGCCGTGAACAGGTAACTTTTATTTCTTTTTTTAATCAGTTCCGGTTTTCGGTTCAGTTCCGCTTCGACACCCTGATATGTATATATATATATATATATATATATATATATATATATATATATATATATATATATATATATATATAGTCGCTTAGAGAGGGGTTTATTCACGGTCGAGGCGTGCACACGCAAGAGCCGAGAGCAGGGTTCCGCGAGACCAGACGCCCAGCGTTCTTCTGCTTCTTCGTCTTCTTACACCGATGCACCGCATACCCGCATAGGCGGATAGCGCTGCGTTAGTTCTACTTGCTCTGAGGCGTCCGCTCATACTCTTCGTTACAATCTATATAATATATATATATATATATATATATATATATATATATATATATATATATATCTATATATATATATATATATATATATATATATATATATATATATATATATATATATATATATATATATATATATATATATATATATATATATATATATATTCATCTGCTGTGCATGTTGGTAGCTTGTCATCGTTTTAATGGCCGTGAGCACTCTCCCAAACGCTAACAATACAGGGAATAGTGCTGGCAATGCCACCGTGGTAACTATGTAGCAACTTTGACAGTTATGGCAAAAAACAAAACAACCCGTCCAAGAAATCGCCGACACTTACAGACTGTGCGAGTCGGTCTGCACAGAGGGAGGACAAAGATGTCGTACCGTTTCGCAACATTGTAATTATCAGCAATGGCCGATTGTAGCCCCTCTCTTTATTTGGTCTCCATACTCAAGAGACCGACTCCTTCCCATTTGCTGACTCGGAACAAGAGGCGAAGGCTCCTGGTATTAATCAGGGAGCCGTTATCGATTTGGAATCCACAGGGAGACTCCCCGTCTGTACCTGCATCTCGCCGCCATGCCCCAGCCGAATCGTTACACTGGAACAAGAGTGCCACATTTGAGGTTGAAAATTTCCTGATGGAGATTTTCTTCCTTTTAGTGACTCTCCTTCTTCTCTATTCTTCATAACACCCACGGAGCCCGCCTTTTACTGATAACGTATATCTGAAGATATTGTTGACGTGAAGGTTGACAGCCTTCCGCTACACTTTTATTTTTGCTTCTGTCGAGCATAAGGTTCTGGTGCACTGTTCCTTTAATCAAAATCTTTTCGCTTTTTCTTTATGCTGTGTGGATTCGCCTTCTATATTTACGTAATGCCGCTTTATTTCCTACCCTTCGTTCTTACCACCTCTTCCCGTCCAGGTAGCGCCGAGACATGGGCCAGGAAAAAAATGGGTTGGTTACAGAGATACCGACAGTACAAAAGCTGGTGAGGTATCCAGACTTGCTAACAGCGACAAACTCCCAGATAAATCAGCTTTCTTGCGCGTCTATTTACGAGCTTTGAAGCCGCTTGTAGCCTCATTTTAACAGTTAAAAACCAAAGTTTTGCGTTGATTAATGCTCTCACATTTTATATACCAGACCGCGTAGATGCTTGATCTATGGATCACTAGATAATTCTCAATATTGACGACGAGATAGGAAAGGAGGTGGGAAATATATACATTGAGAGAGAGAGAAATGGGGAACAGCAATGTGTTGCGTTTTGACACAAATGTGAGAGTGATGTATTATGCCCTCCTCACATTTTTTTTTCGTTTTTCGGCGAGGACGACCGACACAAACATCTTTCATGTAAAACCAAAACGAACGAGGTTTATTTGTTGTAGAGGTTTATTAAAGTTCACAGTTAAGCCGGCCTCCCACAGATATATTTTCGGTACTGTTGGTTATTTTGTACTGTACTGCAGACTTGCGCAAGTGTTTTTAAAACACGGCATCAGGATTTGGTATAGAAGGCGCATACGAAAACAGAATTTGTCTGTCTTAGAGTCAGCAAATGTGTGGTCATCTTTATGCGCACCAACCATCCCGATCACTGCGAGGTATTCTGAGACGTCTTACTCAAGAGAATCTCAGAGCTGAGGCGTGCGGCCGATTATGCAAGAGGAGATGACGTTCGTATGTCTCAATGTCTGGCGGAAAGATTCATTGATGTTTTCGGGCTCTTCCTCGAAATAATGACGGCAGGCTTGCAGACCATACTATAAGCCCCGGTGGTACCAGCACCTCTACTAAAACGCCAAAGTGTCCAGTGCGTCTGCTTATCTTGGAAGAGGATATATACTTCTTGTATTGCAGGTGTGTTAGGTCGCACTATATTTTTTTCTGTGAACACAGCCTCGAAAGCAGTGGGCTACACACGCTCGGAAAACGCTATGGCCGCACGAAACGTGTACCCTCGAAGTACCGAGAAGGTTCGAATCAGTAGACAAGGGGAAAGAAAAAAAGCGTCCAATGTGCCCGAGTAACTGACAGGTTGCGTCAATTCTGCGCAGATTAATTTTTCGGAATTCGAGGTTCTCGCATCGGCGCAGGTTTTTGGCTCTTTTATATTATTTCATTCTACTAACTCTTTCCACTCTTACTGGCAACCGCACCGCGTATCGAATCGCATAAGAGGGCGTAACCCGAGCACTCACCTGGCTTTTATTTCTAACGGGATACCATTTGATGTCGTTTGGTCTGTACCTAAAGTACGAATTACTGCGGTGTGGTCACGCGTCTTTCGAAATTCCTTTTATCGTGCATCATTCAAAATTCCTCTGCCACATGGCCTCTTCGCATTCCTCAGGACGGGGCATCTTGGCCACTACGCTACGCAGTGGAAATGCAGCAAACTCTCATTAGAACAAAAAAGTTTTATTCATTTCTTCCTTAATGCGAAGTTTTTCACAATCGAAACTGCAGTGCAGGTGAAGTGAATCATACCCGCTTTTTAACAAAGTAACGCTTATAACAAAGCCAGTCAGCTGTCCCGTGGACTTCGATATATTGAGGGTTTACGGTACTTCAACAACGCTTCATCGTGCGTCCCCGTACTCCGCACCCTCGCCATCATCCACGCAGTGGAGATGCTGCCATTTTTTTCTTTACCTCCTGGGCCTTGTTGCCGCGCTTGCATGACGTAATTAAAGCGATTTCATGTCTGTTGGCCGGCGTCCTTTTTGCATAAGCAATGAACGCATTCGATTCACAATGAAAGCAAAGCAGAAACTCGAAGACTTATCTGCAGCGATAAGCAGATCAAGCGGTGCCGCTGTGCGCTCGGGACAACTACAGCTTTCGAAGCCCGCCCAGGCAGAGCAGAAATAGTGAAAGCGGTTGTCAAAAGTGTTGCAGCGTTCTTTTAGGTACCGCAGGGCCAACCCTATTCTGGGAGAACTGATTGTTTGCTTCGCTATTATTTTTTGAGAGATGCCACTAATTTGGAGCATTTGCCAACTCTGTATTCAGAAGGGAATAGCAGCGGCCGCAGGCAACTTCTCCAATTTGTGTAGCTTCCGAGTAAAAAGTAAAGCGTTCCAGTCTCTGTACTGCCTAATTGTGAGTACACCGCTTGCGAAACCAGGCTACATGCTGCGCAGGATGTAAGCTTCTCAGCAGGAATTCTCACAGTTCTTTTACGCCGACCTCCACTGTTTAAAGGTATTAACTAGTGAAAGTGTTCCCCCTTAAATCCCAGATGATTTTAATTGCGCGTCGCCTCCTTAGCGAACCATTAAAGTTAGCTAACCGTTTTAATACGAACGCTGCATTAGCATTTTCTCCGAGAGCTCCAGGATGGATTCAGTGCACACTGGGTAAAAGCTTTCTCTCCGCCTCGCAGTGTCGAGAGAAACTTAGTCATTCCGACGTCTGTTGTTTGGCTCCACATGTTCCCTGAATCATCCCCAGACTCCCACGAAAGTCTGTTCTGGCGCCAATAATTGCAATGCACCGGCTTAACGCAAACAAAATACCGGCGCAACATCGGGCGTTCCGCGTTAGGTATGTACTTGTGACTCCCCACGGAGAAAACTTCAAAGCCCTTCCAGGACGCTCGTAAGCTGAACGTAATGAGTTCTTTCTTTTACGTTTTAGAATCAAAGTTCCGTTCACAGAACTTCGGTCAGGTAAGTAATTTACTGTTGGTTGGCCTAACGTGGCGTTTTTAGGTGGAGTTAGCGCGCCATTTTTTTTTAATTGGATATGCCACGAACGGACTCGCTGAACTTTGAAGTCTAGATATTCGGCTGGCCTGCCATACTTTGACGCGTTCTTTCTAAGACGGATGTTTAGTGGACTTGCATCGACCGCTCTGGAGACACGCCAGATTAGAGGGCGCATGGAGCGGTGTCACTGTCACTGTTTCCTTTGCGGCTACAAGCATTTCGAAAGCTATAGTTGTCAGCACCTAGCGCAACTGTGTGCTTTTCTCGCCACAGCAGGCAAAAACAAAAGCTATTACAAGCGTTTATTATTGCAAGCGTTTATTGCTCCAGCGACGTCACTCAGGCAAGAAAGCTATGCTTTGGCTTGGAGTAGCGCCGAGAAAGATTGAAAAAGCAGTCGACCGAGTTTCAGAGTTATGTGGTGCGCATAAAGCAGCAGTGTTTGGCTCCGATAGTGTCGCCCACCTAAACCAAGGCAAATACGCTCTTATGCACTGTACTTTAAATACATTTCAAAAATTCAAAAATAAGCGTTGCATGGATTCTTCAAATTTCTTGAACTTGGAGCTTGCGGTCTACTTCTCCCGTGGCCGCGAATCCGAGCAGGCGGTGTCTCGTTCCCGTAGGGTCGCTGTTGTGGGGGTTGTAGAGCCATGAGTCCACGGTGCTACGCATAAACACTCGTCCGTCACTGCTGGGCTGGCCCAGGAGAACGGGACCACTGCGGTGTCGGTCAGCTCCCGCCCAGGCTTGGGTTGCGACCACGATGTCCCGGCAGCGCCACCCCGAGCTTCCTCGTTCCGGACCTTTCAATCTCCTCCTGGCGCTTATTATTTCTTCTCTGCTCCGCCTTCCCTTTCCTTGGGTTTCGTCGCGGCACTCGCGGATTGGCCCTGTCGTCTTCAGAGGTCGCGTCGTCCGTCCATTGGAGGTTACGGCCGATTTGCGGCATGACTTGCAATGATTTGTGGGTTCGTTTTTTGGGCGCTAGATTCAAATTTCAATTCTTCATTTTCGTCTAGCGGGGTTTGGCACGTCCCCTCTGAGGGGAGTGCTCTTGACTCGTGAGATCATCACTCATTTCGGTCACTCAACTTATTGATAATTTGCTCACGCAGTGTACGTCTACAGTGTGCTTTCGGTAGCTGCTAAATGCACCTTCCGTAGCAGCGAATAAAAATATGAGAGGACAACATCTAATTTACCCGTGTTTATTTTTATCGCAGGATATATGTGCACCCAGACATGTACAGACATTTCAGTTTATCTCTGTGGAGTACCTTTCGGTCTTAACCTGCGTTAAACCTTCAGCTTGCCCTCCACCCGGATGTCCACGATCAAACTCACTTTCGACCTGTTCCTGCAGAACCCCTTCCCACGAAAAACCAAACAAGAACAGCCAGAACCACGAACTGGAGTGTCTACGCAGTCTGCGGCAAAATAAGGGGCAATCGTCCCGTGGTGCCTCTAGATGGATTGCACAGAGAACGCGCAAAACGGGAGACAAAGCGCAGACAGCAAACTCGTGCAGGCGAGGAAAGTTGCCGCAAGTCTGAGTGTGTTTGCTCGTTATTGGTTGCGGGAAAAGACGGGTGGAAGGTAATCGAGTGGCTCGCGACGCCGGTCAAGAGAATGCAGCCGGATCAAGAAAAAAAGGCAAGGGTCTCGCCAAGGCTGGACAGAAAAAGGCACTGCAAATACACGAACGAGAGGAATGAGGACGAAAGCAGGCACGGGTGCTCGACAATGCGAACGGTGGCGGCATGTCGCAAGGGACGCCCCGGCGTTGTCTTACCGTTCTCCCCTCCACGATGTGCTGTGACCTTGTCACCGGTACAAGTGCCCGCACTGCGGCCTAATCAGATGGTTGCATAATTAACGTACCCCTCCGAAAACGCGCCCTCTTCATGTGGTGGTTACGGCGGCAAGCCCGGTGCTACGCGTGACCGGATCGCGTTTGTGGGCAGAAGGCATTCGGATGAGGCGCCGAACCTGGGCCTTTCTACGCGGAAACGGCGCAAGCTGTTGTGCAGCAGCCAGTGCTGGAAGCGTGCGATGTAGCGTGCAATGCCGTGTTTTGGTCTGGCTTTCTGGATGTGTGGCACCGAAACAAGTTGCGCAGGTAGCCTGTAAAGGGTACACCACTGCACAAAGGGCACTACTGCGGTGAAGCATACTAATGCGATGTAATTTCAGCGACAACAGCCATGCTGGGCACGATGCAGAAAGAAGGAAACAGCCCCGGGAATCGCAGCGTCTCCCCAGGGGCGAAATGCAGGGCACCCTATTAAGATAACTTGCTTTCGAAGGGGATACCAAATGCGACGCTCGGAACCGGAAAAGGGGAAACATAAAGACGTACGAGGATGCTTCGCCCGAAGCGATAAAACGTTTAGTCGACTGGGTCGTCTAGAGCTACCGTGCGTGTGGACTGTAGAAACGGTCTTTCCTTAGTTAAGATGCGTGCATCTTGTGTAAGCGGGTGAGAGCCCGTTAGGAAAAGTTTTAAATTGCACTTGCGCAAAACAGTTGCCTCGAGCGTATCGTTTCTCACTTCCGTCTACCTGGATGCATATTTCCGGCTTGAGAGTTCTGACGGCGGAAACAGGTTTTATCACGTACTGATTTTTACTCTTAGGAACGCGGGCCAAACTCAAGTTTTTTTGTGTGTGCTTTCAAAGAATGGTAAATATAAGCGCACTGAGAGGCATAAAGGGTTTACCTTCAGCCTCCTCCGAATAACAACTAATTCCGTCCCATGCGCCGTTCTTGTCACTTAGTATCCGTTCCTCCGGCTTCTAGACGTAGAAATGTGTGCATAACTTGAAACTGTAGCAAACACTCTCAGACATGGAGAGAAGCGAGAGACTTAATCTGCCGCGAAGACGGCTGTCACCTCACGTCGGCAATGACGATTGTTTCGCCGAGAACACGCGCACGACTTCCTTCTGCTTGGAAGTTTGAGCGGCTCGCAAGGGAACAGCTGGCGCTGGCTTCCTCGCGAAATGCCGATCACGTTTTTCTCTGGCGAGAATAGAATCCAGAGAAAGAGAGAAACCACGAGGAGGTGAGAGTTCGACCGCAACTGGAGGGGAAGTCGGTGTCTCCGCTCGCATGTCCGGCTTCTGTCCTCTATTTCGAATCAGAGTCACGTCGTCACACCACGCAGCGAAAAAGGGCAAGCCATGCACAATAGAACATGTGGTGGTGGCTGCAAAGCTTACGCTGCACTGGTCTGCGGGGCTAAGGTGACCAGTCTTCTGTTGCCGGAGACGTCAGTCACTGTTGCTGTTACTGGAAGAACCAGTGGGTCCTTGACGCGCTGGAGAGGAAAGCTGCCAGCTGAAGAAAGGAACCCAACACAGCTTGGGCCAGAACCCAGGTGTAGCTCCGGCACACTAATTACTTAAAATTTAGTTTTATCTTCCTGTGGTGCCGCGGGTTCGATTCCCAGCCGCGGCGGCCACTTTTCTGATGGAGGCGAAAAGCAAAAACGCCCGTGTGTAAGAGATTTCGGCGCACGCTAAAGATCCCCAGGTGTTCAAAATTAATCTGTAGCCCTCCACTACGGCGCCCCTCATCGCCTGCGTTTATCAGCGCGTTAAACCCTACAATAAATCAAATCAATCTTCCCGTGGAAAAAGGTTTTGGGGTGATGGCGTCAGTAGCGGGCACATCGCGCTAAGATGTAGGTCGGGTATGCTGCCACCGACTGGGCGTTGAACTAAATTCTCTGCGCAGGCGTGGTACCTGTTGAAAATGCGGGCCCTTTTTTCATCTCTGCCGTAAGATCAATGTCCTCCTTTCCACACTGCAGTTGCCAATGCGTCATAGTGCAGGTCCTTGCCAGCCATCCTATCGTACTGCCCGATTCGTAGCTCCGGGCTGGCAACAATGACGCATTCCCGCGGATGCTTAATGAGCACGGCTGATAGCGGACGGCTAGCACCGACGGCGAAATAAAAAAATCAGCCTAATAACACTATTGCGTTATTAAATAAATAAATAAGGCGTAGCTGGAAGAGGCGCTACTAAATGTCTCCTGGTCTCCCTTTCTCACCTAAATGACCTTTCATGACGAATTACCATTCCCTCAACAGACAGCGCCCACGTCGTTCCCACTTTTTGTTGTCCGCATCCGTATGCCGTGTCTGTCACTTATTATTTTGTGTTTGGTTTCTTTCCGTGCTTTGTAAAGTGCAGGGTAGGAGAGAAGCCGGATATGTATTGTCGAATTTAATTTACATTGCTTTCTGATGTCCTATTAGTGTCCGTAATGCGATGACCGAGACAAGTCTTTTCGGGAACCTAATGAGAGCGTCGGTGCACCTTTCCCCCGATTTGCTTGCCCTTTTTTATTGAAATTCTTTCTGTAATCTGCACGTGGCGTACAGTATACGACGAATAAAATGCCGGCTAGGCCGGTACAGCGACAAATACCACACAAACTGTGTTGAAAGGCGTACTGGATACGAGTGTCGCGTCCCAGAATAACGCAGCCCGTAACATTCCCCCGAAGTAGGTAGTATTGAATGAGCTTGTGCAGGAATAAAGTGATTAGAGCTGGTGGGAGCGAAAATAAGCTCGCAAGCAAGAATACTTTGGTGTACACTCATACTGTCCGTCATAGTAAAGAACAACTTTATCAACTTTTTCCATCTCTTTGGAACGAACGTATAACGCTGCCTGGGGGTCCGATAGCAAACCGTTTCTTACGCGTTGGCAGCGCTGTATCTAATTTAACCCAGGATTCCCTTCGAATACGCTTTCGTACGGCCTCTGGTGGGCATGCAATATCTTGAATATAAGTCGGAATGAGGCTAGGTTTCTAAACTGTGCTTTATCAAGAACGAAAACACCGAGGTAATATAAACTCGAAGCTAGAACTGACCGGCGGCAAAGATAAAATGAGGGTGCTTGCCGAACTCGCCGTATGATCTCTTGCTCTGAAAATAAAACTTGTAGCGCACATTATCGCCGTTTCATCTTCATTCCATTATTGCCTGCTCCCTTCGGTGTGCTGTTCGCTCACGGCCACGCCAGTGGGCACTAGCTGAAAAGTTTGTATTCGAGTCTCTCGCGTAAACTTATAAAATCTGAGCGGAATTTCGCTTTGAAAATGGTCTTTAGGTTTTCATTTCTTTTATGCGCGAGCGGTCATGCAGCCATTATGAACCAATCAAGGGTGCGCGCATTTCGAAATGACTATGCCGGGGCGTTAAACCATCGGCATGCGCAGCGAGGCGTTGCTATATAGGCACAATCTTTCTGTCGCAGCGTCAAGGCTCTTGTAGAAGGGATGAATTGCGCGCAACCAAGAAAACGTGCTACTAGGCTAAACCCAGGATAGCCGGTGTGTGGCATCACAGGCGGGTGCGTACGAAGCACGCCACCGAAGCGAGCATCGAAGCACCGTGCATAACCTAGTGACTCACCCCAACCCCGTACTCGAGCAATACCGCTCGTATTCACTGCAGTGAAACGATTTCCAACTTTCCTCCTGAGCGCATGTCACTAACCTTAAAGATTCGGGATGCAGTGGCGTGAAATCTGGAATAAAAATAACCTAAAAGTGTAATTGAAAGAGTATATTTAAGAGAATGACCGAACTGATAAAAAGCGTGCTTCCATTCGTATTTTCATGCAATTTCCCTTCGCGGAGCAATCCAATTTTTTTTTTCGTCGCAAGGAATCAATACTATATGCTACACGCGTTTAGACCCAGCTCCATAGTGAGCTGCCCTTGATCACTAATTTGTAAATTCTATGAATATAAAGAAGAGAATGAGAAAGTCGAATAATGTAACCCTGAATCGCTGATGGCTGAAAATACGAGCCCGACTTTGTGTCTACCCTTCCACGTAGAGGATTTTTTTTTTTGAGATTTAGAAAGCAATTTGTCATTTTCTTGAAATTTCTACCTGGTATAGTCTCTACAAATATTATGTATAAAATTTATTTCTTGCGTTTTCGACCTCTTTTTCATGGTGCAGTTAGAGGGCTAACAATAAAGAGAACCACAGAAGAGTTGAAGCTTGAGCCGGTTGGTATCTAACTTTGATAGAGTAGAGGGCAGCGCAAGGAACGGGACGAAGCGAAGACGAGGCAAGAAGCGCGTGTGTTTGCCTCGTCTTCGCTTCGCCCAGTTTATTGCACCGCCCTCTATTCTCAGAAATAAAGATAACCTGTTAAAGAGTAACCAATCGCACATAAGCCAAACAAAAGTATCGATACAGAGATCCGGAACGACTTTTACGACGTTACTGCCTCCTATAAATAGCTAGTAGCTAGCCTCCTCCGCGAAAAATAACTAATTCATTGGTAAGATTTACGTAAAAAAGTGAGATAAAAAACAAAGTACGACGCAGGGGAGAGGCACGCAGTGAATCACAGCGGAGCAGAACAAATAGTAGTCATTCGTCCGAATGACATCCGGGTTTTCTCTTGCTTTACCGACATTAGAAATAACTCTCGAACTTTTTATTCTGCTTTTACTATCGCACACAGATGGGGTCACCTGAGTTTTATTACCACCCATCAAGCCTGCAGGAATAGCAGAGTGGATCGCCGAGTCGGGGTAGCATTAAAAATCCTACGAGTTTCGTAAGTTGGCTCTATTCATGCTAAGATTGCTATTGCGAGGGCAGTGACTTTACATAAGTTCGGAAGAAATATAAGTACAAAGTATAGAGCTACGCCTGGGTAAACCTCTTCGTGGACGTGCTTCGCAAGCTGCGCTGTAGCGGGTCCTGGAGTGCAGCCGTCGCGGAGTTCGTGTTGACACGTATTTCGAGCGTGACCTCCACTGCACGCCGCCTGGCTCCAGAGCTCGACATTTTGCCAGATTGCATGCGCAGAACAAGCCGTTGCCCCGAAAGACAAGGGGGGCGACGCGTTCATTTTCACAAGGACGGCAGACCAATGGCCTCTTCCACATGCGCAGTCGACGAGAGCACGTTGTCTTGCGCAAATATATAGGCGTCGAAAGGGTTTTGAAATGAGCAGGAAAAATTCGCGTGACTAGGCTTAATATTGCCAGCGAAACTCTCAACAAGAGTGTGCTCGCAGTGTTGACAACTTTCCATTCTTACAAACAAACGAACAGCTTACAAAAAAACGAAAAGCAACGATATGGAGCCACACAAATTATTCATGACTTCCTAGCGTTGAAGAAATGGTGTGGACTCCGCCGTGACTGTGCGCTTTGTGTCGGTAGGTAACCGGCACTTCTCTGCTGCTTTATATCTAGAAGGTACATAGGTACCATGCATGCCGACCACGTTTCGCAAGTATGAGCATATTTGAAACTGACTCTGCTACGTGCGTTCAGATAACGAAATTTAGGAGAATTCCGGTGTACAAAACTGAGAACTCCGCGCTTGGTAATTTTAGGCTACAAGCCCGCTCGATATCCCCAAAATTGGGTGCGTACACGGTCGTACTACGGAGAATTTTGGACGGCTCGGTTCGACAAATGAGGCCCGTCCGTGCCTGGCTCGAGTAGGGCCCTAATGTAAACGCGATGACGTCGTAATTACCTTCGTGGCAATCACTGGTTATGCAACCGCCTGTAGCATTTTGGCAGTGCTACTCTTCAGAATTTACATAACACCGCTCCCTGTAGGCAGTACTAGCTTGATGAGGTCACCTCTGCAACCGTCTCCTCCTCTTTTACTCCGGGGGCAGTGAAACAACACTGCGCTAAGCGCCACTGAATATAAGAAGAAATATCGGTGAATTCAATTAGTATACTCAAGCTACTCCATAAAATTCCTTTTTGTGTCTGCTTGTGCTTGCATGCTTGTGTGCTTGCGTGCGTGAGTACGTCCGTGCGTGCGTGCGGGCGGGCGGGCCGGTGCGCGGGCGTGTGTGTGTGTGTGGGCATACTCTCTTAGAATATGTGATTTTGTGTCAAGCGGCGTGAAGTAGCAAGGCTTGCCTGAGCTGCATTGGGCAGCCCCGGAGTAAGGGGTGAGGGCAAATTTGACGACAACGTTAAGGCTTTAAATTACTGACCGATGGAAGTGCCACAGCAAGGCAGAGTAAATTATTTTTCTGCGATTGTGGTTCTTATACGCAATGGGGCATTACCAGCAAGAGTATATCTATCATAACCCTAGCTTACTTATAGTGCAGGTGTTCAACGCCATTTTGCGTTGGTAACAGCAGAAATGAGCCACACTATCTGCAGTTGAAACATTTTCCTAAAAATAAAAAGAGGGTGGGGTAGTGGGTTCCCAGAGTATATTTTTTAATGATAGCTTTCTAAGGTTATTTTACCCGATTATTTTTTCACCCCCAGGACAACTCGCATTCCTCTACCTTTGACGATATTCAGGGCATACACTGACATGTGACTCAGCCGAACCAAAGCTCAAAAAAGAAAGTGTGGAACAAAGGATCACCCGGAGCTCTTCTTATCCTAAAGCCATCTAGAGATGGCGAAACCCGTCCGTTTTTTCCGAGCGAGTCACGTTTAGTTCCGCTTTTCAACGTCCTCCCTATCTTTTCCTTCACATTCTGTTGCGTCCAGATACACCGCGCGAAACGCATTAAGCGCTCTTTAGAAATACGCTTTCTCGTTATTTTTCAACAAACTAAAGTCATATAGGAATCTATCTGTGAACAGGCGGAATCTTTCTTTCTGTTTCTTCTGTTGTTTTTATTTCTAGGATATAAGCCAAAGTGAGCAAGCTACTCAGGTCGCCTCCGAGGGGGCTTGGGATCTGGACTCGGATGAAGGTGAAAGATTGCAGCAACCATTTAGAACAACGAAAAGATTGCAAAAAAGAGAGAAAGAACAGTGTCAAAAGAGAGCGCAGAAACAATCTGAAAGCAACGCACCAAAGACGACCAGAAAATGGGGAGAAAAAGAGAAAAGAAGCGGAGATTTTGTTAGAGGACCGCGCTTAGAAAGCCAATTATCCCGGATGCCTGAGCGTCGCCACTTAGCTTTTCTTCGTACCACTGAGGGGTCGGAAGAATAGGACGCATGCGATTGTTCCGCTAGAAGGGTCTGAAGCTGCGGTCATTTTAGGCGTCACATCGCCTGTCCTCACGCACACGGTAGCTTGATTGCTACGGCTGTATGAGCGTGTTGTCGTGCTAAGCCACCATCTGCGCGACGAAAATTCCGCCGGCCCCGCTCCATGTTCCTGTCTCCCTAAACAGCCCCCGAAAGTGTCCTCTCTCTCGAGCGGCTAACGATTGCGCAAAGTGCCGATCGTTATAATAGCGTACATTTCTCCCGTCGTGGCCTTTCGAGAGTTTAGAGTGTCAGATTGCCATCCCGGGCATTCGCTCGAAGAGATTTACACCAGTGGCAGAAGCGAGAATTTTAGCACTTGAGCACTTGGACCAGTTGTACGGAGATTGTGTTCCCGTGTTTACGGACGGATCTGTCGACAGAGTATTAAATACCAGCACAGCGGCCTTTGTGATTCCCGGTATGAACTTTTCCTGGGTGGCTCGCATTGGCCATTTCATGTCGTCAACAACGGCCTAGTGTATATCGATTGAGGCGGCCTTTAAAAATATCATATCACTTTGGGTGCGGCGTTCGGCAATTCTTACGAATTCCAAGCAAGTCCTACAACTTTTGCAGCTTGGATACCCGCAGATAAAACTTGCCAACGCTCCCTACGCCTCCTTCAGCAGCTAAATAAAAAGGAACTTCGCGTCCAGTGGGTTCCTTCTCATGTCGGGGTGCTTGGAAAAGAAGCCGGGGACAAGCTGGCCCGTGAAGCGACATCTTGTACTCGTTTTCTGAAAGTGGCTCGAGACGAACGGCGAATTTTAAAAATCATCATTAAATAACAATTCAGGTCTCTTTGGCGACCACAACAGCAACCTTGTCTTACCAAAGAAACGAAGAGGACAGAGGCATCCTTACTGCTCCTCATCCGGCACAACTCAGCGCGAACACCGGCGTGGCTTCATAAGCTGAACCTTATCTCTTCACCTCTGCGCGCAACGAGTTGGCTAACAGGGGACTCGACATTTTCTTATGGAGTGCCGAGAGCATGCGACGGAGTGGTTAGCTTTGTGTAAGGAACTTCGAAGGAAAGCCGCTCCGCATGTCTCTTTGGATGACATCATTTTTCCTATAGGCAAATGGATCACCAGGAGAGACATTTTGTGCCTTATCCTTCGGTTTTTAAGGGACACATGCCTTAGTGACTATGGGGGATTTCCCGCGCTTAGCGGCAAAAAGGTGCTGATCAAGTGACTCCTGGTGATTTCCCGCGCATAGCGGCAAGAAGGTGTTGATCGGGGGAGCCATTGCCGGCATTCCACGCAAGGTTAGGTCCATCCATTAATAAAAATCAACACCACCACCACTCCTCACTGCAAAGCGTTTCAAACGACGGCGACTTTTTCTAAAAGGGAGCCACCATGATTTAGAAGAACATGTCAAGGTACAACTACAATATTACTTTTATAGTTTTCGGATAAAAGTTTTCCTCAGTATAATGACGCGAGCTCGCGCGTGCGCTATAATTAAGGGTGTCTCGGCAGAAAGGCTGCGAGAAGCGAATGTTTTCGAAAGTTGAGGGTACTGTGCTGGCAACCGGATTTCTATCACGTAAGCAATGTTTCATGGCCGAGTTGTTTTAGCGTGTTTTTTCGAACGAACAGATAAATAAGCCAGCCAAAAATAGACAACTAAGGTCCACAAGTGACATGGACGGGGGTTATTCGCACCTAAATCTGATTAGAAAAATTCTGCTTATAATGTAGAATACGACAAATCGCATGCCGGGCTCGCCATCACACAGCCACGTGCAAACATGGGCACGCTCACGCACATTACAAGGCGATAAGGAGACGAAAAAGAACGCGCACAACGACGGTAATATCTGGGAGGAGAGGTCTGCCTACAACAGACGACGCACCCTCTTCAGTGGCTCACTGGGTAAGGCGCCGCGCTACTGAGCGCGAGTCGTTCCCGGCCGTGTAGGCGATTTTTCCGATGGGGGCAAGAAACAAAAACGTCTGTTTCATGTTAACAATCCTCAGGTGATTGTCAAGGAGTAGCTTCGGTGCATTAAATCCAAACTGGAAGAAAATATGTCTACGGTGAACTCCCTAGACTGCGAGGGTAATTGCAAATATCTGAGCATCGATACAGGACATCCCGCTGCATTGGTTTGTATTCTGGTTTATATAATTCTAAAAAATCCCGGCCTATCTCCACTAACGTAAACACTGGGGAGGGGCGAAGCATGCAGTGTATCAGTGTATTCAAAGATTGTAAGTGTTGGACCCGCCGCCTGAGCCGATAGTGCCAAATATCGTAATTTTCTATGTATTGCTTTTGTTGTAATTGGTGCCGCTCTATCCAGTGAAACCTGAGTCTCTTCTTTAATGTTTTGTGTTCTGCTTTTATCAGGCCTCTCATAGACGACGCTATTTAACAAGCTGTTTTTATTACATATCGTAAAAAAAAAGCATTCGGACGCGTAAAAGCTGCACCACGACGTTTTTTTTTTTTTTTTCAATTAAAAAAGACTAAGTTTAATCTATGTTATTGTTATTGAGCATATTTGCGTATGTTGGAAACATTGTATTCAATCCAGGAATTCCGGGGTAAGGCGGCAGAGCGATGGGCGAATGCGCTTGTACAGGTAAACAATACCCACGGCCCCGAATATACTAACCACTCGCAATAGTGCAACTCTTCCCAGGTGGTCTGCTGAAGCGCTGTCACTCACAGTACCATGACCAGCCAAGAAGACGCAGCACGCCTATACATATATTGCCAAGAGGGACCGCAAATTCGATTAGGGTAGTAGCCTTGCCCTACGCATACATTAGCTCCGTCATCACATGTAAGGCAGACGCCTCGAGAGCACGTTACGCGTTCGGGTTCAATCAACGCAGCCCCGCCTGATTAAGGCCAGAGAAGAAAAAGAAGGCGCAGCCTACTCGAAGAGAGCTACGTCGTGTATAGCCCATACTATATTCAAACAAGACGTATTTTTGTGGCGAGGTGGTTTCACCATTAAAAGAACAAAGTTGACGAAGGCAATGAGGAAATTAACATTTATAAACAACGAAAACAGGATGCTATTTAGAATGCACTCATCTTTGCTGAAACTGGCTAACGCTACATTCCGGTGCATCGGTACAGATTTGCCCACAATGCGCTGCGTTGGTGTCTCTTCAATATTTAGGGTCGCTATTGCCGACAAGAAGGCGCAGTCCGTGAGTGGCTTTGGTGTTTTTTCACGTCGTATCAGAGGCAGCGGTTATCAGACACCTCGAATTTCTCTGACAATTCGTGAATTCGGGAACAGCCCCTTGGTACACGCGCACAAAGAAACTTGCGTGTAGGCACATTGTAACGGCGAAATCGAGACAAGGAGACAAAGTGGCTGCCAATTCCGACGAGGTAGTCATGTTTAGTCATTCAGTTTGTTCCGGCAAGGCATTACTTCACCACCAAGGCAAGGAGACGGAGAAAAAAAAATGCGGAAAACACGGCTGGGGACCAAAAGACAAGCCACGGTAATTAACGTGAAATCCTGTGACTCGAAGGGCGTTGTCTCATTGACGGTCGTAACAAACATCCCTATAAAATTGCAGGCAGTTATCTTCTCAGAGATTGGTTCCAGTCCGCGCGATCATTCTATCACTCTGAACAGGGATTTGCAAACATCTTGATGGAGCTGCGGGCGGGGAACGGCGAACCACATTTTGAAGAGCCAAGCCCCGTATAACCAGCGTCTCGATCGACTGTGCGCTAGAACACGAGACCCTCAGAGGAAAGGAGCAGGCAAATGGTGTAAACCGAGCATGTCTACCGGGCGATACATGAGCAGGACGGGCATATACTGCTATCCCCTACCCTTAAAATATAACGCCGTAAGTCGACATCAGAGGCTCAGCTGTTGTATTTATCCTCCACCATTTGTGACAAATCCTTTAGCAAGGAAGGCGTTGTCGACTGGAGTCCACGCTTCAGACAGATTTCTGCACTGAAGCTTACTACGCGCATTTATCCCTCCATACACTTATTCAACCATTGGTCCCTTCTGTACAGACGCATCCCTCTACCGCCCCACTTGGGCTCGTGTTATCATTGGGACAACCCCGAAACATCCTACCCTTGAGCAGTGGGACGTCGCGCTATCCAGCTTCGGCCTGTTGGACAGGAAAAGTTAGTTCACCGGGTGACAGCATTGGCAAATGACTTGCGGGTCTGGAATGATCGTTCCGCGTGACTAAAAAAAAACAAAGACCACATAGTACGTAAAAAAACTTCTGCCCGTCCTTCCACCCGTCCGTCCATCCGTCCGTTCGTCCGTCCTTCTGTCTGCCGGCCTTCTGGCCTGCCTGCCTACCAGTCTGTCTGTCTGTCTGTCTGTCTGTCTGTCTGTCTGTCTGTCTGTCTGTCTGTCTGTCTGTCTGTCTGTCTGTCTGTCTCTCTGTCTGTCTCAGAGCCGCCCCCATCTGATGTGTTTGTGTTACTATGGCCTGCTGTTGTCACTGTCCACTATCGCCACGCCTTAGCATTCACAAGACACACCATAAAGATGCTACCGATTTTTATCCAGCCAAAGCCCCCGTATTCTGCAACCATCCTCCGCTCGAACTTCCAGTTTAGGAGATCCTTGAAAGGGATTCTCGCACACAAAGGCATTGCGGTATCCTTCACTCAGCCGAACAAAGAAAAAACGTGCTGTGGGACAGACTCAGAATGCGTCCAATGGTGTCCCTTCGCGCCGTGTGATGTCTAGAGAGACTCATGCCATGCCCCTTGTCGATGCATCGCTTGCCATGCGTAATTGGCGCTCCAGCGCGTTGTCGTTTACATTTATTCACGCTTCTTATACAACCCTCTCACCGCGAGGAATAAATCACTTCAAGTAACTGGAATGAACTCTGACCAGTCTCCGAAAATACTTGTATGCATAGTCGAGCCATATTTTCATACTAGGAGTAAAAAAAATGTGTGCACTGAAGTCAATGGAACAGAAATTTTTAATATAAAACTGCACTCACCATACACAGATGGCCTAAGACGCCCTTCACACAACCCGCGCCCACGAAAACTTGGGCGACTAGCTGTTCGACGGTTTTAGTATAGGAATGTCCGTAGAAACTTCAGTTTTAAATTCTCGTTGTTATAGTCATTATGATGGGGAAGCGGAAACATTGCACTCAACTTTTTCAGACAGCAGAAACTTCGATCATATTGAAGGATTGTGTTACAAGGACGCTGAAGTCAAACTAGAAATTGCTGCAGATTGCTAGATTTGCTCACCGAGAACACAAATAGACCACTCCAACGCGTAGCTTTTTTGATTGGGTAGAAAATAGCAAAAAGGTAAAGACTGGTGTTGCCGCCACTGGCTTTACCGTGCAGCTTGCACCGGAAGTAATTAAAATGCCTGGTCTGCGCAACCTTTTTACTCTCTGCCGCTGAATGGAGCCACTCGCCCATACTTGGGGCGGCGGTACCGCTTTTCGAGGACGCGTGCTAGCTACGCCCGAGTGGCTGGTTCGACGTTAACATCCACAGGGACTCAAAAGGACACTATGTTTTTCTTCAATAAAGCGTCATTATTGGTCACGTGTCCCGTGAGGGAACAAAGGAACATTTTGCTTTGTGGTCCGGTGCTGCAAAAGCACGGGACTAGAGGAACGCCCGGCTGATTTGACCGAAACGAACCATATCACTCTGCACATAGTAGCGTTGTATTCGGTTGCTTTTATAGCGGTATACATCACCGCTGCCTCGCTCAGTGCTTCCGGTCTACCGTGACCAAAACCGCGACTGCAGCCGCTTTTTCATCACGCTTTATTGGCGTTTCATTTACGCTTTCTCAGCAATTAAGGAATCTTTTAGGACCGAAACATTGCTACAATGGCTACAAGAAGGTAAGGCGGCTTGCGGTTTGCCTTCAGTGTTCCTTTAAGAGGAGTGCGTTGAAAGCGAGTATTTACCGAAGTCGTTAGCTGCCACTCATGAAGAGGTGCCTGCAGTGCCTCTTGACCACTCTGAACTTTTCTATAGAAAATCTTCACGTCAATGCGTTCGGAAAACATCGAGCAACATGATCGTTATGGACTTCAAGCAAAGTTGACGACGAACAATTACATAAAGTGCTTTGTTCAGCTCGTCGCCCCGATAGATCGGGATAAAGTAAAGAATTTGGCGTCCATGCCTCACTTTTACGCCCCCTTTTTAGGTCTACCTCACGAAGTTAAACGAACTGACTTCTTGCTCATTTTCTGTGCGTGCACCTTCAAAGGTGAACAATTTATTGACGCGAGCAAAGGTACGCGTACCTAGAGGACTCGCGCGTTGCACTAAATCGCTTTATGCCGTGTCCTGCACAGCATATACTTTCATCGATCCTTGCCGAGAAAGCTAGCTACGTCAGCAGAAAAAGCGAAGTAGGGAGTTACTTTACGCCACCTCTTTGGAATTTTTACTCCTCTTTCAAAACATGTGTTGCATGATTGACGCTCCGACGACGGCGCACACGTACTCGCAGCTTTCTTGTCGATGTCGACGCACTTGCTCTCGCGTTTGAAGAAAATTCTTTGTATTCTCTAATGTCTGCCTTGTATTTCCGCCCGCTGTGTTTGTGCGGTGACGCAAGAACCATCTTTGAGTCATGGGTGAGGTCTTGTAGAGCTTCGATTAAATCCTGTGCGGAATTACAATGGGACTCTCGAACCTAACAACCGGTGAAGTGTTTCTGTAATTTTATTTTATCTATTCCCCCCCCCTCTCTCTCTCGCTTAAAAATAAACACATGACTTCAAACATTCTTTATCGCAGTGCATAATTTTTTTGCTCGATGTGCGTGTATTGCGTGAACACCAATAAAAAACTTCCCAGTACCTCTTATCACTAACACAACGGGAAGAGGGAATGCAACCTGACTTGTGATGCAAGACAAGGACTCATAATAAGCCAGACATAATTTTAGCACTGATTTTAGTTTATTTAGCACTGCAGCTAAATAAACTGACCAGTTAAAATGGTAGGAGGAAAGATTTGTCAACGGTGGATGTGATGCCGAATAGGAGAACGCAAAGCTTTGCGTTCTCCTATTCGGCATCACATCCACCCTTGACATATCTTTCCTCCTACCATTTTAACTGGTCAGTTTATTTAGCTGCAGTGCTTGCATGTTCGTTCGTTCGGCCTCGTTCTTACGTTCTTTCCATCTTCGGTGTACAGGCGCTGATGGCTGCCTATCGCTACTGCCGATTTTACCCTCGCGCTATGGAATGCCTCATGCCATAGAACGCTTCCGAAGGAGAATATTGTTTTCATACGATGAGAGCTGGGCCCGCTTGCTCTAAGCCAAATAAGACAGTCTTATTCGCAGTCTAATCTTATTGGCAGTCTTATTCGGGGTCTTATGTTCCCTAGGCTATAAGACGCTTTCTGGAAACTTATAAGACAGCGAATAAGACTCTAAATAAGAACGCAATAAGACTGTGAATAAGCCTGCTCCGAGCAGTCTTATTCACAGTCTTATGCTGACGTGGTCGGTCATTTCATCATAAAGATCGACCTCCATACCGTAAAAAACGAGCACAAAAGCCGTAGAAGTGGCGAATGATGCCGCGCGGCGGCCGCTTTACCGTCTGCTTCGAACAAACAAATGCCTGTTCCGAGGAGATCGACGCCGTTGGAAACGCCGTCGGGAGGGACGGTGGAAAGGGACAGACAACGGCGGCGCTGGAAGCCGCAAGGCCTACCTACTTTGATGTGGTACCGATGGCTGCAGCCAACCACCGTTTTCAACTTTCGCTGTGCGCTATGGGCGTGTGCTTGTTTTTCCCGGGTAGAGCGGCTTTTTTTCTCCCTCACGTCGAACAAAGATGGACAGGAATGATAGTCTGCGGCCCGATATTAGTCCCGAGCAGACATCGGGCGGCCAAGAGCGCGGTGTGAATGTGTGATCGTCTGCTATGTCGGCTGTCATTACAGTAGCTACGAAAAGGTGGCACGGAAAGGATTGTTTTATAATGTATTTGTTTGTTTTATAAATGCATTGTTTTATAAAATCATGCCCATTAACCCAGGAACAACAAATAGGCGTTCACAATAGAACTACAATGTGACAACAAAATTACACACAACATCAAAACGCTAGCAGCCTGTAGTACCTCTGCCCGTGACCGTCAAATAAAATCACGTTTTCAACGAGAAGCTGCGCAGACTCGCGTCTTTCCATCCTTCTCTTCGAAAGTGGCGGTTACGAAGCGCATTCTGCTTGAGCAAATGGGATCCGGAGGCGGCACGTAAAAGCAGCATGCATAATACCAACATTCGGCTATATTCTACAGCGCGATTGTTTACATCGGCAGCCCTCGCTAACGTGCTGCCGGCTAGGCAGCGGGTTGTTGCGATCGTGTGACGTGTCGCCGTTCCAGGCGGCGTGAGCCGCTGGAGTGCTCGTTGCATCCGAGTCTACGACGACTAACCCGAAGCCATTCGCGACTTTCTAATTTACGGTGAGATGAACGCACGACTCGTGTTGCGACAACGTCAGACAACGTCGCTGCTTTTTGCGTCAGCCCAGTGGGTTTTTCGGGCCCACGCTTCGAGCAGACGATCTTTGTTTTACGCGGCCGGGCGACCGAGGCCCGGCCGCGTGAGTTGGCGTACCAAGGATGGCGGATCATTGTAACGTATGTGTCACAAGGACCAAATACGGCGTGTGATGATCAGCATTTCTTGAATTTATCCAATCATTGTTGGAAATAAACGCTTGCCAACGCCGGTGACGGCAACAAGCAGTTTTGCGGCGTATTACCCGCTTTTCCCTAGGGGCCTCTCTTGCGCTCATGTAGGTACCCGCTGTCCCTATAGTCTTCAATAAGACCGCTCTGTAGACTGGCCCGAGTGCTTTCGAGCAAGCGCACTAGTCCGAATCTTATTCGTGGTCTTATTGAAGTCCGCGAATAAGACTAGACTGTACATACGATTGCCAATAAGAACGTGTGTTCTTGCAAGCGGGCCCTGGTTTTTCGCTCAAGACAGTTGAAGGTCTCTGAAAAAACGACGTATATAAAAATTTTCCCTTAACAAATCTGTGTGCAACCGCTAGCGAATTAAACTCACTGGCTGAACACGTACAGAGACAGTGCACGTACAGCGCGGGGTTGTTTAATTGGCTGGAGCAGCGTTCATAATGCCTGTTTCTTACCTTTCGAGTAACCGGCGGCACAGATAGCGCAAAATAAAGCTCTGCGATTTGTCTGCCCTCCCCCACGGGCAGTCGAAGCTTCGAGCTCAAGCAGACAAAGCGGGCAGGACCGTGAATTCATGAACGGTGGCTGCACTTGGTGTGAACTCTGGTGGCCATCGCTGTATAGAATTGTTTGACTACATGCAATTTGGCTTTTAAATGACTGACTAAATCAATCATGCCTTCCATGCCATAGGTAACGTCTTTATCGTTACGAATTTATAGGAGTTCTTTAAAAGTTTTTTTTTCTGCGACTATCGTCCCAAACAGTCCCCTCCCCCCAAACAAAACCGTCTGTGTTTCGCCTCATCCAAATATTCCGTAATATTGCTTCTCTGGTTGCGACTAACTATGTGCCGCTGGAAATATTATGCAGTGAAGCCTGCCGCCGAGCACTCAGTTACTTAAAGCACAACGATGTACATTAAAAATTGACTGCTTTGGAAAACTTCTTAGAAGATGGGGTATTAAATATTTTGCAGCGAAGGAATGCACGCGCACAAAAACTTTTGAATGGCAGTTTAAACGTTTCTACATTAAGAGTAACGTTAGGATACTGAAATGATAGGAAACCATAATCGTAAGCAATAAATCACCATTCTCTCTTTATTTCTGGCAGAAAAAAGAACGCGTAATGTTACTTCCTGACAAGACACCGCGGTGGATTGTCTTCACAGCAGCTGTGCGGATCTCAGCCACCTCGGGTCATCGACTGTGTTTCGGTTCCTTCGATCCGTTGTAAATGCGCGCCGCCCCAAACACGTCCACCTTTGGTTGTTCGTACACTTTTATTTCCAAGCTGTTTTGTTCTTGTGGTTCGATAAAATACCCTTTTACTTTCGCCTCTCGTTGTCAGCAAGGTTTCATTTTTTATGTCCTTCTGCAAGATCAATATCAGCGAATGGCCCGATACCACGCAAGCCCCCAAACTGCAGCTAGTAACGAACTTCCGTGTGAGAGGCTTTCGGCGCTCATTGGCGAATAGAGAAAAAAGTAACATGGGCGTTGCCTTTGGAACTGAATTTGGAGTGTTCAGCGGTAAATTTGCATACTTCGCTGTCTTAGTGAAAAACTCGCTGGGATTTGAGCAATTCGCCGGAACAACCTGTTTCATCATGAACGAAAAAAGAAAACACGAAATTTTCTTCGGCCTAATGCCTCCTCGTGTTTTTGCAAAGTAATAATGATCATTCGGCAGAAACGTGGCAGTAACATTGTCACTCTGATTACTTTACGGTGAGAATGTACTGCATAGACTTTTGCAGCGCACATTGTGAATATTTAGTGGATTTCACAAGGCAGTACGGCGTTCACAAGGTATACCCTTAAGGCAAGCAAGCAGAATGAGCCTGTCATGAAAAAACGATTGTTGGACAATAGGAGGCAGGTTCTATCCAGGTATGCAAACCCGCCTAATTGTGTGCATTCACGTGACAAAAACGGACCCAAATGAACCTTGCTTGTTGCCTTTAGTGTGTTTGAACCGAACTTATCGTAAATTGCTGCTTTTGTATCTCTTTTCGTGTGTGTGCGCGTGTGTGCATGCCTGCGTGTGCGGGGGTGCACGTGTGCGCGCACACACACTCAGACACGCGCGCGCGGAGGGGGGGGGGGGGGGGGGTGATGAGGCTCTGTTGCAGGGCGGTGCCTCATGGCGATTTTGAGCGCTCTTCGCGCCTCTTTCGCACTGAGAACAATCGCCTGCTATTCCTCTTCACTGAACTCTTTTAGCGCCTATTGCCCATTCGACGTACCGGCGCAGATCCTCTTTTCTCGTGCCGTGGATGATCGCCGAGGTGGTGCACATGCACACAAACACCGGCTTGACGAGTCGCGCACAGAAACTCCGTCGGGCACTCCCACTGCGCAGATGCGGATCGGGCTAATATCATCCATGCTCCTACCGCTCGTTCTCCCCCCATATGTACTACCTTTGCTCTCGCTTCAGAGCACACGCAGAACCTTCAGGCGTTTCGTAGGGCTAAAATTGGCGCGTAGATTTCCTGTCATTGCCTAAAAGATATATGGCGAAGCTAGCTGCCCTATCGTTAAAAATTTTGAACATTTTGCAAGGATATTCCCAACAGGGCTTGGAAAATTAGGAAATTCAGTAAAAGAATGCAAAGGACAGGATTCTGGTGTGCTGTATGTCGTTTATCTGTTTCGGCCTCGCCTCAAAACCGAGGCAACCTTGTTACCCGTGGTGAGGACACTGCATACCCTAATGCAGTTAAAACTCGATTATATATTTGGCTGTTAACCACTTTGTGCATAGTATTATACTATGAGCTGGTTTTCTCGCAGTATAGCCACACCTAAAATTCTGTCATGCGTAACATGCGCAAACCATTACAAAGGGGAACAAAGATAACTAAAAAATAGGCAACAAACAAAAATAACGACTGCACTACTTGCGTAATACCTGCAGCATAAGTAATTTGGTAACAAACATTCACATGAACAGGAATAACTAGGTTACTCAGTTTTTAGAACTCAGAAGGGCGAAAAAAGAAGAATAAAGGAGCTCCCGCCCACTGCGTACTGTAGTATATATGTCATGGTGTCGTAACTTTGGAAGGTCTTCGTGCTCTATTTTTTGACACCCAAGGACGCGTGGTTCGCCACCGCGGCGACCAGATGTCACACGAGGCGTGGCGACCGCACGTCGGACTCTGCGAAGCGTGCAGGTGAGGCGGACGGACCCGGACTCTTAAACGGTGCCCACCCACTCGACAGGCGCCAAGCACTAATGAATCGCGGTAATAGAATAGACTCCGGGGCCCATGGCACAGCGCTAATTTGACGATTCCGATCTCTTTTTCTACGCCCTTGGCCAGCCTTGTCAGGATACAGGAACACTGCGCTGCGCTCTGAGAACCAGGCTGAAATAAATGACTGTACGCGAAGTTATGCAATACGAGAGCGCGTATTCGTAGCAGATGTCATTTATTGGGCATAGGGAGTTTCAGCGTATACTATAGGCAGAGTTACCATAGTCCCTATAGAAAGAGCTCTGCTGTCACTGCATTCTTTGACGGCGTACAAAATAAGCTTCCTCTCCCTCCTTCGTTGTGATGCACCCGCTACATTGCGTGTGAATTCACCATTGAGCGCTAAGTTCTATCTCCATTTAACAAGAGAGGGGCGAGGTAGGAACATTTTTAGACGGTGTTGGTGAAATCGCTTTAGGAAGGTGTTAAAAAAATCGAAGTTTATAGACCGTTTCATTGCGAAGAACTTCTAAACGCGGTAGCATGCATGTCTCCTCCTTTAGTCTGCTTCCATCGCAATTTCTTGAACGACGTTGTCGCACTGCTCTGAAGACACTGCGGTACGACGTCGCTGCATTGCCTCCGGTTGCATACTGCTGTCTCTAAGTGCCTCGCAACAATCTAGCCTCTATAATATGTACGAGACAAGGGCCTCGGGCGGCTGAACGGGTAAGGATACTTTACTACATGGTTTAAGCGCTCAAAAATAGACGAACACAAAACACAGGACTGGGCGGGCGCTATCCTACCCTCTTATCGCCTTTCCTGTCTTTTTTTTCCCTGTTCGTTCATTTTTAGCGCTTAAACTATGTCGCGAAGTTCACACGAACTCGCCCAGCAGCCGCCTCTTCTTAATTGAACGGTAGTGCCTGCAAATCACGCGACGCCGATTCGAGGCCTACGCAGCCACCGCGTTCATCTCTCGTGATAACTTTGGTTGTTTTCTCCTGGGGCGATTTGTGGCTTTTCCACACAGGGAAAACGTTTTTCGAACATATTATTTAAGGAAAGCTGATACTTCAGAAATCAAAGGCGCCGGATGGGAGTGTGATGAAAGCTCCACACGCGCCGAGTGCTCGCCTTACTGCAAGTTTCGTACGGACTCTTACGAATAAAAAATGAAACGTCGTTGGTCCGAGTCATCGTCTACAGATCAGAAGATCTTCCCAAAGAAGTTAGTTGATCTTTCTTCATGTTTACTTTTCTTTCCAGCAACTCACATGCTTAAATGCTTAATATCTCCAACACACGACGCTAGAAACGTTACTGCGATCCGCTTAGAAGTCCCGGGAAAGCGAAGACATCAGGTGTCACGTTTAGAAAGCGGAAATTGTGTTTGAGAACACTTTCTTGAATGAATGACATTGTTCAAACGAGAGCTAGAGGGAACGGGAAATCAAGGCGGACAGACGCGATGTGAAAATTCTGGGCTATGCATTGGGTAGTATGATTTTGGTTTCTCGAAGTACCTTTCTCTCGTAATGACAATTTATGAACAAAGCAAGGTTAGCGTGGCAGTCTGACAATAGCAAATCTACGCTTGAAACAAAAAGCAAAAATGTGGCGAAGCATACCTACTACATTGCTTTCGAGTGTATACGCAGATCGCAGAAATGACCAATAAATTAGGCAGATTGCTAAAAAAATATTAGTGCCCTTCCACTCTGTGAAAACAGATGAGCTGCGAAGCTGCATGCCCCCCACGGAGTGGACTAGATAAAACACTTTCGTTTGCAATTTACGACTGAGCATACTTCCTAGCCAATTACCTGAATGTAAATTTGGAAAGACCGAAGGTTTATCCTAGCGTACAAACGTAGATCTGTCTCTTTCACACCGGCGTCCTAGGGATCCTACTTTTTGTGTAATATTACAACCCAATCCACTCCACCACGAAAGATACCGGACCGGTCGCATTGGACTGTCTGACGGCCACGTTTAAACATCACGCCAACACAACGGTCATGTGATCAGTAAGGGCATAAAACCTTTAGCGGCGCGTCCCCGCCCCCTCCTCTCCCTCCACCCCCAATTTGTGCACGCATAAACCGGCAACCGGTCATGGGCGGGGATTTAGAATTGAAAGACACTGTCAAAGATTTGGCTCTGAAGTCCGCTTAAGCTGAACAAGTGATATTCGCCCACGTCACCGTTACAAGCGGGCCAGTTGCTGTTCATCCTGAAGGGATTCGCAGCTACGCGGCGAGCTGGAACTTCAGGCGGCAACGGCGGTGTCAGCGGCTTTCCGTATTTTTTTTTTTTTCGTGCCCATTCACGCTTATGTTCGGGCAGACGCTTCTTCAGTTTCCGCTCTCTTCCCTCAAGCGAATGACATGCGTGAGTACCATAGCGAGTTAACACCTCGAAGGGCTCAACCTATATTCTATCGAACACACGCGTGGGTGTCCCTTTCGCTACCCAGTCGCAGGCATCTTATTGTCTGTGCAACTCACCAACCCAGACCCAAACCGCTCGATTCCGGAGGACAGCTCACAGGGCGCATTGAGCCAGGAACTAACACATTTAAATCTCACACTACCACAACGGGTATGTCATCGGTAGCGGCATTAAGCTCTGCTGCGCCTGCATGCCCCCTCCCTCCACCCCCAACTTGTGCACGCGTAAACGGGCAACCAGGGATGGGCGCACAATTAGGCGTGAAATACACCGGCAAACGGATGGACAAAGACTTTATATGCGGCAAGACTAACATCTATTATTATTCTTCCACCAGAAAAACTATGACCAGCTGGTCAATGGGGGCCCCCGGCACGACAATGTGTTTCGGAATGGCTTTCAAGCTTAAGAATTACGTGCTTACGCCGGCGTTCCAACGGGGCAAGTTGCTTTCAACCGGCAGGGACCCGCAGCTAGTGGGCGAAGTGGAATGTGAGTCAGGCACGGGGGCGGCTACATCTTAGGTGGCGGCGGTGGCGGTGGACGCGGTTTTCGGGCGTTTGTACGCCCATTCGCGTTAGTGTTGATTCTCCACATTCATCTGTTAACGGCGCACGGCCGCTGTCAATCGACAGCGCAACCTGTGAAAGAGGCATCGCGGTGGCGAGGAGAATATTCGTTGTGATAACCATTGTGAATGTGGCGAGAAGGAGCCCCGCAGCGGCGCCGAGTAGAATGGCTTCACCGCAATGAAAACTGGGGAAGGAGGTCAGGGGGTGGGGATGAGACATACTGCTTTGCAGTAAAACACAAGCTGCTGAATGGTGAAAACTTATGACAGCGGCAACAAAATTTTCCGGCAACATTTAAGCATTGGGCATAATCCAAGGCTAACCCCCATGCGGAGGGTTCACAAAAAGGTCTCTAGACAAGATTCTCCAAGAAAACGAAGCGACCCACTACGGTGACTCAGTGGCTATGGCGTCGTGCTGCTGGGCCGAAGGATGCATGTTCGATGCCGGCCGTGGTGGCTGCTTCTCTGGTGAAGGTGAAGACGCCCGCGTCGAGATTTCAGCGCACGTTAAAAATCTCCAGGTGGTCCAAGTTAATGCGGAGCCCACCACTACAGCGCGCGTCATAGCCCTGGTGTAGCTTCGGCGCGTTAAAACCCAGAGTCAATCAATCCCGAAAACGAAACGGAACCTTATTGTTTAAAATAAAATACCGACTAAATGCATAAACGCAGGCACCAGTACAGAGCACAGTCGCGGTGCCTTTTATCATAACAGCCGTGTATCTCAGGCAACATCAACAACAAATGAGAGATGATTTGGGGCGCCAACCACACAATATCCTGGGAATGGTAATTTTCTTGGACCAAATTACCAATTTTCTTGAACGAAGTACTGCATTTCTTGACGGTTGTTTACTATTTGCTACTTACATACCCCGACGTCTCTATGTCGTTTGAGCAGGGGCAAATGACGTGTGTGCATATGTTTGTAGAGGTTTAAGTACAGGTGTCTGCAGCAGTCGGGTATTCCCTTTCAGGCCAATGCGATGTGTCGATATGTGTCGTATGTGTGGCCATGACTCTGTAGTTTCGAATCCGCTCTTTAACATAAGTCCGAACGCAGATGTCCTCACACAAATCTGGTGTGCCCTTTTCGGCCATTCATGTGGTTTTGTGCATTTCGCGTCGTCATGGGTATGGCGTGAAGACCCTCTTCTTTCAGCATTTCAAACGACAATAACAATTCAATTTTTCTATTTCACAGGTACGCAAGCGAGCGTCGTTACGTGCAAAACGTGTGTGCAGCGTATGTAGCAGTGCGCTTAGATCTCACGGGCAACGCTACGCTCATGTACAGCAACCAAATGACGGAAGAAGGAGGAATTAACGTTTATATCGAGCAAAACGGAGGATGGCGGAGCCATTCGACCGCACGGGGGATGCTCTGAGTGCAGGACATCCTGGGCACGTGCAGCCGGCTGCGTCCTAGAGATCACCTGAAGCTGATTCCCTAGGTGGGAGCGTGCAGGACGGCCCGGCCACTATTCTTGGGAAGGGGTTGGGAGAGGAAGTAAGCATGGGTGAGAGAGCACTCACATGCCATGTGGTATAAGGCGAGGGGCAGAATTTTCATGTGGTGGAGAACTTGGAGGGATAACTCCCATGGAGACGAGTTCCGTGGAGAAAGGTGTTTGTCAGAAATTTTCGAAGCACTCGCGGTGCATTAAAGAAAACTGCCGGGGTATAATCGTTAAAGCATTCGCTTGCAAGTAAGAAATAAATCGCATGCTGTAGAGTTTGGTGGGGAAATATATTTGGCCGATTTTTTCGAAGCACCAGCGGGAAATAAAAAGGAAAACATCCCCCTCGCGAGGGGCACGATCAAATGCAGAGCATTTCTGCGGGGGGGCGCGCCTGCAAGTCGTATGGATTACGTATTGGTTGTTGTTGTTGTAATTGTTGTCTTCCAGCGTAGACATTGTCGATGAAGTCGATGGTGAAACGTGCCGTGAACCCCCTGCCGCGGCTATGACGCAACGTGGAGCGGCTATGACGCAACGTGGCGCGGCTATGACGCGACACAATCCAACACAATCCACTTTAATCCAATCCAATCCAAATCCAAGCCAATCCAAGCCAATCCAATCGAATCCAATCCAATGCCCCTTGCGAGAGAGTGCTATAGCGCCGAAATCGCCACCACGCGAACGCGTGATGCTGACGTCACGATCACGCCACAGATGTTAGCGACCGCAGCGCGCGCGAACGACATATGTGGTTTAAGCGCGAACCGACCGCGGCGAGAGAGCGCAATGCGAGCGCCCCACCTGTTCTTGCGCGCGAACCTAACGCGGCGAGAGAGGGTGTTGCGCACGTCCCCACCTGTTGTGCGCCCGAACCGAACGCGGCGAGAGAGGGCGTTGCGAGCGGAGAGAAGGCGAGGAGGACGCTGGGGAGAGGGCGCACCTCTGGCCGACGGTTGAATGAGTCAAGGATATAAGGCACGTTCGTAACCTTCCGTTCAGTGTCGGCTTTGTGGCTCAGTTGGTAGAGCACCGTGCACCTTGCGTTCCGCCCGCAGAGTCGTAGGATCGAAACCTGGCGCCGGCAAGTATTTATATAGTGTAGGGGGAGCGATGCGGACGCGGACTACGGACGCCAACGCGGGTGGCATCGTGAGTTACTGAAATGCTCTACATTTAAAAAATTACACCATCTTCCCGTGGGGAACCATGAGGAGGGTTCGAAGCATCATGGGGGTTCCGTGTAGGTTCCATTGTGTTGCCGTTATGTTGTTTCATTTATCGGAGCACAAACGGGAACGTAGCGTGAACCCCATGTAGAGACAGAGAAATGCTGAGAAATGTAGAGACAGCGAAGAGACCGACACCCGCGTTACCTCATCGAACACCTCCTGGTTCTCGCCTTTATTGCGTGTTCACGCTCCTACCCCACTGCCCGCCCTCTTCGTCCTCTTCTCTGGTTGAGCTGTCAGGCGCGTGGCGCTTCCCGCCACAGCTTTCCCTAGGGAAATTCGACATCCTCCTCTAAAGTTTTCAGTTCGTCGTTTCCGTTAACGTTCATCTTCGCGTGCCTTCATTGTATCAGTAGCTTCTTGACGTACTTTGAATGAGTGAAGGACATAAGGCGCGTTCGTAGCACATGCTCCCGTCTCGGTTTGTAGCGCAGTGGGAAGAGCGCCACGTACCTCCAGTTGCGGCCAGAGAGTCGTGGGATCGAAACCGGGCGCCGCCTAACTATTTCTTTTTATAATGTACTGCGCTGACGTCAGGCCAAACGCTGACGGGGCTGAAGAGACGCGCATGCGCAATAGAGTGCGGACGGAGGACAACAACATGGGAGGGAGGGACACAGCCCCGAGCATGAGATGCTTCGCATCTAAAAAATGAAGGAAGCTCACACTAACGCCTACGACTTGAAGGTAGCGAAGCAGTACTGTTCACGACAATCACGACGGTTTAAGTCCATGATTGCAGCCGATTTGCGTGTTCTTCGCTGTAGCAACGACCCTGACTCCATCATTGTTGCTATAAGTGTGAGCTTTCTTTATTGTTTTGGAAGTAATAATCATTGAACTTCACACTGTCGGGGCGTACACTATGACGTGTCTTTCTTGTTCCGAGCAAGTGTTGCGTCGATTAAGTCTTTTTCGTTCTGAGCAAGTGTTTCCACGATTACGGTGAACGCTTGAGGTTTCTTTTTTTTTTTTTTTGGCTAATCTTGGCTAATTTCTAAGTGAGTATGCTTGGCTTTACAAACGTGGGCCTGCGGACGCAGGAATGTCGTCGTGAGGCATGCACACACGAGCGCAGGTATTTTCTTGTTTTTTTAACTGCCTGTCAGTCACCGAAAACGTGGCCAATCTCCTTAAGTGCGTATGCTTGGTTAGAAAAACGGGCGCCGAGGTCGCTAGGCGGTCGCCTCGAGGCAGGGCTCACCTGCGCCCGCTCGACATTTTCTTGGTATTTTTAACTGCGGACACGAAAAATTATGATTTCATAAACAGCTTCGCTGTTTAAAAACTGGCTTGGCATAGTCTGTAAGGCATTGGCTTCGCAAGCTGGAGGGTACAGGGTCCACACCCGCCAGTAAGAATTAAATCGCAGGCAGTAGAGTTCGGTGGGGAATTATATTTGTCCGAATATTTCGAAGCACTGGTGGGGCGTTAAAAACTTCTGGGGCATAGTCGGTAAGGCACTTCCTTCACAACCTAGAAGGTTCAGGTTCGATACCCTCGCGGCAGTGTCTTTTTTCTTCGGTAGCTCAGGAGAGGCTTAACAGAGGTGCAGCCTAAACAAGGTTTACTTTCGCTAAAAAACACTCAAGCTACTAAGAACCTAAATCGTACGACGTGGATGGGACGACACATTTCTTTGGGAAGAAAAAAAAAAGACGAAACTCTGACTAGAAGAAAATACCCACGTATCTGCTGCTTTCGTCGCAAATGTCGACGAAAGACGATAGTCGACTGGCGCCCCGGCCATGTAAACCTCTCCCTTCTCTTTCCCGGTCACCTCTCATGCTGCTCCTCCGGTCTCCTTCCTCCTAAGATTACACGCGAGAGGTTCGCTCAAGCTAATTTAAGTTTACGGCGTTCTACTGCTCCAGGCCGGATACCTCGATGCCAGCGCTGCAGTACGGAAGAGACGCGCGTGATTCTAGGCACCCTACTACATTGTTCATAAAACAACGTTGCCCTGCTCCACGTGCATTACAAGCAGAACGTGAACCTTTCTAGTTGAACCTTTCGATTACTGTTGTCGTTTGATTTCTTAAAATTCCGCCAGAAACTATAGTAGCCCGGGCAGGAGCAGGCGACGATTTACTGCAGTTGCTGTAGTATTTCAATTTGATATTGGAAAAACCAAGCATCCATAAATTTTTAAATAAAGGAACACAGCGAATATCACTTTTGTATTTATTTTCTGTCTCACATTTGCATAATGTATTGTTCTTGTTCAACAATGTTGACAAGCATGAACATTGAAACCAGACGTAGACGTTTAGGTTTGGCTGTGGGTATGTGAGACTATTGCGCAGCTTTTTAAGTGCGAATGCACTTTATAAGCCACCCTGAATTCCGGTGACCGCCATCCGTCCACATAGCAACAGCTGCGGGTGCGCGCGCTCCTCGTCTTCCTTGGCAACGGGGGGAGATGGGCGCGCGCTGCCTGGCCGCTGACATGGCACATACCCACGTGGGGGATTGGCCAGGAATCGGGCGTGAGAAGGGCTAATGCACCCGCTTAAAGGAGTACTGACACGAAATTTCAAAGCTGAGATCCCCTCTCAAGTACAACGACAACACAAATAGGTGTCTGTGAATAAATGCATCTTTCTTTCTTTGTAGTTGTGTGTGTGTGTGTGATCTCTCTATCGCGAACATTACCGAACCGCGCAAATTCAAGTCCTGCATTCGCACTTTCACATTCTTCCCCTCGGGAAATGCGGGGAAATTTTGTTTCCCTTTGGCCGGGTGGAGCAATCGATTCACAGACAGACAGACAGACAGACAGACAGACAGACAGACAGACAGACAGACAGACAGACAGACAGACAGACAGACAGACAGACCAAAAGTTCTGCGTTTAAGTAGCCTGAGAAAAAAAATCTGCAGAATTTATCTACTAATGCGTAGCATTCTTATGCCGCTTGTCTTGATTTTGAGGTTTTACAGCCAATTTTTTTTTTGTTTTTCTGAATCCTGGCCGTCCAATTATCTCATTTACGTTACTATAACCATTAGAAGTAGAACATTCGCGAAATCTGCATTATTGTGGGAATGCAGGGCGTTATACGGTTTGCCATTTTTCCTGATATGCTTAATATTTTTCTTAATTTTAGTTTTTCAAAATTTCGTTCGACAAATTATCTCCATTTACGCTATCATAACTATTAAAGGTGGAACTTTCGGGAAATCTGCAATATTGTGGAAATGCCCTCCGTTATACGTCTTGCCACTTCCCGTGTTTTTTATACTTTTCTTATTTTTATTATGCAGAAATGCATTATAGTCGGGGGTTGTCTTGCGTCCCTTGGCCGGCGTCCGCAGCGCGTCTGATGATGATTGTGGCATGATGCCCGTAGGGATTGACGAACCAAACAATCCATCACGAGATAGCTTCGCGTTCATTGTCATCTTCCCGTAGGGGAACCGCTGAAGAAGAAGAAGGAGAAGAAGACAAAGCTGCATGTGCGTGATGTCGACGAACAGAACTTGAACTGCCAGCTGACGTGTCTGCCAGCGTGGTTGCTTGCTAGGACGTAGTTTCGCCCTAGAGGTTTGGTGCTTCAGGTGATCAGCCAACCATCAGGCGGTTTTTGTTTCTTTGGTCGTTTTTCGCTCCTCTTTATTGCCTTCCAGGTGCACTTAGTTGCGCAGGGATGTCTCGTGACTCGCCGGGCTGGGGGAGTTCCCCCTGGGCGGCCTCCATTCGACCTCAGGACTTGCCGGTGGAGGCTCTGAAGCGCAGTGGAGTGACTTGCATCCCGGTAGCTCTGGTCCCAGTGAGCGGCGGAGCCATCCGGTTAAAGAACCCCCGTATCGTGCAGGCGGCGCTTCGGGCTGCTACCGAGAGGTTTGAACAAATATCCGAGGTTCGGCCGTTTGGAAAGGGCGGCGTCCTCTGTAAGTCATCAGATGAGACCTGTGTGGCAGACCTCCTCAAATGCACAACATTCGCTTCTCACCAGGTGAGTGCATTTGTTCCCCACCACCTGGCATGCGTGAAGGGCAATATTCGTGGTGTCGATGTCCAGATGACTCCGCACGAGATTCTAGATGAGTTTGCGGTGGCAGGAGTGACATCAGTGTACCGTTGCAGCCGCGTCGTGGAGGGCAACAGGGTCCCAACTGAGTCCGTGATCGCCACATTTGTGGGCTCCTCATGCCGTGTTGAGATAAAAGTTTGGCCTCTGGTATACCGAGTCGAGCGTCTCTCTCCTCGGCCTCTTCAGTGCCTCAGTTGCTGGCGTTTTGGCCACACTGCAAAGGCATGCAAATCGTCTATCCGCTACCGTTCGTGCGGTGACAGCCATTCCGTCGACTCGTGCTCCTCTGAGAACGTCAAATGCTGTTTGTGCGGCGCTGGTCATCCAGCGGATTACTCCAACTGTCCTGTGAGGGCGCAAGAAGCCCAAGTGCTTGACATCATAGAAAAGCGCCGCTGCTCACGTAAGGAAGCGTTCGGCATTATTAAAGAAAGGGCGCATGGTTACGCTGGAGTAGCCGCCAAGCAGACTACATCGTTGACCGAGCGCGCAGTGATAAACGCCATCGTTGCGGCAGTTGACAAAGCGGTGTCCAAGGTTCAACAGCCTTCGCTAGCTGACCCAGCTTTTGCTTCGCTTATAGCAGCGGCTGTGGAGAAAGTTGTGTCCTCAGTGGTGACTCAGTTAACAGCTAGCATCACGGAGTGTGTGTCCCGGACGGTAGTGGCTCAGATGGCGCCATTCCTGCCGCTGGCTCCGGTCAAGCTCAATTCTCATCCAAATACCATTCCACAGGTGCCCTCTGTTGCGGACAGTTCGTTACCCCCAGCAGAGTGTTCTGCCCCCAGTTCCGCTAACGAAGTACCGGTTGTCACACCCCCAAGAGATGAACCCGAGCAGCTTCCTTGTTCAGATGCAGGCTCCTCGTCTTATCCCAAAACCGGCTCGGAGTGCTTCCCTCCGGCTTCCCCCACTTCAGACTCGGACATGGAATGTCAAAGTTGGCCTCTAGGTTCAATCTCTCATTCCAGTAAACGATCGGGCTCTCCAGGTACTGGGTCCCTAGGCACTCAACCAAAACCAAAGAACAAGAAAAATAAACCGCGAACAGTGATCAAAGAAAGCATATTAGACGCTGCAGTTGCAGCGGCGGGTCTCTCCGAGTCATAGGGTCCCTTAAAGTCCTCCAATGGAACTGCAGATCTGTTACAGCCGGATTCACGGACTTGCTTTGTCTAAGCTCCCAGTTCAATCCAGATCTAATTTTGCTTCAGGAAACCTGGCTCAATAGCAATCAAAGATTTAGCTTTTGTAATTACCACACGTTCAGACTAGACAGACTTTCACGAGGGGGTGGCCTCTTGATTTTAGTTTCAACAAAATTCGCTCATAAGGCCAAAGTATCCTTCCAGCTTCGAAGATCAGATTGTGAAGTTTTGGTATTGGAGATCAGACTTCCTGGTTGTCTTCCTTTCTCTGTGGCGAACGTTTACTTTCCACTAGGGGTTATCGATTCAGAACCCCTAGATATCGCTCTTGCTGCGGCTGTACCTCCCTTTGTTGTTGCGGGAGACTTTAATTCCCACCATATTTCTTGGGGTTACCGAACGGATTCCTGCGGTCTTCGCTTGATAGATTGGATTACGGACAACAATTTGGCATGTATAAATTCGGCTTCTCCTACCTACATACAGGGACCTACTCGATCGGTTTTAGATTTAACTATTTGTTCTAGGGGTGTTAGAGTTTCTTCATGGTCTACTGTTGACAACGGGACAAGCAGTGACCACATTCCAATATTGTTTGATATTCAGTGCCCTGTTCGCTCTCTCGTACGGCGAAGATGCACTTTTCTAAATTATAAGTAATTCCAAATTTCTCTGAAAGAGGCCATATCTTCTCTGTCCGCAGAAGACACAACTGAACGGGTGACGGGTCTTTGTACTGCCCTAACCACTTCGGCACAGTCCTCGTTATTTGAAGTACGATCTAGGGGAGCTGTGTCACCTAGCCCCTGGTGGAATGAAGAATGTACACGTTGCTTTAGACGCAGGAAGGCAGCCTGGAAGAAGCTTTGCTATAATCATTGCCCGCTGAACTGGAGCAATTATAAGTATCATTCCGCGATGTTCAAACGAGCAGTTTCTAATGCCAAACAGGCCTATGACTGTCACCGCTGCTCAATTCTTTCTGAACCCAATAATAAGCGGGCCCTTTTTCGTTTTCTTCGGTCAAGGAAAGTGGTTTCCCAATCTGAAAATTCAGACTCTATAGTATTATCTTCCAGTGAAATCTCCGAGACTCTAGAGTTGATTGCTAGGGGTCTGCAAATTCGTTTTTCGTCTTCTCTAGCTACCTCGTCTCCTCCATTTATAGTGGTAGAGGACTTCGCAGAAATTACGCATGCGGAGCTTTTTGACGCTATGTCGAAAATGCCAGCTGCGGCCCCTGGTCCGGATCATATTACTACTGAAATGTTAAAACTACTATACGATCAGGCACCGGATGACTTGCTCAGTATGATTAATTATTCTCTCAGGAATGCTTGGATACCCGATGGGTGGCGGATAGCAAAAATACTTCCTATACCGAAGAATGTTGGTCAGGGCTGCGCTGTTGATAACGTCAGGCCTATCTCTCTGACTTCTAACGTAGTAAAACTAATTGAGCGGATCTTGCTTCACCGAATTATGGAATTTTTGTCTGAGTATAATATCCTCAGCCCAAGCCAAATTGGATTTCGCACAGGTTGTTCTATTTGGAGTGCCCACATCGACCTTGAAAGTCGTATAAAACTTGCCCGTCGATATAAACAGGTTGCGGCTCTAGTGACCTTGGATATAGCAAAAGCATACGACAGCGTGGAGTATCCGGTGTGATTGTCTCGCTTACAGAAATTAAATTTCCCGAGATACATTATAGCATGGCTGTATGAGTTCCTAAAGGACAGGCAGTTCTGGTGTGTGAGGGGTAACATTTGTTCCTCTCGGCACTCGCAGAAAAGAGGTGTACCACAGGGAGCTGTCCTTTCGCCGGTTCTTTTTAACATCCTGTTAAGCTCGGTCCCTTTGGTTTCGGGTGTCCAGACTTATGTTTATGCCGACGATATCGCGTTTTTCGCATCTGCTTCTGACATACACGAACTGTATGTATTAATGCAGTCGTATCTGAATACTTTAGATTCCTGGTTAGACAGCACCTCTCTCACTATAAATGCCAGGAAATGCTCTGTGCTAGTTTTTCAGTCCACTTTTTCCTTTAATATCTCTCTCTGTTATCGTCAGCACATCATACCCCAGGTTGATTCTTTAAAATACCTTGGTGTAGTATACACAAGCCAACTTGACTGGAGTCCACATATAGAGCGTATAGCTACTAAAGGAGCACGTGCTGTTGGCATATTGAGGCGCCTCAGTCATAGAAAGAGGGGAATGCGCCGTGAATCTCTTCTGATGATATACCATATGTACGTGCGGCCTATTTTAGAGTTCGGGTGTGTTCTATTCTCGGGTGCTGCTACGTATAAGCTCCATCGCCTAGTTCTTCTGGAACGCCAGGCTCTGCGCTGCTGTTTAGGGCTACCTAAACATGCACCTAATGCGTTACTTTATTTGGAAGCCGGAGTTCCCCCTCTGAATCACCGATTTCGAATACTTACGGTGGAGACTTTCTTGAGAGCCTATGGCGCGGGGGTTAGCAGGGCACAATTTATCTTTGTAGCTGAGCCAGCTGTGTTTCTGGCGGCCCAGTGGCCCAGGTCTTATCGACCGCAAGTTACTCTAGCACAAAGCTTGGTGTCTCCATTAGGGGTTGCGCTCAATAACATACTTCCATCTCTTGATAGGGGTCATACGATAACGGTCAACTCCCGGAACATCTTTCCCTAAAATGCTAAAATGTTACCTGCCAGACTGCTCAATGGTATCCTAGAAGATCATTTGGCCTCAATTCAGCAAGATACTATCATTTATACATATGCTTCTCAACGAGATAAAAAATCCGGAATAGGTATAGTTTCCCCTTCCCTAAATTGGTACTTTTCGGTTCGTCTGGTGGATTTTACCCCAATATTCTATGCGGAATTCTTGGCAATAGTGTTGGAACTACGAAAGCTTCACATATCGGTATCGTCTCCACTCATAATTACAGATTCCCTATCCGTAGGCTTAGCCCTTTCTTCTGCGAAAGACTCAGCTCTTCTACGGACGTTTCGGTCACTTCTGCCACCTCATATTACTGAAGTCGACCTTCTTTGGGTCCCTGGGCATGCGGGAATCACCTTTAATGAAACCGCAGATTCTCTGGCAAGGGTAGCACTCTCCGGGCCTGTTGTCGATGTCATTGAGACTACGCCTCTATTAGCCGCCGCAAGGTTCCGTAGATTGTTGAAACTGCAAAGGCAGCACGAATCAGTCCTATTGTCGTTGCGAGATTTCTGTCATCTCAAATTCTCCTGGAAACCGAATTGGTGCCCCTCACGCGACCTCCAGTGGAGGTGATAGTAACGAGCCTTCGATGTCGTGTGCCCCAGTTGAACAGATACCTCCACAGGTCTCGTCTGGCGCAGTCTGCCATGTGCAGTTACTGTAATGAAGAAGAGTCTGTGGACCACTTCCTTTTGTCCTGTGGACGATTTTAAAGCCTCAGACGTCAGCTCCTTGAGGTGCCGCTTCATCGCCTGGGGTTGGCATTATCAGTGCCGGTTCTTTTATCATTTGGGGCTTCAGAAACTGGATATGGCCGCCGGGATGTTTGCTCTGCTCTTCTGCGCTTCATAGAAAATTCCAAAAGATTCACAACCTAATTCGTATCTTATTCTGGAACCTCACCAGAGCCCTCCAAACGTTTCCATTGCCGTTTTTCTTTCTTTTTTTATTATTCTCCTCCTCCTCCTCCTCCTCCTCCTCCTCCTCCTCCTCCTCCTCCTCCTTCTTCTTCTTCTTCTTCTTCTTCTTCTTCTTCTTCTTCTTCTTCTTCTTCTTCTTTCTTTCTTTCTTTCTCTATTTATTTTGTTTCAATTTTGACTAATTTCCAATCTCGATTCCTCAAAAATCAAGAAGAAAAAAGCTTCCAAAATTTTCTAACTTTCCTTGAATCATCCACCTAGGCAGAAATCTCATTCGAATTAGCAACTGATGTTTGGCCGATCCCCTGATTGGGTATGCGCCATTTTGTGAAGGAACAACAACAACAACAACAACAACAAAGCTGCGAAGAGGAGGGCTGCGTGAGTTTTTGCTACCGTTATCCTCCTCGGCCGGCGCATCTTCCCGATCTGAACCCGGTCGAAGAGCGGCTCATCGCGCCTCGACTCCCCTTCATGAGCATCAGGCGGCTGACTCGAGGCAACGGGCAGTTTGGAATCAAGGGACAGGCGGTGAACGTGCCCATCGACGTATCGAAGGTTGTGCGGTGCCTTCCTCGCATGGTACCCGAGGACGTTGCGTTCGACGTTCGCATTTCTGCATCCTCACAATCCCCCTCGGGGAGGTGCGGGGGAATTTTTTTTTTCAAAATTTCGTCGCACCATTTATCTCCATTTACGTTATTATAACGATTACATTTGGAAGTTTCGCGAAATCCGCACTGTTTTGGAAATGCAGGGCATTACATGGTTTGCCATTTTTCATAATTATATTATGTTTTTATTGTTTGTTTAGTTTTTCAAAATTTCGATCGACCAATGATCTACGTTTACGCTATTACAACGATTACAGGTGCAACTTTCGCGGAATCTAAATTATTGTTGAAATGCCCTGCGTTATACGTCTTGCCACTTTCTGTATTTTTTATATTTTTCTTACTTTTAATTTTTTTCAAAATTTTGTCGTACCATTTATCTCCATTGACTATATTATAACGATTGCATGTGAAACTTCTGCGATATCTGCATTTTTGTGAAAATGCAGGGCATTACACGGTCCTCGCAATGGGGGTACTTGGCAAAGTATGATAAGCAATTAAAGGCTTCACTCCGAAATGAATACAACCAACCCGACCACATCAACAGGAAAGCAAGCTCAAGTCACCGTATACCAAAACAGCGAGCTTCAAAGCAGCCTCTTCATTTCTTCTCTGCCGGCGACGCCACTCACTGCCACACCCAGCACCGCCCATCCTCCAGCTATCACGGCCCTCGAGAATCAAACTTCTCCAACTGGAGCGCAGGGCGCAAAAATATCCTTTCCGGACAAGTGACTCCGTGCGTACCTAAAAGATGAAAAAAAAAAAATATCCCGCTTCAGCTCTCAAAAGACGGAGACCTCTGCCGAACGGGCACCTGCTCAGAGGGCACGCCCCAAGCTTAGTCGGTTCCCAGGCTCTTCATCTTCTTCTCCATGTTTACTTTTTACCGAATGTACTTCTTCCACACGCTCGCTCGCAAAACGAAATGCGTCCGGTGTTGCGGAACAGCGATTTTGACGGCAGCGGTGATTGCGACGACGTCGGCGGAGTTAATGTTTTATTTCGTCTCCCGCGTGGCCACACGTCAGGCTTTTTCTTTTCGAGTCGAGGTAGCGATTGGTATCACAGCTCTTTTTGTGCGTGGGCATCTATCGTGATTGTGTCTAAATGAACTTTTGCTTAGGGCTACTTGGTTACGTAGTGGCATGTCGGTGAGCTGCCCTCGGCACTCGGGTAATATATTCTTGTGTCCTAGTCACCGCGCGGTTCACTTAAATTATATCTCTAGTGCCTTTCTTAGGCAAGCGTTTTTGTGGCGTGCATATCGAACTTGCTTTCTTATGCGGGGTAATATAGGTTATTTTGCCCAATCCGACAGGTGAACGGAAAGATAGAGCTAATTCTGGTGTTGAATAAGGGTTCTGTGACGTGTCATACTTTTTAGAGAGCTCAATTGCGAACGCAACCGCGCGGTAACGAAATATCGAAACGCACCTTAGAGCTTCCCTTGGTCTAAATTTCCGTACTTCTCTGCCTATTTTTGTCAAACAACGTTCCCCTTGTGCCGATTCGTGTGCCAGTTATCGTCTTGAAATCGTAAGAAAGATAAACACAAATAAAAACCCGCCGCGGTGGCTCAGTGGCGAAGGCGTTGCGCTGCTGAGCACGAGGTCGCGGGTTCGATTCCCGGCCGCGATGGCCGCGTTTAGGCGAAAAGCAAAAACGCCCGTGTGTACGACATTTCGGCGCACGTTAAATATCCCAAGGTGGTCAAACTTAATCGGGAGCCCTCCACTACAGCGCGCCTCACCGCCTACGTTGCGTCAGCTAACCCCACAATCAATCTAAACATCAATAAATACTTCTCAAACCACGTCGTTCTCACTTGATTCAAGATAACCCCCTTTTTTCACAATAGGCAGCATCCGTTATTATTTCCTGTCTAGCACGCGCTGAAAACAACGAAGGCTTGAAATGAATCCTGAAAACGCACAATAATAAAGAAAACTACGAGTGCGCTTCATCAGTGTTTTATTGTTCTTTTTTGCGTGGCACGGCCTTGTAGAAAACTACATTTTAAAACCAGAACATGTAACTAGACTAGAGTTATAAATATAAGAAGCGTTCGCTACAACCACGGCCGCTAGAAGGGCATTGAACGGCCGTAGTACAACAGACGGATTTTGGTACCGAAAATACCAACATGAAAGTTCAATCAGAGTGAAGTCATTTCTCACTCCATAAAGTAAAGAAAAAAATCCTGCTTTAGAATACGTTTGGCCTAAGTGAAGGCAGAGTGTTATGGAAAAGCGCCGTCAAAGCCCACGCGTTGTCATTGTGTGGGAGCAGTACTACAAGCTGTGAAGACTTGATTGCGCCGCTAAAGTGGATGGCGTTGGAGCCGATGTAATGCGTGTAGCCTAAAAAAAGAAGTTCCAAGTGGGGTTGGGTGATCCAGATGACGTGTAAACGGAACGATCAAAGAGCTGACGTCATTCCTTAACGCCACGTTCACAATTGCATCATGCGGGCGATTTTGTTCTGCTGTTACGGAATGACCCTCGTAAAAGAACACGTGGTAGACACCATAAAAGGTGGCCTCGCCTCTTTCTGGCTTCTCGGAGCGAGACTTCTTTTATCCCTGCAGCTTCTTAACATTTTTATTATACAACTGCTTTCTGATTGGTTGCCACTATTGGCGCATGCTCTCATTTATAGGAAGGTAAGTCATAAAGAAAGAACAGAGGTGACCAGCGTTCAGTGTTTACTGTGATCTGAAATTCCTATTATCGCAGAATTTTGATCGAGAGTATCCTGTTACTTGTCCTGATCCATTTAAGAGATCCAGTAGGCAAAACAACTCAACTTTTTTGTCCTATGTAGTAAGGATAGCTTCACAACACAGCCGCAGTACAAGTATCCATGCACATTCTACAGACCAAGAAAAGATCCGTCATCCACGGACGTTCGCACTTTTTGTTGGTGGATGTGTCGTCCGTAGCGGATGGTGAACTAGGCTTATATCTTTCTACCCATCCATGTATAAGCTTGAGTTTCCAGCAGTTTATATGAAGTTTCTATCCCCGTTAGATGTATGCTTGCAGAAGTGTGCTCTCTTCTTTCAGTATATCATGGACTGCATGTTTTGCGTAAAACGCTTCGTGAATATAAAGCCACGTGCTCTCAGAAGTCGAATGTTTTAAGGATCAACTCTAAGCCTTAAATACATTGAGCGGGATCGTCTCTCACGTCGACAGCCACGACACCTAACGTGAGCGGATTGACGGTTGCAAAGAAGATCAAAATGTAACCGGTTACGCGTGGGTGTTTCTCGAAGCGATGAATTACCGCGCCCAATAAAAAAGACAATGTATTGACTTTTTGCTTTTTTTTGCTTATTGGCTTTTTTATTCGTAAAAACCATGGAAATTGTGCGAGAGAGGCATCTCATACGTTGTACGGAAGTAGCGTACTCAACCGGGTTACCTGCCTACATTGAATCAATCTTATCAAATCACCCCAATTTTATACAATGCCGCGAAATTGTATCTCTCGTACTGGAACCTTTATTTCAATGCATTTCAGCGAACCAAAAAATACATTAACACGAGAAAAAAGGATGAACAATGAATGGAATACACCTCTCAAGAGTACAACATCGAGTCGTAAGTTGGCACCATGAAGCTATAATAAAATCTCGTTTTCGAAAAATGCCAAGAAAGATTTTATTGCTGTTTCTAGACAAGACGCCACAGCGTCTTCTGTGATGATATAGGCCTACTCCCCACGCCTATAACGGGCAATACGTGCACTTTCAGCGATAAACGAGTGGGGAGTTCGAAGTTCAGGCCTTCTGATGCCATGAGGCTACCTGCTGTTAGTGCGCTTGTTTGCGGGCTTTATTAGCGAACTTGTGTGCCGGGTTAAGTAAACTATGAACTCAGCACCCCACTTATACCATTTCATTCTGATTTCGACACTCTCAGTCCCGTACCGTCTGGTGGGCTCTCAAGATGCGTGCCAAGAAAGTGCGAGGTGTTTGCGAAGGTACCGCTGTTTTAAATTCTACGTATTTTGACAGAAAGAAGGAAATGAATGTACCGGGATTTAAATCCATGTTCCAGAATAGCGGTCTGAAGCGTTCGCTCTGCAGCATAAAGAAATAGCATAGCAACGAAGAGAGCGAATGCCCGTAAAGTGAGAAGCAAAAATTCGCATGAGGCAGCGTTCTAAAGTAATAAATAAATAAATAAATAAATAAATAAATAAATTACATTCAATTCCTTTCGTTTGTTTTATGTAGTTGGCCGTTATAAAATTATGTCCTCGTTGAATATTTTGGACTGTTTCTGGTTTGTGAATAAGCAACATATTTACGGCGCATATGGGGTGATGTTAAACAAAATTAAAACTATCTTTCTCACGATATTTTTAAATAGACGACTACAAATTATTTTATTTGGTTCGTCAGACATGCGCCTATCGTTGCCTTTTTCACACGAACAAGTGACAACTTCATTAAAACGACATAGGAACATGCACGCACACGAAAATAATGGAAACGTAAAAAATTACCCCTAGAGCCTATAACCATATACCACCACTGCCACTACTACGCTGCTCCAAATAGAAGAAAACATTTTTTCATCAGTGTAACTTAATTACTAATCTCGGAAGGAAAAACATTCCCCGATTGCCAAGGATTTGTGTAACGAAGAAGGGCAAATATTTATGGCAAAGCTTTAACAACCGCGTGACAATATTGCCGTGATCAGAAAATGACCGAGAAAAAAACAGCGGACTCTCCAACAAGACAGCGAACAGTTCTCTGGAGCGCGTTGCCTAATGGCGTTTACCATGCGGGGCTGATTATCGCATCGGAAGGATGCAGAAAGATGGCATGTGATTACTTTCCTGCAACGCGAAGCGTTCGCAAAACAATCTTCTCACGGCAAACACGTAACTCGATGCCAAAGGACGATCGTATCACTTCGTACCTAGAATTAATAACGCGGTGGTCGCCCCAACGGCAGGTCATGGACGGAACATGGAGAGAGGGAAAATGAGCCAAACCGAACAAGTTCGAGGGGAAAAAAGGGGAGCGGACGGGTTTGTCTCCGACGCGTAGTATATGCACAGCTGGTTGGGCTGCTCGCGTGTTAGTTGTACGCTCAGGACCGGCCGGTCGATGCGCCCATCCTGTCGTTTCTCGCAGGACGTCCTGTTTCTTTTGTTTCTCTTTTGGTAAGCGAACGAGGCGAATGTGAAAGCATCGGCAGCGGCGCGACAACATCGTCCATTCGATTTGGGCTGGGTCATTTGGTAGGCGCGCATGCTTCCAGACGCCGCACCTTCGACGAGAGATATTCTTCGTATTTGAGCAAAGCAAACAGGCCTTCTTAGTTGTAGATTTTCTCGAGCTTTTTTCTGAATTCTGTCGTCGTTCTTTAGGACACTCGCTGCAAGAGATTCGATCAAATCGAGGTACAATTAGAATAACAAAAAATACAGGTTCCCTAGAAATGTTTATAAGTAGCAAGTGTTTAGCCTAAAAAAATAGACGAGAGAAAGACGAATACGCGAAGTTGAGTCTAACAGCCATTGTTGCAGGTTTCTGTTTTTTTACCCGTCCTGTGTTACGCCTACGGAACGAAGAAAGCGAGAGACCCCCCCCCCCCCCTTCCCCCAATAGTAACACTATACCCCCCTTCCCCAGATAGTAATAGAGGGACAATAGAACATAGAACCACAGTCCTCCAATCGAAGGGCTCTGGTAGAACTGATTCATAGTTTCCTCCAGAAAGTTTCACCGTCTTACTCGCTCGGCGATCGTCGGTGACATGGCAGAAGCACTCCACCAGCACAAATTTTAATTCAAGGTTGTTCGCACTTTTGCGGAAAACTCTCCCCGAGGTATTACGCTGGAAATCACGTAGTGCATAAAGCCCACAGATGAACTGCAGGTTGAACAAGTAATAAAGCCGGCTGTCTGAATGCCTACTGCATCAAAAAGATTGTGTGGAGAAATGGGGCAGTACACCGTGTATTAGCGAGTTTGAATTTATTCAATTCTTATTTTTAATGCGAAGCGTCAAGGTTACCGTGTCGCAGAAGAGATGGAGTCGTTGCCGGCGTTGACCGTGAGCGAAAAATTTCTTAGCGCCGCCTTGGGGCGCCCACCAAAACTCCCGGAATTGTAAGCCGCTACCCCAACAAATTGTGTGTGAGAAGGAGCGGCACGTTTTCAGCTCTCGGACAGTGACTGATAAAGCTGCCGTTTACTTTCCTTCTTTCTTTATTTCTTTTTATCTTTATTTCTTTCTATCTTTCTTTCTTTCTTTATTTATTTACTTATTTATTTATTTATTTATTTATTTATTTATTTATTTATTTATTTATTTATTTATTTTCCTTTCTTTCTTCCTTTCTTTCTTTCTTTTTCCAGAAGTGGGAGTTGGCCAAGCTATTGGCGGTGAGCGCGACCACGGGCGGGGATGTGAAGCGCGCCTCCGTGACGTCGACTTAGGAGTTCTCGCATTTGTCGTCTGCGTCACTCGTGCTCGCTCTCCCTGCTGTTTCTTTGAGCTCGGTTGACGTCTGATGCTTGTTCGCACCAGATTTTGCGTGTCCGTAGCTTTTGACGATAGCCTTTCTTGGGCTACTTAAACGCGAACATTTTGGGCTGTCTGTATGTCTGTCTGTCTGTCTGTATGTGACTCGATTCAGCCATCCGGCCATAGTGAATAACAAGCTGCCCAATAAGTGTATATCGTCTAAGTCCGGTTGCAGTGTTCATCGTTGTAAACATTGTCGAACAAGAACAAAACATTGCACAAATATGAGACAGGAAATCAATAGATTTGCAGTGTTCTTTTATAATAAATTCATGGATGCATGATTTTTGTGGTAGCAAATGAAATACTACATCCACTGCATTCACTCTGTCGCCTGCTGTCACCTGCGCCACTATAGCTTCTGGAGGCATTTTAAGAAATCAAACGGCAACAGTTACAAAAGGTTACACTAGAAAGGTACCACGTTCCGCTTGGAACGCACGTGGAGTAGGGCAAATGGGTTCTATAAACGTTGAAGTAGGGTGCCTCTATTCCTCGCGTCCCCACCGTACGGCTGCACTGGCATCGAGGCACCCAGTCTGGAGCAGGAGAATGCGGGAAATTTAAAATGACTTGAGCAAACCTCAAGAGTGCTTACTTTGGGAGGAGCGTCACGGAAAGGGAACAGCATTAGAGGTGAGCGGAAAAGCGAAGGGAGGCATTTACTTGGCAATTGTCGACGAAAGACTATCATCTTTTGACGACAATTGCAACGAAAGGAGCAAATACAAAGCCATTTTTCTTATCATAACAATAGAGTTAAAATCGCATACACTAGCTCAAGGCGTGATTTAAAGTATGGTTTTGGATACCGCTGCGGAAGAAACATTGCCGGCGTCGCGCCATTCCGTGCGAAGCCAGTCCTGTGTGGAGCGTGAAGAGTCGGAGCTAGGGGTCAGCTTCTGTATTCAGCAATCTTCAAACAAATGGAATAGCGAGCTGCTAATAACCAACAACAGCGAGAGAGAGAGAGAGAGAAATCGACTTTATTGGATCAAAAATCCTACGGAGGCTGCAGGCGGACCATGCAGGATCGCCCACAGCCCGACTATTCTAGGCCTGTCGTCAAGGCGCGGTGTCCCCCCGACCTCCACTCGGGCCGGCCGGACCGCGGGCGGTCCCCACGGCTCGCATCCCTCGGTCCCGCGCGGCATCAGCCCGCCCTCGGGATTGCCGGGCGAGAGCCGCCTCGACCCGCTGGACTACCTGCAACTGCACATCATAGTCTCTTGAACAGCGAAACTGCACGACCAAAACAAATTACAGGCCTGCGGTGCTGTCGGCTTTGTCAGAAGGCATTACGGTTCCCGGTAATCGTATGTAAGGTAAAACAGTTTTTGAAACCTCGCCGAATGCTCGAAAGTATTGTATCACATCACTTTACGTTATCATGACATGAAACTATGCCGACATGCACTGTGGGCCGCAAAAACTGTAGGTAAATAACCTACTGTGTGCATGGGCGCGTGATGGTTTTATACCAGGCTTCTAACCACTATGGAGGCTTATTTATCGGTTTCGATTCCTGTTATACTGTAAACCGGTGCGTATTCTATTGATTGTCTTGGTTAGCGAGTATATCAAGCCTTTAATACCGTAATTGTGTCATAACTGTTCGGGTTGAGAGTCAGTTATGATAACAATGGCTACGATAGTAATTCGGAGCCCCAAAAAAGCCGCCTTCGAATACTCTCGACAACGTTGTCTGAGGCACGATCGCGGTGGCGAAGCACAAACCTTGTCCTTGTATTTGCATGTGAATAGACAATGCATGCTGCGGATATACGCATCTTCTTGGCGGCAGCCACAACGAAAGCCAATTTGTGAATAAGGAAATGTATGCCATACAGCCTGAAGAAAATATCCACACCATCTTTGAGAGCTTCCCAAACATCCCCAAACCTCCTAATAAGACGTTTGTGACGGTGAAGAGAAATAAAGCAATTAGACACAGAAAAAAAAATTAATCTGATACAAGTCAACAACGAAAGAAATAGAAGACAGCCGCTTTATTTCCTGCTGCGCGATGCGTGTGTAGGGGGCCAATCCTTGGTGCGTAGCATTAGACTATGGAGTCTTTATAAGAGCATATCAAAAATACTGTAGGGAAGCCTACGCACTTTCAAAACCTATAGAGGAGCTCTGAGCGCTGAACCTCGCAAATAAGCTTGAAAGGATGAGTTACACACGATCTTCTGACCGATGCTCTGAAGAAAGTTGTTCTCTCTCTCGTCGTGTGTTGCAAACTTGTGCGGGATACAGCTTGTGAATATTCAGAGGGGTCAGAAGCTGGCAATAATAACTGAATTACTGGAAATACGCTTTTTAATGCACTAAAACATCAAAGCGCGCGATTTCAAGCAGAGGCCCTGCTTCCCCTCGTAAGAGAAGTGTAGCAGACAACAGCGACGAGAGTCCCTAAGCTGACGTCAGAGCCAGGGGGTGCCTCTCAAACATCCCATCACCAATAGCCGTTTAGCGGCGGCTTTAGGTCTCCTTGGCAACCCGCCGCAACGATGGGCGCCGATCATAAACAAAAAACATGTTGCCGGCATGAATAATTACAGAGGTTATTCAAAAGTACGCGAGTACAATGATCGAAACAACATTTACACAGCTACAACTGCAACTACAAGCACGTTAACCGAGGGTAGAAAGTTAACAAATGCAAGGGCTACGCAAGTTTACCTGATTGAGTCTAGCTAGTTGACGACATACATGAAACAAATCATAATGTACTTATCCAGAAATTTTCAAAAAATACAGGCGTATCTTGTTCAGGTTACAGAAGGGTGGAACAGTAAAAAGAAATAGAAGCATTTAAGAAACGATGCAAATACTACACAGGAGTTTCGCAAAAATTATAAAGGACAAGACAGTTCCAGCAAAATGAAAAAGCAACAAAAGGTAACAAAAGCACATTCGGCTTAGGCTGGGAATGAGTCAGTTAAATAAGCAGTGCTTAGCGATGTGCGCTCTGTTCCCTTGTCATCAAACCGATTTAGCAAACGTGGCAGGTTATTTTCAAGCATTTTCGGTGTATAATTTGTCCGAGATTTCGGAACCCTTATTCTCTGCTTTTCTAGCTTGGTAAGACAATTCAATATTATGCAAATTAGCTATTTCAGTTTCTACGCCCAAAAGGGACGTTAAGCGTAAGTGTCCTCCAAATTGTTGTTTTCAAAAAGAAAATGTCGGGGATTTAATGTCACAACCTGCTGTACAACGCCTAACTACTTTATACGTTGGTAGGAGCGCTGCATTGTGAGTGAGTGAATAAATTTTATGCAACACCAAGCGCCATCTTCTGGCGCTCTCCAGGGAGGAGGTGCTCTCAGAACAAGCTACCTTGGTGCCATCTGCCCAGATTGGACCTTTCCACAACGCCAACGCCAAACGGCGCGGGCCGAACTGTTCACCAGCTCTACTCACTGCTGTGTTTATTTTTAGGAAGGGCTATCGCGGGCATGAATGCTACGTGAAACATTATAAGATGAAAAAAAGCTTGAAAAAGAAGCTAACGCAGGAAAAATGTTGCGGTTTGTTACAACATTTTATTCGTTTATTCGTTCGTTCTTTCGTTGGTTCTTTTGTTCGCTCGTTCGTTCGTTACTTGGTTTATTCGTTTGTTGGTTGGTTTATGTAATGCGTAGATGTACCCGATAGTGGGAGGGGTGTTTATGTCTGCATATATTATTGCACGCTGTAGACAGGTATCGAGCAACTTAAATTAGCTCGCTTATCGCTTACCCATCGCCTCGCCAATGCATGCTTGGAACCTCTGCCGCCCGTTAACAAAACACAGACAAGAAATCTCTGTAAACCATTTCTCTAGAGAAGTACACTACTAAGAGCATCCCTAGTCGACTCGTTTACGGTTTGACATTATTAGCGCTTGTTTGGAATTCTGTGGTTGCAGGATTTAATGAACTCGCGCCTGTTTTCAGGAATGACACCAAGTCACAGATAAGCTATACCTTTATTACAGAGCCCCTGGGTTTTATTTCTTCGTTGTCTGGCTGTGCAGTGACCAATCACTGGGGTCTAAACATCCAACCGTGGAGCTAATCTTGATGCGGGCTATGCGTGGTCGTTTGGCATTGCATCGTCTTCGGTGGAAAGCATAGCGTCTAACGCGTTTCTGTTGTCAATGTACAGAGAATTCGCGATTCTTCCGACGGCGGCGTTGTGAGAGCAAACAACGTAAATGTCTTCTTTCTTGGTAAACAACATGAAAGTATGCACACACAAAAAAGAATTGGGGCGATCTTGAAATGCTACCTGGGACATTCCGCCGTCAGTTTAGGTTTTATTTTGTGGTATATACTGCCCTTCTCTCTTCGGACTGGGGCAGCTTTCGTAGAGTACCGTAAGAACAACTACACAGGATCCCTGAACAATGATGTCTCCTGCGGGGCCTTTACTTTTTTTTCTTCCAGGTTATGAGAGCCACTACCGAAGCGATTTCGGAGAGTGCGACAGCACGACTTCTTTCATTCTTTTGTTTCCAGACACCTGCATTGATTGCACAAATGTTTGATGTTGCACGGCTGCGGGGAAACACACTGGGAAGAGCCCATTGCCTAGCCGTCTTTCCTGTGTGAAAAAAAGGAAAAAAAAACAAGACGAAAACCTCGGGAAGAACAACTTCCAAAGAATGCCCGTTAGGGACGGCATCATCGAGTTCCGGCTATTGTGCAGGTGTGACGCTGATGCGCCATCTAAACGACACACTTGTTCGTCCCTTGAAGGGCGAAGAACAACAGCAGAGCGAAACTTCAAATAGGGTATGCCGAAGTGTTCAAACGTCGCATAATGAGTATCCATCCCTAGGGAGGTGATGCTGCCAGATGTGTTTCGTGTAAAGATTCGGTTCACGTTGTTTCATGCATGCACTGCTTTGGTCAGCCTTTTGGTCCAGTCCGTTCTTCATGCCAAGGTGTGCGAGAAATCGCTACTGAAAGTTTCATTCTGTGCTACAATATTAACGCATGGTGGGCAAATGTATTGCGATCTCGATACAAGATCTTATCAAGGTGGGTACACATTTGTCATGAGTATATAAAATCACGCACTGAGGACTTTCACTTTGCAACCGTAGGTTCTTGCGTTACAAATGGGGCTTAGGGTTGGTTTTATTTACTATGTTTTGCCATTTTATGGACCTGGTATGCAGGGCAGATATTCGTATATTTATTCGACACTTGGCTGCTCTGTAATAAGCAATTTATGCGTAAATGATGAAGTCTACTTGCGTGGCTTGATTTGCCGCCAATGTGGCGGAGCAGCCATGATATTTCTTGGTTGAGTGCGCCTTTTATTCGTGTGTACATACATTATAAGGCGAATTACGACAGAGATTTGAATAAGATTACGCATCGCAACGCATTGAGCAAGCGCCCAGCTAAAAGAAAGGCTTGAAAGTTTTAGAGTATCCACATTTGCTCACGGTGAATGGAGGAGACATCGCAGAGAACAGCACTTTATACTTACAGAAAAATAATCCCCTGAAACCGCAAACGCTGTTCTTAACCTGATTCAAGATAATATATTTAACTGAAATAGGATAACGGAAACTCTGAAGGATGGAACAGAAGGCAGAATGCTCGGAAGGAGGAACATGATGATATCGATGCTTATGATGATGACTGCTATAGCACAGTGCAAAGCAACGACGGAACATGTAAACAAACAATTTCAAACGTGTAAAAACACGTGTTGATGTGTCCGTGTGCTCACGTATCAAGAAAGCCTCCAGCTTCACCATAGTTCAAAGCCTTGCGCGACTTAGTGCCGGCTTCGCCAATTGAGCTGGTGAAAGTCCACAATGCTCAGGATGACTTTGGAACCACCACTCGCCGCGAAGATGACGACCTCTTCAATGCATATGACGGCGATTACTAGCACCGCAACTATGCAAATAAACAAGTACCGTTAAACCTGGATGTAACGAACCTGTATGTAACGAATTCCTGGATTTAACGAAGTTTTTCAATTCCCGATTACCACCTTCACAGAAGCCCATGTGTTTGCGACATCTGTGTAACGAAGGAGTTGCAACGGTTAACCTGGATGTAACGAATTCGCTACGCTGATGAGTCAAGGTTTCTTGCCATTTTTCTGAAAAATCGGGTGGCGAAAGGGACTAATTTAGCGAATTTCGCCCGCACCGCAATCTCGCGTTTACACGAGTGCGGTGCCCGTTGCGTGCTAGGCGTGCCTATCGGCGTGTAGTCGCGTGTGTCCCCCTGTGGTATGGGTTCGTGCATGATTTCGGCTGCCTGAATACGAGAAGATTTGTCTTTTCAAGACAAGCTCGCAATTTTGAATGCCATCTCGACCGGAGAGAAACAAGAACGTCACCGCCCGGTACAGTGTCCCAGCTAGCATCCCTTCAACAATTTCGACTGCAGAAAAGAGAATGAAGTTCGCGAAAAGGCGCCCTTTCAGCATAAGTTTGGTTCTGGAAACGCGTAAAGGCACCGAAAAGTTTCAAAAAGCAAAAGTGATACACAGTTCCGTTAGTGAATACGGTGGCCGTGTAGTAGCAGCAAGCGCAAATTACGCAGTTTTTCAGCGTGAAATATATCCTGAAACAAGGGTGAGTTTAGCATGACTGATGCTTAGAATATTGGTTCTGTTTCTGCTTCATTCCCGCGATTTTTAACTCGTAACCTGCAATAACGAAAACCTGAATGCAACGACAAAATGCGTATTTTTGTCAACTTGTTATATCCAGGGTTAACTGTGAACTAAAGTTAACTATGTGTCCGGCCCGAAAAAATTGTTGTGGCCAATTTCTCGCAAATGCCCTCTACCTCTAAATTTAGTTCCAGAGACAACTCTTACCCTATCTTTACGCCCAGCTTCATATGTTTGTCAAAATTAGTTCGTTCACAGTGGAGTTGTAAACGTTGCAGAATTATCGGCTGCTGTCAATACGGGGCCGTCTACGGAGGGACTTTGGTTTCAGACGATGGCTGCACTCTCGTTTTATCGAAACTATTCCTTGAAACAAATTATAGGACAACTGGCCGCGAAGGATTACGCCGAGTTTCCCCTACGTCCGGATTATGTAGTTCAGAGCGAAGTTGTAAAAGTTGTGGAATTCCCGTCCGCTATCGATATCGGTGTTCAACGAGAGGGAATCGGGCAGCCTTGTGTTTGTCCGCTAGAGTAAAACTCCCGTCGTTTCAAGCTTCCTTGAGCTATTTAACTCGGAAGTACGCTCAATGGCAAAGTACCGACAAGCGTGTTTTGTTTCGTGCATGTGCGTCGATTGGGTTGAAAGACCCCGCAACATCGCTACTCGCCCCTCCTCACAGACTGGAAGGGGTGATGAATTTTATTTATTTCACCTCCATCAGGATCCCCGTGTTCAGTATTCCAACCTGTGACCTACTCATCCGCAGCTGCAAGGAGTCCTGGCCTCTGCTCCTATTCAGGCAGGTGCGAGAAGCGGCATTGAGCTTTGTGGGAGAGATTTGATTCCAGCGCGAACACGTGCGGAGAGAATTGGAATTCAAAGTGATCGCATTTGGTTATCGGAGATGACGTCAACGACGATGCGCACCGCCTAGGAGCGAGAGGTCGGGTCTTCCGCAACTGAGGGAAAAAGCGCGCCGACGCCATTACTCCCTAATTTGTATGCATGAATCCCGAGCATTTGCCGTTGAAGATAAAATAGGCTAAGTGCCTGAAACAACATCCGGGGGAAAAAGTGTTTGCACTTGGCAAAGCCTCAGTGCCAACGTCGGGAATAAAATTAAAAGCAAACGAAAGGGAAGCTGCGTTGAGTGTTAGCACAGGCTTGCTTACGAAATGTTTCTCTGTCGGGCTGCATCTCTTAGGGTTTTTACATCACTATGCGCTGCTGATAGCTGGTTTCTTTAAACGTTTCTTGTCTTGTCATTCCTCCCTTGGAGGGCCATAAAGCCCCAAGCTTTTATCTGGGGTAGTTCTAACAAAAATGAAGAGAGAAATGGCGGCATCTTTATCAACGATATTTTCTCGGCATTCGTGGAAACACTGCTTGCAGGCATTCTGAGCCTCCTAGCCTATCCATCTTCATGCTTCACCTTTTTCTGTTTCTCAGCTTGCTTCCGCGTTGTCGGGGAAGGATAGAAGGAGGCGTGATACTGGCATATTGATCGGACGCAAAATGGATACAGTGTTCCTGGAATAATCTATATCCGCTAGCGTCAGGTTGAGCGTAGCTTTACAAGTCCGTCGCGTTATCTTGTTGTTCTAACAGAATTTAAGCTGGACAAATGGTCAACAGTTCAGTTTTTCTTACTTTGTTCCTTCTTATAACCGGCACTGACTGTGGGAACGCGCACACATACACACGTATACGCGCACACACGCGGACACACACTTAATAGGAAGAAGTGCTAGATGACCCAGGGTACAGCGTTTTTCTCCCTTTTTGACAGACGTTCCGTTCACAGTGGCCCAAATATTAGCTGCGCTTAGGTCGGTTAACCGAGATCCGTCTCCTGGCCCAGACGGCATTGCATACGCACCATGAGCTCACCTTGGCAACAAGGCGAAAACATTTCTACTTGCCATATTCAATTGTTCCTGGGAGTCCGGTTGTTTAGAGGCCATCTGGAAACTGGGTGTCGTAGTACCTGTTCTGAAACCCGGGAAGGTGCGCGCGGACGCAAAAATACACTGAAGACAAAGCCGAAGTTTCTGTCTTCGGTGTCCCCATAAAACGAATATATCCCATAAAACGGCATCCCCATAAAACGAATATACCAGTCTCTGGGTTTGTATTTGAAAATTATCTCGTAAATAATAAAAAAAAACTGTGGTTGATTCCTGTTTCATAGGAATCGGTAAAACACGAAAGTAAAATGTGCAGCGAAATCTGCAGCTGAGCATGATTTGCGGGTCGGCGGCTGTTTTGTGGGTGTGCTTGGCGAGCGACGTCCTGCTGGCGGGTCACTTCGGAAAAGGTAGACTGGCGTGATTTCCGTGAAGAATACGACCGTCAGTTAAATCTTGGTGTATCCCGGCCTAAAACACTTTCGAGTTAAAATATAAAACCCGCAAGCGAACAACGCTAAGTATAACGTACTCTTTAGTAGCAAAGGTTGCTTCCCCGCAGGACAACCCTGTGTACAGGAATGCACCCATTACAGGCCATTTGCTTCGTTGTACTAGCGTCATTTCCGTAACGGATATGAGGTCAGTGAAATCTTGGTGTATCCCGGAATCAAACACTTTTGTGTTAAATAAATGAAGATATCAGTCGTCCAGCAAAGATGACATACACGGCAACTGAGCGGATGTTCTAAGAGTCACGTGAAAACGAGAAAAGCGCGCACAAGCCTCCAAAGAAACACGTAAAACCTTTCTTTGCACGTTAACTCTCATAACTCATAAACAATCACAAATGTGTAGGCATGATTTAAGCCTTGCCGACATTCACAAGCTGCCAAGCTGCGGTGCCGCTAGCGGTTGCGATGGTTATTGCAGATTTGGCGAAGTCACATGTCTGTTATCCCCTTGTGTACATCATGGCGGCAACACACGCGTTGGCCTTTGACGGTTACGATCATATGTGAACAGTAAGTTGCGTCTGATAGAACAATCTTTTTCCTCGGTCACGTAGCGCTGTCGGCACGAACGCAGTTTTGCAGCCAGGCTAATGGCCGAAGCAACGCGCGTGTTGTCGCGTTCGCTTTGCGATGAACTGCGACGGCGTGCTCCAGCGGGTAAACTGTACTTACTTTGCTGGCATTATCGCTAGCGACGATTCAATTCCGCACCGGGTATGTAGAATTCGCGAGATTTTTTTAAAAAGACTGGGCTTGCGCCGTAATAAAGTGACTTGTTCGCCCCCGTGAATTGCTGCCGCCCTTACAACAGGCAGCAAGCAGTGGATCGCATGTTAATTTGGCGCTTTGGCCTCAAAGCGCATGGCCTGACGATGCGTTTGTTTGAAAGCTTTTCTTTATTGTTTTGAAGTTGAATGAAATGTGTGCGTCAAACCTGTTCTTCGATTCAGGGAGTTGTGTGCGGCTATGCTTCCATTAAAATGCGTACTTAGGTAAAATGATGCATGTTATGCATTTTTTTTGTTCCATGCTGGCTCCCAAGGCGTTCGTCAGCAAAACTGTTGGCGCTCGTAAAAGCTATAAGCACACTTCTGGCTGATGTAATACGCAACTCGCTTCGCAAAACATTCAACAGATGGCGTAATAAGCGTTGCGATATCGTGACGGCAAACTAAACGTTCTACTGAACCTCCCGTCGTGGTGCCGACGCAGCGGGACACAAAACTTTACCGTTGCACGCTGTTACAAATTAAACTAACAGATGCTGCCACGTTGCCAAGCCGACTGCATCGAAGCGACAAACACCCGACTACCCTTAAAGATAATGCAAATCAAAAGAGCGCCCCTGTCGTCGTTCTCACTGCGGTAGCGCTGTCCACTCAAAGTTTGGTTGTTTAAGTAAACGGCCGCGCGGCACATTCACGTTTAACCGCCATCTCAAGACCCGCGCGGCACCAAGATTGACGCACACAGAGTGGTGGGTAGGGAGGGCAAGTTGTTTTGTCATATACGCCGAGTGCGCGACCAGTGGCTGCTGCGGCCGCGATGTTTCCCTCGGCAGGTTTTTTTTTTTTTTTTTTTCCTGCTAGAACACACTGGCGTGTCACTCGCTTCCGGACTCCGTTAACGTCCCGCGAGACGTCATGAAATGGCGCGAGGAATGAAATGCTTTTCTCAATTGCCAATTTCTCGGAAATTAAAGCATCTTTCGCTGCCGAATAAACGCTGAGAGGACTTCGGAGCAGTTGAACTTTCGTCTGATCCCAACTTTCTAGTTGCCTTCAGTGTCCCTTAAACTCTTGCCTACCGATCACTCTATTGAGTTTTGTCGGTAAGCTCATGAAGAAAATGGTGCACCCTACGCCGAAATTTGGACTTGACGAACACACACAAATGTCCTCAGCAAGTGTCTGGCTTCAGAAAAGGCAGGAGAACCATTGACAATGTCTTGGCCTTGGCGAACCCATGTCAAGTGAGCCAAAGCCTTTCATCGCATCACCATTTTGGTGTTGGTCGATGTTAAAGCAGCGTTTGTTTCTGTGTCGCATGAAGCCATCCAGATAGTCTTGAAGTCTATCGGAGTTCGAGGCGAAATGTATCTATGGCTATGCAATTATCTATCCGGCAGGTCATTGAACGTGACCGCGAAGGATGGTGACACAGCTCTTCACACTGTGCATAGGGGTGGCCCGAGGAAGGAATTTCGGGCCTGACGTTATTCAACATTTGCCTAATTAGAATAGAGCAGTGTTTGCCGCCATTCGTTCAAATTTCCGTTTATGCTGACGACATATGCATTTGGTGCTCAGGAAGCAATCGGCCGATTTTGCGCGCAAGGCTTCAAAGGGCCATTACCTCAATGGCAACCTTTCAGGCAGCACGTGACCTCGAAATATAGGCTGAGAAGTCTGCTACGATAGCCTTCGCCAGGCATGATCTCTCCCGGCATCTCGTTAAACTGGGAGGCATTCCTAGATCATACGTTGATAGCCACAAATTTCTAGGAGTGACCTTTGACTAAAAAATACGTGGTCGCCACATATACGGCAACTTAAGCACAATCTCGAGGCGTACGCATGGATCTTCCGCATGATTTCCAGGAGCATGGGAGGATGCTCAGTAGCGTCTCTCAGCTTCGTGGGTGCCTTGGGGTGCCTAAAAATGCTTAAAACCTTGGTACCCTCAGGGAGAGTGTGCGCCTCTCTCCAACGGTTCTCTGCCCGCATGAAACTCCATTGTGCACGCCTGTGGTTTGCGACCAGGACTGACAAACGCCCGCTGATTTGTGACTCGGAAGCAGAGGTACGTGCTACATTGTCACCAGTGTACTAGAGCCCACCAGAGCATACCTAGCCACCATTAACATTTGCCTCCTGGAAAATTACACTAACTGTTTCCGGCATCCAGAGCAAAGCTACGGTGCCTCTTCCTGCTCTGAAACTCTTCACAGTGGAGCACATTACCACTACATACCAATATTACACTAACATTTTCGGGGACATATGTCATGAATGCATCATCCGCCATAAAAATATCGATCCCGTCACCCCCTACAAAAATTACCTGCTCCAGTACTGACCTGGGCTATCTTAGCCCTTCAGCACCTGATGGTGCTGCCAGAAAAGCAGCTTTCTCCTGAAATTAATAACTTGCTTACGCGGGCGTTAAATAACCACCACGTTGTTTTTCTGCTGTCGCTTCCGTCTTACTGCGGTTTGGCTGGCAACGACAAGGCCGACAGGGCTGCTGCATCCACGCATTTCACCTCAATGATTACTGCAGTGCCTTTCAGGAGGCGCGAAGGAGCAGCTCTAGTTTACTCGGTTGCGAAGATCTCTCAGCGTTTCCTCTGGACTGCTCCTAATAAGTCCTACATGCCGTTGAATACAATAGGCCCAAACTGCCGATTTCGGATGCCAAGAGGTCTGTGCAAGCGAGATGAAGCTGTGCTGCATTGTATCAGGCTCAGCGTAACTTACACTAAGCATTTTTTTTTAAACTTCGCCAGGCTTACATAAGTCTTTTCCCGACCTGTGCAGTTTGCGATGACCTGAAGCACAGTCCTTGCGCATGTCCTCGATACGAACTTGAGCGTGCCAACGCTAAGCTTTCTCTGGGCCTATCCGTGTCCACCCAGATATCTTCGAAGCATCTTCTTCGGCTGTCGCTTACAACAGGAATGGTATGTTGCCCCACAAAGGCGCTCTTAACGTTCTTCGGGAGCACTGAGACTTGACAGTGAGCTCTGAATTCTCGAAAAAATGACTATTTCGATGATTGATTGATTTATTTGATTGATTGTAGGGGTTGACGCACCTAAGCAACGCAGGCGGTGAGGCGCGCCGTAGTGGAGGGCTCCGGATTAATTTTGACCACCTCGGAATTTTTAACGTGCGCCAAAATCTCGTACACACGGGCGTTTTTGCTTTTCGCCTCCATCAGAAAAGCGGCCACCGCGGCCGGAAATCGAACCCGCTTCCTGGTGCTCAGCAGCACAACGCCTTAGCCACTGAGCCTCCGCGGCGGTTCAAATGACTATTTCGCCTGATTGTGCGGGTGTTCTTTTCGTGTGCATTTGTGGGTTTGAGCAGTTATGGGCAAGTGAGAGCTCTTTTCAATTATTTTTTTTCATTTCATCTTCACCCCCCTTTGGTGTTGCAAGTCGGGCGGCTAGCCTGGCTGACCACGCCTGCCCATTAAAGATGCTTCTCCTTCTCCCCCCCTCTCTGTCTTTCTTTCTCTTCCTCTGTATTTCACTCTCTCCCTCCCCCCTCTCTCTCTCTCTCCCTCTCCGTTTTTGAATTTCCGTGAACTTTGCACTTTGTACAGGAGGATGCAACAAAAACTACGGGTATATAAATTTCTGTTTACATGAGGGATTAATAAATATTGAAAAGTGATCACGTAATAATAGGTAAGTTATTACGATGTTTACTAATTAAACCAAATCAGTCAGTGCCCTTATTAGATTCCTGGACACATAAATGTGAATAAATGGGGCGGATAAAAACGCCCGTCTATCTGTTCATGAGCAACCGGCACCACTACTTCAATGTAAGTAAATGGACGCCCAAGCTCCTGTCTTTAAAGAGTTTTAGCATATCGGTACCGTGTCTGCGTTACCGTTTACGCTGCCACCGAACTCTGGAGTTCGTTTACTGCTCAAAACGCTAGGACACGTTTTTGCACACCGTTCGCGGTTTGTGTATTGCGGCCGCCGTTGTGCAGGCAGTAACATGTGATGAATTAGTCTCAAAGCAAATGACGCATAATTTTGTTGCTAATATCTTTGATTTCATTAAAAGTAGCTTGAAAGTTTCACTTTTGAGATAAACCGTTCACAATAACAATAGTTGTAGTGAGAACACTCGAGCCATCACCTGTAGAGCTTTAAAAAGGAAAACATTTTGCTGGCGCCATCCACTGAGAAGAATTAAAATCAAGCTAAGCGAGAATTTACTCCCGCGTAAAATATTTGTGCAAGAAATGAGCAAACCATGTGGTAGTACGTCTCAATAATCTACGCTACCTTGCCCAGCCCAACTTCGGGATCCTAAATGCTCTTTCCTAGCTCAGAAACGTATCTGAACTATTTGAGGCAGGCGAGGCATAGCCCGAGGGCGGGAGGCCATTTTCCTATCCCACCTGAGATAAATAGCCGTTTGTCGTGCTTTTCAATATCATTTGACAAGAAAAATGTTGTAAACAACATCAAGACACTTTTATCAGCTGTACCAAGCATCAACTGCCGAGTGCACTGCATTTGCTGTAATCAGTACGCGCGGATACACTTCGTCTGCTCCAGAAGCTCCCTTGCGACGGTAGAGCCTGTGCCGGCAAGTTACCGTTCGCGGGGACTATCGCGCATGCGCAGTCGACTCCCGCAAACACGGTAGACGGCAACGTAATCTCGGTAACGTTATGCTAAAACTCTTTTCAGCGGGAAGTTTCGGGGCATTGCGGGTACGTTAAATTTCGAATTAATTCAAAATGACTGCCCCGTGGTGATGTGCACAATACAACTTGGTTACAGAGCAGAGGAACTTGGCATTTCTTGCAGGATTTCATAATGAGGTGACTCTAAAGGCAAGGAAAATTCTGCTGAAATTCAGAGAATTATCTACTAATGCGTAGCATTCGTATGCCGCCTGCCTTGAGTGGGAGTTTTTTTCCAGTCAACTTTTTGTTTTGTTTTTTCTAAATCTTTTCCGATCAACTATCTCCAATTACGCTACTATAACAATTACAGGTGAAACTTTCGCGAAATCTACATTTTTGTGGAAATGTCATGCGGTATACGTTTTGTCATTTTCCGTATTTTTTATATTGTGCTTCTTTTTAGTTTTTCAAAATTTCGTTCGGCCAATTATATCCATATGATTGCATATTGAAATTTCGCGAAATCTGCATTTTTGTGGAAATGCAAGGCGTTGCACTCTCCTGGCTGTGGAGGTACTCGGCAAAGAATGCTAGGCATTATAACCCCCCGGAATCTATTGTGGGATGTGTTTTTTTAACAACCGTGTTGTTGTAGCGGGCCGTAATGTCTGGCGCGTAACGCGGAACGTGTGACGTGTTAAAAATACCACGAAAATGCCGAGTGCTCGTGAGCGTGTGCCTCGTGGCAACCCTCGAGCGTCCGAGGCTCACGCAGTGGCTTTGGCAATAAATAATAATAAAAAAAACTGCTGAAAACCCCTAGGAGCGCCTCACGTTTCCTAGCAACCAACAACGCCACAGCTGACGTAAGACCTGCTTCACGGAACCTCGACGCGACTCCAGGAACGCCGCGCATGCTTCGTGCACGTCCGTGCTGCCGCTGCGCCCCAGCTGTCGCCAAGCCCTACCGCGCATGCAATGCTCGGCAGCAGGAACACGACAATATCGATGCATATGGCGGTGACTACTACCAGCACAGTGCAAAGCGACTATGGAACATGTAAATAAACAATTTCAAACTTGTACAAATGCGTGGGGATGTCTCCTTCAATCCTCACGAAAAAAGAAGTCCTGCAGCTCGCTATGGTTCAAGCCTTGCGCGACTCAGTGCAAGCTCCGGCAGTTTCTGTTTTTTTTTTTTTTTTCAAAGAGAAGCTCTTACTGTCCCTTCGCAGAGATATTCTTGACCCCGGCATTCGTAACCAAAAAACCCCGTCACAATCTTCTCACGCTCAGTCCGCGCAGTCCGTTACCCACTAGCACCAATTACGAATTGGAAAGACGTGCACTTCACGGCTTCTCATTAAGTCTATTCACACGCTACTCATTAGTAGCCGACAAACAGCGACAGATGGCTTGACACAGCCGCAACAGAACTTAATGGCACTTAGAAAGCAGTTCGTATACTTCAGAGTTCACACGCCCCATAAGTAAACTTAGCCAGTGACGATGTCACCTGGCCTCAATACAGAGGGACGCGTCCAAATTGTATTCGTGTTGTTTAGTGCGCAAGGACTATGGCGGCCGCCACTGGGGTTTGGCGGCGGCCATGGTGACGGCGACTTGCGACAGAGTTGTAACCGAGCGAGCGACGACAGAAAGAGAACGGCGGAGGAAAGTCAGGTGAGAGGCTGAAGGGGGGACAGCATGCTCAGCCCTCACGAGACGCTTGTCGGTGCGGCTGGCGAAAGTAAGGGAGTGGGAGGGCGAACTCACATGCCTCCCCCTCACCTTTCTCTAGCAGCTGCTGCTCCGTTCATCGACGTGATATTCGCGCGGGAGGTTCAAACACGATTTGCAGCAACATGCTAGCCGGCGCGCCTCCATGCGTTCACTGATTACGCGATCACTTTTTGAGACGTAGCACATATGCGCCACGACCGAGAAGACTCCAGTTCGCGCTGCGCACAAATTTCGCATTAAACAATATAGTAATCTTCAGTGCATTTTTTTACGTTCTTACTTTCGGGATTTAAGCAAGAAGTAATCGGGGTAAGTTCTTCTAGGGTTAGCGATTTCTATTCACTCCTCACGTCACTCTAAGCTTGCGGTTCACTCCATCGCCTGCGTCACGTTATCGCAACGAATATACGTTCGTGTGCTAGTCACACGCTGCTGTTTGTATTTCTGGTTTACAGTGGAGGAAGCGACTCCCAAGATGATAGCATAGTTTAAGAATAACGAGCTACGTCTCTGACCTTGAGAGCTGTCGAAGCCACTCAGGGCACGCAGAACGCCAGAAACATCCCAAAACGCGTTTATGACATGCGTGGGGTGCTCAAACGGGGCATGCTGCTGTAGCCCGTGAATAAAGTAGCAAGCAGCGTCCTGGAACTTTTCTATTAACGGCAGCGGGCCTGCTGCAGACTGCGCGAGACGGAGCGCGGCATTCGCTTTTAATACATTTTAAATGCAGAGCATTTCTTTAACTTACATGTAGCGTCCGCCGTCCATCCGCAACAGCTCAACGCGCAGGTGCGCCCTCTCCCCCACTCCTACTCTCCCGCATCACGCTACCCTCCTCGCTCTCAACAACAGGTCCGCACCCCTCCCCCTACACTATATAAAAAAATAATACTTACCGGCGCCTGGTTTCGATCCCACGACCCTGTGGGCGGAACGCGAGGTACATGGTGCTCTTCCCACTGCGCCACAAAACCGACACAGAATGAAAGGCTACGAACGCGCCTTATATCCTTGACTCATTCAAACTACGTCAAGAAGCTGCTGATACAACGCATTCACTACCACCAACTCCCAAAACACTAAACGTTAACGCAATACACCCATCCCTATGCGACGCATTTACTCGAGTCCCCCTCGCTGGGAGATGGGCCCAATTTTTTTTATCGCTTCCATTATCGGAGATAAGTCTTCTCATTTTCCACGAGCTATTTGTGATTGGAAAAGTGAGCATCGACGGATGTAGATCGATGTACCGCGGCTTGCTCTCCTTGACGAGTGGCGCCAGATAGCTGTGACGCTTAATTAAAACTCTCCCCCATACAATGGATGAGGACAAATACACCGCGGCCTTGTAGTTCGCGTTGAATTAAACTTGATGTGCGTTCGTTAAGACCGGTCCTAATGATTCAAAACGGGAACTACGAGCGCAATCGCCTTTTGGTTTTACTGGCCTTTTCTGTACAATCCCCAAAGTGTTTTATTTTTGGGGGCGCGAAGTCGTTTGACGAGGGAGGCGGGTAGAAAATTAAGCAGCCCACTCCATAGCCAGCGGGCATACCATTCGGTCCTTCTTGCTGCTCAACACGTGGCCCGTATGGCATAAGGAAAACTAACTACTAAGACCAATTCGGTGATAGGAGGGAGAAGGAGGCGGAGGACAAAAAGTGGGCGGAGTCCTCAGTTCCGGGCTCCGTTGGTGCAGCCCACCATCGTCGCCCTCTCAGCGATACAAGGCGGCTTACTTTGGTCTAAGATGGCAAGATAACTCTACAACTGTTCGTGAGCAGGATTGGTAATGAGATCAATGTCTACGTTTGACTGGCATTCCCAAACCATACGATAGAGTGTGCTAGGGTGCTGCAGTGCCGGCATAGGTGGTTGTATTTTGTCAGGTGAATGGCGTGTAGCCTTCTGAAGTGTAGAAATGTGTTCCTTTGGAGTTATCAAACGTGACTTCTTGTTTTCTTGTTTAGTTGCTAGTCGGCGGCGGGAAGGTTGGTCGTTTGAGCATGTAGTGGTGACGTCGTTGTATCATTGGGCGATAGTAAAGCAGTACCGCCTCGAAGGGAGAAAACATACCGCACCACACCGTAGTCTCACCAAGAGAGAGATAATGATCATTCGTCGCCTCCAAACCAACACATGCGCGAAAAATAAATAATTGGAATTTACCCCGTGCAACTTTAGTATCACTGCCTTCACTGCAACACTGACCTCGTGGACATACCATGGCGCCACCTGTGTGAGACGTCACCATGCATAATACTGTCTGCTAGCACACCGCATTTGTTGCTCCATGTGTAACATGGCTTTTGGTTGCCCCATCAGTGTGTGGGCTCCTCGTGGAGACCACGGTAAAAATATTTCCGAAGTAAAAATCTTTACCTTGGAAGTAAACATTGGCTTATTGGCCTCAGTGACACGCCGATATGTGCACGCCGTACACTAGTGTACTGGTACACTAGTTGCTACGTCGTGGGACGATGGAACTGCTTTAGAGAATGCACGCTGCTACTCTTCGAGAAATACTTGCTGAGTATGTGTCAAAGTGACCGCGTAACTAACACGTGCTCTTGCGACAAGAATGGAAGTACGCCGCCGAATTCTCACAGAACCTTGCGCTGCTACGCATGCAGTGTCTCTGAGCATGAGGTCGCGGGTTCGATTCCCGGCCGTGGTGGCCGCTTTTCTGATGGAGGCGACAAGCAAAAGCGCCCGTGTGTACGAGATTTCGGGGCGCGTTAAAGATCCCCAGATGGTCAAAATCAATCTGGAGCCCTCCACTACGGCGCGCCTCATCACCTGCTTTGAGTCGACGCGTTAAACCCTACAATCAAATCATATTCAGTGTCTTATCCACTGATCACGCGGGGTCAGCGAGTGGACTGCATCACATACATGAATTACCCACTGTATACTCAACTGCATTGCACACGGCATCGCACAAGTGCTAGCAAAAATGATTTGATTGATTGATTGATTGATTGATTGATTGATTGATTGATTGATTGATTGATTGATTGATTGATTGATTGATTGATTGATTGATTGATTGATTGATTGATTGATTGATTGATTGATTGATTGATTGATTGATTGATTGATTGATTGATTGAAAAATGAAGAGTTTTAACGTGCCGACGCAACTCAGGCGATGAGGCGCGCCGTAGCGGAGGGCTCCCGATTAATTTTGACCACCTGGAAATATTTAACGTGCGCCGAAATCTGTTACACACGGGCGTTTTTGCTTTCCGCCTCCATAAGAAAAGTGGCCGCCGCGGCCAGAAATCGAACCCGCGTCCTCGTGCTCAGCAGCACAACGCCATAGCCACTGAGTCACTGCGGCGGGTGCTGGCAGAAATTGGGATGCGGATTTGTGTCTTACCCCAGGCCCTTCGAGTGTCCTTTCTACTTGTGGTTTGATGCGATTTGCAGTCGCCCCTTTTTCGTTTGCTCCTGGCGACACTTTTCTTGTGGGCAAGGTACGAACACTGCAATTTTAGTGTATTCGCGGCGGCTTTGGGTTCGGCAAGAGGCTTACTTAATTTTGTACCGAGCATGTTGTGGGAACTTAAATTTTTGGCGAGCTTTTTTCACGTTTATTTTTTCTTCTTCTAAGGTTAGGTTGAAGAAAAACTTTTTGCGTGCAAGCACATAATTACGGCTCATAATGGGTGCGCCCGGGCGTTTAACTGCTTTATCTTTTAACCATGCAGCACGGTAAGAGTTTATAAAAAGGTGCTGAGTCTCAAACAACAGTACTCTAGACAAGCAAGCACTTTCCTACACAGAACAGAAACAGTAAAAACTCACTGAGGTAAACACCGCAAAACCAGATGTATCGCCGGCAAAGTCTCCTGTGTTAACGCCATATCGGGCTTCAATATGCACCCGGCGTCCGTTAAGCTGCTTTGTAACTTTTTTTCCCCGAACGTGCTTCAAGCTCCCATGCCTTCTACTTCGCTTCACTTACTTCGTTTCCATGCAACGTGATATGACACTACCGGCCTAACGACTACGCCCCAATTCCACATGCCTAGCCTTACCTGAAGGCCTAATTGCTTGCGCCGAGTAAAAGATTAGCCCTGTAGAAACCGTTTTTACGAAATGAAAAAAAAAAAAAGAAACCGGTAAAACATACAGACGAGGCTCTGCTTGAACATCAGAAGCGGGCTTGGTTAGAGTGCTTTATCGACAACTGGCTTGTGCACCCGAGTGCTCTGGCCACGAAGTGCGAAACTGTAAATCCTCTGCTTAGCAATAGTGACTTTGTGATGTCCAAGCCACAGGAAGGCTTTTTTGGATTTACTGAGTCTAGGACGCCTAAAGGAAAACATTTTGTCGTTAGCGTGTTCCTACCACAGAAACAGTTGTGCGACGCTTTTGTGAACGTACTTTTAGAATTATTTGAAGGCATCGGAAGTTTGGTGGAATGCACTGCAGTCTGATTACACGTGATGTTTTTTTTAGATAACTGAGATCGCTGTGTGTTTGCACGAGAATTGGTAATTTATGAAGTGTAGGCATAAAAATGCAGATGTGGGCCATTGTCGGTGTCTGTTCGTAGATGGCGCTAGGCATCCAGGCACCCTACGCGTGGCTTGTGTCGCGTACGTGTAACTACAAGAGTTTATTACTGCATGCGGGTGGACTACGTATACTCTTTGCGTTTGCGTACGTGAACACTGTACGCGCGTAAAACTAAAACTGTCTGCTAGTTCACTGACCGAAGACGCCGACAACGCCGTTCGGCTGAACGGTCTTCGGGAATGGTCGAGAAGCGAAAACTGCACCCCCACAACATTTGTGCGGTAGTGAATGCGGCTCTGTTAGTTTCTAGAGGGTAGTAAACATAGTTAGGTCCATGATGATCATACAGCTCAACACATGCGATCCGTATTACGGCTTACGATGCTTCGGCCGTTCGCTTTTGGCGACAACTCGTTTTGCGGAGTTTCGCGGAGCTGCATATTCGTGTGCCACCAGGAACGCCTTTAGAAAATACAAGCTCAGGTAAGATCAGAAGAGAAGTTACAGAAAGTTTCTTAGGTAATAAGAAATCAATACTGATCAATGTTTTTAGGATAACGAGTAAAAAGAAGCACGGTGAGCACTATTCCCATTCGGTTAAACCGCAGTCGCAGCCGCAACGAGTCTGTTGTAGGAGGTCAGCTATGTTGGGGACTTCATGGAACCTTACTGCGCAACTGTTGTTCAACAAATGTTCAGTTAACCAGCCAGGAGTCCCTGCAATCAGGTAGAAAGCATGGGTTGGGCACAAAGGGCGGGTCTCAATGTAGTATACATGTTACTCCCGCCTAATATCCAATTATTTTGTGGTGCAGTGGACTAAAGCCTCGCGTCCGCTCAATCAGAGTCGCGGGTTCAATTCCCGACAGGGTACTGCGTTTCCTTTCTTTTCCTGCCTTCTCAGTGGCATGGTTTGCGAATCGCATTCGCGAATCCAAAACAAAACTTTTTGGCTGAAATGTGGAACTACCATATCAAACGTCAATACATCGTTTAAATATAGGCACGATTTGTTCAGTTTTAAGCTCGCGCTTTGTACAAATAAAAAAAGGCAATTGTACTTTCAGAGTACGAAATACTGATGTGCGTATTTTTCAAAATTCGTATGTCTTTATATAGAGTTAACACAGTTTCCTCCCGTCCACTTGAACAAAACACAGGGTGAGCAAAGTAAGGGTGGAGGGAGGGGGAGAAGGAATGCACGACCCACTCTAAAGAAAAGTTCCTCTGCCGTACAGTGCAACCCTTCGGCTGATTTTTGTTACGTTTATAAGGGTTTAGAGCCGATAGGAATAACGAAATGGAATCCTACAGCTGCATGTGTCCGCGCGTGCATAGCCTCACCACAACACTACTAATTTTGACGTTTTCAGGCACGAGCGATCAATTAAGCAATATATAAACCGATCTCGGTTCGGAACACATGCACGTGCTCACTCTGACAAATTTCGAGGCGGCTCTTTAGTCATTCGCTCACATATTGTGGGCTCCAGTATGTACGAAGACATGTCGTCGCCACGAACGCGTGGTGACAGGGTCGTTCTCTTTCGCGTGATATTCCGGCGTTGTGTTGAAGCATTAAAGTCCCCGCCTCAGTACTTTCATCAGCTCTTCCAGCCAAGAGCAGAGTGCAGGATTCAAAAGCAAAATGATAAAAAACAGCATAAACGGAAGGCAGAAGATCAGACGGCCCCGTCCCACTGCGATGCTGAGGCGCATAATATTGTCACGAAGACAAGGACGATGCAGTGGTGTTGAATGAGAAACACGTTTATTGGAGCGAACTTGTGCTCCCCTAACAACTCAAAAGAATACAGAGGCGGCGAAGCAGCGGTCAACAAAGTGACTTGCACAGGCGAGTGTCGTCGAATCGAATGCCCCGGCGTCCGCACTGCAGGCTTTTTATCTTTTGGCGCGCGTGGTTCTCGAAACGTCGATTCGCATCGAGAACATAGTAGATCCAAGAAGATTATTCTGGGCTGTTCACGTTAGATCGGAATGCTCTCCCTATCACAACAGATAACACATGCGGCACAGAAAGAAAGAATGGAACACGCGCTTCCCTTGGCGCAGAGATAACACAGACCGGCGCAGCCGGGCGGTAAAAGCAAAACACAAATAAACAAACCCAATGTATGGTTCGCGGCATTACCCCCCCCCCTCTAAGAGTGCATCGACCCGATGCTAACATAAGCGACAGTCCGAACAAAGGAAAATAAAAGTTCGTCATCGTCCGTAGAAAGGTTTTAAGCGAACCACGTGGACGACTTCAGGCCGCGTGCGTCGTCGTGATGTGCCGGAGTCACCATCGGGGATCACTTCGTAGGTAAGTTGGCCAACACGTCGTAGAATCTGGTAGGGTCCGAAATACCTTCGCAGGAGCTTCTCACTGAGTCCGCGTCGTCGGATGGGAGTCCAAACCCACACACGATCCCCTGGTTGGTACTCGGCGTCTCGGCGTCGGAGGTTGTAGCGGCCCGCATCCACCAGCTGCTGGTCCGTTATACGAACTCGAGCGAGCTGGCGGGCCTCCTCCGCACGTTGAAGATATCCGTGGACGTCGGCGTTGAGGTCGTCGTCTTCTACGTGCGGAAGCATGGCGTCGAGCATCGTAGTCGGCCTTCTACCGTAGACAAGCTCGAACGGCGTCAGATGTGTCGTCTCCTGGATAGCCGTGTTGTACGCAAACGTGACATACGGGAGCACTTCGTCCCAAGTCTTACGTTCAACGTCAACGTACATTGACAGCATATCTGCGATTGTCTTGTTCAGACGTTCTGTGAGTCCGTTCGTTTGGGGGTGGTACGCCGTCGTTCTTCGGTGATCCGTGTTGCTGTAGCGTAATACTCCTTGCATCAGCTCCGCAGTAAATGCCGTTCCGCGGTCTGTGATTAGGACTTCCGGGGCTCCATGTCGCAGCACAACCTGGCTTATAAAGAACTTCGCCACTTCTTGTGCAGTCCCCCTCGGAAGAGCGGCGGTCTCTGCGTAGCGCGTCATGTAGTCTGTCGCTACGACAATCCACTTGTTCTGTGATCGTGACGTAGGGAAAGGGCCTAAAAGGTCCATTCCAATCTGTTGAAATGGTCTCGATGGGACGGCGATCGGTTGCAGAAGTCCGGCGGGTCTTGTCGGCGGCGTTTTTCGTCGCTGGCAGTCACGGCAGCTCCGGACGTAGTGGGTGATGTCAGAGGTAAGGCCGGGCCAGTAGTACCTCGCCTTGATTTTTCCGATAGTGCGGGCTGTGCCCAGATGTCCGGAAGACGGGTCGTCGTGGCACGCTTCCAAAATTTCGTCACGAAGGTCCGCGGGGATGACGAGAAGGTAATTCGCTCTTGTTCCGGGGCTGAAATTCTTCTTCACAAGGACGGAGTTTCTCAGGCTGAATGCTGGTAAACTGCGTTTGAAGGTCCTAGGAACGGCAACGTTGCATCCCTCGAGGTACTCGATTATGACGCGTAAGTCGGGGTCGGCACGCTGCTGCGCGGTTAGGTCGCTCTCCGTCACGATCCCGAAGAACGCGCTGTCTTCATCAGAGTCTTGTGGTGGTGGGTCGACGGGGGCGCGGGACAGGCAGTCGGCGTCGGAGTGTTTCCTGCCGGATTTATAAACGACTGTAACGTCGAACTCCTGCAGGCGCAAGCTCCACCGCCCAAGACGGCCAGAGGGGTCCTTCAAATTGGCGAGCCAACACAGCGCATGGTGGTCTGTTACAACCTTGAATGGCCTTCCATACACGTATGGGCGAAATTTTGAAATCGCCCATATAATAGCCAGGCACTCTTTCTCAGAGGCAGAATAGTTTTTCTCCTCCTTCGACAGACCACGGCTAGCATAGGCGATTACCCTTTCGCAGCCGCTTTGCTTTTGGACAAGGACGGCACCCAAGCCTATATCACTGGCGTCCGTATGCATTTCCGTTTCGGCATTTCCGTCGAAATGAGCGAGCACGGGCGGGCTTTGCAGGCGTTTTTGCAGCTCGCCGAATGCTTTTTCTTGGTCGTTTTCCCAGCTGAAAGGGGTGCTATCTTTCGTCAAGCGCGTGAGTGGCTCTGCAATGCGTGCGAAGTTTGCGACGAAGCGCCGGTAGTATGCGCACAGCCCGAGAAATCTCCGCACGCCCTTCTTGTCTTTTGGCCTTGGGAAGTTCGCAATGGCTGAAGTTTTTGCCGGGTCAGGTAGGACTCCCGCGGCGTTGACGACGTGGCCCAAGAACGTGAGTTCCCCGTATGCGAAACGGCACTTTTCAGGCTTCAGCGTCAACCCCGACGTACGAATGGCCTCGAGTACAGACTCCAACCTTGCAAGGTGTTCGTCGAAAGTCCGGGCGAATACCACTACGTCGTCGAGGTATACGAGGCAGGTGTGCCACTTAAGGCCAGCTAGCACAGTGTCCATGACTCTTTGAAACGTCGCTGGTGCTGTGCACAGCCCAAACGGCATCACCTTGAACTCGTATAGGCCGTCTGGGGTTATAAATGCAGTCTTCTCTCGGTCTCTCTCGTCCACTTCAATTTGCCAGTAGCCGGTCTTCAGGTCCATCGATGAGAAGTACTTCGCGTGGCAGAGGTGGTCGAGGGCGTCGTCGATTCGGGGGAGGGGGTACACGTCCTTTTTCGTGATTTTGTTCAGTCGCCGGTAGTCAACGCAAAACCTTAATGTGCCGTCTTTTTTCTTTACGAGTACGACGGGCGCAGCCCAGGGGCTTTTCGATGGCTGTATAATGTCATCGCTCAGCATGTCGTCGACTTGAGTCCGGATGGCTTCCCGTTCGTGTGAAGAGACGCGGTACGGTGACTGTCGGGTAGGTCGGGCTCCATCTTCGGTTATTATTCGGTGCTTCGCTAGAGGGGTCTGACGTAGTTTTGCGCTCGACGAAAAACATTCGCTATAGCGACGCAGCAAAGCCAATAATTTTTTCCGTTGTTCTTGCGGTAGCGCCGGATTCACGTCGAATGGCTGCGGGAGCTTGAATGTTTCTACGGGTGTGCGTTCAAAGTCGGCGACTGCGATCACATCACTTGCTTCTTGCGTTTCTTCGAGGAACGCAATTACAGCTCCCTTGTTTAAATGCTGGTACTCTTCGGTGAAATTAGTGACCAAAACGTGAGATTGGCGTTGCTTAAAGTTCGCAATGCCTCTTGCGACGGAGACACCGCGGTCGAGAAGCAACCTTCGATCACTCTCTACGATAGCGTCGATGTCAGAAGCAGCATCCTCACAGTAGACGGCGATCATCAAGCTTGCGCGGGGTGGCAGGGTGATGTGATCGTCGGCGATCCTGACAGCAGCACGGTGATCGGGGTTCGGCTGCGGCGTCGTGGAGTGATTGGAGGAAAATGTTATCGACTTGGTCTGCAGATCAATTATTGCGCCGTTGTCCGTCAAAAAGTCCATTCCGAGAATCACGTCGCGGGAGCAGTTAGGCAGAACGACGAACGCCGCAGGGTACGTTGTGCCGTCTATGGTGACGCGCGATGTGCACGTTCCACTTGGCGTCACGAGGTGGCCTCCTGCTGTGCGTATGTGCGGACCGTCCCATCTGGTCATAACTTTCTTCAGTTTAGACGCAAATGGTCCGCTCATTACCGAATAGTCAGCTCCCGTGTCTACGAGGGCGACTACGTCAAAGCCGTCGATGGACACCTTGACGTCAGATGCAGTCGTCCTCGAGTTGCGGGTTCGTCGGGGCGTCGTATCTCTGCTTGTACGTGTTGATGGTCGGGCACTGTGCATCGTCGTTGTCGTCGTCTTCTCAACGGACGTCTTGGTCAGGTCGGGTACGCGTCGCGCCGTGTAGCTGTCGTCGTGTTCAGGAGTCTCGTTAGGGCTAGGTCGGGTCGTCGGGATGAGGGCATGTCGTGAATGATGGTCTTCAGCGAGTCGCTGCGTCGTTGGAGGGTTTTCATTTTTCCGCCGTTGTGCAACTTTACCTCCCGAAGTTGCTGCTTTTAGTTTCCCCCGCGTGGGCTGGGGGACCTTCCACGTGAGAAGTCAGCAGTGCTGCGGCGGTTTGGTGACTGAGACGGGTAGGGCGACGGTGAACGGTTGAAGCGGGCTGGTCCTCGGTTGGTGTTGGAGAGGTATTCTTCGATCTCAGCAGGGCGCTGGCCGTATCGGGGGCGTGGGGCGTCGACGGAGAACCCTCGCAAACCGAGCCTCTTGTAGGGACAGCGACGGTAGATGTGGTCGGCCTCTCCGCAGTGGTAGCACAGCGGGCGATTATCGGGCGTTCGCCACACGTCGGTCTTCCTTGGCGTCTGGTATTGGTCTACAGGGCGTCGGGCGGGCGGCGTTGGACGGCGGTATGGCTCAGCCTCTTGACGACGGGTTGGAGCAGGGCGGGGTTGACGAACAGCCGAGGAGTAGGTCATGGCTTGTGGTTCGCGGGGTGCTTCCGACGGCGTAGAAGTTCCCAGTGCGTTTTGGACTTCTTCTCGGATTACGTCGGTCAGGGAAGCCACTTGAGGTTGCGGCGTCGTTGGAAAAAGCTTCCGAAGCTCCTCCCTGACCACTGCTCGGATGGTCTCTCGCAATGTATCGGAGCTTCCATTTGCAGCACCGATGGTCTCCGAGAACAGCGCGTTGACAGGGCGGTCGTACTGCCTGGTTCGAATTTCTAGCGTCTTCTCCATCGCGGCCGCCTCAGACGCGAATTCGGCCACTGTCTTCGGAGGGTTACGGACTAGACAAGCAAAAAGCTCTTGCTTCACTCCTCGCATTAGAAACCTGAGCTTCTTTTCCTCGGTCATTTCAGGGTCCGCACGACGAAAAAGTCGCTTCATCTCCTCAACGAAAATCACGACTCCTTCGTAGGGGTGCTGCGTTCGAGTTTCAAGCAAAAGCGCAGCTCGCTCTTTTCTCACCACGGTAGTGAAGGTCTTAAGGAACTCCCTCTTGAATTGAGTCCAGTCGGTCAAAGAGCTCTCATGGTTCTCGAACCAAGTTCGAGCAGCATCTTCTAAGTAAAAGAAGACATGCCGGAACGTTTCTTCATCGTCCCACCTGTTGAAGATGCGGACGCGCTCCAACTTCTCCAACCATTCTTCGGGGTCTTCAGCGGGGGCTCCCCGGAACGATGGCGGTTCTCGGGGCTGCTGCAGGATGATTGGCGACGTTGTTTCTTGCACCATGGTGTTGGTTGCAGCGTTCCTTCTCTTGGGCCCTTCTGGCAGAAGACCGAACTCGGGCGGTAAATCTTGCAGGCGGGGGCTGGCTCTTGTTGGACTGGCTTGGCGGCTTTTCGAGGTTGTAGTGGGCATGAAGGGTGCGTACCCAGCACCTCCACCAGATGTCACGAAGACAAGGACGATGCAGTGGTGTTGAATGAGAAACACGTTTATTGGAGCGAACTTGTGCTCCCCTAACAACTCAAAAGAATACAGAGGCGGCGAAGCAGCGGTCAACAAAGTGACTTGCACAGGCGAGTGTCGTCGAATCGAATGCCCCGGCGTCCGCACTGCAGGCTTTTTATCTTTTGGCGCGCGTGGTTCTCGAAACGTCGATTCGCATCGAGAACATAGTAGATCCAAGAAGATTATTCTGGGCTGTTCACGTTAGATCGGAATGCTCTCCCTATCACAACAGATAACACATGCGGCACAGAAAGAAAGAATGGAACACGCGCTTCCCTTGGCGCAGAGATAACACAGACCGGCGCAGCCGGGCGGTAAAAGCAAAACACAAATAAACAAACCCAATGTATGGTTCGCGGCAATATCGTAGTGGCAGACGATGCCCGCAACCTGATGTCCTTGCAGACGTCACCGAGAGCGAGGCATCATAGGCAGTCACGCTCGCCCGGTGCGAGGAGGTGGACTAAATTAGGGGGAATTGCATCGCGGGGGAAAATGCGATGTATTGATTTGCAGTAGCTCTACTAATACTCCTTCCTTTAACCGAATTCTTCTACGAGGCGATTATTAGGACATTGACTTGCCTGAAAATGCGAGCACCCATGAATCGCCAAAAGCTTTTTTAAGGTCCCTTACGGATAGTAAAACGGAGAGTCGGCTAAAGAACGCCGATGCTTTAGTAGACGATTCTCATAGCTTCTGTAGCTTTCGTATTAACGTTCACGTCGCTGGCCACGGGGTTGGTTCCTCTGCGAGAAAACAGCGGCAGTTACCATGGCGCACGGGTGCGCCATAAGCTTCTGCACTTTAAGAAGAAAAAAAGGAAAAACGAACTTTTAAAAACAGCGCTGTGTTGAATGAATTCGGGATGTTTTCCCCCTGCACCTGCGTCTTACCCGTTCTTGTTTTATTTAGTTAGTTATAGCTGGAATTGCTCTCCCTCAAATTTTCAGTGAACAAACTTTGCATGCATAAGAAATAAGCACGTTCTGTAAGCTAGCAGCGATTCTAGAAATCTGAAGTACAAGGTATACATATAGCATAGCACAGCTCTTTTTTACGATTCAACGCTGTTCGAAAACGACACTTCAAAAACTACAAAGTTCCGAGAACATACCATTGGGCCCTATACTTACGACTACCCAGATATTTTATGAGGCCAAAGAAGCCCCAACGAGTGGCACGAAAAAGAAAAAGAGAAAACAGTTCGGAGTCGCTTGAAGGCTCGGGAGACGTTTTAAAAGAATCCTTCTTTAGGAGAATCCTTCTGACCCACGGGAGAACGTGCTCAGCCCAGTGTCTCGACGACGGCGGAGGCAGATAAGCCGATTAGGTCGACGCGAATGCTCGACCGGTGTCAAGATCACTGTTTTCGCTCTTAGGCTCCCAGCCCCTCTTTTCCATCCGAGTTGTGAACACGGGCAACCACCCGTCACGCCGCTCGTTGGTTTCCACCCCAGGGTGCATGCGGGGGCGTGTTACGTGGTCAGAGGTCGTCGCCCGGCTCAGCCGATAGGGCTTGCATGGGTGAAAGGGTGTTGGGGAGCAGGGAGCGTGATATGCACTTCTCTTTCTCATCTTTTTTTCTTTTTCATTTTTTTCGCTCACAGTTATCGGTACCACGTGAGGATGAAGTTGGCTTTTTTGGGTCCGCACAGCTGTGAGTTGAATCTGCAGCTCGGTGACACGGGAACGCCCCCGCGTTGCCTTTATTTCACTACTTCAAGTGGTTTTAATTTGTGTAACATTTCCTGTTCAAAATACATCCAGACGTTTAGATCTTCATAACGTGCCATCATAATTCATGACTGCTGGAAGCAAAAACGGGGTTTCGTTATCGTTTAGTTAAGGTCAAATATATCTTCGCTGAATTTTTCTTGCTGCTGCACCGTTGAGACTGGGCGGCACTGCAGCTCCGCACAAAATCACTTTTTTATCCCCGGCTGGAGTGAGCGAACTGCTACTCGAGGTTTAGTGCGAGAACGTCCGTGTACTTCGCCTGATGACCGAGATTAATCTGTACGCCTTTGCAACAGCGCACTTAATAACCGAGGTGCATAACTACGGTGACGGAGCCACTATTAACGTAATTTCTAACAGCTTTAGTTTTTATTATTCAAGCTAGACACCACTGCCTCTAAAAAGATGTTTTTTTAGGGGCGAAGCCCCTCAGGGGCTCGGGCTGTCGGCGCCTCTTGTCATTGTCTCCTGTTGTCACGATACTAAAACACACTCGTTTTCTAACGCCTCGCTCTAGAACGTAACGCGTACTAAAAGAAAAGGGTATAATATATAAAACCGGTTCAAAATAAACTAACATGATTTAAAGATTTGTGGAACACTCTCTGTCCGCTTCAGCAATCATCAAGCACAAGCAGAAGCTGTTTGTAGACGGGTTATATTTTTGTCTTACAATCAAATGCCGATCGGCTCCCGACGCTAGGCCGTATTGGGTCGGGTGATGGGTCGAAGCAACAAAAGTAAAGGGGCAGATTGGGCATTAAATTGAATAAACCTGGTTCAACGCAAGAGAGGGCGCCACCACCTCAGCACGCTCGCGATTGCTCCTCCCACCGACGCTCCTCCGGTGCCAAACTAGCGCGCCGTGGGGAAAGAGAGAGGCTTAGAATCTTTGAATATACTTATACACTGCATGCTTCGCTCCTCCTCAGGATTCACGTTAGTGGTGACGGCCAATTTTTTAACACCTCCTGCCCTTCCCAACCCATCTCTCGTATCCTGCTCAACACCTGGGGCTTGTCCTACAGGACTCGCTAATGATCTGCGCCTCCTCTACTTCCCTGCCAGTTCTGATAACCCAGCCCCCGCACTTACAATTCACACATTTAACCATCTCCTCTGGATACTCTGGATACCCCCTTTGCGTTGACCGAGCTGCTCAATGCTCCGGACCGTCTACATCGAGATACAGCACCGGGAGAGAATTGTATATGCAATACAATTTCCTCCAAAACTTCTAGGACGGGGGTATTCGAGATCTACTCCGCCTTTTCATTAACACATGGGAAACTGGCCGCATTCCAGCAGCTTGGAAACATTCAAAAACTGTTCTTGTTCCTAAACTTGGTAAGACTCATACGCTAACCAACCTACGGCACATTTCGCTAACCTCGTGTGTCGGGATGCTGCTCGAGCGTATGGCTTTCACTGCTCTAGAGTGCCATCTCACACATCACGCTCCTTTGCCTGCCACCCAGACTCACTTCCTAGCCCACCTCTTCACCCAAGACACACTCCTCCACCTTAAAGAGGATGCGTACAAAACTTCTAGCTCATAAGAATTCGAATGAGCTTTTTCCATATCACCTTCCTTATTCCCTTCACCTTCCCCGGGATTTCTGTCCAATCAATCAATCAATCAATCAATCAATCAATCAATCAATCAATCAATCAATCAATCAATCAATCAATCAATCAGTAGGTAAATAAATAAATCTATACGCCACAAAGTAACCAACCGAGCAAAAATATTTAAGCTCACTGCTGGTATCCTGGTTTAAAGGAGCCGGAAGCATTCTAGCGTTCTTGATTTCGTTCTAGCCATCGTATCTAGACATCTTGACACTTGTATCTTTCACGCGATACCTTTCTTCGTTGTTTTCCTTATTTAACTTTTCCAAGAGAGCGTCGTGAATCTTCTTTTCGGCCGGCTCGTGCATGCGTGAACTCGCACCGTTGAACAGTGATAGGTGACTCTATTTCTGTTTCTTTTTTAAGCGCTCGGAGAAAATCTCGTCCATCACACAGCGGCGCTCCCTTAGAGGCCCTTTCAGTCCCGAGTCCCGTCCCGACTGTTTGGCTGCGCTTATCGCAGCCAGAAGGGGGCAGGGAAATAGCGTTCACGTGCTTTTCTGATGCGCCCATTTGTTTTATATACGCTTCAGATTACGTATGCAGGAAGCACGCCCATGCTGCGGTGGGATACCTGGCACCCCAAATGCGTATACCGAGTGTCTGGAGCACTTACCATTATGGTTCTCGATCAAACTTCGCCAGCTGTGCAGGTTCTCTTTTTTTTTTTTAATGAAAACTTCCATGCGCGGTTCGTTCGAAGGTTGTTGGCTGTTATTTATAGACGCCAGTAAAAACTCCAGCAGCCGCCCCCTTTACCTGAGTTACTGTTGCTTCAACTATTAAAAATGCGGAAGACGCTTTCACGGCAAATAGTTTACAGGACACGGTGGCGCGGTAACACATGTTGGTTGGTATCGAGTGGTTTGAATATATATATATATATATATATATATATATATATATATATATATATATATATATATATATATTGAAAGATTTTAAAAGATTTACATAGTCGATGAGTTTTGCAACGGGCCAAAAGGAACGTTCAGGTAAGAGATGTGAACAACTTTGCGGTTAACTTGTTTATTAGAAATTAGTCTAACAGTTTCGAAAGGGAAACTTCCTTCTTCGGGGGCGGTTTTACAATGCAGTATAAGATTGTCCCTGAAGAAGAAAGTTCCAGTTCCGCAACTGTTTGACTTATCCAGTCGCTGTAATCCCAAAACTGTCATTTCAACAAAATAGGCCCCAGCTCAATCTAACCCCTGATTGCGGAAAGAAATAGTATAATTTCTCGATATAGCACACGAGAATAAACATGCTAAAGTCAACATAATTTACGGTAGCTTGGAACCTCGCTATGCAGCTTATTTTGTGTTTCAAGGAAACCAATGAACGAATGAAATAAAAAAAAGTTGACATTTAAAACTGGTTTTCGTTATAGAAACAGAGTCAGATTCGAACGTTGTTAAGATCATTTGTTTGCTGTTTTACACACTCTCCGTTTTCTCAGCAAGCAAAAAATTATGGTATGTTCTAATCAGCATTTCAGTATGCGCCTCTGTAGTCATGTATAGGGGTGTAAAATTAATGCCGGTAGCCTTTATCCCCCCCCCCCCAAAAAAAAAAAGTTCCCGGGAAAGCTTTCGTTGCAGGCCTAACCAGTCAGCGATAGAGCTCTTAAGAGATTGTTTACCAGGACTTGAGTTTGCTCAGTCTTAGTTCATGCTGAGATTAAAACTAAGGCGCCCCGTACGTGTTTAAACATGGAGGTGACAAAGCCGTGCCGCCTACACGAAAATAAAATCTGAAACAAAACCTAGTACAATAAACTCGCATTCTGAATCCACTTTTCATAGGCCGTTTGCGCTTTAATGAAACAGTCACCTACGAGTTATGCCAGACAGTACGCGAAATTAAGAGAAGAGGTGTATTAGATGAAAACATTTCTTTTATCGTCATGTGTGACGACATTATGCGTCAGTGGGAATTTACTGCAGATTAGCCTTATGAACTTCAAGCTCCCTGGCCGAAAGGTGTTGCTTTAGCAGGTGTTGAAGGACTAGTCTCAGATGACATGGACAGGAAGGGGGGGGTCCTCTAGGTGAATATTGCAAAGAATACACTAAATAATTTCCTTTCCACTCCTCTGCTGCCTCTCTCTGCCGTGTGTAGCGGTCTCAAAAGAGCGACTCTTGGGCACTAGTTAAAACAATATTATAATTAGTGATGGAGCCTTGCAGGGTTTTTTTATTCATCAGGAAAACCAGCCTGCGCTATGTTGTCCCTTAGCACGTGTAGTTAAACGTTAAGGCGACATTCATAAATACTGCGCACTGGAATAGGTGTGGGGCTCCTAAATAATACCGGGGCTCTAAATATGCGCATGTCGCGTGTTGTATTTCTCAGATATTCTCGGTAACGTATCGTCACATTGTGCATGCCATTCCTTTTTTTATGCATGAAGTTTCAAGTCGTTCCTTACCTTGCTTTACTTGGTGAAGGGCCAGTGAGGTTTTGGGCTGCCTTCGGTTACTGCGCCTCGAAACACCGGTAATGTTCGCAACCTTAAGTGAATGAATTGTGCAAAATATCTCTTGTGAGAGAGAGAGAGAGAGAGAGAGAGAGAGAGAGAGAGAGAGAGAGAGAGAGAGAGAGAGAGAGAGAGAGAGAGAGAGAGAGAGAGAGAGAGAGAGAACAATCTTTGATGAGAGTGGCGATGTCAGCCGAGCTAAACCGCTTGGCTTGCTACGCCAGATGAATATGGTGACAATGATGATTCTAATGATGGAGAGGAACACATGATTTTAACTATTTACAAAGGCTGATCAACACTTGGGTCTTTTAGGTAGGCCAATGAAGGTTTTATAGCACGAGAGGCACGTTTGGAAGAATTCCAGGGACCTAATACGTCCCTCAGTTCTGGTCCTATGGAGAGCGGCCGGCCCAGGGACACTGCAGGAGACACTATTTGCGTATTAAATAACACATAGTGACAGATTATTTGTTGAAGATTTTCACGCACATCACACTCTGGGCACAGTGGCGAGGTGGACTGGTTGATTTTGTAACAGTAGTATCACGTAAAGGCGATATTCTACCGCATACGATGGAGTATTGCTTCATCATGCTTCGATATTGCAGGTGGCATGCTAAAATTACAATGCAGATCGATAGAGTAGCGGGGAGCGTAATGATGGGACGCGTCTGCCCAAATCGATCGCTGCATACTCCATTCACACGATGCAAGTGCTGAAGCATCTTTCCAAAAAAAATGGTACCGGTATTTGGGGTCCACGGTGATTATCCGCTATGGAGGCTGCACCATATCCACCTTCAGATTTCCAGTTTTTCCGCAATGAGCAGGAAGCCATTGGAGTGTTATTTGATGGTGCTTCTGCAGAGATTGAAGATGCAAAGCATGTGCATAAAGCACAAGCTTATCTTTTTAAAAAGACGCCAAGCATGGCAGTGTAACCCGAGAGTCTGTGAAGCTGGCCCACACGCGTGCCGGCTGTTCTATGATATGAGCCAGGGCCAGCCGCAGAGCGTAAGTTCAGTAGCCATAGGTGAGGTTTTGTGGCTGAGCATAGCACTGAGGGTTCACGGTGCGAGATGAAGGTATCCACACCGCGACAGTGTATGATGTGGATGACACCGATTCGTCAGTGTACAGACGTGTGTGTACTCCTTATGTGTGATAGATATAATCAAGAGCAAAAAACCGTAGAGCGGCAGGTGGAATATCATCCTTGCATGTAACTGCAGGCAGTCTGTCACTATTTTCATGGCCGGGAACATTCAGGACGCATGCAGAGGAAGAGCTCGCGGCTGGTATTGCTGCGGCAGGAAGTCACACACTTCAGTGACCGAACTTGGCACTAAAGGGTGATCACATTGCCAACCCGTGTAGCACGAGAAGAAGCTCCTGCGTGCCGAGAGCCAACGGTGACAGGCGTCGGCATTCCGTCAGTGTTCCCACAGTAGAGGTAGTTTCCGGTACACCAATGCTGGACCTCAAGATTTGTGCTTGCATGGTCTCTAGAGAGAGAGAGAGAGAGAAAAGCTTTTATTAAAAATATGCACGCAGGCCTGTTTAGTCCTCACATTCGAGAGAACCTCTGGTGACGTCTTCAAGCCGCTGCCTGACGTACGCCGCCAGTTGCCTTTGCTCTTCGGTGGTGCTTGTTGCGGTCAGCCATCCTTTGCTGGGTGTGTTTGTAGTGTTGTGTATGGTTGTGCAGTTCCAGAGTATGTGATCTTGGTCGAGTATGACGTTACAGGTAGAGCAAGTAGGGGGTGGTCTGTCAGGATCTCCCCATATCTTGTGTAGTCTAGCTGGATTGTCCAAGGTGTCTGTCTGAGCTTGTCTTATTAGGGTTGCTTGGTGTCTTGTGAGCGTGTCAGAGAGCTGTGGAAGTTCTCTCCTTCCCGTGGAGTAGTCCTTCAATTTAGGTGCTGTTGGGACCGTGAGCGTTTGATTTGGTTCGAAGTTGGCAGGAGCCCGGGCTGCGGCTTCTCGGGCCAGCTGATTAGATTTTTCGTTGCCTGCCATTCCTTCGTGCCCAGGTATCCAGTACACTGTTACAGATCCATTGATGCTGTTGTTGATTGCCGTAGCTATGGGTGGTGGCAGTTCCATGCTTAGCAGTTGGTGAGAGGCGCTTTTTGAGTCCGTGTATATGTACGTGTGCTTCGTGGGGCTGGATGTGTGGTCAATGGCGGTGGCGATGGCGGTGAGTTCAGCCCAGATGGGTTTCATAAGGGGGATGCACTGCTGGTACTCCAATTTTCCTTTGAGGTCAGCATACGCAATGCTTGCTGCTGTGTCTGTCACTGCTGCATCTGTGTATACGTGGTTGTTGAATTGGTCCGCAGCTGCTCGTTTATCGAGGTATTTCGCTCGAATGCTCCTTCTGACCTTGTTTCGTTGGCAATGCATGGGTCTTGGTATGGGTGCAACTTTGAGTAGGTTGGCCGTGCGTGGGCTGAGACGTTCCAGTCGTAAAATAGGCTGCTGGGGTGTGTACCCTAGACACTGAAGTATGTGTTGCCCGGGAACCGTTGCTTGGAGTCTGAGGTGTTGGTTGTACCTGTGGACAACTACGATCTCCTCCAGCGTATTGTGCGTTCCTGTCTCAAGAAGTCGCTTTGATCGTTCGTTTAGAAAGAGGGAGCAATAGAGTGATGCTGTAGCGTAAGAGGCCAACGCAGAGCGCTTTGCAGAGCTGAAGGAGAGAGCTAACGGAGAAATCGCCGGAGTTACTAGAGAGCATACGGAATATGCGGGAGATTGAGGTGAGCTTCTCCTTGAGATGGCGGACGTGAGGGGACTAGGTGAGCGACCTATCGAATGTCACCCCCAGAAACCTATGTTTGGGAGGGTATGGGATGACATTGCCTCCAACAGTGAGCCCGTAGTGCGTGAGGTCCTGTTTCGTAAAAGCCAACGCAGCACATTTGCTTGCCGAGATTTCCAATCCTCGTGCTGCCAAGAACGCTGCAATGGAGTCGACTGCTCGCTGCAGTCTCGACGGTAGCACACGTCTGTTACGGCCAGAGCTTCCTATGCAGATGTCGCCCGCACACAGGGATATTTCGGTGGACTGCAGCCAGCATTTCTTCAGGTCTATAACGAAAATGTTGAAAAGCGCGGGGCTTATCACCCCGCCCCGAGGAACACCTCAGATCACTCTGCATAGTGCTGGGTCGCCGCTGTTTGTTAAAATGTAAATATACAGTCGGCAAAACTCTTGTCTATACTGCTGTCGCGCCGTGCTCTCAACTGCGAGGGAGACATCTAGGTACAGCGCCTGGTTTGAGAACGGTAGAATGTAAGAATGCGCGACCTGTATCAGCGCAGTGGCTGTGTCCCTTCTGGCTGTGCCCGTTGCGTTTGCTTCCGCACCTTCTTTCGCCGAGAGAGGCGCTGCCTGCGGTGCCTGGCCGGAAAACAAAAGCGGACATTACCCTACCTTATAACACGCTGCGCGAGTTTCCCTTCTGCATTTAGAGCTTTGGCGCACAGCTGTTCATTGCGTCATCGTTCAGCCAATACGGTGCATGGGTATCGCGTGCCCCATTATCCGGTTTCTCCGCTCGTCTTTGCACGTAACTGCCGAAAAGCCAACGTCGCAACCCTCACTGCACTGCGTAAGCCGTCAACGACCAATGTCTGGTCACTCAGAAACACCGACAGATGAGTTTTCGGTGATGTTTGTTCGTGTTTCAAACTTAGACAACTGAAAGAAAAAAACTTTGAGAACCTACTGAAGTTAGAGTGATTCATGCAAAACAATGTAAATGCCCGGAGTATGGCAGCAGAAAAGACAAAATAATTGAAGCTCGCACAAAGCACAAAAAAGTCTGTATGGCTCCGCCTGGTGGGCTTTAGTTGCTAAACAGCGCACATATGCGTGATACCGTTGCAATGACCGAGCTCTTCACAGAATGTGACAACTCGAAAGAACCTTGCAGAACTGCCTGTTTATTTCAATCCACGTTCTGGGCGTCACTTGTAAGGGATTACACGCGATACCCATGCAGCGTGTTGGCAGGCCGGTGACGCAATGAACATCTGTGCGCCAAAGCTCAAAATTCAGGCGGGAAAATCGCGCAGCCCGCGCTAAGGCGGGCAATCTCCGCTTTTGTTTCCCGGCCCCGCACCGCAGGCAGTGGTTATCTCGGCGAAAGAAAGTGCGGAAGCCAAGGTAAAGCGCACATGTATCCAGAAGAGACAGAGCCATGGAGCTGATACGGGTAGCGCATGCTCACATTCTACCGCTCTCAAACCAGGCTCTGCCCCTATAGGTGCTTCCCGCGCAGTCCGGAGCACGCCGCTGGAGCGTTATAGACAAGCGTTTTCCCGACTGTATCTATCGGAAAGGTAGCCTAATAGCCATGCATACATCCGGCCTCCGATACCTGAAGATTTCAGAGCCGAACGTATAGCTTCATGGCTACGCATACGTGCGATGGCATTATCAATGCTGCTACGACCCTTGCGGAAACCAGACATCTCTTCCAGGTATTCATTTCTGACCATCAGATCCCAGTCCAAGCGATAAAGTACCATCTTCACCATCAACTTGCCGACACAGCTCAGGAGGGTTATGGGACGATTGGACACGATAGCAGTTGGAATTTTCCCTGGCTTTAGAACTGGCGCAATACGAGCGCGTTTTCATTTTGGCTTTAGATGGCCAGTCTCCCACGAGATATTGATTCGTCCTGACCTGGGCACGTGGACTTTTTAATGGAAACCAGTGCAGCCAGCAGTTGTGTCATTGAGAATGGCACGTCCATGGGAGACGACATCTCTGGGGAGTCCTCGTTCGGGGACGATGATGGTAGCAGAGGTGTCGGCGCTATGGTAATTTTCCTGCAGAAGGCGTTCGCAAGGTATAGAGAAGTCGTGTTTTTGCTGTTTGCAATGTCCTTAAATGTTAGTGGGGAACGTAAGCTTCGAACCAGGCGCCATATTCTGGAAAGTGGCTTCCTCGGGTCCGGCTTCGAGCAGGACTCCCATTCGCGCTTGGCAAGTTTGGCCATATGCCACTAGACTGCCCTCTGAGCGCGCCTAGTATCTGGGATATCCTCAAGCGATAAGGTCCGACGGGCTCATCTTTCTGCTCGTCGACGCACTGCTCGAAGCCTCTCGAACCCTGAGTCAGCAGCGCCGTATTTATGTGGTAACCTCAGAACCTTGGTGCTAGACTTATGATTGATTTGATTCGATTTATTGTAGGGTTTAACGCGCCGACGCAACGCAGGCGATGAGGCGCGCAGTAGTGGAGGGCTCCGGATTAATTTTGAACACCTGGGGATCTTTAGCGTGCGCCGAAATCTCGTACACACGGGCTTTTTTGCTTTTCGCCTCCATCAGAAAAGCGGTCGCCACGGCCGGGAATCGAACCCGCGACCTCGTGCTCAGCAGCGCAACGCCTTAGCCAGCTAGACTTATGAGCTCTTGACATTGTTTCCACGAAGAAGAACGTGAGCTCAATGAGTCCGTATACTCTTCCATCGCAGTTGTGAATCCTACCCAGTTTGAGCAGCGAATTACACGCTGTGGGCGAATACCCGTAAGGCCATCCACTGAAATCTAGGTCGGCACGTGACTACTTTGTATATTGCATACGAATAAATCGTATGGGTGGGACATCTCGTACAGATGTGAACCGTCGTTGCCCCTCTTCTTCACGTTGGAAAGACAGCATAAGCCATCTAATGCAGATCCGTCTCCTGTCTGAAATATTTCTGGTGCGAGGTTGTTCTGTTCCCGTAGCCTTCTCAACGTTATCATTTTACTTGCCGTTACAGCCGAAAGCTTGAAACAACTGAACTTCAAAGTGCAGGCTTAGCCTACCTCCGTATGCTTTCAGAGCCCCCCATCGAAAGGCGGTACGCGAAATGGCAGTAAACCCAAAAGTAACGGAGCGGGACTAAAAAGCCGACAAGTGAAAAGTGAAGTAGTACAAGGAACCGTAAGCCGCTCGGGTGGTATCGCGTCCCTCCCGGCGTAAAATATCGCGGGCTCGAGGGTGGATTCTTGCGGGAGAATAAATGGCGCTGTGGTCCGACCGCCGGATGGAAGCGCCCTCCAGATGTACTTATCTTCGACGTCTTTTTTGGGGAATAAATATAGCAGGAAAATATTGCACCGGAACTGAAGCCAAAGCTGTACCTCGTCAATAATACTTCAAACAAAAGATGAGGCAAGAGGGCCTGGTTGGGAAAACACGCGAAAAAAGCCGCGTGTGGCCAGAAAAACTAAACCATAGGTAAACAAGCTGCCAAGAATAGGGAAGACCTGAGGTGAAGCATCTCAGTTGCTTTTGAGACTACCTGATCGAAGGCTGTCGTTGCGTTCCGAGCATTTCTAAACCAGGCACATGTGACGACAGGCACTTACGAAGGTAACACAGCACTAAGTTTTGTTTTAAACGCTGTTGTAATTCGTGTGTCTAAGGTAAGCTGCCAAAACTTCCCTTGGTAAGCACTCTGCCCCTCCTATACTGCTTTTGCTATTCTGCACTTTTTTTTTGTGCACGCTTGCCATTCCTTTCATAACGTGCCAGGTTAACTCCAAGTGAATAGTTCCCCTCGCTATTCATTCATGTTTACCGGACACGGTGTTCAAGAAAACGCGGCAACATTCTTGTTAGCGATTTTAAAAAAAAATGTTAAAAATAATCAGCTGCTCGATAGAAAATCTTTTTTTCCTTTTATAAAACAAATGGAACGCGATGAAGTTGACAAATAGAGTACGACGCTGCGGCACCCCTGCCGTACGCGACTGCGTGAGTGACTCGGTTGCACTAAAGCTCCGAACGCAATAATCTCTGGGACTAAGTGCTGTTCGCGGTCCCCACCCGTCTGCGCTCATGTGGTAATGTTTTTACGTGTACTACCTGGCCAGGCAGCAATGAAGGGCTGCAACTGCGTTCTCCCTGGTATTCCCACGTCCTAGACGAGCACTTCGCAAGTGGCACATACAGTGCTAAGTAGATAAACCCGTTCCATCTTTGTAGCCAACCTAACTAGGTAAAGCCGGTTTAACCAGATAGTTTATGGAGAAGAGCGGCAGCCAAATCGCGTTCTTCCGCTCAACAGCTGAGCGCGGCCGGCGCCGCGGCAAATGAACCCTATCCGCTAGTACGCGTGGTTCGGCGCATGCACAGGCGTCACATAGCAACGAAGGCTTGCACTTATTTTCTCTGTGTTTTTTGAGGCACTTATGACTGTAGTTTGCACATAACAACAATGAAGACATCGCTAATTTTGTAATGGTAAATATAAGGCTTTCGCATTACAATTAACTTGTAAGTTTACTTATGTCCCAGCCAATGTCCTTAACTTTTTAAGACATCTTACTTTATGCCTTTCAGACGCGCAAAGTAAGTTAGCCTGTATAACATGCACAGGTGTTCACTGCGGACCGAGTCACGTAGAACTGTAGTCATCGGCTTGAAAAAAAAAGTGAAACTTCTGTACTCTGAGCATTGATTTAGGGATGGGCGAAAAAAACATGTACTCATCCTCCAAATTTTCGGCACAATGGTTGTTGGGAAGGGGAACAGGAGGACATTGACTAGGACACTAACTGTGCCTATAATCGCCTAACAATAACAACAAACTTTTGTTATTTCTTCTTCATTCGTTATATTGTTACTTCTGCTACTTCTGCTTCAAAGTAGGGATCATGCACAGTCCGCCAGCGACAACGCAAGTAGTCACGACACGGTGCCGCAGCCTCGGAAAGAGCCTATAAAGAGACACTGGAAATAATTTTCAGAAATTTCCGATAATAATGCGTTAATTCATTATTTTTTTTTCATTGCATATTATTGCGTAGTTATATGCGGCATAACAACGGCAGCCTCCGTGACAACGGCGCAGCGCTAAGATCACCCCAGCGCCTTTCATCCTACAATCGTGTTCCGGTGGGGCGCAAGAGTATTGACATCGGCTTCGTAACGTGAAAGACCCATGTTCGATCCCGACCAGGGAAAGCGCTGATCTTTTCGAAGCTTCTGTTTGTGAGGGCTACGCCGCGCTATGCGTAACGCGTTAGCTGCGACGATAATCCGGGCCCCCTAAGTGCTCCGAACTTAAACTGGGATCTGCGCTGTGACTCACGACGCTACGCAAAGCGTGATGTTTGCCCTGCACAATGTCAAAGGTTGCAGGCAACATTTATCGAGTGCAGTTATTTGCCTACTTCAACAAATACATAGGAATTGTCGGTTCTTCTTGATATGCGTTCTGATGAAGAAATTCCACTAGGATTTTCAAGATTGCTAAACTCGAACATGCTCCGAGGAAGCAAGGAATCCGGCGAGAAAGCAAGAGGAAGCAAGTAAATGAGAATGGAAGAAAGAGAACAAACGAGTGACTATAGTTATGAGTATGTTCACCGCCCGCCAACAGGGCCCACCAAGCCATCACCACGTCGGTAGTTAAGCAAGAGGGTGTTCTACGGTCAACGACCGCCCGTGAGTGATGGAATAAAGGGGCGCAACAGTGCAAGCAACTAATCTCAAGCACACGTGACGAAAAACCGAAAAAGGGTCATCAGCAGCTCGTCGCCAAAGCTCGGGAAAGTACCTTTTGTAAACCCTAGCAGCCTTTTCCAGAGATGTAGAAATTCCAAGTCATGTATATTAAGCCATACTTCAGTAACTATTCGTCGGAAGTGCTCAAGGGTTATTACTTTGATATTCCCATACCATGTGGTAACGCGTGGCAGGGATGCCGCAGTGTCTGCACAAGGGATGGCAGAGGGTGGGTGTATAGCGTGCACACTCGTAAAGTGTGGGTACGGGTTCGTCTGGAGTTGACGAAGAGTGGTCTGTATGGACCTGGTAAGTTGTTCAGAGACTAGGGGACCAGGTATCGCATTCGTCCCAGCAGGTAATGCTCTGTAATGTCCTTGTACGTGAGAAGAGGGTATCCTGTTCTTTCCTCTTTTTCTAACTCTGCTCGGCTGACCAAATCTCGAGCAAGGTGGGCGCCCTCTGGTATCGGCAAGGAGAAGAGTGAAAAGGGGTGCAGATTATTCTAATGTTTCTCCGAGGTGAGTGTTGAAGTATGATGCCGAGGGAAATCGTGGAAACTCTTTCTGCCGCATCATTTCTGTATGTCGCTTGGCAGTCCGTGATGATGGTGGATGCTCGGGTTTGGGCGATTGCTTGGGCGATTGCCGTATCTTCTGCTTGTATTGTCGTTGCTTTCCGTAATGTTAAGCTAATGAAGAGAGAGTTGGGTGTGGCGGTTACCGGAGTCTTCACTTTATGCGAGACATAGTCCGCGGCGTCAGTGTATACCGCTTCCTTAGATTTTTTGTATTGACGTTGAAGAGCTCCTGCCCTGGTGGCTCTTCGTGCTTGGTGGTGTTCGGGTGCATGTTTCTCGGGAAGAGGTAGAGTTTCAGTCTTGTCCTGATTTCTAGAAAGACCATGGCCGCATCTCCCGTCGCCGTGAGAGCGTTAAACTGTAGACAGGCTAGAACTGATCAACCGGTGCTGGTCAGGCCGAGCCGTACTCGGTGTGCCGTGAGATGGGCTTTAACCATTTCTCCTACGGTGTTATGTATCCCTAGTGCTGTAACACGTTCAGTGGACGTTGTTGGTGGGAGTGACAAGGCTTGTTTGTTAGCTTTTCTAATAAGGGTGTTAAACTTCTGTTTGTCCGCAGCTTGGGCGATCGTGTAGGTGTTTACGTAGGCGAGGTGTAAGATAAACGCTCGATCGAGCCTTATAGTATCTTGTTCTTTCATGTCATACCTTTAAGTCCATACCCTGCGGATGACTCTGTTAACTGAGCAGTGGAGGAATCCAATATTTAGTGTAGGTGAGTGTTTTTGCAGTCTTCTTGATCAGTCATGGTGAGAATTTTAATGTGGTCGGCTGGTTTTATGGGTATATCGTCCAGCATGATGTGGAACGAGGTAGCTGAGTCATCACAATATTTTTGCACCAGCAGGAGTTAGGATTTTGTTGAGCGCAGGCGTGTCAGCATTTCTTCGCGTACGTGTGTACTATATCTTCGTGCTGTTGTAACCTTTCTTCGATTTCCTCTGCCAACCCTTTAGCTATCTAAATTGTGATTTCGTCTGCATAGAGAGCATGTTTTATGTCTGGACTGCTTCCAAGTTTTTTGGGGAAGATTTATCATTGCGATGTAGAGCAGTAGCGGTAATAATACCAATCCTTGCGGCGTGACACTCTTTCCCTATTTGGGGGGGGGGTCGTTTTCAGGTCACCCATTTTGAGTAGGCTGTTAAAATGATTTAACGTAGCCGTATGTCCGTTCTCCGCAGTCTTGCGGGCTACATTATCAAAGGCCTCCTATAGATCAAGTGCTAGAATAATAAATAGCCTTTGGTGTATCTTTGCTTGCAGCCTCCAAAAATTCTTTTTTGTAATTGTAGTAGTATGTCCTCCCTCGAGAGCTTTGGCCGGAATCCAAACCTTGTGTGCGATATGCGATCTGAGTTCTCGAGGTAGTTTCGTAGTCGCTGTAAAATAGATCTCGATTATGGTCAACCTGGGATATTCGAGTTGGACATCCCAAGAAGTGCGCGTAGCTTAGCTTCTTCCATAGCACGAGTACTTCTTGTTATCTCGGTCTCAACCCTTGCAGGTATTGACACAAAATCAGCACTAAAAATTATGCGAAGGTTGAAATCAACCATCACGCAAACTGCATCATACTTTGAACCGTTGATCCTCGCAGGAGGGGCGAGGTGGAGAACAATGGACGGAAAAACCGGAAGCTAACCAGGTGTAGAGTCACGGTTTCCTACCCTGCACTGGTATACACCATTTTCCTTGCTAGAGATGGGCGCCGCCATTTGCTTTTTCTGACCGGACGCTAGCGCCGTCTATGAAGCGACCGCCGAAACTTCCGCGCTGGGCTGTTAAGTGCTCCGTTCTTTCCGTGCGTCTGCTCGGTACCCGTGCATTACCAAGTGAACCGTAGTGGTTTGGCGTTAAGTTAGCGGTTGCAGTGCTTGTGTGTGTGTGTGTTCTGTTTTGTTTTCATCATCTGCGGACGGATTTTAGGTCTTCATTTGCTGCTAGAGCGGAAAATGCCGATCCCGGCTGTTGCGAGCAGCAGTAGCAGTGTGGTGGTGGTGCCGGTGGTGCTCCGCAGTTCCGCGATGCAAACGTACCGGTATGGCACCGACTGACATAGAAATCGATATCGGGGAGTGAATACGTGTTTTCAATGCCACCGTGCTCGTTATGTTCACCGATTAGTCATGTTTACGGAAGCGCGGACGTCGAATGCGAAGCGCGCACAGCATATGTGGGTCACGGTGATCCGTGCTCGCGATGGACTTTCGACGAGGCGATTGCTACGCTGTTGACATTGCAATGTAATATAATCTTTCTTAACTAGACTTATGACGGTTACGGACGAAACGAAATTACCTGGGCGGAAAAATAACGCGACCGCACAACCAGTCAAATTACTATTCGGAGGTTGAGCAGAAGGGTCGATGTTCGGGCGAGTTAATTCTGGTTGATCATGATCGTGATTATGATTGACCTAACTCTGCGCAGCGCATGTGGCCTGTCGCTGGGAGCCCACCTTTGTGAAACCGCTGCTTGCACCACAAATGCTTTATGCGACCAGCACTGTTTTGTAATTGTAATTAGATTCCGTGACAACGCAAAAGGATTAGAAGCTTTTCCTTTGACCGCGTTGTGAACAGGTTGAGCTATTTTCCAAATGCAGCGTTCACGCGTATCTCGAGCTTCGTTTCCACATTGGGCTGCCTGGTTATCCTGCTATCGACCAGCAGTGTGCGAAGGAGAAAGTTATCCTTTCATATCGTTTGGCAGTGTAATGCGTTGGCCTGAAAAAAAGTAAACAAAACGCCGTAATTTTAAAGGTTAGATTAGATGAAAACGGTATTGTTTAATGCCAATCGGCTGTAATGACCAAACAATATATGGTATTTTGAATTGACTACAAGGAACCAGAAGTTATTGTAATGTTGTATTGTATCGGCGCTCGTGAAAGATCCCCAGGTGGTCAAAATTAATCCGGAGCCCTCCACTACGGCGCGCCTCATCACCCAGAAGCGTCGGGGCGTTAAACACCAAAATGAATCAATTAATCAATCAACCAATCAATCAATGCTGTATGGTAAAGGATAAAGTTGCTTCTAACATTTCAGGGGGTTCCGTTCTCTGTCGCAGCTTTGCGTGTGATAAATGGATTTTGCTCCGTCTGCTTGCCGTCCAAGTGCACCCAACAAACCCTGGAGTTGGTCGTTGGTACAAAGTCGTTGCGATTTATCAGCGGCATCCACCAATATCTCAACTCGGTGTGTATTTGGAAGCGATGCAGCAAAAACACGCCGCAACCGCACTGCATTTTCTCCAGGCAGTGTCGTGCACACGCGTGCTGTCAGCGACTGTTTCTCGCTTTCTCTGGTTGTTCAATAACCCACCACCGCGCAGTGCTGACCAAGTGACGTTTGCGCCTTGAACGGCATCGCAGCATTGGCTAAAAATAGTTGAAAGTTTCGCAAAAACTAAGCACGCGGTGCGAAATACCCCCTGTATACGCAGCGGAGCATACCGCGCCGAGCGATGTTAACAGCCCAGCGCGCACAGGCAACACTGGTCGGCCGCCGAGAGAACTGGTTTGAGAGTATTTTCCTCCTTTCCCGGCTGCTTATGGAAAATGGTGTATAGTGGGGTACAGGGGCTAAAAGAGAGGGCAGGCGAGGAGGAGAGAAAGGAGTCGAAATTAGCGCACCCACTCCGCTGAAGTCTCGGGCACCAAAGGCATTCATGTAAGCGTGTAGCGTTAAAAAAGCGAAAAGTCTCTCGTCGCCTTTTTTAATCTTGACGGTACGTAAAGATAGACGTCCTCAGTGTGCGCGGGTAGTCTACTAGAAGCGCCGGCCAAAAGCTTCCTCGAGGAAAAAGAAATGAAAGCCGCGAAACACTCGCTGCACTAGCAGCAGTGTGTCGATGACAGACGTCAGGGGTGGAGCAGAACACGTCGAAAACAATCACGGCGCCGGGCAGAAAATATGGTGGCGATTACGATTGCTTCCTGTAGATAGGTGAGCCCGCGATGGTGCATGCTCGCGAGCTAATCTGTTCAGGAATTCAGTCGAGATGTTTGTAGTCGGCGCCGGTCATGGCATCCTTTCAAAGAGGATGGCTCTAACTGAGGGCGGGCGCTTCTGTCTCTTTTACTAGTTCTAAATGTTTTGTTTAAGTGTTGAGCAGTACACTTTTGGAACAAATAAGGGTGGGGAGAGAAAGCAAGAGCGATGCAGTTAAAGGAATTGGTAGTCAACAAAAGTGGGCCATAGTTAGAGCGCGCACTTCGAATGCTCAGTGACAGCTCAGGCGTGTCCAACCTTGCGCTTCCGTGCACAAGAACACGACCCAGATGCGCGCCAGACCATAAATGTGCCTGCACTTTTACTGGCTTCAGGGCTCAAGTTGTGACGGGAAAAGAGCAGGGTTACGGCGTGGGGGGAGGATAAACATTGAACGTATATTGCACACCGATCGACAAACGCGGCCACCGGTGTTAGGTAGGGTATTGAAACATTCAACACAGCAGCGACAAACAAAACAATCTGACTACTGAAAATGCGCTCTTGGGGCAAACAACGTTCGCAGACTTTTTGGTGAGCAAACTTCAAGGGTGCAGAGGATAAGGGTGGTTTGAGCGTAATTACGTTCAGGGGCGTCGGGTGCCAAGCCTCACCACAAGTAAACGCATGCACATATTAGATATCGAGGCAAAAGAACGGGCTTTGATTTCTTGTTGCGTGCCCCTGGATGCTTTCGACATGAACATAAAGGTACTCCGGGGAGTTCAAACTTGTTAAGCCAAATCAAAATAAACAATGTCTGTGAGCTAGGTATTGCAATTGATTAACCTTCTTGGTTAGTTGGACCACGTTGGCACTGTAGATGTTTTCCTGACATTTGCAGACACCTAATGCCATCCAGTCACCCGTAACGATTCCCGCTTCATGAGGAATTTCCGAAAAAGCGAGCATATTCATTTCTACAGCTGATTGAACGTAAATGCATGCAAATGTGCAACAAAAGGAAGAATGTAAGAACTGCTGAGTGGAAACTGTCAAATTTTACTTAAATATTATTCCAAAAACCTTCTAAAATATTTATATCAATAAAATAATGGTTTAATCAGACATTTTCCCAGCCAAATAAAGCAACGAAAATAAAGGTACCGTTCCGGCGTGAGGCCTCACCATGAAATGTCAATACTGCGAAGATTTGTATGGAACATAGCACCTATGCAGCTAAAAGGTGTGATCTGCTGTGTTTAATTAGAGTTGCTGGCGACCCTAACTACATCTTTTAGGCTAAAATAATTAAAGATAGCAAAAATGAAAGGCGGTGTTGCAACCGTATCATCCCAGCGCCGACACCAGTTGTTGCGACCGGGTGGGCCGAGCCGAGCCGAGCTTTGTCGCCTCCGGCATACGTGTGGTAACGTGGTGAAGCGAGCGGCCAGCCGCTGTTGCAGCCGTGAAGTCCAGAATCCGTAGGCTAACGTAACTGTTTACTTCATAGCGAGAGGTGAGCCGTAGCCAAAGAACAATGCCCCGACGGGCGAGGTAACAGTACAGGACTCGAGCAGAGTGGCAGCATGGATTCACTGCTCAAACAGGAATGGGTTAAAGCGCTTGGGCGGCTTCTATTTATACCCAAAAGCGGTAACGGTCAAAACGCCAACAAGCGGCAACACGCCACGAACCTCACAGACACCCACAGCGCTCTTTCCAGAGTTCGTGAGCACTCGATAGCATCGGCGCACGTTGAGTCCGAGAGAGGGATGAGAGAGGACTCCGCTGCGATCGCGGGCCCTCTGTGTCCTTGAAGAGCGTTGAGACGAGCCTCGCCGGCAGCCGCCGAAGTTTTGAAACGCGCCGAAAGCGAAGCGTCCGGCCCGGGCTTGTCGAGGCATGAAAACATGAATCACTGACATGAGGGGACCTGTTTCAAAGACGCACGTAGTGGCTTCGCCGCACAGCCGAGGAGTGATGCGGGAGAGTACGGCGGTGGGCCGATTCGTAACAGCAGTCATCGTATTTACAGTAGTGCGTAAGAGGATATACCAACGAAACTCGTAGTTTTGTTATCCCGGTTTTACTCTAAACGAGGGAATGAAAGCTTAAATAGTTGCCGAATTTTAGGTATTAGATATCTACGACCTGACAGGTGGTGCCAATGTTACACCATGACATAACTCATTTTACCTGTTCATAATGCTGTAAGCAGCCTGCCTGCCTGCCTGCCCGCCTGCCCGCCTGCACGCCTGCCCGTTCGCACTGAAGGCCCATGTGACGTTGAAGGAAAGCACAATTAGAAGTGTATGTGTGGACATAAGGCACTGAAAGTACTCTGAAGCCCTGTATGTTTATTAAAACTACGATAGAGCAATTGTTCCTTGCTCTTTGACGGCTGTAACTATGACGGCTGTGTTCGATTAGAGGTTTCCGTTCTCTGAGGCGTATGTGGCACTCACGTCATTGGGAAGGGCAGCGTTTTACATTTGGTCTAGCCAATACCGCACATGACGCCAACACTGTGAACCTCAGTTAGCGTCTGCTTTACGTGTGCATATCCTATCTAAGTATTTATAATAATGCTTTATCGAATGTGATAAATCAGAGATCAGGCTACATTGAGCGTTGATGTACAGATTCCGTTTCTTTTGTTGCACATACGTTGGCAGCATTTCGCGGAACTGGTGCCCTTCTCGTGCCGCCTTAATTAAAGGCATGATTTTCCTAAGTAAGCTTGCCAGTATTACAGAAAAGCACACTTCAGAGGCCGGTAAAATGACAATTTTGATGTTTGAAATGAATCCGGAGACCCCCACTATGGCAAGCATCGTAGCCTAGGTGCAGCTTCATCGTTTTAAACCCTCATTTTTTTGAAGCATTGCAATGAAGGATTTTTAGGAGCACTGTTGAAAAATGAATAATTAAATAAAACGATACGCAGCGTAAGGAAACGTATACCCAGTTTAGTCTCACAATGGCTTTTTGTAGGGGCGAAGCCCTTTAGGGGCTCAAGCTGTCTCCGCCTCATGCCGTCGTTATCGTAACCGTCATTTCAGGTAGTCACGGTACTGAAATACCGGGACACTCATTTACGTCTCTCACTAGAACGTAACGTGTACTAAACAAAACACCGGGACACTGGTTTACGCCTCACGCTAGAACGTTTTGTGCTTCAAGGACACGAGATTTTTACAGCCAAGCTGTATACCTCTACCCCCAACGGGTTCATCTCCGTTGGCAAAGGCGCCAAGGCGACAAGAATGTATTTATATGCTGCATGCTTCGCCCCTCCCCAGGTTTCACATTAGTGGAGATGGGCCGGACTTTTTTTAATTCCTCGTTATTTGCCCTTCGCCCACGCCTACTGTCTCATCTGTTTGCTTGTATCCTGCATTCGATCCCACTCCCATCCACACTCTTCCTGGGAGATTTTGTTATCTATACCTGATCCTCCTTGATCCATTTTTACTTCTCCCCGATTGAAGCATGCTCTCAGCTGGTACTACTGGTACTGATGCTGCTGCTACTGCTATACAGTAAAAGCTCGTTAATTCGAACTTCCGGTTAATTGTAAGTCACGCCCTGGTCCCGGCACAACCCTGTATATTTAAATGAGGGGAAACATCCGATAATTCGAATGCCCGGTATCAAGAACGGTTAATTCGAAATATGATCCCTTGGTTTCAATCGCTACTCGGAGAAGAAGTCGGTCCAGAGTGATTACAATGTGTTGCAAATCCAAACCAAACCAAATTCACAAGAGATGCAAAACAACGAAACAGAAAAACAGCGTGGCGCGTGCGCTGCGCTCCTGCAACAGCTACTTCACTTCTACTGAGGGCGCCGGCCACCAGCGCCAATGCTCCGACGCATGCTATTATTATTTACAAAATCGCCAGCCACAAACGTGTAGCAGCGCCTAATTCGCGATAACGAGTCCAGGGGTGGCTTCTGTGTGTTCTGCCAGCGCAGTGCGGCGCGATTCCCATTCATTCTGGCGCCAGTACGCTAATTCGAATTCCGGTTAATTCGAACAATTTTATGCTACCCTTCGAGCTCGAATTAACGAGCTTTTACTGTATATTGTTGCAGACAGCGACGGAAGCCGAAACGATTTCCTGAAAAATATACATGCAATAAACTGCAAAAACTTCTAGAGCCCAGTTATCGTCACCTGTTACGCATACACATGTGCCAATAGAACCACCTACATATCTGATGGGCTGCCCAGAGCATACTGCCCTGTTTATCGTGATGCGAAAGTTCGCGGCCCCGCACAGCACACGGTACCACAACGTCTAACAAGTGGTTGACATTGGGCAGTGCGGAGCGTAGTGTCACGCCTCCCTATTAGCTTCCTTCAGAACACGGAGCTCGCGCAAACATGGGAAAATGGCCATGTTATTATTAACGCGTTAGGTTCAGTTCTGGAGCGCTCGTGTTGTCCTCTTCTTGTGTATCGTCTGCCTGCGCTTGAAACATGCATCAGATCTAACTAGCTAAACTTTCCGTACTAGAGCAATTGCAGGCATATCTCTTCAGGCAACACAACCTGGCCACTAACACCACAACCAACTAATGAGGCTGGGTGCCACCCCCTCCCTCCACACACAAAAAAAAACAGTGGTTGATTCCTCTGTCATAGGAATCGGTAAAACACGAAAGTGAAATGTGCAGCGAAATCTGCAGCTGTGCATGATGTGCGCGTCGACGGCTGTCTTGTGTGTGTGTTTGATGAGCGACGTCCTGCCGGCGGGTCACCTCTGCGAAGGTGTACTGGCGCGTCATTTCCATGACGAATATGACGTCAGTGAAGTGTTGGTGTATCCCGGCATAATACCCTTTCGTGTTAAAATATAAAACCCGAAAACGAACAACCCTAAAAATGACGTACACTTTAGCACTAAAGGTTGCTTCCCCGCAAGAAGACTATGTGTGCAGGGGTGCACCTTTTACAGGCCGCTTGCTTCGTTGTACTGGCATCACTTGCGTGATGGATATGACGTAAGTGAAATCTTCGTGAATCCCGGAATAAAACACTTTCATGTAAAAAGGAAATCTATTGCCAGCAATAGTGGAGTCGAGTTAGTCCTTATAACTTACGTTTTCAGAAATAAATTTCGAGCAGAAGAGAGATGAGAACCAAAACGCGCAGATTTTAAGGTTTCGGTTAATGAACGTTCAATAAGTCGATGGCTCGTACGTAAGTGTAAAATAAGGAATCTACTTTTACAATACCTGGGGCGTACGGCATGTAATTTGACTTCCGTGACACAAAATATTCAATTCTTGATCTCTGAATCATGTGTTTGTGTTCGCGTTTCATTTTATCTCTGCGCAAAGAATACGACATTCGAATTCAGCCTGCAAGAAAGCGAAGGGTTCATTACTTCGATTAGATAAACAGTTTATTTTTATGGGTGAAAGCCCGCGAGGGCATGGAAAGACATTTCATAAGTTTACCGAACGTTTACTGAAGGAGGCGCTCCGTTTGGAAACCCCGAATGTGCGCGCTTAGTGCGAATTGCGACATGGCGGACGTCCGTCGGCATAGTTTCGTGACCTGTTCTCATTCCGTTATATATTCATGCGGCTTGTCGAGTGATTTGGGATTATCCGTAAAACTGCTCGAGCCGTAATCCGTGTATCCTAGCGACCATAATGCTGAAATGTGTTCGAAAAAAGCACGCGAGGAGAGGTCCGGGCTACAGATTCTGGAATGCCACGTGCAGTTTTCCGATTTATCCGATTCTGCCACTATACCCAAAGGTTGTGCTAACAGCGTGGAGTCGGGTGGATCGTGAATTTTTTCACTTTGCCCAACTACATGATTCTTGAGCACGTGGATGGTTCAAAACATATTCTTCGCGTTCAGTAATCAATCCAATCAGCATTGGCCTTCAACAAAATTTTAAATCACACAATAAAAGAGGGAGGAAAGGAAGACATTGGGCATTGTGTTAATCTGAAATTAATTTTTCGAAGCTACCGCCCATTTGAAATCCACCAGGCAAACCGCATACCTATTCATCGCTAGGTTTCTTGGCTAACTTCGTGCTGTGGCGGCGCAATTCTTTCATCTCTCACCCTCCTACGCGAGACAGATAATTTTTAATTGACGAACTACGTCTGGGCTTCATTAAATATATGCTCTTCCTTTTTCGTGCCTTAATTCTGTGGAAGCGACGGACAGCACGCACGTGTGCCGGCCGAGCTTCGTAAAAGTGCCTAATGAACTTTCTCGTAGCACGTTGACGCTCATCCAATCATACACCCATCGCATATTCAGGATAGCATGTCCTTTTAATTGACCAACGCACTTACAATTCAAAATATTCGGTCACAGATTGTTTTTTGAGGGTCTAAACACAGATTGATAAACCGAAAATGTGTAACATCTAGAGCCCCGCCATCAGTCTTTGTTCTTCTAAAAAAGAGCCTTCACTTTCTTATACAACAAACAAAACAAGCATGCCTTACTTTCACCTCTGCTGAGCCCAAGGACGCGGTTCGTTTCCTGGCCGCAAGCCAAAAGCTCGTTTCGTTTCCCAAACGCCTGTGTGTTCGATATTTCAGCTCAAGTTAAAGATCCCCAGTGAGCCAAAACTAATCCAGAGCCCTCCACTACGGCGCGCCTCATCACCTATATAGCGTCGGCGCGTTAAATCAATTAATCAATCAATAAATCAAATAATAATTAATCAATCAATCAATCAATCAATCAATCAATCAATCAAAAAATAAATCAAAAATAAATAAATAAATAAATAAATAAATAAATAAATAAATAAATAAATAAATAAATAAATAAATAAATAAATAAATAAATAAATCACCCTTTCGCCTCTATTTCGCTTTAAATATACGACTGAAGTAGCGATTAACTCAGTGGCGCCTGCTGGCTCGAAGAAGGGTCTTCCGTACTGCAGCAACTGCACCCTATTTCAGTAAGGCAAACCTTCGCGCAGAGGTACCGAGTAATTCACACTACCCGAGTAGTTCCAACAGGCGTGTAAGTCTGGCACACAGGGGAATAATTGTGCTTCGCCTCCATGAAACAGAAAAGCCACCCGGCCGGCAATCGAACCCGGACCACTTTGTTCAAGGCACCGCCGTTCAGCCACCGCAGCAGGTACTATGTACTACCAGCGGGAATCGTAAAATGTATACCCAATAAAAGTCTTCAGGTGCGCTTTTTCATGCTTTCGGGCACTAACGTTGCTTTTAATTGCAAACTTGTTAAAAGGGGTACGAAGATAAACTACGAGTTTGGTTCGTTCTGAAGACGACTTTGACCCAATAACAATGATGTCAATTCTATCGCGAACTTCTGACAAGTGAGATATTGTGATATATAGATAAGGCTGTTTCGACTCCCCAGCCTCTCTCTCACTGTGCCCTTGTGACGTCACATAGAGGCACTTCTTTGTACGATTGGCGGCCACTGGGAAGCCTGACTGTGCGATTGTCCGGGTGCCTCTGGTTCAATTTATTCCTATGCCATTTTAGGTATCCAATGCGGCAGTGAAAGTACGACGAATCTTGTAACATAGTCTTGTAACATTTCGGCTTAACGTCAGAAACCCAAATTCTTCTCAAAATTGGTATTCGTGAAATTGGGTTGCCTATTACAGATATTTAGTCTGTCATGTTTTTACTCATATTCACAATACATTTGCTATCTGCAATGTCGAGTTTCCAACAAGCCATCAAAAATAAAATACTGATAAGCAAAAAGAAGATGGAACAGGCCGGAGAGTCTAGCAAAGTGACATGGTCGCCACGTTTTTTTTTCTTTAGGGGTAGGGTGAAGAACCTGTAAATAATTTTTGTTGGGCTTTTTAAGCTTGAAGTAAGAATTCCTAAATAATCTAACGAACGCAGTATTGTGTACTGGCGAAGCTGCTACGGCATTCAACTTGTTTTAGTGTTTATTACACAGGTCATGTCTCAACTCGATGCGGTCGAGCAAGATAGAAACAAGCAAGCAAAAGAGAGGCAGGAATTTGTTTCACGGCCCGCAAAAGCAGCCTAGAAAAAAGAAAAAGAGCGAGAGAAGCTCGTTGCAATTAGCGACTTTTCTTGGAGCCGCGGCGGGCTTTATTAGTAAATTTGGGCTGCTTCCTGCGCTATCCCAGGGTGTTGAATGAGTAAACGGCGACTGCATTTAACAGCCAACAATGCAGCTCGCTTCAGATATCCGTAGTCGAAAGAGCATCCTGTACTCCGCCGTGAATATTTCAAGACCGCAGAAACACGAACAGACGACCGTCTGCCTTACGGGCCAATGCACGGGGAGTGCGCAAGATAATGCTGCCTCTTCATTCACACTAGAGAAAAACAAAACGACGACGACATAAAAAAGCGAGAAAGCGTACAAAAACAAACACAAAAGGCGCGCGACTATTTGTGCCAGAGGTCGTTGGAAAAGGAGGATTGTTACAACGAACAGAGCTGATTTTTTCTCCGGTTTGTTTGTCCTCCCTTTTTATGCCTCCTCCGCTGAACAAGGAACAGTGCCATTTCCGACCTAAGCAGATACAGGAAACAAGAGGGGAATAGCGTGGCGGTAAGCGAAGAATCTTTGGCCGCCTAAGCACGTAGCCATCCCGGTTTTCTTAGACGAAGTGGAGGCCGACCGACCGAATCGGGAGGGTGTGCTCGGAAGGCGAATGGAGTGTTATCCTTGAAAGCTGGTTTCCGTTTGTCTTTTCGCATTTAAGTGCCATTTCCCGAGGGTATTACCGCGTTGTCGTCATTCAGTGACCCGAACAGTGCATTACGAAGAAAAACGTGAGTATAGCCTTAGTGTCTGTTTGTTGGTGCTTTTTAGCAACTCGGGTGTGTCACAGATTGATTTATTTGTTTGCTTTTGCAAAAGTATTTTTAGCGGTTGAGTAATAAAGCGAAGTAAGCCACTAAGCTTAAGTAAGGAAGCTCCTCAGAGTAATCGGCGTTGTTGGCCGTATAATCCCCCTCAGTGCCTGCTGGTGGGCTAATAACTCTGAGATGATCGACGAACTGTTTGTATACCACTACAGCGTCACTCTTCTTTTTCTGTGGGGTTGATACTCTAAGCGTAATCCCTATGTTTACCAATCGTATCAATCGACCAGTTTTCTGCTTCTCACTGACTTGCGCCCGCGGTTTGTTGCAGCGGTAAGTCAATCGGGTGACGCGCTTAATAAAAAATAGGCCACGCAGTTGCTGCATGTTGTCTGTCCTTGTAAGCACCTACAAAATAAACTCAGCGCAATTAGTCACTTTGAGTAATTATAACCTGCACCTTACCTACCGATGTCTGGACGCGCATTGCCCTCGCGCTGAAAAATCCCTATAAACGGTGCCCCGAAAAAGCATGCTCTGGTCCCCTTCCCGCCTTGAAACACGGTGGAAGCTATAGCAGCGCTTAACACATAACCGTGCTTGTAATCCTCTGAACGCAGAAGGAACTACACTCGGATTCCGCTAAATATCTCGTTCAAGAACCCCTCATCTGCCTATCGGGTAATGATTAATGAAACACTGATACACTCACAGGCAGACGTTGACGGGTATTTCGAAAGCGAGCAAAAAAATCTTTCCTAATTGATTCTTCAAGAATTAAATATACACTGACATTCGCATAATTTTCAGTATCTTTGCTGCTAATGCTGGAAGTATGTAAATTTCAGCGAAAGGCAGTAGAGGTGCGAAATAAATTTACGAAATACATCGGATATTTTGCTACTCTGGCTGTCAGATATGTATCCGAGTTTTCACAATAAGCATGCTGTGTTGCTCCACATTGTATAATATAATCAAGACGATAGTCTTACTAAACCTACTCTGCTCCAAAAAGGTTACGCAAGGCAAAGCGTTGTCGAAAGCAGGGAACCGAACATCGCAAAGTGTTTGATTAATTCTTTCACCAGGAAAGTTTTGCACCTCGTTTATTATGTCCGTTATCCTTAAATGCTATTTCCAACTAGCAAAAAAAATCACTGTTAAGAGCAGCCGGGTCACCAATGGTCAAGGATGTGGCTCACAGTCATTAATCATCAGAAAGCGAAGTCCTAGCCACTCCTCCTGACCTAAACATCTGCGGCGATGAGGCCTCTATTGTCCGAGCTAAACGCCGTGTCGTCAATCAATTCCAGCCACGAACAAGGCTGCCCAACCACCTCCTCACCATTTTTATTCCTACCATAGCATCCTTGAAGTACAAAGTCCAGTTGGTGACATTTTCTACTATACTCGGTGGCAGATTAACTCTGCAGAGGCTTTTTCAGCATCAAAGGCATTTTCTGTGCATCCGCAACCAAAGGCTTCTCGCCGTTTGCGTGACGCCGGCGACGTACGTTTGAGAGAACTACTTCCAAACGGCCACGCTCGCTTGCAGACCAATGTCACGTTGACCAGCGTCTACGAGGGAGCCGAGAACCAAAAGCTGTGTATGTGATTTGTGTCACGAATATGCTGTAGGGCATCAATAAGGCGCTTATCGCCATCTGTCCCGTGTGAGTCTTGCCCAGTCGGGGTTTTCATGTGATTAAATCGAGTTGGGCTGTTTTTATGCGGCGTGTGACACGAAGACTACTTACGGCCAATGTGTCTCTTATTTATTTGATTGAATCCGGCTCAACCCAAGGGACGGCGCCACCGCGTCAGCAAGCGCGCAATTGCTCCTCCCACCGGGGCTTCTGCGGCGCTCAGTCAGCGCGCGCCGTCTGGCAAGAGACAGACTTGCAATCTTGAATACATGGAGTGCTCATCAGAGTGCACAGCCGAGAATTGCTGTGGGTATTCCAGAAAAGGCGTGCGTACCTCTGGAGCCAACCAAAAAATCCATCACGAGAAAGCTTCCCGTTCAACCATCGTCGTCGTTACACAGACGGGTGCAGGGTTTTTTTTTCTGAAACGAAGATAAGAGCGGGCGTTATTTACGGGTTCATCCTGGGGCGCAAGTTCATACGTGTGCTAGTAATCGCAAGCTTTCAGTGGTTGATCCGGATCTTCTTTTAAAGACGATAGCCTTTCTTGGGATACTTAAACCCAGAAATTTTGGTCTGTCTGTATGTCTGCCTATCTGTCTGTCTGTGACTCGATTCAGCCACCCGGCCAAAGTGAAACGAAGTCTGCGCAGTAGCCTTATATACTCACAGCTAAATCTAAATGTCTAAGTCCGGTTTCTATGTTCATACTTGTCAACATTGTTGAGCAAGAACCAGGCATTACGCAAATATAAGACAACAGATTAATACGTAAGTAATATTTGCAGCGTTGTTTAATAAAAAAAAACATAGATGCTTGATTTTTGCGAAAGGAAATACTTCATCCACTGCTGAAAAAAAAATCACTCCGCCGTCTCCCTGTCTCCCGCGCCACTATGGCTTCTGCCGGCATTTTAAGAAATTAAGCGGCAACAGTTACGAAAGGTTCCACTAGATATGTTCCACGGCCTGCTTGGAACGCACGTGGAGTAGGGCAACGTGGTTCTATGAAAGTTGAACTAGGTCGCCTTGATTCACGCGCGTCTCCGCCGTACTGCAGCGCTGGCATCGAGGCACCGGGCCTGGAGGAGCAGAACGCGGTAAATTTAAATCGTCTTGAGCAAACCTTTAGCGTGTTTATATTGAAAGGAGCCCGACGGAACAGAACAGTATGAGAGTTGAGCGGGAAAACGCAGGGAGGCATTTACTTCGCCAATGTCGACAAAGACTGTCGTCTTTTGTCGACATTTAAAACGAAAGAAGCAGATACGCGACCATTTTTTTAATAAAAAATAACGTGCAGCGCTGCTTCCCGGATGCTGATGGGGTAAAGGGCGACGAAGAAGGAAATGCGAAGATCGGGGCTTCACTCCGCGACCACACAATTAACATCCATGGCGAAGCGGCCAGGTTTGTATTAGGTGTATCGTGCGCAGTCCCTTCCGGAGTCATCCGAATCCCCCGCACAAAGTAAGAGGCATTTGTGGCGTACGTCGGATGTTTTAAAGCATTTGCATCTTTATAGGAAGTAATCACGCGATACGTGCTCATACTATAGCCAGTAGTGGCCTCTACGTTTCCTGCAATGTTATTATTTTCAGTACAGTTTCATTGGATATAAACCATGTGAAATGGCGAGATGGCAACAGTGGTACGCAAGTCCCAAAGATAATAAGGAGACTGAGCGACATTGGCATGTGTCTCAAGAACTTTTCATCGCTCCATATAGCCAGTCGCTCTTATATTACATTTATGCGCGGCCTTTCTGCTATTGGCTTTCCCAAGTCTTTCTCCGAGCAGAAAACCCAACTCATTAGCACATGCGGTGTGACCTAACAAGTCAGGTTCATATGCTTTGATCTAGAACCGGGATGTTTCAAAGCTGTTGGAGTTTCGTGGAGTGGTTCTTAGCGCGAAAGCGTTATGAGTGTCATCAGGCGACAACTTGGCGCTGTGTTCAGCAGATATTCTCCAAATTCTAGGTGTCGTGTACCGAGGGAGGACTTTCAAACAAACGGGTGCCAACAAGGGAAATGAAACGCGCAAATTTAGGAGACATTCCACTCTGTAGATTTTTATGACCTACGAAGCTGTATGACATAGGTCAGAGAATGTGCACGTATTTATGTTTCTCACCATTTGGCAAGGGAAGTTAGTGACTATGGCTTTGTGGTTACGTAATAAAACTGGTCAGGACTGGAGTCTTATCCTAGCAAACAAATGGGGCTCTCCGTTTCCCTCACGTGGTAGCCAAAGTATTGGCAACAGAGGGGAATTCAATAATATTCGCAACCCCACTGTGAACTACTTAGTTACAAGTAAGTTAAACCAAGTGCCATGAGGAAGCAATCTTAGCGGCTAATTGGCACGCACTTTGTTGCGGAACAGTTTCGATAAAACATGGGTTACAGCCGTTTTATACAACCACACTCCTTCCGTATTTGCCCATGTGTTGACAGACGATGGGTATTTTGCAACGTTTACAACGTCACGGTGAACAAAGTAAGTAGAACAAGCAAATGAACCTCGTTGTAATGACGTAGTAATTTTAACGGTCCATTGTCATATTTTTTTGCTGGAAAAATATTTTTGTTTAACTAGATCCCCAACAACCCAGAGAGCACGCTGGGTATGCTCAACAGTGGATCTAATTCATGTAGTCAAGGAAGTAATGGAAAAAATACGCAGTGTGCAGTAAACCCCTTTACTTGGTATTTATATGATACAAAAAAGCGTTTGCTTCTATAGACACCGGAGCAGTGTCAAAGGCATTCAAGAAATAAAGAATTGAAGAGGCCTAAGAAAGACTGCTAGACGACATATACGAGAGATGTACTATTACGAGAAATATGAAAGGGAACACAGGAACGCACAGAAAACACCCTCAGACCCAGCAATCAGTGATACGCAGCGGCTGCCGTCGGAAACAAAGTGGAAAGGGAGATGCTGTTGCAACAACTGTTCCCGTTCCCGCCGTTCGTCTTATCGGCTGTCGGGCGATGCCATATTATCGGCGAAATGACGTAACCTGCTGCTTTGTAGAAATGCCAGCGGGGTGGGAGTGCCAACATTTAGTGAAAGAGCGCCCTCCTTTCCCCCTTTGTTTTTCACAGCGCCATCCGCGTACCTCTCCGAGTCTGTTTCGAGGCTGTTTGCCACGCGTTCCTGTGTTCCCTTTCATATTGCTCATAATAGTACATACAGGTGCAGTCAAAAGTAATTGGAACATGGCCTCGTAAATTTGCAGGAATTTATTCTTCCAGAAGCTGCCTGGCTGCATTGTTGTGCATTTTAAGGGGTCCTTTGGAAAAATGATAAAGCTTGCTTTAAACAGCTAATAGCTGTTGTGGAGACAGTAAGACAAATATTTTGTGATATTCATAAATCTTTGTTTCAATTACTTATGACCGCACCTAAACGGCCAGTGTTGTGCTTCACGAACGAAGCGAAAAGCTTTACTATCGAGAAGGTAGGGCGAAAAGGCGGTACCACCTCTCCAAAATTGTTCACAGCACGTCTGGATAGTATTAAGGGAGCTTGACTGGGAAAACATAGGGTCACGGATTGACGCAGAGTACATCAACCATTTGAGGTTGGCTGACTCAGTGAATCTGCAGAACAACTCCAAAAAAGTATTGAAGAACTGCTATCAGAAAGCTCCGCCGTGGGGCTGGAAATAAATATTAATAAATCGCAGGTAGTGATAAATAAACATACTGAATGCGCCCTATTCAGCACAGGTAACGAAACTCAAGAACAAGTAGAAGAATATAACACTCTTTGGCACATGGTCAGAGCTGATTCCACCCTCGAGAATGAAATCCGGCGCAGAATAGGAATGAGTGCATTTAGCAAGCACTGACAAATTAATGAAGAGCAAAGTCCCTATATTCCAAAAAAAAAAAAAAAAACTGCTATACAACCAATGCATGCTGCCCGTCATGACGTATGGAGCGGCAACTTGGTGCCTTACGGAACTACTAGAAAGCAAACTAAGGTCGCCCCAGAGATCCATAATGCGAATAATGATGAAAGCAACATTTAGGGGCAGGAAAAGAGCATCGTGGATCAGGGAAAAAACTGGAGTAGAAGATATTATAGCTCAAAATAAGAAAAAAATCCCCCGTCATGTCCACTAACGTCAAACCTGGGTAGGGGCGAAGCATGCAGTGTAAAGGTTTATTCTTGGCGCCTTGCCTTTTTTAGCAACGGAGTTGAAACCACTGGGGGGTAGGGGTATACAACATTGATGTAAAAGTCGCTTGTCTTTGAAGCACGGAGCTCACTAGCGCGAGGCGTAGACGAGTGTCCCGGTGTTTTTTAGTGCACGTTACGTTCTAGCGCGAGGTGTAAACGACTTTCCCGGTGTTTTAGTACCGTCACTACTGAGGCTACGATTACGACGACGACGATTACAAACAACGACGACAGGAGACGCCAGCCACTGAGGGGCTTCGCCACTAAAAATTGCCGATGGCTGGCCATGTAGGGGGACGAACCGAATACAGGTGGACCATGAGGGTTATAGAATAGATACCGAGAGACAGGACTACAAGAAGAGGAAGGCCATTGACTCGATGGAGGGACTTAAGAAAATTCACAGGAAAAGAATGGACTCGGGCAGCACAGGACAGGGGCGGGTGGAAGTCGATGGGGATGGCATTCTGGCTGCAGTTGACCTAAATAGGCTGTTGATGATGATTAGGAGGAAAATATTTGCAAAACATCAGTTGCAGTCGTCTTTTTTAACTACCGTACTTACCCGATTCTAACGCGCCCCCGATTCTAACGCGCACCCTATTTTCGAGGCCAAAACCGAAAGAACTTGCACCTCCGATTGTAACGCGCACGGAACTTTGTGTGAGCAAGAAAAACGAATGCGAGAGAAACGGGCCATTTATTTCCCAAAGTAATCTCACGCATCTCACTTCTCGTCGCTCTCCGAGAGCTCCTTGTCGCCTTCCGCTGACCGCTACATCTCGTCCTCGGTGCCATCAAGCGCGTTCGCGATGCCACACTTCTGAACGAACGTTCAACCATGGCCGATGGGATCGTGGCCCACGCCTCGCACGCCCATCCCGCGATCTTCTCCAGAGGCGCACGCTTCAGCCAACCGCTCGTTGTGAACGCGTGGGACCGCTCGCAAGCCGCGGAAGCGGCACACCTTCGTTGCCGCTGCTGTCATTGCTGTTACCAAGCGCGCGAGTGGAATAACTTGACGATTTGTGTCAACGCCGATAGAAAAGTGTAGGCGCCGAGATCCGAAAAATTGTTGCTTCAAGCTTTGGCGCCATCTTGAGATGGTGATAGCGATGAGTGGGACGAAATTTCAGCTGTTTCGGCAGTTTCGGTTTCGTATCCGATTCTAACGCGCATGCGATTTTTCGGCCTGTTTTTCCGGAAAAGAAGTGGGCGTTAGAATCGGGTAATTACGGTATATATATATACTCCTACCGTATGCATGTGGCGGCAGCAGACGGGAACTCTGTAACATGTACAATTTGACTGTGAATTAACTGATAGAGACAAGTAAATAAAACTCTGTGTAATGATATGTTTGTCTTAGCGGCTAATTGTCACTGAATGTTTGTGCGTAAATTAAAAAAAACGTGCTGCAGACGTTTTCTGCTGAACATTCGCGATAAAGTTGGCTTTATAGCAAGGCGTTCTTGCCCATGCATATTTGGTGACGGGCGCAAAAAATCCGCGAATGCTAGTCTTAAGCAGCATCGCTTAGGGCTAGCAGCTTCGCGTATGGCCACAACCCCTCCTTAGGATCCATGTAGGAAGGGGACGTGTTCAACCAGGGTGGCCTCCCATGACGAGGGTGATGTGACGCGGGTGATGACGACGTGCAGACGCTTGCGCTTGGAAGGAACGGATGGGCATGCCCACAGAATGTGTTGAAGTGTGAGCAGGATGCCTCCCAACTTCAAAACGACTTGGTGCCTATTCATGACTGGTGTACAACGTGGAAAATGTCTTTGAATTTTAATAAATGCATTAACCTTTGTTTTTCAAAGAAGAAAAAGAAGATCGAATATAGATATTGTATAAATGGTGTGCCAGTTACTACGAAGACAACTTACAAATACCTGGGTGTTTTCTTTTCTTCTGGCTGTTCATTGAATGTACATGTTGCTTACGTTGTCGGGAAATCTGCGAGAGTGTTAAACTTCATTCAGCGTAACTTAAGATGTTCGCATCAGCGCCTTAAAGAATGTGCGTATTTGACGTGTGTACGACCAGTCTTAGAATACGCCTGCGCTGTCTGGGATCCGGCGCAGGTATCTCTCAGTGATAAGATTGAAAAAATACAGAACAGGGTGGCAAGGTTCGTCCTGGGACGGTATCAATGGCGGGAAAGTTGTACCGCTATGAAACAAGAATTGAATAGGGAGCTACTTTCATTACGTAGAAGAAAATAGCGATTAAAAGTTCTATTTTTATTATGTAATAAAACTGAAATCATCAAGGATACGTAAATACAGACGCCACATTATTTGTCAAATCGAATTGATCATTCCTTTAAACTCAGGGAATACCGTCCCAGGACTGGAATTTTTGCAAATTCATTTTTCGTCAAAACGATACATGAGTGTAATGGGCTCTCGAATGCACAAGTGTCTGCTGTGAATGAAAACTTGTTTTTTCGAACGTATAACCCCCCCCCCCCCCCCTTGTCTATAACGCCTTCGGGCGTGCAGGTATACGTTGAATAAAGAATAAAGAAGTGAGGCAGTCGGGATGGTGCAACATAGACAAGCATGAGGGTTGAGTTGGGGGTGTGCAATGCTCGCTGACCTCGGAGGGAGTAGGGACTGAGTTTTTAGTCTGCGGTATGCGGCAGCCTCTCGCCGTGTGAGTGAGGAACATGGTGGTGAAAAATTTCTTGTGTATCTATGATGGCCACGGAGGCTGTCTATGCCGGACATGAGGGGGGGATCCTCGGGCGAGTGGGAGCTAACATTCAGCCCCCGGGTGACTGCAGCTCGGGCCTGCTCCTGCGCTCCTCTATTGCCGGGGCTATGGGTGTGGTGTAAGTGCCCTAGTAATTTTATTCCGTGGTCATTGCCCTACCACCCCAGTTATAAAACCATTGCTTTAGAACTACTAACGATAATAAAGTATACGACGCCATTTGATTGAATTTGAAATAAACTGAAAGGTTAGGTACTTCAATCGCCTCGGCCAGCAGGATTTTTTCTCGTTTATGGACAGTCAAGCACATGTTCTATTCTACTTGGTGGTGGCCACGTTAAACGTGTGTTCTTGTCTTGTTCCAGCGCCATTACAAAGTCGGTTGGCTCCCCTCGCTCACGCAAATAAAGGATTGATTGATTGATTGATTGATTGATTGATTGATTGATTGATCGATTGATCGATTGATCGATTGATCGATTGATTGATTGATTGATTGATTGATTGATTGATTGATTGATTGATTGATTGATTGATTGATTGATTGATTGATTGATTGATTGATTGATTGATTGATTGATTGATTTCTCTTTGGTGACTGACTATTCATGTGTTTATCTAAGCACACCTCAGCAACGGCGCCACATGCATTGGCGGCGCAATCGTGCCCTTTTCCTGACCTTGGCGTAAGGCAGGGTGCATAAAAAACAGCAGCAGCGGCGGGAGTTTTCCTGCCGGCGCGATAAAAACTATTGCCGGCTATAGCCCTCGATCGGAGAGGACGAATTCCTCTTAGGAATAGTGAAATCTATCACGCACCGAGAAGGTCTTGGGAAACGGATCTCGGAATGACAAACGGCCCGTCACAAAGCAAAAGGTTGCCTTGTAGAAACAGCGCAACACTTGACTTTCCCTGCTCGCGGTAGGAGGATGTGGGATTCTAAAAGGTGGGCTGAAGACAAATTGAATTCCCTCCCCGCGAGAAAACAGTACTGATATAAGCCAACGTAGCTTTCCTTTTGGTGTCTCCGCTCTCACCTGCAATAGCACTGTCGTTCGTATTTCGTGTGACGCCGAGCAATTTTAATGTCGAAATTACAGGAGACATTTGATATAAAGAAGCGAAGCACGCAGAGTATCATTGACTTTCTACGGCCACAAAACCACTTTCAGCCTTTTTGTTTGAACGTAGGGGAAATAGGACAGGAAATGATTTCGGGACTTTGTAACAATATCACGAGACCTTCCGTGATATTCTCCTGTCGTGGTTATGGTTTTTTAACGCGTAATACCCGCGGATGTGCGCATTGCGAACCTGCTTTGCAATTTTAGTGCTTCATGTTAGCATGCCGTACATGGGGCCCGCTACCGTCACCATCGGAATGACGTTACAGCCTGGCAAAAAAAAAAAAAAAGAAGTGGAGCAGACGACGCCCGCGATTTATTCTACGCCATTTCTGTAATAACTTCTGGGGGTCATTTTTCTCTTAGGGCTTGTCTTTCTCTGTGGAGGGGATATCAGGTTGGAGGGTGGAGGGATATTGGACGCTTAAAAGTGCGTAGGGATCCTTAATGCTGTTTAACTTGGACTAGGAGAGCGACTAAACATAATGGTATGCAAGACACTTTAGAGTTCGTTAACAAGACCGCCATCATGTTCGTATTTCCTAATTTTTACAGAGTGGTGTTATTTATTTATTTATTTATTTATTTATTTATTTATTTATTTATTTATTTATTTATTTATTTATTTATTTATTTATTTATTTATTTATTTATTTATTTATTTATTTATTTATTTATTTATTTATTTATTTATTTATTTATTTATTTATTTATTTATTTATTTATTTATTCGATCGTTCATTTGTTTGTCGTCCAGATCGAAACCTGTACAGCAGCCCCTTGCCCTATTACGTGTTTCGGGGTTCGCAGTTTCTGGCAGAATTTACAAATCACGGATGATTGTACCGGGGAGAGTAACCCATATGGAGTGGATGGGCAAAAGTGCGTCCTCAGATTTGACTGAACGCTATTTCTTGGATTTGGCTAATAATGCGGGAAAACCATGGAAAGTCTGTCTCGCGGTTCGATAATATTGGGTGGTTATGAGAAGAGGCGTGACCACCCCCTTCTCCAAACAATGGGACAGAGAAGTAGAGAATAAACTACATATCGTTAAACCCAAAATGGAAAAGCCTCCTGCTGAAAAACATGCCAGATTTGTAGAGGTAGCATTATGCAGATTAAGAATTAGCCACACACACTTCACACTCGTACCTTTCAACAGACGGAAACATGCCGCACTGTCATCGGTGTGGGGGGCAGCTCTCAGTTCTTCATAAGCTTATTGAATACGATATGTGCAACATAGAGAGAAAACGTCAGTTTTATGAAATATACGCTCATTACATACCCTTGCACCCTTCATTATTTTTATCAGATAGTCCCATGTTTTCTGACAGAAGAGTCTTTAATTGCCTTGCCGATGTTGACTTCTTAAAGTACACATCATACTCCCCAAACATCACTTGGCCTCATTTTCCGTCACAAAACAATGGCGGTATCGTGGGGTTTTTAACACTTTGCATGAAAACATTTCTTACTTTTTAATTATGGCCCTATACCCCAACTTCCGTAGTTCAGTTTTAATGTAGTGGATTTTTTACAGATGCCATTTTAATATCACCTCATAGCATGCCACCATTGTCATGGCGCTCTTTGCCCTGGTCGGCCTTGCGCCATAAAAACCTAAATCATAATCATCAACCCCCTTCTCCACGTCGTCTCAGCGGCTCGGCGAAAGCTGCCTGATACTGTTGGTGAGCAAAAGTATTTCCCGTCAACGCAGGGTAGACGGTAGTCCAAGGGATGTTATGCCGTTGTGGTTGTTGCTTGTGTAGATGTAGTGTCGTGGTGGCCACCCGTTTTAAGACCCAGCGGAGGGCGGTTAGCAAGTGAGTATGACCTTAGGGGCGGAGGGGGCGCTTGGGTGAGAGCTAATTCAAATTGGGAAATCGGTCACGAGACCCACGGCTGCCGCCATCGTTCATGTGCAATCATCCTGAGTAGGTATGTGAGAATTTTGTGTTGGTAGGTGGACGGTCCTTGCAAATAGATAGTGTTTGTGGGTGGACGTCGCAAGTGAACGGGAAGTCGCAAATTGGCCATGACCTTTCCATGGTGCCTGTCACGGCAGCGACCATTAACGCTGCGGTACATGTTGCATTCGGTGCCAGCAGTCTCAGCAGGAAGAAAGAAATTTACTTTCTGCTTCGCAATCTCTTGTGGGCCCCTTGAAGATTCCGGCCTTAATACATGTTTTCCTTTAGGCCCCCCTCCTCGCGCGTACAAATTGTAGCTAGTATTCTGTCTATATGCGGTATTCATTGAAAAGTTTAGCGGGCGATTTCTCCGCTTGGCAACACTGGAAACCGCCATGTCCATGGCCACTGTGCCAGCGCATGCGCTGTGCGCCCGCATCTCGCAGGAAAACACACACACAAACCAGCGCCCGTCGTCTGCTGCGTTTCAACCCGAATATCGATAGTGACGTCAACAGATATATTATTAATCGCACTCACATTGTGTGGTGGCGCTCTACCTGCCCTCGAACACTTCGCATCACCGGAGGATGAAACCGCGGCTGCGAACGGCGCGTATGCGTCCGACGCTGCAGTACGACGCAAGTGCACCCGCACTGTATACACGGCTTTGTCTGGTAAGTGCCCTCTAGTACGTGGTTGAGTACAAAAACCGAATAATTTCTTCGGAGAAATGTTTCACGCGTGCGCCTATTTAGCGCTGGCTTTCTCGTGCTCTAAATGTTTCACACTCAGCAAAACAACTCACCTCTGACATTAGAGCGCGGCGGCTGGCAATCAGCTGATCTGCGGCGGGGACTTCATACGCGAATGGCGGTAGGTAGATCGTACTGTGCTGCACGCCATGGTACTTGGCGTCGAGGTATTACTTTACTTTCAGATGGAAACAGTTTGGAAATGATGCAGTTTCTGCTGTCAAACGGACCACCGCGCTCACATTGCAACCTTTGTGCCACGACCGACTCACACTCGCTCGTAGGTGCGCGCAGACGCTGGGGTTGAATTGAGATAAGGTTCTCGCACTCATGAGCGGAACCATAGCTTTTCGCGTAGCCAACACTATCGCGGTACAACTGACTATTCAATCACTCGCCCACCCCTTGCACGGAAACACAAGGTCACGTTGCGGCCCGCGGCCTGACTGGCCGCCATGAAGGCATAGAGGAGAAGAGGGGTGCCTGATCTGGGGGCCGTGCGCACAACGTCGCCTTAGCAACGGGCGCTTGGCCACAAATATGGCGGCGCACTCGCATGGTTTCCTGCGTGCATTCCACACCAATGAATACCTCTTATATGTCCGTCCCTCTGTTTCATATTCACACGATTAATAATCGAGTATCTTGCCCGTAAGCCCTCGCCAATCTCCTCCGCGCGTACGACCCACAAATGCAGGGGACACGAATCCACCCCATTCACCAAGGAACGTTTTAACTCCTGACAGCCGTATCCTTTTAGCTGACCAGCTTTAGAATGAGTGTGTCGTATCCGCGCGAGGTACTTAACGTTGTTAGAATCATCTTAGAGGCAGTTTCAAAATCAGTTCTAGATATTTCTATTTTTTCTTCTCAACCCGTTATCCCCGTTGTTAGGTGCAGTAATTCTCACGGTGACAACTGCACACCGCTCCCCCTCTTCCCACCAATTTCTTTCTAGCATCTCGCAGGTGTGTTTTAAGTTTTATCGACTATAAATGTCGTACGGTGTTCGTTAAAACTTATTCGGTACCTTACCCAATTTTCCATAGTGTCGACACATTCTACAGAGATCGTTCGCGGCGGCCGGCCATTCGCAGCGAGACGTTGCGAAAGCGTGTTAGAACTATATGTTAACCATGCAGAGAAGCAGCGATGTTTTCACTCCGTAGCTCTTCAATGCAGTTTTCCATCAGCATAACTTGGAACGCCTCCATAGCTTTGCTGCAATTGTATGTGTGAACTGATGTAAGGTGGGAGAAAAAGATTGATCGGTTCTGAGTTTATCGCGTGACGGTAGATGCTTCGTCAACCGAGCAATTTGCCGCGGCGTTTTCCCCGATTATGTCTTTTTGTTTAATTCCGACTGTTTGCGAAGCTCTTGGCTTTTGCTTCAGTGTTGGCGGCACCACTCACCGGTGGGGCTGGCCGTATTTCACTGCGACGGAAATGGGGTTACTGGTTTGTGTCGAAAAGCAGTGTTGCACATTTTGCTGGCCACATCCTTCCTCGCGTATATTCCAGTAATTGAAGTGTTTTTGCTACGTGATGGGAAGCCGTTTACCCCCCATACATGGTGAAGGATAGCTGCGCCAGAGAGCAGCAGTGGGGGTTTCCCTGACGTCATCGTCGAAACAAGGGAACATCACCGTCGAAATCATGCCCAAGCGGAGCTACCAATGTGAAGTTTCTGCGTCGAAACGTTCTACAAAGCTGATGCTGTGAAAATCTATATGAAAGGGATGGGGATTAATCAGGGAAGCATTGAGTTCAACACATAAAGTGCAACAAAAAAATTGCACAAACGACAATATGAGAATGGGATAGGTGAGCATTCGTTGAGCTCAGGAAGATGCTTATTGAGTCGCCGCATGTTAAAGAAATGGCTATGTCGAGCTAGTAGTGAACGGAACAAGTTGTAGACCAGATGTTTTTGAAGCAAGTCTGGTTGATAGAGGATGAATGTACTTAAACTAGGGGGATTGACGAAGAGAATGGGCAAAGCCAGCCAGTTGCTGGGCAGGCTGGGATGGTCAACAGGAATCCATACAAAACTGCTTCTATGGGAAAGAACACAGAGGCTCTGCGCAGTACGCAACGAAAGCCAGTTTTCTTGCTCACCTGTCTTTTTACTTTTTTGCTTGCCCTGTCAGAAGGGTAAAACTTATTTTTATAAAGCTTATTTATGTAATAAAGATGATTGGGATAATGTTAAAGTATTTGGTGCGCACAGGTGCGTTGAGGTATTTAATGACACTTGTTCGGTTATTTACAGAGACTGGTCTAGACCTATATGTTGCAGGTACGCGATTAGAGCTTTTCTAGCCCGTAAAGCACGTTTGGGACATGCCCACAGACCTAGGACCTAAACCGTCCTTCAGTTGAGTGTCCACGGAAAGCGGCAGTTCCCAAGATACTGCTTGCTCCGTGTGCACTAAATCGAGCTCATTCACAGAGAAGGTGCTGCAGGTTTTCTACACATCATTGTGTGGGCAGAGCGGCGAGGCAGCCCGTTTCAACGTAAAGAGGAAGTTGCGCTTGTATGCGACATCCAACCGCATGTGATGTAGAATTGCTTCTACTGCCTTGGAGAATCCAGGTGGAATTTTGAATTTTCAGTTGAGATCAACACAATACAGCGACGCGTAATGACGTGATGAGGGAACTTCTACGACTCTTTAAGCGAATTGCAGAATCAGATAGCACAAAATTCATGCGGCAGCTCTGGGACCGGCTCTGCCACCGTTTTAAGAGCGCGATTAGAATTAGACATCACATAACTTCCGACCATCCTATCGGAAGACGACTGTCATAAGACTACCAATGTTACTACCGATAGTGTGTTTAAAAAATCGGTAATTTTTGAAGAACTGTGGGTAACGTTACTCTCGATATTGTTTTTACACTATCAATAGTTTTTTATTCACAATTGCTAGTGTCGAAATTCAATTTACCGGTAGGTTTGCATCACTGACACGATGTCGTGGGCCATGTCGTCTTGTGGCTCGTTTGTCTTCTTCAAAATTTCGATCAACTCTCCACGCTATAAATCACTCTGGGAAAAGACAAACTCTTCGCCGTGTGACAACCTCATCGCCCCGACTAATCAGCGAGCAGAGACGGCAACTCCAAATTCAACGTCCATTTCTCTTCGAAAAGTTGCCGGATACGTTCTCCGAGAGTTAATCCGGCGCCTTCGATGCAAGACGCCAGAAAGGCAAGGGCCGTCACATCGAGGCAATTAGAACCGAGCGCGTATTAGACGAGACTGGACGCGGCGGTGCGTGCAACGAGTTCTCGATGCAGCAACGACGGAGTTCCACTGGCGCGTAAGAAAACGAAGAAACTTGCGCTGTTCGGACGTCTCCGAAAGCGAAGGGGTGCCATTAATCAGCACCAGTTGGCTGCAACGTGCCTTGCTATGGGGTTTTTTGCCGGCTGAGTGCGCCTTCAATCTTTCGCTGTGCTCTCTGAGGGAAGGGGGGCTTCCTCCGGCAGGCTCCGTTGGACAGGCCTTATGGATTCGAGGCGGTTCCCGACCAAAGCGCCCCATTAAGCCTGCAATCCCGCAGCCTTTGCGCCCCCTTACCGCCCTGCAATCTTTCCCTCCAGCGCCCCAGCCCTCCTCCGTCGGTGCTGTCTTTTCCGCGTGAGCGCACGGGCAATGCTTCTTTTCGGCACGCCTCCCCCTGCCCGCCAGGGAGGTTGGCATGTTCTCGACCCGTGTACGGTACGCTATCTGGGGCACGGGGACACCACCCGGAATGATAGGAAGACGTGGACGTTGATCACTTTTGGAGACTGCGAACTAATTCGTACGCCCAGCTGTAATGCGTCAATGCGCGTCAATACCCGTTTCGCACCACCAGTGTATGCGCTAAATGGCTGTAGTGTGGAAGTTAGCAGTTACAAATAACTGGGTGTAATTACAAAAACAACATAATCCTGGGAACAGCAAGTCGACACAATTACAAATAAAGCCAATTAGACGCTGGGATTCTTGCGCCGCAAGTTTAGTAAGGCCCTATCGTCGGTGGGCGATTATACTGTAAGGCACCATTGCCGGTGGTTATAATGTACTTCAACTGGTTCTACCTGGGTCGTGTTGGGACTAGAATCTGTGAGAGGACGCCGCCTGCGGAGATCTCCCCTTTCCCCTTTCCCTCAGGTTCAGCGTGCACCGGCTATCACGAGTCCGGGAAAGATTTTTTTTCGTGTCAATAGTTTGTTCGGGCCGTGTGTAAAGCATCAGGGAGGCGGTGCAGCCGTTGGCGCTTCTGTGTATAAATTTAGCGCTTTCAGCGACCGAGTCCAGAGCGCATCGGGATTTCGTTAGGAGCAGTGCTCTGTCCGAGTCGTGCTGAAGCTCGGCCGCAAGGGTGTTGCTCCTGAATCTTCGCTGTTCATCTCTCGCCATGCAGTCAGCAGTTAAGTTTTTCATTCGGCTTTTTGTCGTCAACACAAAGGCAGCAGTTCTGCTCGCCGATCGTCCACCACGCTACCCCTCCATGACGGAAGCGACCGAGTTCGGAACGGGGACGCCTTCGCCATTGTAACGACTGGCGCCATGGTGCGATCCATTTAATGTCGCCACACACGCGCGCACACACGCACAAGCACACAAAAGCACGCGCACACATACGCACGCGTGCAAACACACCCACACACGAACAGTCACACAAAAGACACACACACGAGACTCGCACACCCTTGCACATAATCACACACACGCACACGAGACGCACCCACACACACACGCACACGCACATACACAGACGCACATACATACATACACACACGCACGGAATTTCGCTCAATGAGGCAAGTAAGCCATTCGCATTGAAAAAAAAAATTGCTTGGTCTGCTACATTTTTCATGTACTATCGCCGTAAGAAGTTGACGGACTACGGCGCCGTCAGCCGGAGCGGCAGCAGGGCCGCCCCGCGGAGCTACTAGCGCGCTCCACGCGCTCACGCCTCGAATCGTCCGACTGAAGACAAACTTCGCCCTCACTCTCGCGCGAATTCTTGTAATGGGCGATAAATGTCTAGGAAAGCGTTCAGTCTCTCAGCTTCTGACATTCGTGACGAAAGAAATCGTGCATTGCATTTAATCGAGCACACAACGCTGTTGCGAGCTAGCGGCGGCCGCAGGGCATCAAACCGCGGCGCTGTAAAGGAATGAGGACCCGTTCTCTTTTACAGCGAAGCTGACTACGGCTAGGATCCGGCACATCATCTCCGACTAAACAGCGATGTAGACAAGAGCCACACGAGAGCGTAGCACCACCTTACAAAAACGTTAAAAAAAGGAACGTCCTAGGACTTTTATATTTTATTATGACGGCGTGTTTTTCACGTAGAAATGTCGTCACCGCGATGCCTAGGTGAATCCGGCATTAAAGGGTTTCTGTACGCTTGGGTTTTGTAAGAATGCTTTCCCGTATTAAGTGTTGCACACTGAAGCATGTCCATCTACAAAGGAAATATGATAGCAGAAAACGGCTCTGACTCTTGTTTTATTAAAAGAATCTTGAAGAGAATTGTATGCCATTAGCTGCCAACACGGCCCTATTATTACGCCGACTTCCATTTGCTTATCATAATTAGTTCACAGTGAAGATGTCAATAATGTATGGCCATCGACGGAGGTCGACGGCAAATTTTCATCCCATTGATGACCCTTTCGTGCCCTTAAATGCCGTTGTGAGGTGCTTCCGTGCATAATTTTTTAGTAACGTCTCTAATGAATTCCGATTTAACTTCCCCCTTCTTTCTTGCTGAAGGTATGCCTGTAAAGAAATTTATAACCGACTACATATCGTGGTAGCCAATTGAAGCAGTCTTCAAAGTACGCGCTGTAATGAATAATATTCACACTGCCATATACAATGCCGAAAAGCGATTTCGCAAAAAAATTAGAGCCTGGCGCAGGGCCTTCCGCCTCTGTAACTTATCGCTTCGGCGTGGAAAAGCGCGCTTCACTGTAGCCTGGGTTGCGGCGTATTGCACCGCCTTGCCTAAGATAAAGCAGCGCTCGACGCAGGCGACGGGCGCTAATATATAATATGAGAGGAACATAAATCACCAACAAAAACATACAGTGCCCTTTCACTCTGTGAAGAAGCGTCACGAGGGAAGGTGTGGTACCGAGCCTCTACGTGAGCGACATTATGTTTTGACTAAGGCGTAGTCCAAGGAGTGCAAAAAAAAACTTTTTTTTTTCAATGAGCGATTCAGTATAATTTTTAGTTAATTTATCTGAATAAAAGTTTTCGGACTAGACTTTTATTCCAGCGGACAAATATGGGGGTGTCCGCTTTCCTCCTGTGGAAGTCGATGTACTGACAGCAGACGGGAATTCCACAATATTTACAACTCCACTGTGAACTATGTAATGTTCAAAAGTAAATGAAACTCAGCGTAAAAGTTGAGTCGTCTAAGCGGTTTATGTTTGCATTACGGGTTTCAGGATAGGTTTAATAAAGTGCGAGTTAGAGCCGTTTTTTTATATAATACCCCCCCCCCCCCCGTAGAAGGACATGCTTCACTGTGAAACCCTTAATGTGGGAAAGCCTTCTTACACCAATCAAGCTTACACCAATCGAGAGGTAGTTAACTTCAAGGCTGTCGAGGGGACGAAAAGAAGATTAGAATGCTGGTGGACGAAAAGCAGAGAAGGAAATATTGCCTAGGACAGTTACCACCTGTAACAGGGAAAAGAAAGTATTTCGGGCCTAATAAACTTTAGTGCCTGCCCTAAGCAGCGCTAGTATTAAACCAAGAGTGTAAAACATGGTTATATTAGTACTTTTTGGTAAGATGACATGTCAGCACCCCGCTTCAAAGGGGAAACCAATAGCAATCATCATAATCTCATCAGCTTACAGCAATTCCTTTAAAGTTGGCGTCACCCTATGGCGCTTATGCATTGCTGGGAAGACATCTTTTACATGCAATATACGCCGTAATATCAAAATGCCAAGGCCCTAGGGCGTTTTCTTTTAATATTTTTATAAGGCCGTGCTACGGCCGCCTGAGCTTCTTGTTTACATCTCTTGGTAGTCGGCGATGATGCGCTACATCCTAGCCATAGACAGCTTTGTTGTAAAGCAGAACGGGTCTTCGATCCTTCACAGCACCACTACTAGGTGCCGTGTGGCCGCCGCTACTGCGCGACAGTGCCATGTGCTCGATTAACGGCGATGCATGATTCCCATGCGTCATGAATGCCAGAAGCTCAGCGACCGAACGCAGCACTAGAAATTTATCTAGTATGACACGCACCCGGGAGAGAGTGAGGGCCAAGTATGGCGTCAGCAGGAGCACTCTCGGCGAGAGCTCTCGGAGCGCGCCGCGGTGTGGCCGTGCTGCCCCTCCGGCTGCCTGCGCCGTGGTCCGTTTGCTTTTTTGGTCGATAGTGCCTATAGATTCAGCGGCGTTTCAACTTTAACTCGGGAACATTGCAGCGCTAGAAGTCGAAAACCTGTCAAGCGTGGCAGGTGGCGTTTAGCGGAACTTCATTTTCCCCACCTTCCACTTGCGAGCAGACGGGCTAGAAGGAAGGAACGGCAATATTAAATCACTGACTCTAGGGAAACACCGGCTATAGAAACTTGCTAATGACACTTCGGCGACAGGTGGGAGCAGCTGCGTTTCTAGTAAAGATAGTAGCTTAGTGAATTCAGAAGGAGTGGTAGTGGTGAAGTTACTCCAAGGCTTCAGAACGGTAGCACAGAGAGAGAGAGAAGATATAGACGAACGCTGTCGAATTTCCTTCGCATCAAGCCTTTTAATCGCTGTTCTTTTTTGTTTCAGTTTAAATGCTTCTTTCACTCTTCTCTCACGTAAATACTTGTGTCGAAAACCTTTGGATGAATACCAAATATGCATTAGGCAACTATTTGCTAACTTGAGCGCGAAATGTCAATCTTACGCCAGAAAGAACATAACAGGGCAATTGATGCATAAAGAAGGATATTTATAGCATATCCGTGGTCGTCACCTAAAAACGTTCCGATTTTTTACTGTGCAACTCAATTTTCTGATTGCTTGAGAAGGAGAGCGCCACAAAATTTGCAAATGCCAAGGACCCCAAAAATTTGACTTTGGTCCGACAGACATGTTATTTTTCCGTTCACTCAAACCGTTCCCAGGACCGTTTCTTTAATCATTCCCAGAACCGGTTGGGAACGCTTCCTTTGATTCGTTCTGGTTCAGGTTCAGTACCAAAATGACGGAGAAAATAGGGTTCTGTTCGGTTCCGGTTCCGGACAAAAATTCAGGTTCCGTTCCGGTTTTTGGTTCGGTTCCGGTTCCGGTGCGACACTCTGGTTGTGACATCTTTCGGCGTATCCATTGAAAAGACCGATCTCCCACATGTAAAACACACGGTACTATCAAAATCCTTCAATGAAAAGTTAGCGCCCACCGTGCCGAGCAGGTACACCGACAAAGCCCCTCCCATAAAGGATGGGCGTTTCTTGGCGCTCTCGGCCACTACATTTCATACAAATCCGACCTCCGGCTCCTCCACGGAATTCGGTCACCCGCCTGATCATCTGCCCAGTACTACGGAACCTGTACCCTCAGAATCGAGATCACCCAACGGGTGCACCACGCAACTCAACTTCCCGCGCAGAATCATTACGTTTACCACAACACACCGCTTATATAAAAGTACATCACCACGATTTCAGTTGACCTCACCTCCAAAATTGCTCGCTGCTGCTCAGATATCCCATCGATAACGCTCGCTGAGATGCATACTGTCACGGAAGACGTTCTACTTTATGAACATATCACGACACCTTCGCCATGTGCACGGTCAGCCAAGGGGCCCCCAAAGTATTCGCGGCAAACAACACTCCTTTGACGCAACGATCAGTCCTTCAGTCTAGTTGCCAAACTGTGGAACTCAGTCATTCTGAAGTGGTTCCCCGGGAATAAAGGCGCCGAAGTAAACGAAACAGCAGATGCCTTCTCCCATACTTCTTTTTCTAAGTCATGCAACTTTCTCCTCTCGCAGGTATGCCATACCATCCCAGAGAAGACAGCGCGGGACGCCATGAACTACGGTCCTTGCACCCTTCCGTCTCCACCCCGCTCCTGTGACAACAAAGCGGCGCGTATATACCGACAGGCACAAACCCTTCCTTCGTATCTCACCTTTCTTCAAACCAACAGTCTCTCAGGTGCCTCTCGCTGCGAAGTCAATGGGGCCACGTATCAGTCATTTGTATTTACTGACATGTGCCTTTTGTATTTGTATTTACTGACATGTGTTCCCCTTTAATCCTCTATGAAAACCCTTTTACTCAACCTCTCCTCCAACAAGACCATATGGCTTCAACTGGTCTGTCGAGCTCATCGTTTACATTATTGAGCCTCTCCCCGAATGAAAAAGCCAGCGTCTCTCCTCGCTGTCTACCCTTCCATCCCCATTTGCCATCCTCATTGTTACCACCCCTTCACCCCATCCCCTACGTAGGTCCTTCCCCATAATAAGCTGCTTCAATAACATTTCAACGGTACCAACAGCTCAGCCACGTGCTCTTTCGAATGTTGCGGCGACGTCGACAAGTCGCGCTGCTACTTAATTCGCATCCTTTTCTACGCACGCATCCAACTGTCCTAAACAAAACCACCCTACCATCCGCGGTCCTGCATGGCCTCCAGCTTCTGAGGAAGCGCTGTCACGGCAGCATGGAGGGTCTTGAAAAAATTTAAAACGAGGGCGCAAAGGACGTGGACAAAGAAACACAATTAGACTAGACGAGCGCTCACTACCAACTAGTTTAATTGGAAACCCTTCTTCGCTGAACGCCGGTACATTACTGGCGCGCCTGCGCGCACACGCCACCCTAACGGCCAGCCATGTGCGCTGCTACGGATTACGACATAACAGGCGAAACTCACTCTTCCATCAACACACCGACGTTTGAGCGACACAATCTGTGCTTCCCCAATACGCCTCCAGAAGTACGCGTGCCACAGTGTCTCTGCTGCGGCCCAGCACCTTCAACTCGGAAAATAAAGGCACACGCCCATGCACTGCGCAATGCGCAGGAAGGTACGCCCGTCGATCATTCGTGAGCGATATCTCTTGCTCACGGGCGTGGTCGCTGACAAACCGGCCGGTTTGTCCAAAATAGAACTTACCGCAGTATAGTGGCAAACTCGTAAACAACAGATACCGCACAATCCACACGGCGCCTGGTGTGCGTTTTTCCGCAAGCCGCACTCTGATACATCTCCAGGAATGCATGCACACAACTTCGACAGCTTGCGCGGTGCTGAAAAAAAATTTTAAGCACATTTTGCCGGCCCGTCACCTTCTTAATTTTAAATTGTGTCACCTTGTGATGTATGGTATCATCTTGGGCCTTGGGACGCTTTTCTGCCTTCCTTCTCCCTCACCCTGCCTTTTACTTTCTACAGCAGAAACTCCAGAGTCGCCACCAGGATCGTATTTAGATAGCCTGACGACAGCCACCTTTGTATGTGTTGATAAAACCTGGTGGGGACCGCATGGTTGCAAGACTTTCGGAGGGTGGATTCTAAACATAGCGAGGCAGTTGCCCGTTTAACAGTCTCAGAATTGGCCGAAATGAAGGGGAGGAACTGTTTGCGGGAGCGTGGGTTATAAACCCAGCATACGTGAGAATAAGCAAAGAGAGTTTAAGATGTATAGCTCCGGTGTTCCAATTACATATGACGGAACCTGTACTGGGATTTATATGCGAAGTTTTTCCAAATAAAGTAACTGGTAGTGAGCGGGCGTCTGGTCTAATTATGTTTCTTTGCCCACGCCATTAACCTGCTCGCTAAACAAACCATTCTATTAAGCATGCAGTGATATTGCAACAAGTATCTGCCGTGGAGTCTCACGTCGAGTTTGCGAGCTTAGCGTTGACATCGGCAGGAGATTCGGCGAAGAAGTTAGTCAAAAGAAACGTTTAAGCGTTTCGTCTCATAACAATATGGTTAAGGATTATCTGCAACTTTCTTCAGGGGTTTCTCGAGGAAAGAAATTGAAGGGAATGAAAAACCTACGCCGACGAAAGCCCACATGCAACGACGAAAGAATAACACTTTGCATTTAATGCGCTTTTTTCACACTCCACTGTCTTGCCTGAGCCCCTCTAACGAGTAGCGAACGCGGCTCGGTTAAAAATTGCTACAGGAACGCAAGACGATTCAGTCACTGAAGCGAAAATAGTGTTGCGATCCATCGCCCGCCTCGGTCAATCCAGCGCAGATTGCGTCTCATTTTTCCGCCATTATTTTTCCGCTTCACCCGGGTGTATCAAAACATTGATTGGCGGGTCTGCCGGCTATAGTGCGCTTTCACCGTGTATTATCCAGCGTACGTATTGATCTTTGCTTTTTACGCTTTCAAAGCGGTACTTCGAACAGCTTTCTCATGTAACCTTGGAGTCGCGCTGAGAGTTAAAAAATAGCTAATAAAAAGCTAGAAAATGCTGAATCCCACGCATAGGTGCGCATCAACGTAAGGCGAAGCTTCAATTGCACGCCGTTCCGAATTCGTCCCTCGCAAAGTTCTTTTCGAAATATATATTTGCATAACTGCGATCCGGCCTAGCAGCAGTTAATGCTGAGCCCTGACCAAAAACGCACACAAATTGGGACAAGAAAGAAAACACGGACAGGCGTTTCTAACAACTTCTAATATTTGTAATATTTCTCTCCGTTGACAAACGAGGCACGCTCCTCTCTCAAAGACACAGAAAGTTGTAAGCGTGTATCATGTTCTATACGCTTTGTTTTTTTTTTTTGTTTAAAACAGCACGAGCCGCCATAATTCGTTTTATTGTTTTATTTCATGTTGCCTCTCTGCGACAGCGTGTTTTAACGTGTAGCTTTTCAATTTTCCGTCGTAAAGAACCGTTCAATGCGAATTCGTAATGAACAGAACGCTAATACTCTCGACCTGAAATACCCTTGTCCTGATTAGTGTAAACATGTAAGAGCCATGACAGCAGTTTTAGTAGCTTGACACAGCACTGCCTGCATATACTCCGTGTTCAAGTACACTTTCATTTTGGGTGGCTGGCTGAATCATGTGACAGACAGACGGACGGACGGACGGACGGACGGACGGACGGACGGGCGGACAGACAGACAGACAGACAGACAGACGGACGGACGGACGGACGGACGGACGGACGGACGGACGGACGGACGGACGGACGGACAGGCGGGCGGGCGGGCGGGCGAGCTCACGGGCGAGCGCACGGGCGGGCGGGTGGGCGGGCGCATGGATGGACGGACCACAATACTCCTGTCCACGTGGCCCAAAAGACTATCGCCTTTAAGGTTTACAGACGATCCAGGCTGTGGAGGTGGTGGGACCGCGTAAGTGTGGTGTAGGTTTGTTTGCTATGTTGGCAATATTTGGTTACTACCGGAATTCGCCCGAAACGGGAATGCCGGTTGAAGCGCCAGCCAGTACACCCTTGAGGGTATGTGCTGCGCTTGAAAAATGGAAGGCAAAGCCCAGAAGTACAGTCATGGGCAGATGAAAGGCGAATGAGAAAATACGAACCAGAACACATTAAATCGAAGAATTTAGTTGGTGGAGATAACATAATGACGCGGTTATGGTAGTTTTGGAAGGTCACGTTTACAAACGTTGCCGCTGTTACGGAGTGATGGGACAATTTGATTTGCATAAAAAGAAATTACGCTTTTTGTGTGGTCCCGTTCATATTTGCGCGTTCGAACTTCATTTTTCTATGACTATACATAAGGAATACCTCTCTATCCTCTTTCACTTACCGTCTCACGATAAACTCTCTCCACCTTGCCACTACTGGCAACGTGGCAACTACACAACGTGGCACAATATGTGTAGTTGGAAAGGAACGAGGATGGAATAGTTGTATATAGATAGCGTGCTTTCCTTACCTATTTCCTTAATTTTCCTTCGGCAAATTGCCTGAACTTCCGTCCTCGAACGTAACAACGGCGATACTCCACAGTGAACGCTACGCAATTAGTGTTGCGGCCGCTCCAGGATTCCCCAGCAGCTCGGAGAGTTATTCTCGACTTTCATTCTCTGTCGTTACATAACAGTGTCGGCACAAAACGGGGCCCAGGATCTTAGTTCCTGACCTTACGTTAATGTCTGCGAGAATTAAGTGCTATTGAGAACAGGGCCCGATCCCGAACAGAAAAAAAAAAAGTAGTGGACGCGGGTACTTGCATATTATATAAGTGCATGGCGGTTCATTGCAGTGAAGAATAGATGGAGGTCTCGGGAGAAATTCGATACGGAGGGATGTCCTTAGGGATGCTAAGGACAGAATTAAAGCTAAAGAGCTGGTAGTACGATGTCGCGCCGCTGGGTCGCGCTTACAGAGATCGTTACGCGAAATTATTAATGCGAAAACATTATGCGCCCCATGAGGCAAAGAACCTCGCGTTATGAGCGGCGTGTGGTGTCAAACACCCGCAGGCCGTCATCTGACTAAAGAAGTTTCAGGGGATCTCTGAGCGCATTCTTGTCGGATAAGAGCGCGAGGGCGTTTATTCCTTTGACTACGTTTGTCGATTGGTCCTCTAGCGGTGTCGTCTGTAGCCTAGACCCTCGAGGTCCGACTCACTGAAACTTTTTGTTGCGTAATCACTATCCATGCTGCTGTAGCACTGCCTCCACAGGGGCCGGGGGCCAATCTAGACTACCGGCGGGGTTTCAAATGCACGCGATTTTCTATTTTTTTTCCGATGCACGCCCTTCATAACATGTCTCACCCGATGTGGATTAAGCGTGCGCCGAGTATTTTTTCTACATTACTTTTAAAGACGATAGTCTTCTTTGGGCTAATCAAACACAAAAATTTTGGTCTGTCTGTCTCCCTGTCTGTCTCTATGTATGTATGTATGTATGTATGTATGTATGTATGTATGTATGTATGTATGTATGTATGTATGTATGTATGTATGTATGTATGTATGTATGTATGTATGTATGCATGCATGCATGCATGCATGCATGAATGCATGTATGTATGTATGTATGTATGTATGTATGTATGTATGTATGTATGTATGTATGTATGTATGTATGTATGTAGGTAGGTAGGTAGGTAGGTAGGTAGGTAGGTAGGTAGGTAGGTAGGTAGGTAGGTAGGTAGGTAGGTAGGTAGGTAGGTAGGTAGGTAGGTAGGTAGGTAGGTAGGTAGGTAGGTAGGTAGGTAGTGTTACATTCGAGAAGGCGTCCCCGAACCGAGTTCCGTCGCCTCCGTCATGAAGTGGTAGCGTGGCGGTGGCGCGGTCAGCAAAAGTTGCTGCCGTTGTGATGACGACAAAATCCGACGGCAAACGTTAACTCGTTTACTGCATAGCGAGAGATGATCAGTGACATCACCCTTTCAGGCGAGCTTACAACATGGCTTCGGATAGAACGACAGCGGGATCCGATGTTGTGAAACAAATGCGTTCTGCGCTCGGAGGAACCGCTTATTCCTTCCCGAAACGCTAACGGTCAAACAGCTTTCCTAGTGCTTTTCACATGGCCCGAAGATAGTACCGACAGACACAAACACTCTTCCCCCAGTTCGTGGGAACCGGAATTAGCGGCGCTCGTTTAGTCTAGGAGAAGGGGTTGAGGAGATCTCAGCTGCAGCGCCCGCTACGCACTTGCGCGTCTCAACACGAAGAACAGTTTGTTTCGTATTTTGCAACCGCCGAGGTTGAGTCGCCGACAGCGAAGCGCCCACTCGGCGGCCGTTCTCCGCATTTTGTAGCCTGTCCAAGAAAGGCAGGCATTCTTACACAGCACCGGAGCTCAACATAAAACTTTAAACACGCGTATTGAGGGTAGCGGAGCGCTGAATCGTAACAGTAGGTACGTCCCTCAATTTAGCCGCCCGTACAAAAGCTAAAATGAATTTTGTGGTGAGGCGTTCATGTAGGCAAAGCATTTTTAATCTCAAAACTGAAGAAATATGCTTCGTATTCGTCAACATTGTTCAGCTAAATGACATTAGTCTTATTTCAGTGAGACGTCAATGCATACCTGGTGTTAAGTAAGACTAAATTTGTTGAAAACAATATTTTAAGAACAATATACGACCAAGGCTGGCGCGTGAGCCTTACGCTTGTGGGTCGACCACTAAATTACAACTCTGCCGACAGATGGCGCAACAGTGCGAACTCAGCAAAATTGAACCCCACAAGCCTCCAATCGGTGGACCGAGATGGAATGGAGGGGAGCCAGCATTATTAGTTCTATAAACGTTGAGGGTAACAACATGAGAGATGGGCGGATAGGGCTGGAGATGCATTGTCGGGTCAAGAGCAGCAGAAGGTTTTTTCGGCGGCATTTGCAGCGACGCGAGCATATGCGTGGCCTTTTTTTCATATTTTTTTCTGCACGTGCCGCTCTGGAACGAGCCCAGCCAATACCGATGGAGCGCGCGCTGAAAGGTAACTGTTTTGTGGACGCGTTTTTTTTTTCGGATGCCATTCGGGTGCACGCTTTCGCAAACCTAGCCAAGAACGCTTTCGAGTTAAAGAAAACTGTGGGAAAGACGGAAATGGAACTCATGGACGGGCGGCAACCGGCAAGTGACTTAACCAATCCTCTACGTCCACGCACGTGGAACCCGAGTTTTGAGCTAGAAAAGAAATCAAATCCCCCCTAGCGGTGATGAAGTTTGATCAAGTGCTTTAAATGCGAAAGCACTGTGACTTCCGCTGGCAATTCTTTACAATCACATCAGGGGTGTGTCACGTGGGGTTCATAACAGGGATTCGTAGGTTCTGACTGCGGAGTTCCAAATTATCGGCGGTAAGGTAGCGTATGAGGACGAAGAAAGGACAGGGAAAAAAGCGACCACACACGATGTAGCAGTAAAGACTTCTTTGACTAGTGTTGCCGCCAGGGAAAGCTATACTGGTTCTTCATCAAAGCACGTAAATTGACTTAAGTGCCCGGAGTAATTCTTATTAGAAAAATGTGGGAGAGTTATCATATTGCTCTGCATCCTTCTTGGCATCTCCAAAACCCCAAGCGTTGAATCCGGGACCCTGGAAGGAATGAATACCAGGCGGGAGAAGCTGGTAGTTTTAAATAGATACTGCTTTCGTCTTTCTTTTAACGGCTCAAGTAAGGTTTCTGGCCTGGAAATTCTCAATGTCCACCGAAGTAATGAATTCGTCATCTATATACAGGACGAAAAAGGAAATGACACTGAGGTACGCATCACTCATTTATGTATTTCAAAAAATGATATAGCAACGTAGGACGAGTGGACGCTGCTGTGCCCTTTTCTACTTCTTCTGCATCTCCGTGCGCTGGCTTCAGACAAGCGCGGCCGGAAACGAATGACAACTAACCCGAACCACAACCTTTTCCGTTAAGTTCTTTCTTTGCTGCTTTTCAAACCACTTAAAAAGTCACGACGTCGGCTGTACCTGAGCCGTGCCCCGAGCCCGGGTCACTGCCGTTTCAACCTGCAATAATGTAGGCAGACGACTGATTTTAAACCTGTTTTGTTCACGCTTAGTGCGAGCAAGCTTTGCCGACACCGAATTTCAGTTGCAGTTGTGGGACAGGAAAGATCCGGCGGAAGTGCGGCCCACCTTTATTAGTAATTCCGAGTCCTTAGGACAGAGTAGGCGACGTCGAAGCAGTCCTAAAAACCGGCTGCGTGAGGGGCTGATGACCCTGGATTTTACTTATTGATGCAGCGTGGGTTGTTGTTTGAATTTGCTTCTTCACAAGAATCTCAGATAACTTGTTCAGCACGTAGTAAACATTAGCACACCCCGGAAACCGAAACCCTCAACGCCGGAGAAATTCGCCTAACTTCCCTTTTCTAATTACTTTTGATGGTACATGTACGTAGGAGCTTGTTAAACACTTACAAAACCTACTGGATACTCAAAAGACCGCAAAACCTCAGCCTGGACGTCGGAGCGGAAGCACCGACTGGGGCGGGTGGCCAGTCCCGCCTGCACTCACTGCCGAGCGCCCGTGCAGTCCCTGCCGCATGTACTGTACGAGTGCCCCAAGTTTGCGGCAGGGCGGGCGGAGCTTCTGGCCGTGCTCCGAGGGGTGCGGCCGCTCGAGGAACTGCTTTGGCCCCCAGGAAATGCCAGGGAGCGGGACAAAGTGCTCGAGGCCCTGGGAGCATACCAGGGGGCCTCGGGGCTCCACAATGCACTAAGCTACAACTCTACGTAACTGCCTGGGTCGCAGTGGAGTGTAGCTGTTAGGGTAGAATTCCTGTGTGTGTGTGTGTGGGTGTGTGAGTGGGTGTGTGTAAGTGTGCAGGTGTCCTACTCCTTCGTGCCCTGTATTTTGATATTTATTTATTTGTCTAGTGTTTCGTTTTTTTTGTGTTTTTATTTGTCTAGTGTTTCGTTTTTTTGTGTGTGTTTTTTTTTTCTCTTTCACCTAACGTTGTATATAGGTTATTCTTGCCCATGTTTTATATATTTATGTTAGCCCTCTACCCTATCCCCCTATTCCTATGTACTCTTTCCTCCCTATCCCACCTCCCCCACACCAGCAGGCGTTCCGGTGTCCGCCCCTAGGCGAGACAATTTACGCCTGTTGGTGGACCTTCCTTTCTTGTTTTTGTGCAATAAATACATACATACATACAGTGGTGGATGGCACATCATGCATCGCCAATAAGGGGGTATAGTGGTATAGCCCATTGGGCATAGTGGTATAGGCCATTGGGCATGGTGGTATAGCCCATTGGGAAAAAAGAAAGAAAGAGAGAGAGAGAGAGAGAGAGAGAGAGAGAGAGAGAGAGAGAGAGAGAGAGAGAGAGAGAAAGAAAGAAAGAAAGAAAGAAAGAAAGAAAAAGAAGGGAAAGAAAGAAAGAAAGAAAGAAAGAAAGAAGGAAAGAAAGAAAGAAAGAAAGAAAGAAAGAAAGAAAAAGAAGGAAAAGAAAGAAAGAAAGAAAGAAAGAAAGAAAGAAAGAAAGAAAGAAAGAAAGAAAGAAAGAAAGAAAGAAAGAAAGAAAGAAAGAAGGTTGCTGCTTACCCCACAAATGTGGTAAGCAGGAATCCATATACTTGTCATAAGCTGTTTAATTTGTAAAATAACTGAACAAAAAGAATCATTTCGCCCAAGTCCCCCTTATAATAATTATACACCGGCAACCATTCTTGAGAACATGGAAGGTCTGCGGATTTATTTCTTGCCTAAAAATCCACATTAGTATAACTCAAGTGATTTTGCGGGCGCAGGATTTTACAAGGACAGGAAGGCCGCCAACGTACAGGGCTGGGGTGCAAAAGTTTTTTTGCGTTTGCGTCTGTGTAGTTGCGGTTTCTCTTTGTTAACTATCTGTGCAGAGGGGTGTTTAATTTTTGTTTTAATTTGCGTGTAATTTTGCGTTGTGTCATTATGAAAAAATATTCGGCTCGTTTAACAACTAAGCGTCTCCAGAATGTTCTCTTCCTTTTTCTCCGTTTTTACTCTTCTGAAGGAGTTAAAATGGGCGCCTGGGCACAGAATTTAATGATGTACGTGTAGGTGACAAAGCCCCACTGGGCTTCAGTAAGATACTCTATGCGTTCAAGCATGCATAGCAGAGGACTAAGTTTCAGACTAACGAGAAACATGGAGGACAACCAGGGATAAAGGCCATTTCGTCTAGCTTTCCCGAGCCCTCCTCGTTAAGGTATACCAAGAGTTTGGTCAAGTCATGACGCGACGCTTAAGTAAACTTCCACGGTCAATAATTTCTTTCTTTTTTAGTACTGTCTTCCTTTCAGCTCTCCTGAGGTCATTAACGTTTTTTTGTCACTATTATATATGCTATCCGTAGCATTCATCCTGGCGTACTGAACTTATTATAATACGCTCGGTAAGGCATGTTTTACTTTAGGTGCTTTCTTATTTATTGGAGGCTGTATACAGCTTCAAGTAGAAATTTATGAAAGAGTCCTTAGTGGGTACTTGAGAATACGTGAACATCCCCTCCATGGGTGTTCCTCGCGAATTTCAGCATCGGCCCGATGCCCCTACCACGGCCCCTCGATGGAAACTTGGTTCTATCGAGTGGCCGTGCCCCTACCTTTTTTTGGCTGTAGAAGCACGGCGTTTATGACACACATTTCGCCCTTTGCACCAACACCGCTTTGCGTTTCAAGGACGCCGGTGGCCCCTTTTGCTCCCTTTAGCAGCGGCAGTGGGTGCCTGGCGCTTCTCTTGTTGACGGCCAGCATCGGAGTTTCGTCGCCGTTGGTCCCATCCTTTTTGACGCCTACTCAGCCCTGGACTAGCAGCGCACTTCATTTTGCGATGCGACGCCGAGCCACCCCTTCCTGAGCAAGGTTAGGAGATGCGCGAAGGCAGCACCGCACGTGCTTACTCAGCTTGGCGTCACCTCTGTCCACGGGCGCCTTGTCGTTCGCTGTTCTTCTGACGTTTTCTGCACAAAGATCTATGGAGAAAACTTTTGCTGATATTCACCATATATTCCTGCGCCATTATAAAAAATTACACCTTCTTCCCGTGGGGAACCATGAGGAGGATGTGAAGCATCATGGGGATTCCGTGTCGGTTCCGTTGTGTTGCCGTTATGTGGTTTCATTTATCGGAGCACGAATGGGAACGTAGTGTGAACCCCCATGTAGAGACAGAAAAATGTTAAAAATGTAGAGACAGCGAAGAGACCGACACCCGCGTTACCTGATCCAACCCCTCCTGGTTCTCGCCTTTCTTTATTGCGTGATCACGGTCCTACCCCGCTTCCCGCCCTCTTCGCCCTCTTCTTTGGTTGAGCTGCAAGGCGCGTGGCGCCTCCCGCCACAGCTTTCGCACGGGAAATTCAACATCCTCCTCTAAAGTTTAAGTTCGTCGTTTCCGTTGACGTTCAGCTTCGCGTGCCTTCGTCGTATCAGTAGCTTCTTGACGTAGTTTGAATGGATGAAGGACATAAGGCGCGTTCGTAACACATGCTCCCGTCTCGGTTTGTAGCGCAGTGGGAAGAGCGCCAGGTACGTCCTGTTGCGGCCAGAGAGTCGTGGGATCCAAACCGGGCACTGCCTAACTAATTCTTTTTATAGTGTACTGCGCTGACGTCAGGCCAAACACTTACGGGGCTGAAGAGACGCACATGCGCAGTAGAGTGCGGACGGCGGACAACAACAAGGGAGGGAGGGACACAGCCCCGACCATAAGATGCTTCGCATCTAAAACGGGTTCCGGCTTAGCTCTAACCCTGTATATGCCAAGTGAAAGCTTGGCTTAGCCTGATTAATTCTAAGTTTCACATGGTTAATCTTTGATTCATCTGTAATTGTTATAGTATTCGATCACAGCCTGCCTTTGTCTGCTGCTGTGGTCCCGCTTTCGTCGTTTTCGTAGCCGAACGGCTCGCGGGGCGACATCCGCGGGGTGGTCAGACGCTGCTTGCCGACATTGCCTCAAAGCCTCCAGATTTCACGCAGCACTCAGAGAAGACTGTTACTATCATTCTCGTTGTTGTTGTGGTTGTTCCACGTCTTAAGGCGCATACCATTGCACGGGATTGGCCAGGAGTCGGGCATATGGGCTAATGAGTCCGCTCACAACTTAAAAGATACCTTTCCATTTGCATCCAGTAACAGCGCGTGATTAGAAGAAAGAAGTAGCTAAAAAATTCCCCGCATTTCCCCGAGGGGAAGAATGTGAAAGTGCGAATGCACGAGTTGAATTTGCGCGGTTCGGTAATGTTCGCGAAAGAGAGATCACACACACACACACAACTACAAAGAAAGAAAGATGCATTTATTCACAGACACCTATTTGTGTTGTCGTTGTACTTGATTGCTAGAGCGGATCTCAGCTTTGAAATTTCGTGTCAGTACTCCTTTAAGCGGGTGCATTAGCCCTTCTCACGCCCGATTCCTGGCCAATCCCCCACGTGGGTATGTGATGCGGACATCGCCGGTGGACGCAGGTTCAGGGTCGCTTAAGAAGTGCATTGCACTTAAAGGACCCCTGCAACGCTTTTCTTTGAGGTACTTTTCAGGCTTTACGTCTGTTCTTCGTGTTATGCAGAGACAGACGCCGAAAGAATTATCAAGATCCGTGCACAAATAAAAGAGTTATTCCATTTTTAAATTTAAAAATACAAGCAAATGCATGGTTGCTCTCTCTCTCGTAAACGGGGCGACCGCTGCTCGCTTTCCCGCTTTCACCGATGACGTTGATTTGCGCGACCAATGCGGACGGCGAAAAATGTGACGTCCCGGAAGTTCTGAGCCCACAGTGGCTAGACCTGAGGGATTGCTTGCCACGCTTTTTGACTGCGTCGTTTCTATGGTTACACTCACGCTGCTGACCCGCACACACCAGTGAAACGCACGTGCCGCCGCCGAAACGCCAGGATGTCCTTTGACGATTTATCGGATTTGGAGCGCGCTCTGCTGCAACGCAGCCGCGACATGAATGTGGTGCCGTATAGCGACACGCCTACGAAGGAGCCGTGCTGCGCTTCACCGGCTTCACCTGACGATTCCGAGCGTTCCAGCTCGCCCCCGGCGCCCGAGGAACCGCCTCACCCGGACGACGCTGGCTGGTAAATATCGGCAGATACGCGAAAAAGTTGCTTTGTTAGGCTTTCTGATGCGGTGCAACGATTACCGTTTACCTGCAGGTGTCATTGCGGCCGATGTCAGCCGATGGCAGAAGCGGTTGAGCGCCGCTGCTGCTTCGACGTACCGCAGTGCGTTACCCGCAGCCCGCAACGGTGCATCACCGAGGACGAGTATTTTTTTATTCTTTGCCTGGACGTAGAAGTCCTGCGGGTTGCATACTACGAGCTTGAAGAACGAGGCGACGTGCCGGACGTTGAAATCCACAAGTGAGTAACGTTTAATTTCACCTGACTCGCCGTGGTGCTCCCGCTCCCGCAAAAGTAACAAGTAACAAAAGGCACACTGCGGTTTCAATCAATCAATCAATCAGTTTTATTTCCACCAATGTTCTTACCGTACTTTTTGCCCGCTTTTATGACATTGCGTGCGCAAACTGCATAAAGAACGTTTTTTTTATTTTCTAATTGCACTCCGGACGCGAATAAGCTGTCATAGAAGGCACTATGACACCTTACTGTACGCTCTCCCAGTTTTTTCATATCACGGTAGCGACGACCGACCGGCATCTTTATTTATCGCGGTGTCCTCATGGGCACGCGCAAGAGCTTCGTCTTTTGCAAGCATCGTCTGCTCCACTATTTTCGCAATTGAGGGCGATTTACGTCCTGTCACGGTATCGGCGTGGCTTTGTTTACTAGAAACGGAGTTATTTGAAGCACATGCGCATTTCCAATGTGCGTTCGACATGCACGGGCATCAATAATGTTTACGCTGCTTATAGGTACCGTTGGCGACTAGCAAAACGACCTTCGCAAAAAGAACCAGGTGGTGTGTTGCTCTGACGAGAACAGCATAGCAGACGAGTCCTACAGCAGAAAGTTGTATGTGCGTGCTCTCGCCTTTTCGGCACTGGACACCGGGATAAGGCGACGACCGGGACCGGTCGTTGCTCCACTGATATTAAAAACTTGCGAGGGTGTTATAATGGCCTTTGGCGACGTGTCTGGATAACTGGTGCATCATTGCACGTAAGCTTTATGCACTATTTACCTTATTAGGCAGAATCTCAAGAAAAACTCTTTTTTGAAATTCTGAAAAAAAAAAATTTTTGAACTCGTTTTTTTTCCTCAGGGGTATTTTACTTGCCTTACTGCCAGACACAACGGCAAAGGCCTACAACCTGATGTACTGGTGTACACAGTGGCATAAAAGCATTTTTTTCACTTTGCGGCATTGCACAAACTGTTTTTTATGCGATCCAGCTATTTTTGTGAGGCCCAGTTCTTTTTTCACATAACTGGATTACAATGCACGCAAGCATGTGCAGGCCACTACAGAATACTTGGCTCAGCATAAAAGACAAGCCTTTATTGATACACTCCAACAGAATAGGCACTTGCGTTCAAAGTGCCTTGCAAGATCAGCTGTTTCAAACAAACAAGCCCAAATAGGCCATTGTTTTTACACATGCAGCTCCAGAAAACAAACAACCTGTTGACTATACACAAGTGGCACAAACATCACAGCACTGAATGAATAAAAGTTTTTATTTTCACTGAACAAATAAGGGAAGAAGGATTAACAAAAAAAAAAGCTAGAAAAAATCTTGGCCTCCCACAACTGTGCCTAGATCACACAATACAAAAGGGGATGTGTGTAGCATACTTAAAGGGAATTTTTTTCACTAAAAATCTGCACACAGAGGTAAACAAAACTTGTGGACACTTGTATTCAGTTCACAGCACCATCACACATATTTCAAAAGCAACGAATTCATGACAAAAAGAGAAATGAGATCAGAACTGAACCTTGACCCTTAAAATCGAACACAGCAATATCTAGAAACATACATATAAGTGATTATGCATGGTTACTAAAAAATATCGGCTTAACATCAGTGTCTGTTTTTCATAAGTGGTGCTGTATTTGTTTGATTACTGGGGTTAATAGTCCTGTTTCACAGTGCCCACTTTCTTTAAACAAGTCAGACTGGTTAGATGGGAAGAACCTGGAATAACAGCTGACACTAAAGGTTAGCACAGCCATGTACACAGCATGAAAAGCTATCAAACTGGTTCCCACATTGTACAATAGAATTTGTAGCTGTAACAGTAACGGTCTTTTTTTTTGTTTGCCGACCCAAAAAAACATGCGATACTTGCCTTTGGTGCAATGAGAGATCAGTATCTTGATAGGAAGTAGATAATTGCCCATACATTTTGTTCGCCTGATGCACGTGTCAAAAGTGCCTTCTAGTAATTTCAAGGTGTGATCAAAATCATCAAGGTTCTTATGAAGCAAAAGTAGCTTGGTTCGAGAAATTTTAGTGTTAACCATTCCAAGGACAACAGCCATAATTTGCATAACTTGAAGGATGATTAGTTTTAAGCATCATGAATTCATTACAAATAGATGTACAAAGCAACAATTTTCAATGCCACTACACATAAAAGCGTTTTTAAATAAAACAATCTTTTTTTCTTCTCTTTCAGGAAGTATCGTTACGTTGCATACCGGCAATTTGCAAGATGGATTTGGGGAAGACTGCGGAAAGGCGAAAGGAAGGTCATACCATCTTGTGCAGTTTGGATGATCCGAAAAATGTTCCCATCGGAATCGTATACAGGATTCAAATATCCTGAACTTTAAGGTTGAAGGCCTCACCAAAGAGGAGGAGCATGATTGTACATTTGTTTCCCTGCCACTCCAGCCTTTTGCTCAAATGAACGCTAGCACAATTCACTACAATAAGGACAATAAATTTTGAACAGTTGCATCCTCGCATACTTTTTCCGGCATAGATTCACCTACACAGTACAAAATTTCCACCAATTTCATTTTTGAGGTGCACACCACTCAAAGATCATTTTGAAATAAAAATACATGGCTGAGAAAATGTAATTTTAAATGTTCTTAAAACAATGAACAGGCAGATTAAAGGGACCCTGCAACACTGTCTTCAACCTTTTTTGAAATCTTAAATGCTTGCAGAATTTAGTCACCCAACACACCAAGTACTTAGATTAGGGGGTCGCTAAGTACCTCCGCCAAAAATAACTGCTCATGCCCATCGGATAACTTGTAAGCTCGCTAAAAAGATTTTCTCTCTTTCCCAGTCTTGACGTCTTTCGACTGCTTGAATTACGTCATTAAAGCCATGTAGCGGCTGTTGGCCGGTTTTCCTTCAGTCGCGGCAATGAACGCTTTTCGATAGCAACTTTAAAAAAGTCACAAAAACAAAGCAGCAATGAAAGGCGTATGTGGTGCGACGAGCAAATTGCACAGTTCTGCTCCATACTGGCGATAACTATAGCTTTTGCAGTGCTTCCAGACACAAAGGAAGGAGTGAAAGCCCTTATCAAAGGTGTTGCAGCGTCCATTTAACGCTAAGTGGCTAAAGCATGATGCTGAGCGCAAGGATGTGGGTTTGATCAGGGTTGCGGCAGGCCAATGCTTCTTGTTAATTTTGATGAACCTCCTCCTAGTCACAGTGGCTAAGGGCACGCAAAAGATTTCTCCTCTCTCAGCTTCTTTGCCCTTCTCCAGCACGCCCAGAGGTGCGCTTGAGGTACAATGAAAGGAAAGGTGGGAGGGCTCGCACTTGCATCATAGTGTAGTAGTACGGGTCCCTTTTTAAAGTTCCTTCAAGTTGTTACATGGTTGCGGCATTTCCTGTACAGCTTCTGAAACACTTAGAAGCATACACTAAAGCTATGGCAGACAAGACTGTGCCAGGCCACACTGTAATAATCCAAGTACACTGCAAAGCCTTCTACTGAAGAGCTGCAATGTGTGACAGTTGGCACATTTAAAAAGCAACTCTTTCTCTTTCTGTAAGACCTAAATGCAGACTGTGAACAAGGCCATACTGGTCCTAACTACCACAGAAACTAATCATTTTAGCTGAGGATCAAAATTTCACAACCCACCGCGGTGCCTCAGTGCCAAGGCTTTGTGCTGCTGAGCACGAGGACATGGGTTTGATTCCCTGCCGCAGCGGCCATTTTTCTGATGGAGGCAAAAAGCAAAAATGCTCGTGTGTACGCGCTTTCGGCTTACGTTAAAGATCCCCAGGTGGTCAAAATTAATCCGGAGCCCTCCCCTACGGCACGCCTCATCGCCTGCGTTGCGTCGGTGCGTTAAACCCTAAAATCAAATCACCGAAATTTTACAGAGCTTTTGATTACTCAAATGTGTTATGAATGATCCAGAAATTTCAAACACAGCACCATGCCTGGAATAGTCAACTGCAATGACAGGTTGAGAACGAAAGAAAGGCTCACACCGGTCACTTCACCAAGCTGCACAACCACTTTGCATGGCTTGACATAGCGGACGTAGAACAGTGAAGTTGAAAAGAATATTCATGAAGAGGCACACACCGATCACTTCACATCACAGTCATTTTGTCCCACTGCACTCCACCGCCACCATTCACATACCCCTGCACACGTCACTTATTTCCCCATCATCAAGGTCTGGCATCTGCTTAGAAAAGCGGGATCTGTATGCACAGACGAGATCTGCAGTTGTTTGTCTTGGTCCGTTCAGGCTGGTCATAGGTGCAGGATCATCACTGTGAGGTGGTCCACTCCTTTGGGCTTGCCGGAATGATGGGGTTTCCTCACACACATCCAGCATTTCATGCACTAGTTTGCGAACATACCCTGTGGAGGAAACTTCTATTAGAAGATGTTTGCGCAAAAAATAGTATACTAACCGTAGGTTGGCGGCGTCTTGACCAGGCCCACAACCTCTTTGCCCGGTTGCGCTCTAGGGTGCCCTCCTGAAAGGTCAGGGGAGGCATGGTTTTATACACTGCACTTCTGAAGGTCTGTTTCTCATGCGAAACAAGTAAAAAACTTGCCTGGTAACACAATACAGGTGGAAGAGGTTCCAGGCAGTTTCCATCATTGCAAGCTGCGTGCTCGAGCACCACTGCGTCATCCTGCAAAAATAAACAATGTGGCAATGAAAGTTGTCAGCTGCGTTACAATGTGGCAATGAAAGTTGTCAGCTGCGTTCTGGAAACACTTTTTTCATTTATACCCCCAAAAATTGTCTACTTTCCAACATTGCACTCGCCACATTTATGTGCCGGTCAGTTTTGGTTTCGAATTTAGAGCAGAAAAGTTTCGCTCAAACGCTACCCAGATTTGGTCAGTTTTTTTTTTTTTCTGGCACCATTCGCAATTCCAAGACACTGACTGCGCAGTGGTGCAGGCCTAAGCGCCGGCTAAGATCACCGTAAGAACCTACTTGGTTCATACCTTACGTTACCTATGCTCAATCTTTTGCGAGCGCACTGCGTTTGCACCGTTGCTTGCTCGGCATTGCACTGTTAACACGCAAGAGCGCTCACAAACGCCGTGTTTTCAGCAAGCTCTGACTTCACAAAACAGAATGGTGAAGGAATTTCAAAAGGCTGCGTCTAGCGTTCCGTCCAGACGGAACGGCAACTGTCACTAAAGTTCCGTCCAGAGGAAACACAAGTCGCGTTGAGAGCAGTCTTTCTTGATTTTTACCTAACCGGCCAAACCGCTACCGCTCACTGACTAGCCAGAATCACCGATAATTATTAATCATTATTAACAAGTACAGATGATACAGATCCAGACGGATCTCAAAGCCGCCACCCGACGCCCGCTTCACAATAATTAAGCGAGAGCAGTCGGTCTTGATTTTTACCCAACCGGCCAAACAGCTTCCGCTCACTGACTAGCCGGAGTCACTGTTAATTATTAATCACTGGTAATAATTACAGGAGATCAGGCGTAACTGGTGATGTCGTCGGCCTTGGCTCCAGTGAGCGGGAGCGGTTCGGCCGCTTGAGTAAAAAACCAAGCCCGACTGCTCTCATCGCGTGAATTGCCAAGCGAGCGTGAAGTATATCTATTACAAAACGCTAAACACGACAGAAAAAAAAAAGAAAAAGTTGCAAGAATCGAACCAGGGACTACAGCGTCCGTAGACAGCGGCGGAACCGCTACACCAATTTTTTTTTTTCCCAGGACGAGAAAAGGGAGAAATTTCACGTCGCACTCACCTCAATGTCACTTCTCATCCGTTCATCGGTAGTGTCCAACAACGTGCGGAGACACGCGCTGGACACAGCACTGCGTCATTATGAAGCCGCCGTCGCTTGTAGCCAGCTCCTTCCCAGGCCTCTGGTACCGCGGAACTAACAAAAGAGTCCGACTCGAAATGTTGCGAGCATATCTGTTGTCGCAGTGGCTTTTCAAGGCCAAGGGCTTCCAGCCAAAGTTTCCGTCGTTCGACAGAAGTAGGAAACCTGTGATAAGACACGCTGCCGGCGCCCTCACTCACACAACCAGGTACTGCGCACTTTCTTTTGCTTGCCATGGCAAGAAAGGTTCACAAACGCATGTTGAAACTGCATGCACAGGCGAGGAAAAACGAGCGCGAAAGCTGCTCGCGGCGGCTCAGGCGCGTCGTCACAGAACAGGCAGGATGGCGTCGTTGGCGTCGTCGGCGTTGTGCACCGTGTGCAAAAAATGTGGAGGTGGAAACGCACAAGCGCTTGAAGTGGGGAAATAGTTTGTGCCCTCTATCGCCACTTTTATTCAGTTATTTTCTATTCCGGGTTCATAGTAACTTTGTTGTGATTGTTTCAAAATTGCAAAGGAAAACAAGTTGCTATTAAGGTTTGTTTGGTAAACACAATGGCGCTAGACAAAATATTTCAAAGTGAACCAATCGCGGGGCGCCCGCCCTTCGTCGTCATATCCCCTGGCCTCGGGTGTGACGTCGCGAGCAGCGCGTTTGCCTGCATTTTTGAAATTAAAATTTGAATAACTCTTGTATTTCTGCACCGATCTCGATAATTCTTTTTGCGCCTATCTGTTCACGACACGAAGAAACCATTTACTGGCAGAAAAGCACCCACAAAAAAAGCGTTGCAGGGGTCCTTTAAAATTGAAAGTTGCGGTTGAGTTTGAGAAAACGTACCCGTAATAATCAAAGCTAACAGGGTAGACGCCTGGTCTGGGACACATATGCATGAATGGCTGCAGCCACCCCTCTGTGACAATATCCAGGAGATGTGGTCCCTAGCGACCGTAGTGCGGGCATGAAAATAGGAAGTCCAATTCGTTGTAATGACTATCATTCATGGTCATGTGCACGCGGCGAGTCACGTGGTCAGGTGCGGACCAGCTGCGGGCAGTGCACGCGCCAAGCTGGCGGCGGCAGCGGCGAACATGGCCGTCGTTGGAGTTCAGCCCGACGAGTCACGTGATGCCTGAAGGTCAAATTTGCCGCGACGGCGAAACCGCTCGACGGGAATCGTAAAGCTGTGTATTGAAATCAAGAAAATAGCTCTTCCTGGCTTTTGTGGTACGGAGCGTTTATTGAGTGAATATTGTGAACTGTAGCCACCGTGGGAGTTCTTTTTCCTGGCACCTCTAAAATCAACTGAGTTTTTGGGGTGTGACCAGCAATAGTCAATTTCTATAAGTTTCCAGAGCGCGGGTGTTTTGTATACGAAAGGAAACGTGGTGTTGAAATAACGGCAGAAGCCACGTTTTAATATTGTGTTCGTGCTTCATGCTTACTGAATACTTCTAAGTTATTTCGATGCATTTAGTATCGCTTAGTTTTGCGCTCCTAATTTTAGTAGTGCGTAGAGCCCCCAAATGAGATACACTTAAAAGCTAGTAGCTTTAGTAGTTCCGAGTATATGAATTTAGAAGACCGGGATACGACAAACCCGCCATATTTCGACCTTTCGACGGAACTTCCCAGTGCTGATCTGCCGCGGGCGGCCACACTTCGGCTGCTCACTATATGATGTAGACGCAGACGATTAAGTAGACACTTGCTCCAGTGCTGCTGCTGCGTTTCTAAACTGTATCATGTGTGATAGCCGAGGCAAGCGCGTCAGCCTACACGCGCGTGCGGAATGTTCTTGTCGTCACATCGCGGCGCAACCTCGCTGTGTGCGTTCGCCTTTCCTGTGTCCTCCGCCCTTTCCCAATGTATGCCAGAAAACTGGCCGCCGAATAAACCGGAGGGTTCTTCTCGTCAAGGCTTGGCTTCACTATCAGCAACGGGCGCCAACACGAAACATACACCTCAGGCACAAACTGCACTCCTTACGCCAGTTAGCACCGTTTAGTAAATTACCCACGAGGCAGCAGGGATGCACGTGCACAGCGTCATCAAAGGAATCACCCACCAGGTACAGTTTTGCCCCCAGCTTCCGGTCGCGCCTTTCATACGCGGATTTAGGGGCGCCGCATTTTTTAGCTAAAGGAGTTAAGAAAGACGTGCTTGATATGCACAACGTAAGAAATGACTCGCTTTTTCACACGAGCAAACAACCTACTGACCACTTAAAGGCGAAAAATATAAATGCTGCTGCGCCAAATATATTCTTCCTTTTACACTCTGCTTTTCCAGTAAGGAGCCTTCTCTCTTCTTTTCCACCCTCTGGAGCGCTTTTTATGTATTTTTGTCTGCTAGCTGAATGCGCCATTACTCCTATTTTTGTAGAGTTAAGGCGAACGCAGACATTTCTATTGTGTCAGTGGCTTTAGCAACGGTTTTTGCCATTTGCTGGCGTTCTAAAGCTATGCTTCTCTCAGTTCGCACGCATTTCTAAGCAGACGGCCCTCTGAGGCCCGCTCTTGCTGCTTTTGTTCTCTGTCTGGGTTGGTGAACGTCACGAGTGCATTGTTTAGCGTTTTTTTTTGTTTGTTTAGGGGGGGGGGCGCTTTTTTACTCTTTTTCAGCTCGTGAGAACCGCACCGTTGTAAAAAGAACGAAAGAAAACACTTCCGCTGGCGCCCGTCTATGAACAAGACCCATGCATAGTATACAGCAACTATCGCACCTACTAGCATTCGTGAGTACGTTCACCTATGTCAACATTGCGCAGCGCAAAGTAAACGTCGGACATATTCGCGCCAATACATACAAACATAGCAAATGTTAGCAGTGTTTTGTTAACCCCGAATGCATATTGGGTTGGTAGTAACGTAAAGTAAAACAACACCAGCAAATAAAACGGTCTGGAGGACAGGCGATATAACTGAATTGACCTTTTCCGGCGAAGCCTCCGAGTGCATAAAAATGTAAAATAAAGCGCCTGGCTGAGCAAACACACTAGACAGCAAAAGAACGCAAAAATGGGCAACTTGGTATGAATTGATTTTATTATAAACAGCGCAAAACCGGCGTACCACAGAGATGGAGGCACCGAACAAGGCTCCTTGTCCTGTGCCTTCTTCTATGTGCAACGCCGGTTTCGCGCCGTTGCACTCGGCAGGAAGGCAGCGCGAAAGAATGCTGGTATTTTATAGTATGGCTCGCATAGCTTTTATTCATGATCATTATCTTCTTCTTTACCATTTTCACCCCCCCCCCAATAGGTGTGATTCGTGGTCAGTCCCGCATACATGTATGTGGAATGGGCTGCCGTGTGGCATGTATGTGTATTTATAATACGCGACCCGTGTTACCAATTTTCTCTGGCGAAATCCTTGGCCAATCCCTCGGTGTGTGTATGTGCCAAAAATGGGCCGGTTCGCGAGGTTTTTCTTCTATTCGACGTGACACGGACGTTCAGATCTGACACCTATCAAGACACACGCCAATGGTGTGAGAACCGTGCATCCCTCACTCTCATTGCACGGGAATGTTCTCCTAAACCCTCCACCCTTAGATTATCTCTCTTGATCACCACACTAGAGCAGGGAGAAGCGTTACTGTTAAGCTGCGATGCTGACCTTCAAAAAGCTCTCGTCCAACTTGCTTAGGACGTCGCCTGGGCTGAATTGCTACAATCCACCGTACGAAAAGTGGAGGTGTTTCTATAACCTCCCACTTCCCTCCTCCCGCGCCGTTCCTTTCTTAATTTTAGACAAAAAAAAGTTGATCATCAGCACCTTTGAAGGGTGGTGATGATCAACTTTTCATCATAATCACCTTTGACGATTTGAAGGGTGATGACCCGGAAACCCCAAAAGTGACCTGCACTTTTGGGGTTTCTGGTTCAAGTTAAAGCAACTTATACGAACTACGACGTATCACTGTTTAGCCCCTGAACTTCATCATGACACCGAATTTGCATGCAAATCCTCGGTATCTCATTGTTACAACAACAACAAAGAAATGGCTTGGGGCTGAGTGGTTGTGATTTCCGTTTAAAACTTGTGGCAACTGGGCTCGATTCACATTACTGAACGTACACTCATGAAAATATGAAATGAGAACACAAAAATATGAACCAGAACACGCAAAATCAAAGAATCTGGATAGTGGTGATAGCATAATGGCTCGCTACTGGTGTATTTGCAGAAAATACATTTTCAATCTTGTATTGTAATAACGCCATGCGACAATTTCACTCGCGCGGAAATAAATGCCGCTATTTCTGCGTTTTGGTTTATATTTTCGTGATCGCGTTTCATTTGTTCATGACTGTACGTTGTATTTCGGTTATGTGAGCTAGATGTGTCGAGTCGGCGCATGTACGCCTGAAAAAACGAACAGAAATTTAAAGAGACAGACAGCCGATTTTGTAGAGGGCATTTCCTATAGCTCACGTGAACCCCAACGTTTTACGTACTGGGGTAACCGCAGGGAACTTCTAAATAAACAGGTGGAAAAAACTTTAATTTCGCATTAAAATTTATGATATCTGAAAGATGGCGCCATTAAGCGTCGAAACGTGAAACTATCTTACGTTTCCCAATACCTTCATCGATTTCAAAGCGTGAAAAGTATGGGTGCGTTCCAATTTACCGTTTAGACAGCTTCGTTGCCGTCTTCGCGGACATTCCGCCATGTTAAGCCCCGTTCCAATTCGAACGAAGCAGTCAACGAAGACTGCTTCGAGGAGACAGCATTGAAGTCAGCCACGATGCAGGCTACCTTCCTGTCTAAACTAAAAAGTGACGCCAGCGCCACCTATTTGCGTATTAATGTTGAAACAAAAGCACTTGTTATTTTATTTAAATATTTAGCATAGTTTGCTAGTGATAAAGATGACTTTCTTTAATTTTTACATGACGTAACGTTTGTAATGGCAACGGTAATATGAGTTACAAAACTTGCGGCTTGCGCATATCAACATGTCTGCTACGACGCTGTAGTCTGCGCTGGTGTTGCGTTTGCGACGGCGGCACCGTTCCAATTCTATTCATTTAGACGTCTAAAGGAGTAAAATTGGAACGGCGCCGCGGTCGCAAGCGCAACACCAGCGCAGACGACAGCGCCATAGCAGACATGTTGAGTTGCGGAAGCCGCACGTTTCGTAACTATTATTACCGTTGTTAGTATAAACGTTACGTAATTCAAAAAATTAAACAAAGTCATCTTCATCACTAGTAACTTATACTAAATATTTAAATAAAGGAACAAGTGCTTTTGTTTCAACATTAATACGCAAAAAGGAGGCGCTGGCGTCACTTATTAGTTTAGACAAGAAGGTAGCCTGCATCGTTGCTGACTTCGATGCTGTCTCCTCGAAGCAGTCTTCGTTGACTGCTTCGTTCGAATTGGAACGGGGCTTAACATGGCGGACTGTCCGCGAAGACGGCAACGAAGCTGTCTAAACGGTAAATTGGAACGCACCCTATGTTTCCGCATGGCTCACAGTCATGGTTGCCAGCATTCCTTTTGACAACGCAGGTAAGGCTTGTAGACCCAAAACTTCCGATGTAAAAGTTCTAGGGCGCTATCAGCAAAACCGTTTCGGTTTAAGGTGTTTTAAGTGATGCCCTTTCATTTCGGATAAAGAAAATATACTCGACAAAAATCGGTTGGCCGTCTCTTCAAAGATGAGTTGTTTATCGGTAAGCTAAATGAATTTTATGTCTTAAAAAAGTAGGACTTCTGGTATCCGCCCCTAGGCGAGTCAATTTACGCCTGCTGGTGGACCTTCCTCTTCCAATTATCCATTAATGTATACATAAAAAGAGCGGCTGTCATGCTCTGTCGGTGCGAGCCGCGCCGCTGACGTCCCAGACGCATCGGGCGAACACCATTAGGTTCTGGCCGCGTCCACCTGATGGACTGCAAACCGCAAGGCTCTCACGCGCGCGCTATGCAGGAGCTCCGCCGCAGACATAGCAAGCACGAAACCCGTGGAACCGACGGCAATAACGGCACCTGACTTAGCGGCGATATTTTAATGCGTAGCATTCTTTGACGAGTAACCCTGCAGCCAGGACCGTGTACCCCCCTTCATTTCCACAAGAACGCAGATTTGCCGGAATTAACAACATTAATCGATATTATAGCCTAACTGAAGATAATTTGCCCGGCAGAATCTTAAAAATCAAGAATAAGAGAAGTATAAAAATAAAATTTTTACAAAAATGATTTGACAGAATCGAAAAGATGCATCTTATACATTTTCCCTAAAACCGGAAAAGAAACAAAGAACGCCCGAAAAAAAAAACGTTTAAATTATGAATAAAGAATAGCGAAAATGGCGAACCGTGTAACGCCCTGCATTTCCACAAAAATGGAGATTTGGCGGAAGTACCACCTGTAATTGTTATACAGTCGAACCTCGTTAATTCGAAGTCGCATAATTCGAACTGACGGATGATTCCAACAGGTCAATTAGTCCCGCAAAGTGACGCGTATTTGAATGGGGCGAACGCTCGCGCTAATTCGAACTTGAAACACGCGCCATGCATGTTAACACGAACAATATTGCCCGCCCACACAGACTACTTTTCGTGAAATTCGAAGTCCAAAGCCAAAGTTCAATGCGTCACTAGCCTCCCCAGCTTCCCAAAACTCCCACCTCCCCTCGCGGGAACCCCTGTGTAGATGCGACGCATAGGGTGTTCACGTTGCAGCGTTGGACAGCGGAGGAACGGCGCTGGAACGATGGAGCGGAGCGGCGCAGGCACTGCGTTTTATAGCGCGCATAACGGTGAGGGGACGCGCCGGCGCCAGTGCGTCTTCCGCGGCTATGGCGCAACACAATCCAACACAATCCACTTTAATCCAATCCAATCCAAATCCAATCCAAGCCAAGCCAAGCCAAGCCAATCAATTCGAATCCAATCCAATGCCCCTTGCGAGAGAGGGGCATCGGAGAGGAGAGGGGGTGAGCGGTTGAGAGCGCAGCTCGCACGGCGAGGAGAATGGGGGAGGGGCAGACGACAACAACGCCGACGACGCTGCTTGGACAAGGCGAGTGAATGAGATGCAGTCGCATCTAAAACCGTAACCGCGTGCCTGCCCCTCGTACGCTGAGGCATCTGGCATGAACCATGCGACCTTCGCGCTATGGATCGTACACATCCGGAAGTGCCCGCCTGCTTCTTCAGGTTCGCATCTCGAACTGACCGTTGCGAATCCCGTACTTTCCCAGCACGTAATTATTGAAAGTGCATTACGAAGGACGTGCAATACCGACCACATTATCGCGAATGCGTTTCTAATGCTGATAGCGTGTCCTGTACCGCCAATCGAAGGGACCCCCGCTTGTTCGAACTCCTGTTAATTGGAACAGGTTTTCTGTTCTGTCTGAGTTCGAATTGACGAGCGCTGACTGCAGTAGTGTAAATGCAGATAATTTGTATGACATAATTTCGGAAAACCAGAAGTTAAGAAAAGAAGAAAAGTAAAATTTTCACAAAAATGATCTGAGGAAATAAAAAAATATGCATCTTATACATCTCCCCCAAAGCTAAACACTAAACAAAGAAAAAAAAAGCCCGCGAAATAACGTTGGACACACGAATAAAAAATAGTGTAAACCGACCAACTCTGAATTACGCCTTGCATCTTCATAAAAAATAACCCAGTTAGCGAAGTCAAGACACTCATTAGCAATGACGAAATGAATTTACACTATTGGCGAGAAGAAACAAAAGAAAAACTAAAAAGATGGCTCGCGATTACTTTAGTCCCTAATTCGAAATTTGTGCGCAGCGGGAACTGCAGTCTTACCGGTCACGGCGCCTAGCGGCTGCGTCTCAGGGAGGGATTGCGGGATCAGCGAACGCACGGCGGCGCGCGCCACTCTGCCGTAACCACAGCGCGTCGCCGCCGTCGAGCATGTTGTTAAAAATCGTGTTTGAACCTCCCATGCATATGTCGCGTGGTTCGGATGAACCACGCAACGGGGAGTACGCGAAGCACATCCACCGTTTGCCTTACTCGTTGTTCAACACTCACTCCTAGCGCTACATTGCGCTGAGGCAGCATTCACTCGTGTGTTCTCTCGACAGCAGCGATGGCAAGCCTCGGCGTCGGCGGCGCGAACTGCGTCTCAGCAAGTGAACGCACATCATCATCGAACGCACGACGGCACGCGATGCTATGGCGACATCTCTCAGAGCGTCGCCACTGCCCAGCATGTCTCACTGCCTCCCCCTCGCACTTTCACCATGCGTCGCCCCAAAGGAGCATCTCGTGCGGGCTCAGCATACTGGCCTCTTCCTCACACTTTCGCCGCACTTTCCTCCGCCGTATTTTTTTTTCTGTCTTTGCTAGCTCTGTTACGACGCCGGCACCGATGTCAAACCACAGTAGCAGCCGCCAAAGTGGTGTACACTAAAAGAATAGAATAATTCCACGGCTTTCGCTACTCATAGCCATATTTGGCTGCATAGAACTCACACTCTAGATAAGCGGGATAAGAATGCTTCACATTAGTAAACCATTGTCAGAATTTTTGTAGATTTCTTTTTGTAGCTTTTCTGACTCCGTTCTGAAACATTTCACTATTCGTAAACTCCTACTCGTCCCGTCGCATGCGGGCTGGCTTCATTTCAAACCGGGCGAACTATCACTCACGTATTTTTGCGAACGCGAGCGGGCAAGCACATGCTTCTGATCTTCCGAGCGATTCGGAAAAAGATATTTCTTCTAATCGTAGATCGAAGGCTGTCCCTAACTTATAAAGGTGAAAGCCTTAGACGACTTATCAAACGCGAAAAATGACCGTCGTCGTCAACGTCAACCGAAATGGCGCTAAAATGGGCACCGCTGTAAAGAAGAAATAAATAAATCAAGGCATATTTGCTTTCGTCTTTTTGGAATTTGAACTTGAATCTCCAGCGCAGGAGATAAGCGGGTTTTCACTGCTTTAATTCGACCCCCTGCCGGAGTGGGAACAATGATGAGCCTGGTGCGTGTCGCGTGACAAGTGAGCGTGACGGCACGCGAGTACAACTTATTCACGCGGAGCACAGCTCTCACAGTAGGGGAAGCCGCCGTGTGAATGGTGGTCGGTCTGCCTGTCGCAGTAATTCACGCCAAAAGAAGAAGATACGAAATCGACAAAAGGAAAGCAAATGCTATGCAGCAGTAAAGAAGTCTGAAAATCGCTAGGCTTTCGCTTCCAACGTCCGTAAGTGGACATAAGTTCCTGAGGAACCTTTTTGTACTTGGGTACTTTCTCTCGTTTGTGCGCACGGAGCGTGGGTTCGCCGATGGTATCACGGTCAGTGATGCCAATTTAGCGGATTTTCCGCTAAATCTGGCGGAATTCATTTTATTCTGACGGGGAAAAAATTAGTCTAGCGGCTAGTGGATATTTTGACGGGCCATTTTAATACATAGCGGATTTCTGGCGGATACCTCACGCAGTGCACCGATTCAAAACCACCCTGCACGAAACCATTTCCGTGTCCTCTAAAAATGCAGAAATTTTTTAACTTCAGATAATAGGAGGGCGCCTGTTCACTTTGCTTTCAAGCTTGGTTAAAAAAGTCGTAATTCCGACAGAACAGATTGACGTTCTGACGTGCAGACTTGAGGACCACTTGAACCCCAACCCATATCTGGGCTACCTGTTTGAGACGTACGTTGACAATGTGAAATTTGCTCAGAAGACAGACGGGTTCTCTCTCGCAGATGAAGCTGTGATGCGAGAAAGCTGCATAAGTTTTATTACCACGCTAGTAGATCAAATCAGACAGCGACTTCGAGACAACATCACAGTTATCCAGAAAACATCACTCTTATCGGTCGAAAACGCTTTGTGCGTCATGAAGGAGCCATTGATTCCTCTGCTTGAAGCAATGGCAGTGCCCCCTGAGACAATCGAAAAAATTCAAAACCAGTGAAGCAAAATTACCCTCCTGGACTGGAAGCAAATATCGTCCACGCAGTCGTTCTGGTGTGAAGTTCACTCCTATAAGGACGCCTGCGGCGAAAACCCGTTCACCGACCTGACCGGATTTGCCATGTTGATGCTCCTGCTGCCGTATCAAATGCCGAAGTAAAGAGGACTTTTAGTCAGCTTAACATAGTAAAATCCATGCTGAGGAACAAGCTGAAGCCTGAAACAACAAGCGCTATCCTAGTCGTAAGAGCGGGGCTGAAGCGACACCAGAAAAGTTGTTTTGATTATGAACTTCCCGCGGCAGTTGTTAGTGCAATCGGGACATCTGCTACGTATGTTCAACCAAGCCACCTTTCTGGCCCCTCAACAAGTACCAGCGGTCCTGTGGAAATGGTGTCAGACGACGACAGCGGTGACGAAGACCTCGATGTGTTTTTCGTTCAACTGTGAGTTCTTTTTTTTTTTTTTCATCAGTGTGAACATTTATAACGTTTAGCCTCACCTGTGATGAGGTTGACTAATGACGACCACCGCAGCACTAAAGCCGCTAGTGTTCTAGTTAGACTCCTTGGAAGACTCTTTAATATGTTATTTCAGCTTTCGTAGTTTTGGGGAGTTTTAAGAATGATAAAGGTACTTATCATACGAAATCGCATTGCTTTTTTAAATAAAATAGTCCCTAGCGGGAAATTTAGCGGATATGTTTTAGAATCTAGCGGAATCTTGCGGATTTCTCATTGCTTTTTAGCGGATGTCTGACGCCCAGCGATGGCAACACTGATCACGGTTTATGCGGCGTGAAGTACGCACCCGAAAAACAAAACAAGAAAAGTTCCCATTTCAGACGTCCCAGTGGTCAGAGTCAGAACCCCTGCATGCGAAGCGGAAAATATCGCTGAGTCTATTCCGGCGACATTGTCTGGCGAAGGAGAAGAGAAAAAAAAAAACAGAAGGCAAAGAAAGTGTTACCCAAGAGGACGAATTCGGGCCAGCTGGAGTGGTCACAGATTGCGTAGTCTATCATTTATACTCACTCACGCAAGCCAAGCTATGCATGACGCATCCGGCGGAAGTCCAAGAAGCAAAATCTAAAAATTGGTAGCCTAATTCCCCTCTGATGGGAAGGGTAAACTAAGCGCGCGATGTATGTAGCTGAACACTTCTGAAGGTTTGGGAACTGTTGCACAAGATAATTTTTGGGCCAGGCCACGGCATCAGAGGCTTTTCCAATATTTATCAGAGCGCCTGGAAGACACGGGGAATATTGATAAGAAACGAAGGAGAGACAGTCATACGAGACGAAGAACAGGCTCGCATAACACAGTGTTTGTTCTTTTGTGTGTAGCTGCATATGATTTATACCATTTGCAAACGAGCTATTTTCTTTCCTTTGTTTACTGTCGGTTTCATCCTTGTTTCTCTACGTGCACAGATGGTCTGTAAAGGAAAGTGAGTGTTCATGTTGTCTTGAGTATGCTTCTTGTTCTCTTTCTGTTTGTTCCTCCCACGAAGACGAGCGATAGTCCAAAAAGTAAATCAGAACTCATCTGCAGGTAACACATCTCAGCAATTATTAAAACTTGCATACGAGACCGACAACTATCAAAACTCCATCATTACCAGAGTGCGCAATAAAACTTTCTAAAAGTGGGTAGAATTATTAAATGCACAACCACTACGGCAGACGTGTGTGTACGTTACATCTATGCCCAGGATTACCGCACGTTGTAATACGTACACGGGAACTGTACTTACTGGGTGGCAGCTTTGGACGGAGACAGAGAGCTAGAGAGAATATATAAAAGTTTTCAAAAGTTCCACAAAGTTCAAAAATCTACAGCACTGTTAAAGGAGCTCCGTAACACGTGTGGAATAGGGTGACTAAACACTTGCAATCCTGGCTTTACTTGCTTAGGGACTTCTGTGATAAATATCGCTTTTTCGGAAACGGTGGGACCCGCAGAATAATACTGGAAAGGTTGCAACTTCTTTATTGCCCTTATTTCAAATTACCGCAATTTCTAGCTGCAATTCAGAGCCACAACGGAGATCCCTGCTATTAACCAGCCTCGTATTTCTTTCGGTGCCCTTGTGCTAGGGTTCAAGCTTCGGCTTTACTTGGCGGACTCGCCGTCGACATTTTTACTTTATTCATGGAGCATTCCACGAAGCATGTTTGCTCGCTGTCGTGTTCATCTACATTTAAACTATTCAGAAGGCCTCTTACCATAATTTAAGACGCGTGCACCTTGTGAAACGAAACTGTGGATGGAGGCTGCTGGGTCAGCAGCGCTTTTGTGGGTCGCCGCAAAGCGCCTCCAAACACCTCATCGGCCAGTGCGCATACCGAATCGTAGCAATTTTACTTCGCTTTTTAATTGTGCATTTCCCGTAGGTGCAAATGAACTGAACTACACAGACCAACTTACGAAAAGATTAACTGGTCGGCCTTATAAGCCCGCTTCGTTCTTGGTCTGCATGTGCGCAATAAATTCCGGTGGTGTGTGCATCCGTTACAACAGTTATGTCTGGCGGAACTGAACCATGGGCGAGAACTTCCAAAATTGAACCGAAAAGCTCAGCGTAGTCTAGGTTGGTTGTTTCCCTTAAAAAGTTCCACAGAAATCGCTCGTGTGCAACGTCGCAGGCACCATGACTCTCGAGCGTTTTCCTTCTGTAGGACGAGTTCAACTCAGCTATCCTGCCCAGCCAGCGTGCCGTAAGTTTTTATGCCCGATGAATACCGCAGGATCACGGAAAAGAGAAGAAAACCAAACGGTTTTCACGGATGCTGATTCGCATGGAAATGCTTTCACGTACGCGAATGCTCCATGTACGTAAGAACTTCACGCCCAGGCCCAAGCCGAAGGAAGAGGCGGACAACAAGGATAACCACCGCAACTTTTGACGGCAAACATAATCCTTATTGGAACGGAGCACCGTCGCTCGGCTTGGTCACATCAACGATTAGCACGGCGACAAACACGGCAGCACGCACTCTGCTCGTGCGGGCCGTCCCGCGAAGCCGGTCGCCGTTGGTAACTCACTGTATCAGGAATGAACATTGGAGCTGCGTCCTTTGAACACGAAGGGAACTTTGGGCCCCCCTCCCAAAACCAGGTACGACGAAATCAAATGCGAGAGAAAAGGCTACCAGAGCACATGGCAAGGGAAGTGCGCTATGGTCGACAGATGGCGACGGAAGTACGACAGATGGCATAAGAAGTACGCTATGGTCGACAGATCCCTTACTGAGTCAGCGGGCGCATGCCGGAGACAACGTATTTGTTATCCCAACTAAAAGTACAGATTCTTGTATTAGTTGAGTAATTCCATTGTAGATCCAGAATTCAGAACCTCAACGCTACTGTTGCTCGGAGAAGACCCGGTAAAGAACTGTCTTTGCAAGGAAACAATCGTGAGGACACAGATGTTTCCTTTGGAAACCAAAAGTATAATGCTGAATTATGGTCGCCGCCTACTAAAGCATACTTGCCGCATCTGGGGCTGAGCGTAGGAGGGAAAATGAAGCAGCGTACTAAGGCTTTAAAAATAATCAAGTCATGTGGCAGCTTTCGTGAGCTGCGCCTTGAGGGAGGGAGTACGAAATCCCGCAGAGCGAGGGAAGGAAAAGTTAGAACAAGAAATGAATATGCTATCGTGTTTTATCTTGGTGATGCATTTCTGGAGGGTAAACTCTCCATGGCGTAGGGAGTTACCCCGGTTGCACCTTAGATGCATCCTAATTTATGGACATCCGAGGATCTTCCTCGATTGCGACATAGATCAACGTCGCTTCCTCAGCTCCGTTGCGGACCAAACTCCAAACCTTGAGGGCAAGGTTTTTTACATAAGGCCTATCCACACTACGCGACCTAATGAGCATCGCGCAATCTTTGGGTTACAAAATGTCCCAGACACTGCAGAGGGGAAAGAGAAGAGGAGAGGGAAGGTATTGACGAGGCTCACCTTTCTGTCGGCCGCGAAGGGTATGAGACACACGCTCTGGCGGCCGTCCCCACCCATGGCTCCTGCAATGCTGTATCGCACACTCCTCGTCACTCCCACCTGGGGCACCTGGAGATTCATGGCGAGCGCACCAAGACGGAGCCCCGAAGTTCGCAATGGCAAGACGGGCCGGAGACCACGGAAGACGGAGATGCAAGCGCGAGGAGAATAACTGAGCGTCCGTGATCACTCATCTCTCCTTTTGGCTCGACAACGGCGCCGAGCCACCCGCGGAATCACAGGTTACTTTCTTGTGGCCTTCTCTGGTCGCTCTTTTCTTTAAGTGTCGATTTTCTTCTATAGATAGCACACACAGTCTACCATCCAGGCTCCTCTTCTTCTCGCCTTGTTCGGTTGAACTCTCGCCGTTGCGTCACAAATCGTGTAGTCTTGTCTACCAATCTAGTGCCGAAACAGGCATTCATTGCCAATGGACGCTGTATACTGCAAGCCACCTCGTGGACAACGGAAGAAGAACGCCCAGCACAGACAGCTCGCACAGTGCCAGAATATCTGCTTGCAGTTGTGGCATCTAGGAAGCGCGTTGTCTACTCTCGCGGCCGACTTGCGCGGGTGTCCAGTGCTCGTTCCGAGGCGCTGCGGGGGTTGTCGTCGTAATCCATAGCCGGGGCCGTAACCGCAGCCGGACTGGCCCTGAACCGCGAGTCGAAGACCGCGCGCGCGCGCGCCTCAGCTGCGCTCCGCGCCGGGCTTGAGACGAGACTGGTGCGGTGGTTCCTGAGCGAGGCGGGATGAACCTGGGGCCCGCGGCGCGGTCTCGTACGAGGAGGAGAGAGCCGGGATGCGATTGCGGGCGTCGGGGAAAGGGAGATCGATTGCGCGCGCCGTGCTTCGAGCGTCGGAGCTGCGCGCACGGGTGGGGGACCGCCAGAAAGGGGGAAAAAGCGAAGCACCTTTCCTTTGCGAGTCCGGGTCTAGTTTACCGAGGTTGTTGCGCATAACGGTCGCCCGGTGTGCTCCTCCAATTTGGCTGCTTTTCGAGTGCGTTTTACTGCGACATGCGCCCGCCGCAGGGGAGTGGGAGACAAAAAATCTGTAACGGCGCTTCTCGTCGATGCGTGCTCAAGTAAACGAGTTTCTGTTTGTCCTTCTTTAGCTCAGCTGTGGGAAGTTTTTTTCGCCTGTTTTTGTACAATGCCGGCATTCACGCCAATGTGCAGACGGGAAAGGGCAAATCCGTACTAGAGGGAGGTTTTTGTGTTTACCTTTACTCGCTAGAACTCGCGGAGCGGACGAGAGTGTAAAAAATAGAATAAAATATAAGAATATCCGTACCATCGTTCAGGAGAAGCGAAGCCTATTTTTGAAAGATTCCCGACATAAGCTGTCATTTTTGTAGCTTGATAAAGTCATTCTTCTCATGTGACTTTCGCACGTTTCTTTTCAAGAGCCTCATGGTACCAAGCGAATGAGGACGCACGGGCAGGTCGAAAACAGCGAACCGGGTGCGCTTAACGCGAGCTTTGAGGAACGCAGTAACCGAACGGTGTGTTACAGCTATTGACGGCTGTGACGCAGCCCTTAGTTATCGGGTGAATGGGACATCAGCAACCCGGCTCCAGCAAGGACCACGGGGTAGCACTTTTTCTTTCTTCCATTCTTGTTTTTTGAGCTCAGTTCGACTAGGTGTAATGAGCCGAAGCACGGTGGTTAGTAGATGGCGGTAACATGTAGCCAGCGCGACCGCCCCTGCCCCCCCCCCCTCCTTTTTTTAAAGGCGAAAGCCTGCAGTGCTACACTGAGCGAAAAATTGGCGTTGTTTTTGTCCGGTATTGAAAATGGCCGCCGCGGAAAAGAGTAAGTAAAAACACATTTGTTGACATGAGGGAATTGAACCCAGCTCTCCAGAAGAGGAGCGGACAGCGTCACCAACACGCTTTCCCAGCGCGTTGGAAGCAACGGAACACGAGTTCGGAACCTAGGGAAATGCGGCGCTGACGTCGTATCGCATGACAGGTGTACGTGACGGCGCGTGAGAAACAAAGGTGAACGCCAGCCAGTGCGAACTCTGTTTTGGGGAAGCTGTAGCGTGAAGTGTCGCCAGTGTGCTGGCAGGAGTAATTAGAGCCCAAAGATAAGGAAATGAAAGTGAAGAAAGGGACACAAACACGATGTCGCGATAAGGAAGTCTTTAATGAGTATCACCAGGGGGAGCCTTCCGCTTTCAAAGCAACCTAAGCAGGTTTAAGTGTCCCCGTGAGAGAGGGAGAGAGAGAGAGAGAGAGAGAGAGAGAGAGAGAGAGAGAGAGAGAGAGAGAGAGAGAGAGAGAGAGAGATGGTGATGATGATGACGAATTTGATGTACGAGATGTGTTCGGAGAGGTACACGTCTTGGACGATCTCCTCCCGTGAGCCGGCAGCCAGGATTCCTTGGATCCTTGCGGCGACTTCGGCCATCCGGACTGCTGAAAGGTGTGACTCCGTAGTGGAGTCGAGAAGAACAGCTTGCTTTTGTTCTGTTGTCTTAATAGTCTACTTTCTGAGTGCATTGATATTTGCGCTGCTGTTATTGCCGGTTGCACCTTCTTACAGTTCATGGCAATAGCGTATGACGTGAAGCAGGTGCGCTTCGTGCTTGCACAGAGTGCAAAGAGTGCACAGATTTTAAATAAAGATCTGGAAAATGACGATTGAGAGAATCGTGACTCGGGAAAAGTGTCTGGTGCTGTCTCCACTTTACGGCCTTTTTATGGTAACGGTGCCGTGAGCCGGTCGATATTTACACCTGGCTGACCTTTTAGTGATAAATGATATTTATCATGTGACCAGTCTGTCTTGGCGCGATCTAGTAATGCGCGCTTGTTCTTTTGGTATTCCTGCGCTGTCTGGTATAGGGGTGGTAGTGATGGCGTCGTCAGGAACACGGCTCGGTTGGCGAGAGCTCGGGCGGTTGCGTGAGCTGGCTCATTCCCCGTAGACCGAAGTTCGCCGGAGTCCACATTCAAATGATTTTTCTTTGGGTGCGGGCCTTCTCTAGCAACGAAGCAGCTGCACGGGAGATCCTGCCTTCCGCGAGGTCAAGTGTCGTGGACTTCGAATTGCTGATGATGGTGTTCGCTCGAGTAGGATTTATTGCAAGAGTTATGATCTTTTCCTCGCCCTGAGTGGGATCGCTGGCCTGCGTGGATGCTGACGTCATTCTGACTCCGCCGACGACTGCCGTTGTCATGTCGCTGAGATGACAGTCGCCGTCGGGGTAGTCGGCCGCATCTATGCGTAGGCGGTCTCCTGCTGTTCATGGCGGTTTCCGAAACGTTTGTGTAGTGTTTGTGCTCTGTCTTGTCTTCTATCCACGTTTAACGGTGGGGACAGGTTCTTCGGTAGCGGCGGGATGCGAATGCATTTTCGCGATTCATATGGAATGTCTTCTTTGTGTGGAAGGAAACTTCCGTTTCTGATTACGAGGGATCGCAGAATGTGTCTTTTCTTTTAGACAGGCGCTCCAAATGAGCTGTGTGCTGCACTTCAATTAGCATTTCGATCGAGTTATGGATGCCTAATTCTTTAAAATGTTAGTTGGCTGTGGTAATCGGTAATCCTATCGCTTGTTTATAAAAGTTTTCAGCTAACCCGATGGCGTATGTTTTTTTTGTTATTTTTGGGCTTGAGTAAAGGAACGCGGTGCGTGATTTTATTAATCACGGAGGTTTGTACGAGTCGTATGAGGGTGTCTTCCTTTATACTTCTATGGTTTGACACTCTGAAGATGAGTCTCATGATGAGCTGAGGGCTATTTTCCAAGTATTGTCTCCTTGATGGTACCGTTAGGCCGACGATTTTGATGCCGTTCCCAATTGGGATCTTCTGATTGATTGTAGGGTTTAACGCGCCGACGCAACGCAGGCGATGAGGCGCGCCGTAGTGGAGGGCTCCAGATTAATTTTGACCACCTGGGGATCTTTAACGTGCGCCGAAATCTCGTACACACGGGCGTTTTTGCTTTTCGCCTCCATCAGAAAAGCGGCCGCCGCGGCCGGGAATCGAACCCGCGACCTCGTGCTCAGCAGCACAACGCCTTAGCCACTGAGCCACCGCGGCGGGTAATTGGGATCTTCTGGTTGTTGGCGTAGACTCAGATGTCGGAATTCGACGCATCCCTTTTTCCATCTCCTACTGATAGTCCTTTAAACGAGTCAAATGAAATCAAATCAAATGAAATCAAAGTTTATTAGTTACATGATAGTGCACAAATACATTGGAGTGGTACAGAAAGAGGTCCCGAAGTGAAGCACTGCCGAGGGGACCTCTTATTATTGAATGTATGACAAGTGATTAATATTAGCGGTTTAGTCATTATTTCAGGCGTACAATTTACAAACAAATGTTCCAAATCGGCAGACATACATCCAAACAATTATAGCTTATACACTATAACGAACCAGCGTTTAATTTATTGTTCAGGTTATCAGCAGACAAAATAAAAGAAAAAAATAAAGGAAGAAATGCAAAAGAAAAGTAAAGGAAAAAATAAAAGAAAGAAAGAAAATATAGAAAGGAAGCAAAAAAGTAAAGGAAGAAAAAAAGGAAAAGGGAAAAGAACGTTTGGTGCAATAATGAATACTTTATAGCACACAAATACCAATGTGAAAAACACATGACTATACAAATTACCAATGCTCAATTACTTCATCAACAAAATGACCACAATAACAAAAACGAGCGCAAAAAACATTTTAAGCAGAATTAATATAACGACATTTACTTAACGCAACATTTGTTACAAATAAAGGAAGGTAACCACAGTAAACAGGAAATAATTGCAAAAAAAATTCCAGGTAGTTTTGAGCAGTTATTTCCACAATACGAACGAAGTAGACGCCTAAAAGTAGGAAATGATGCAGTTGATTTGATTGATACAGGTAATTCATTTCAAAATTTGATTACACTGAATTCGACAGTTAGTTTTCCATTGTTGGTGCGTATTTTGGGGAGCAAAAAGTTGTTTTGAAGCGCAAAACGTGTTTTGTTGGGGTTCGAGAGGGACGTCCTGCCTAGAATATATATGAAATTGGGGTTGTTTATGACATGATGGGCCGGAATTCCTAGATTGTATTTTAAAAGACTGAGTAATTTTAGAAAATTAAGTTGTTTATAAAGTGGGGTAACGTGAGCGTTATAGGGGCTGTGCGTAATGATACGTACAGCTTGATTTTGAACGTGTTGCAATGGGGCGAGATGAGAACTATATGTAAGTCCCCATGAAGTTATACAGTAGTTTACATGACTATAGATAAAAGCATAGTACAAAGTAATTAAAGTAGAAGTACCAAAGTATGAACGGGCCTTAAGAAGTATTCTAATACCATACGCAGTCTTTTTCGCTAATGAATAATTGTGAATATCGAATTTCAGAATGCTATCCAATTCAACACCCAGGAAAGTGCAATGGCTACTGGGAAAAATGGCGTGAGAAGAAATGTAAATCGATAGAATAGTACTTGTTTCCCTCGGCTTTGAGCTAAAGATCATAAACTTGGTTTTAGAGGGATTAATTGCTAAGTGGTTATCATTACACCATGCTACAATTTGCTTCACGTCATAATTTAATTGTTCCGTTAGCAAGTTGATTTGCTTATTGATTTGATAAGTTGATTTGATAAGTTGATTTGCAAGTTGATTAGCGTACAAAAGGCAATAAGTTGCTAGACTAAGACAGGTTGGAAGGTCATTAATATAAACTAAAAATAAAAGAGGTCCTGAATTGAGCCTTGAGGGACCCCGATGTTAACACACTGGCTTTTGCGGGAACACTCGAGTCATCGCTCTAAAACATGCTCTCTACCGTGTCTACCGCCTCCTGAAGAATGTCTTTGACGTGTCCATCGCAGCCGCCGCCGATTTAGAGCGTGATGACTGTGGTGGAGGACTTTGATGTTACTTAGTCTATATGGCAGGTCAGTGAGTGAGACGTTGAAGAGGGAAGGAGACAGCACATATCTTTGTGGTGTACCACTACTACCCAGTGTATGGTTATAGGACTTGAGGCTGCCGACCAAAAGGGGAGCAGTCTTGTTTGCAAAGAAATCTACGATGATGATGTCTATGATGTATGGCGCCCTCCGGAGGTGATCTAAGAAAGCATCGCTACGTATTTTACTCTTTCGAAAGCTTTAGTGAGGTCAGGGCTATAGATCACTCTCGAGTTCCGAATAGAATGTTTGTCTCCATCAACTATTTGATGATCTGTAACGTAATGTCTTGGGTTAAAATGCTTTGCTATGAGCCCGATCATAGTGCGTGAGCATAGGTCGCTGCCGTCCATGTTGTTGCTGGTACGGTTGAGACAGACGTGTTTGAAAAGTTTTCCAATACAAAATGTAAAAATTTGGTCTTCATTTGCCGATCCGAAGCTTTTTTTCTGGGCTTGGGTGTCATCACTATTTTACAGCCTTCCGTATTTTAGGGTGTTTGCCTGGCAACCAGCACTCGTACCGTAATTTGGCTAATGCGGTGAGGGAAGGCTCGTCGATATTTCTAAGTCTTTTGGTCGATATGCCTTCAGACGCCGGTTTAGACTTCGTCCGAAGCTTTTGAACAACCGCCCGGAGTTCCTCGACACTGATTCATACGTCAAGTGAGGAGCTGGAGTTCTCCGAAAGCTAGGCCGAGGAATTGGAACCGACGTACTTGCCTTCGATTTTTTGTATGAGTTCGGCGTTTTTCCCGTTTCGTTCATGAAGGATTCGGTTCAGATTCATTTTTTGCGTGGTTTTACCCAACTCTGGATTCGTGAGACATCGAAGAAAGTTTCAGGTTTTGGGGAGCCCAGTCTGGATGTCCATGCGTTCGCACGTTTGTTTGCATAGGGTCGGTTCATGTAGTTGTTTATTTCGCTGTTTATTTTTACTATTCGTCTTCTGGAGGCACGCTTGTGTTTCTCTTGATTAAGTCGTTTCTGTAATCTCTGTTACGCTTCCCATATGTGAAGTATGCTGTAATCAACGGTCGACAAACACTTCTTCTCAGATATGGCTTCTGTAGGTACCTCGGCGGGGGCCTTCAGCTGTGCCGACCATGTTTCGATGTCGGTTGTGCCCCAAGTAACGCCGTCGGGGTCACATTCTGCAAGCCTCTGGGTTCGAATGGGAACAAAGTAAAGATTACCAAATGGGGCAACTTCTGGTGCACCGAGGAATTTTTTTCCAGTCAGGGCGCGTTTTTTTTTATATTTTAGTCTAGATGGTCTTCGTGCATTATCGTCTACAAGTACACTGCTAAGTTCGGTTAAGTTGGGTTAGTTTAGGTTAGGTTGGTGGTCTCCTAAAGGTGGTCTCTTTTACGCGTAATCGTGAGAAATCTATTTTCGACTATCACATAATTAGCACTCAACTGGATTGCACTTCTTGTAAATGTTTAGGCGTTACACTCACAGAAGGTCTTTCCTGGAGCAACCATATCGGCATCGTCTGCGCCAAGGCTTCGACGTCATTAGGTTTCTTGCGTAGAAATTTGTGTCATGTTCCTTCTAACGTACGTAAACTTGCTTACGTAACATACGTTCGTCCACACCTTGAGTTTGCGTCACCGATCTGGTCCCCGCACCAACACCAAAAATTGAATCAATCCAGAACAGAGGGGCCAGTTTTATTTCACGCAATTACAAGTACCCGTTAAGTGTAACAGGAATCTTATTTGATTAAATCTTGAAGACGATCACGGAACCTCCGACGAGCCCTTAAATAACCGGTGCAACATTGCTCTTTCATGCTTTTTTTACAAATATGTTTACGGTGCACCACACTCAATACCGCATCTTGATGTCCCGATTAACATTTCACGTAGGGTAAATAATCGACATACTTTTTCCCGCCAGTATGGTGAAACAGGTGCTTTAAACTTATCTGCACTTCCTTTGGCCATCAGGCTTTAGAGCAACCTTCCTGATAACGTTGCCGCCGAATCCAAGCACGTCGTATTGCGTGATCGTCTTCAAGCTCACTTTTTCTCGTAATATGTTTCTGAACTGTTATTCACTGTTTTATGTAAATTTTGTGTAACCAAATTTTTTGCGTTTGAAGTGTCTCTTTGCTATTGCGTGCAATAGGTTGAATTTGCGGGATGTTGTTCTCTCTTAGCGCACGATAAAGTAATTGTTGTTCTTGTCCTTTACGTTCGTCTAGATAAGTATTTGCGGTGGATTTCTTGTTTCATTTTTCTGAACTGTCTTTGTTTGTGCCCTATACAATTCTTGTTAATTTTTCACTCTTACTTGTAACCGCCCTTACTGAATTATTAAATAAATAAATAAATAAATAAATAAATAAATAAATAAATAAATAAATAAATAAATAAATAAATAAATGAAACTTTATTGACACAAGGAATAAATAAATAAATAAATAAATAAATAAATAAATAAATAAAAAAATAAATAAATAAATAAATAAATAAATAAATAAATAAATAAATAAATAAATAAATAAATAAATAAATAAATAAATAAATAAATAAATAAATAAATAAATAAATAAATAAATAAATAAATAAATAAATAAATAAATAAATATAGTCTGCTTCAAATATGCCCAGGGTTTACTTTGCGGTAAACAAGGCTATCGCAAACTGGCTGATTCATCGAATGAATGTCGTTCCTTCCAAGCATGTCCTATGTGCGACTACTATTGTTATTAGTGACTGTTCAACTTAAACAGCGCTTACAAGAAAAAAGCAGACACGCACCAACTACGCACCAACTATATAGCCCGCCTCAGTCCTTTTTTTCCGTTATTAGAGACTTTCTGGGAAATTTCGAAGGAAAAAAGAAAGAAAATGGTGGGACACTTCTGCTTTCGTTTTAGATAGGGCAGATTCGGGTTTATTGCACATACACGAACGGAAACACAGGGCTTCGTAAGGGTGGCCCTGCCGCAATAAAGAGCAGGTTAGGGCTCGCGGTCAGGGACCTTTCACTTCCGCAAACACTGCAAATTCCGGTCGGTAAAATTTGTTTTGCCTTTAAGCTTGCGTTTGTTTTTAAGTTGTCGTTGACGCAAAGCATATTCGGTGAACAGACACGAAAACGCGGGCGCCACGAAGAATGACGCCGGAAGGTGCATTGCTGGCTACCGCTGTAGAATGAAACATAAGGGCCGGACCTTGGCGGCCAGGGAGTCCCTTTTATGCCGACATCAAAGGAGCGGGGAAAATGCTTCTGGGCTCAATTATGCGGTTCTGCGGTTGTTATAATTCTCGCTTTGCAGGAAAACGTTCATTTATACACTCTTTTGCCTTTGTTGCGCTTCTCTGCAGCTTTAACCAGAATAATTGAAGCGCGAACTTTCTAAAAGAAAAAAAAAAGGTTTCTTTCTCTCTTTTTTTTTTTTTTGTATTGACTCAGCTAAAAAGTTTTCCATGTTTGACCATGCAGCATGAGTCTCCGCTTTCAAAACAAGCCCATTGTGTCTGTTGAATGCCCGACCTCTTTTTTTCCCCGCCCCAGTCCCGTACACCCCTTTTATGTATTTTCGACCTCGTTTTTGGTGGCGTTCTTCTGGTTTTTGAGTACTTAAAACTTAACGCCGTCTTTCGTATTTAAACTTGTGCTGTTGCGACCGGGAAGCGACAATGGCTCTTGCGGTGGTAGCGTGACTGGCGAGCTTCTGGCGGGCGAGAGTTTCTTCCGTCTGGATGATAAGGGAGGGGTCAGAGGCAAACTTGGAACTGTTTAATCAATGACGATATCAAGAGCATAGCAACTCTTAGACAAACAAACAACTCTTAGACATAGACAAACAGGCTTGAGACGAAGATTTCAACGTGAGTGCTCAAACCGGCAGCAAAAGAGCTCTCGAGCTCTGTCCAAAGCGTACCGGATCAATAATGCCAACGTCTGCAGTTTTCGCAGGCCCGAACTCAACTATCAAGAGTTCGTAGGCGGAACAAGCAAATTTAAACTGCAGTCAAGTAAAAGTACGCAACACAACTTCCAGCTCCGGCCGTCCCAGGAGAGCGGTTGTTACCCCGCACAGAGCCGCGTGCATGCGCAGGTCTCCAGCCAAACGGCCCTTTCACCTGTCCCAACAAACCGAGACATGGCTTCGCTGCAGCTTCTGCGCTTTGGCTTCTGCCTCTTTGTGCCTCTTGTTTGGGGTTGTGAATGCGAAAATTGGCGGCAGTAAAGAAAGGACATACTAGTTGATTCTAACAGTTGTCAAACCAGCGCTAGCTGCTACTGCCAAGCGCAAGATGCAGTTATATGGTGGTGATGCAATCCCCAACTTCCGGCGCTCGTGCGTGTGTTGTGCATTTAGAGAGAGAGAGAGAGAGAGAGAGAGAGAGAGAGAGAGAGAGAGAGAGAGAGAGAGAGAGAGAGAGAGAGAGAGAGAGAGAGAGAGAGAGAGAGAGAGAGAGAGAAGGCATCTCCTTGCGGCGTTGAACATTGGCATTTGTACGTCTTGAACAGCATAGAAGGTACATAAAGACAATACATTTCGACTTATTCTCGCCTGTTTCTTCCAAAACAAAAAAACATCGTGAGTCCCAATCCCACTGTTTTCAATGTAAATACGAATACAATCGGTTGCATTGCTGTTCGCCAGATATGTTCTTTAAATACACGTGGCTCTAAAACATAAAACAAGGGTTTTATTAAGCCATTACCGGATACACGGGTGGAATTAGATGCGGCTGCAGCCACTCAGGACCACACAGCAAGAAACGTCATGGTCGAGTGTGTTTCGGCGAGTTTTCAAATAGAGCAAGCATATTAATAACTTTCTCTCCGAAAATCATGCTTTATACTTTCCTTACCCAAACGCAACGAAAGGTGAATTAAATACATGCGTAAAATCTCAACCGGAATTGAAAGTGCAAGTCGCAATAAAGATGAAATTTTGAACTAGATCTGAGAATTCTAACTCAGCTGTCAATTTCAACTTTCTGGGAAGTCGTCTTCATAGCTTTCTGGCACAATTTTTTCTTGCGAATTTTTTTAGGGTGTACTTATTAATGCACTTCTCACCAGACACGAACAGGTTAATTCACGTAACACATAACAAGCGTATAATTTGAAAGCAAGGCTCTCCACTCGTTATTCCTCGGAATCCGTTGAGCTGTAGTCTTCCTCGTCCTCATCGTCGTCTTCGTCGTTGGTGACCTTGTTTCCTTCCTGAGTTGGCTTTTGTGCAATAGGCAGTGGTGGCTAAAAAACAAGAGTGCAAAATCAATTTAATGCACCAGATTAAGGCACGATCAGAAGATCACCTTTCAAGTACGCCAAACATACAGGCTATCAGCAGGTATCAGCAGCAGGCTATCCGACAAACCCGTTCCGCTCCTTCTGCCGCCTCACTACTGCTTCTTCTGTTCTACTTAAAAAGAATTTCACGAGGTATCCCTCTCAAACCCCAAGCCTGCTCCAGATCTTTAAAATATGAATGAGATGCCCGGAAAATACCGGGAAAATATCCTCTTCAGAAGTTAATTTTCAATTTGGTGGTGCCGTGACGTACGTTCGTCTGCACGTATGAAAAATGATGACTGCTTGTAGCCTAACATGCACTATATTCTTTTATTAAATATAGCTCTGACGGTTCTCTAAACTGATTATAACGATTTCGAGTGCTATTTTTATGGCTGTTCTTCATAATTAGTTTTCGGTGATTATAAATGGCTTTTTTGGTGTCAGACAATAGCCAGGCTACGCTACTGCTTTCGGCATGCGCATTTGTTACAGGCGTACGGTCCAGTGATGAAACCAGAGCATGCCTTATACAACTCAGTGCCCACCGAAATTCCAAATACGCTTATTGAGCATGCGTTTATGTGATTCACACGGCTGTTCATTTCTACACAACCACCCTGTTATTCTTTTTTTTTTTTTGCGCCCGCATTGCCTTTTTAGTTTCGTGTTTCGTGTAGGAGTCAATGTGATCTGAACTGCCTGCACGGAAATGGTCCACCTACTGTGTTAGATGCGCCCACTCTTGAGCTCTGTTTACCACGGCGTGCAAGATATTCCCATGAACAAAACATCGCTTCCTTCTTATTATTTCGGATTGCTATCATTCTAGACCCCGCCTTTGTCTAACCCGTTTCGATTTTTGTTTGCCGGGAAGTCACGTACCAGGTGACTGAGCAACGCTTGGAGTGTTTGGCGCAGGCGGTCAGTGAGGTAGGCAAGCTGGGCGTAGGCCCTGGCAACAGATTCGTTGGCGAGGTGACCGATTGGTGCGAGCCGCTTGTTCAGTTCGGGCGAAATCTTGGCGTACGTCTCCTGGATACCTCGGGCCAGTTTCGAGTGCTCGGTGATGACGGAGACCACCTGGTGGACGGCGTTTTCGGACACGAGCAGGACTTTGCCGGGCAAGGCCTGTGGTCGGCGAACAGTGCAGCATATGAGGAAACACGGACGCATGGCGGGTAGTCCCGAGAGCAATTTTTCTTTCTTACGGGCTCACACCACATGTAAAACAAAGTATTCAGAGATTTACCTATCATGACCAAGTTGTTTCATTTGTGCCTTCAAATTAGTTGCGCCAAGCTGTGATTTAATCAGGCACATTCACCATTAATTGGGGAAAGGATCGTCTTCCAAACCAGCGGCCATGAACAATGTGTGGCCTAATTGTTCATGTACAGTGAAGCTCAGTTACGCACATGGTTATGAGCAGCATTCGCGTCGGCTTTATGAAAACCGTTGATTTCGTTTCCTTTTTTATACATATAATACTACGTTTTCGTTTGCACGTCGTTTTCGATTTGTGTATACGTTACGGGTTTTTTTGCCAGATATGTGGTTCAACAATGTTTTATACATGCAGCTAAAACATTCCTTGCCCCATTAAATTACTCTGGCGGTAGCCGCAGAACAAAACGCTAACATGAAAAGAGGACACTGTAGGACAATGACAATTCCCGTGTTTTCCTCTATTCGCGCTAGCGTCTAATTTTTTGCGGTAGGCAGGTACCCTATCTTTTTCCAGCCTTTGTTCTGCTGTTGCGTGCTTCATGCGGCCACGGGTTTTCTCTCTATTAATATTAAACCCTCGTCCCGCGCACCGTTTCATTTTTTCCTCCTGCCAGCACACTACGATAGGCTGACGCGATACCGCCGTAACTGTCCGGGGAGGTTTTATCCTCATCAACTTATTCTATACATTAGAGAGTACATGACACAAAATAATACGCGAGTCATGTCCTGCACCTCCTCCACTGTAAAACTCCGAAACAAGAGGTCTCGGCGATGCGCCCATCCTAAACAAGTTATTTCCCTTGCTGTGATGACCTTGTTTCGCAGAAAACACCCTGCCCACGTTCGCAGCGGCTGTAGAGTCACGCACCACAATTCTGGCAAATCCAACCTAAACGAAATGGCAAGTTTATTCCAATAGTAGTTATAGGGCACTTGCTGCGTCGGGCAACACATGGTTATCAGCGGCAGCCCTTAAAGGGACCCTGCAACACTCTTTGAGCGGTGCAACTAAACCTGCGCGACGTTTAGATTACACTGCCAGGAAGACCTAAGCAAAATATTACCCGTGCACGTGAAGTGGTGAGCCCGCAAATCGCCGTGAAAGACGTGGAAAAACCAACCGCGCTGTATTCAGTTCTCCTCATTATGCACCCCTGGCATGACCTAAACGACGTCATTGAGGCCATGGCTGTCCGATCGGCTGTCACTGGTCAACTTCGCGGCTAAGTTCTCCCATTTCCGCCGTCGTCAGCGCTGTGTATGAACCTCTTCTATGCCTAAACCTGTAGGCACAGTATTGCCGTTTCTTTTGTGTGTTGAGTGCACGCGCAGTTCGAGTGATGAGCTAAATACTCCCCTTTCAACGGGACCACTCGGCAACAAATGTTTATTGCTTCAAAAATGCCCTACCAGCCCGAGCACGCTTTTTTTTTTGTGGCACCAGACCATACATAGGCCCCTCCACGTTGCGGAGAAAAAGAGAAAATTCCTCGGACTGTGATATATCGAAAGCCGCAGAAGAGAACGCCGCGAGCCACCCCCATCTCCGCGAGAGAGCGCGCAGCTTTCGTCGCATTGTCTGCGGTCGAGTTGAGAGGGAACGATTATGGGCGATTTCTCATTGCGCGTAGTTTCGGTGATAGTGAACGGATTTTCATAATTCTTGCGTCAGGAGATTGCTGGGACAGTAGACTTTACCCCAAAACCCATTCCTAGTAGTCGATGGAAAGTGTTGCAGGGTCCCTTTAACGCTTACAGATCCGCGAATGAGAAAACACACATTCAGGCGCAGTGCGTCGTTTTTGGATGCTCATTAACAGTGGTCTGCAATAACTAAATAAAGACGTTTTAGTCATTCACCTTGGACAACCAGAGCCACGGTGGTTGGCATAAGTTACGGAATGAGCCATCCCGCTCTTGCCTTAAACCTGTTTGCTGCTCCCTCCGGTCGGTTTTTCTGAGGGAACCTTTTTTGTGCACCACGGCGAGAAGAAAACAGGCTCCAAAGCAGCTAAAAGCCGCTGGAAATGCAAGGAACCGACGTGACTAGTTTACTGTCATACCACCTCGTAAAGCTCATTAAGCTACCCCGACTGGGTAAACGTCGTCCAAGCCGTGTACCTTGGGTGTCTCTGGGTGCGGGTCGTTGAGCAGGGCTTTGAGCCAGCTGGCGTCTGAGTGCAGTTCGTCGAGGATGTCTTTGAGGCTCTTGCTGCTGTCCAGTAGGCCGTCCTTCATCTTGACCAGCACACCCAGGGCCTGCTGAAGCTGTTCGGCGACGCGTGAGGCACGCTCTTGGAACCGCTGGTACTGCTGCTGTCCCTTGAGTGAACCGAACTGGCGGGCCTTCTGCATGATGCTCGCCACCCGCCGGGAGAGGTCAGCCCCCTCGTACTTAATCTGCTCCGTTGACACGCCCAAAGAGGCCAGCTCCTGAATCGACATAAGAGACGTGTGTCACCATCGCTCTACAAAATTCGGGCCCTCAGTAAAGTGCTTAACTCGTTGCCGCTGATATTTCGTTAAGGCGAAAGCCTTAAGCGCCCAATTCTGTGAAAAGCCGACGTTATTGTTGTTCGCAGGCGCGCGGAGCCCTTGTTCTGGGAAGGCTGTGATGTTTCTTACTTGTCTGCTTGACGAATTCCTTCCCTCCAACAGACGATAAAATAAAAGCTAACGAGAGGATGCAATAGTACAATTGTGCAGTAAAGGAGTCTGATCATTGTAACCAGGCTTTCGACGTCAAAACCCGTAGGCTTAAGTGCGCAAGGAATTTTTTAATCTACACTTTCTTGTGTCCACGTTTTGAAAACTCTCGCCTGCCCCCCGTGAATGCAATTGATGTTAATGTGAGTTCTATTGTCAACTTAACCATAAATCTGCAAAAGTCTTCTTTTAGAGGCATTATTAGAAGTAAGGCCACATTTTTTAACTGTTACGTCATCTACTTATCTACTCATTGCAACGCTTCTCTTATGGCAAATGATTGGAGGGCGGGGAAGGGTGGGTATACAATCCAGAAAGTGGTTGACAGACACTCTCCACTTATACACAGACAAATGGTATCGATTAGTGTGCCATCTGAATTAAAGCAACATTTCATCGACTCACACTTTGCTACATCTCGCGAGACTGTCTGCTTTCTTACCACTGCCACCATTGTTTTGGAAAAAAATGCTTTTTTTTTTTTTCAAAATGGGGCTTTTGACGCCCACAAATTATTTGTTTTGCGCTGTCGAATCGGGGCTCTTGGTAGATGGCATTTTTGTAGATATTACTAATGCCTTCAACGCTGTGTCACATTAATCCCGCCTTTATAAACTAGATAAAGTTAGCGTCGATCCTGAAGTCTAAGCTTGGATCAAGTGCTCTTTATCTAACCCATTACAGTTTGTCTAGTTTAGCTGATATGTTTTCTACCCTGTTTCTGAAGGATCTGGTGTACCCAAGAAAATTGTCTTGGGTCCTATATTATTTTTGGGATATAATTAACTACTCCATTGCGTTTTTTTCCAGTGATAGCGGGCTTTAGTGTGCTATTGCTAGCTCTTACGACACTAACGGTGTCCATGGGAAGCCTAATGGAAGAGGATGCGGATCCACTGATGCAACCGTTCTCTGCCGTCTCTGGCTTGGAGTCGCTTTCACAAACGCTTACTCCCATTTGATTGGAATGGCAGACAGTGAGGCGTGTAAAGTCTGTTCTATGCGAGTTCTATGCGAGTGTCCACGTTTTTCATCGGCAAGAAGGCAACTCTCCTCAACCTTGCGGAAGCTGGATTCTCTGCGGCCGTTCTCTGAGGAGAAAAGTTTGGGCCAATGGCTTTATATGTCATCAACGCCCAAAGCGACAAAAGCGCTTTCGTACTTCCTAAAAACAACGAACTTGCACAGAAGACTGTAGCACGAAAGACTACTCTCTATGAAGTCAGTGAACGTTATCGTCTATAGTGTCGTAACGCTAGTCACACCTGTTTACACTCTGTAGTTACCTTCCCCTTCTTTTACTGTTTTCATCTTTTTTTCCCGTTGTTCCCCTTCACCACGTGTAGGATAGCAAACTTGGCCACAGCCTGGTTGACATTCCTGCCTTTCCGTTACCTTTATTCCTTTCTTCCTTTTTAACGGCTTCCAAAAACTGATCTAAACACGATTTTATTGTGGTGAAATTACTAGATAATGAACTATAATCCCAATTAATGATGAGATTTTAATGACATAAATAAGGTGGCCTATCCCGAGCTTGGCTTGCTACTCCATATGGGAATGTAGCAGCGAAAATGCGTAAATCACGCCAGCCCACGAACATCCCACAAAAACGCACGCATATACAGCATATACGCAGCATATACGCAATATTTACCATTTACCCGGCAAAATTGGTGTGATCCGTATCCCTTCGTCTAATTACGCCTGCTGTGCTTCTTGCGAACAAGAAGAAAATACAGTGCAAGTGCGGATCTTCCGGATCTATGCGTTCCAGCTGTGAGCTTTTCATTAGCGTTGGAGTTCGTTTCATTTCCACCGCACAGTCCGCCATACCGTGCATTAAAAGCCTTGAGCATGTTTTATTCGACGCAAGCTTAAGATCTCCTTCTACTTATTTTTTCTTCTTCTCCATTACTTTTTTTTCACTATGTAACCTAGAGAACCCGCAAATCAAACCTGAAAACGAAAAAAAAAAAAAGAAAAGAAGCTAATAAGTTGCCGTGCACGCGTGCGTGTAGCGTACTTAGAAAAGAGCATTCTGAATGCAAAGTCTTCTCATTAAATCGAAAGTGCTTGTGTAAGCGCCGGGACGGAGAAAAGACACTGCACGTACGCGATGTCGCTAGAGCCATGTCATGAATAAACTTAAGCCGCGGCTCCGCCAGCGCCTGCCGCCGAAAAGTATTTAACTTCACGTGTACTGCACCACACGTGCCTTCTCATGCAAACAACGGTGATCCCGGCGGAATTTGTACCGAGCGCGCCGACAAAATACCTCGCCGCGTGACTAATTCCGGCGGATTCGCAGAAATTAACAACAGCTACAAAAAAAAAATACCGGAACTAAGGAGCCCGTAGACAGAGGTACACCACGTTTTAGTAGGAATGCGAGCTTGAGTGCACACTTATGCCGTGCATCAATGAACCAGCCCACCACACAGACTTCTTTCGGACAAAGAAGAGGGCGGGAGGGTGTACTTCAGCCGCGGCGCGGTGCGCCGCTTGGAGAGAACGCTGGGAAACGCTGAGACGCCCGCGCGGGCTGCCGGACTACAAAATTGAGTTATCTCCCCGGCTAGTACCTATTAGATTGTGGACACAAAGTTGCTTAGGCTCTCGTACGCGCTGGCACCAGTTGTATGCTCACTTTTTGGCATACGACGTCCGGACCATAGCCAAAACTCTAGTTTGACGGTAATTTTTTATGCTCTCGTGGTTTCCTTAACCCAAAACTTTTGTTGTGGTTTTCGCCTTTTATTTGATGACCAGTAGCAGCGTGCGCTCTACCTCGGAAATAGGTACAGGCGCAATCAAAAGTAAACGAAGCCCGGGTACGTGTAACTTCAAAGTAACTTCTCTCATATGCGGCTGTCAGCATTATTAGCGAGTGGGGGAGGATTTTATCGCAGATAGACTTTCGTCGAAAGTCACTTAAAGGCTGCGCGGTTAAACACATGGCGGAGAAATTCTAGTAAATTCTCCGAACCATGCTCCGTTTACTTTTGACTGCACCTGTCCGTGCACGTCAGACTTTCGAGAGCAACCCCCGCCCCATTGGACGAATGCGCAACGATTTTCGCAGCTCACAATCCTATGAAGCGGCTTGTAGCGCAAACGCCAGGTGCACACTGGCGTCCCAACAGTCATCACATTTATAAACAATGACGTCATGTGGTTTGTAGGCCCAACAAAACTGCGTGAAGCGGCGCCGTTTCTTTCGTATGCGGCTTACGATATACGTGTCCGCTCAGTAGTCGCAACACGGCATTACGTGCCATTTACGCATTCTATTCTGCATATATCCGTCCCGTAAGCCTGCGTGGTTTCCCGTTAAGCAGGTGTAGAGTGTGCGTGATAGGTGAAACGCCCCTCAGTTCGATGCACTTTGGCGAACAAAGGTTCCCATCTTGCACAATGCGCGGAAGGCACGTACGTTCGCGGGTCGATCAGATAAAGGGAAAAGAGGAAACCACAACGTTGTTAGCCTCGTAATGTAGTATGGCTAACAAGTTGCAGCTTCCAGTATCTATTCTCTTTTCCTATGTTCGGTCCTACTTTTGCCATTCTGGGAGCTTCTTAGAAAACTGCTTGCCTTTGTGTCTTCACAATGCCCTCTTTTATGCATCGGTTATCTTATTGGCTGATTATTGAGCTCTTGTCTCTAAATTAGACATATAAAAAGAAGTCCGGTCTTTGTATCCTTCGCGATTAACTTTGCCGTTATGTGGAACGCAATGCGGACAGAAATAACGCGTGATTTTACAGATGTAAGTAGCTTATTTTAACAAAGATGTACGAGTTCCGCTGCCGCAAATACAACACGTAATTTGAATAATGCAAGCGACATATATTAACACCTGCGTAAGGGCCATTCCGTCAGCGCACGCGAGAGGAAGCTCCCCCAATTTTATGGTCAGTATGAACGAAATGCTCCGCTTAGCCGTTAGAATATATTTGCAAACTATGGTCAAGCCACCACCTTGTGAGTCGCTTTTAAGCCCAAAATCCAATGGCCGTACGCAATGAAAACGTGCTTTTTTCTTGGTGTTTTCCTGATCTTCCGCTCGATCGTTGGACGGGCTAACTCCCGCGGAAAAGTTTTGTTGCTTGCGATGGATTGTGAACACGTATATCACTTCTTGCTGCGGAATAAGCTCCTCAGGCCGAGTTCAGACTGTTGCCGGAACTGTCGTAATAACATTAAAGAATGACGTCATTCCACGTCTCAGCCAACCGAACTGCGTGACACGCCGTTTTTTTACGTCCATAGATCACGATATGGCTTTTGCGTAGGCGGGCTGAACATAGCCTCACTGTTGCATAACTAATAATACGCGCAACTGTATGTAGATCTGGTGTTAGCACTCATGGGATTCCACATAAGACTGACGTTCCCTCCAATTCTCACAGTCCTTTTAGGACCTAGCTGCGCATGAACGAGATAGGTATAGAGCTTTTTCCTTACTCCTTGTTTTACTTTTTCTTTCAGGGCGGCGGGGAGCACGTAGAACTCGGCAGCAAACACCAGTGCTAATATCAATCTCAATAAATCGTGGAAGAATGACTGCTCGTAGATGGAGCAACTTTGGGCTTCCCGCGAACTTTCTGTGTGTTTGGAGTCCGGAACGCTAGCAGCCCCGACGTCTGAGCGTGCGGGAAGTGTTGATTGATGTTCGTTGCAACTAGGCAAGCGGTGGGCATAGCCGTACGTGGTGGAAATACGTGACCGAGGAGTTCCGGCTGTCTGGGGTCCCTTACAGATCGCCATATGATCTCCTGTCAGGCTTGGCTAGCTCACTATGCGCTAACCTTGTTATGCGTGGAAGCGGTTTCGGAGAAATTGGGAACTCATTGTTCTCACATCAGCCTGGGCAAAACGAACACGTCGAAGTTTTCACGCACACCACTCAAGCTCACTAGCCGGTAGTGTAGGCAGTTTTTAATGAAGTGTCCAAATGAAAACCGCGGGAAGTAGTCGAAAATGTGAAAGTATCGCTTTAAAAACTGTCAAGTATCCGATATTACTTTAGTATAAAGTTATCCCGGGGACTTCGAGGTTAGTTTATAGTTATCACTGTCAAAAAAAATTTATCGAGCGCCAATATTCCGCGGAGTCTTATGAATTAATACTTAGGACACTTCCACACAGACCAATGATACTTTGTTAGCCGAACATTACGTTAAAGGGGAAAATACTAAGATCCGTTGGTAGAGCCTATCGATTACCGTTATGTTACGATGTCAAAACGGCATTGCATTAAAGTTCTTTCTCTTATTGTTTGTTATTAATGCGCGGCATTTTTTGCCGACTGCCCGGAGAGCCAGGACCGTGTAATGCCGTGCATTTCCACAAAAATGCAGATATCGTGGAAGTTCCACCTGTAATCACTAAAATGGCGCTAATGGTGATAACTGGTTGTACGAAATTGTTAAAAACTAAAAAATAAGTAAAATATAAATCATTGCGGAAAATGGAGAAACGTGTAACGTCCTGCATTTCCACAGTAATAAAGATTTCGCGAAAGTTCCACCTGTAATCGTTATAATAGCGTAACCGGGGATAATTCGTCGGGCATAACTTAGAAGAACCCCACAATTTGGGTGGAAAAAACTCCCGCTCAAGACAAGCGGCATATGAACGCTACGCATTAGCAGATAATTCTGAATTTCTGCAGAATTTTTTCTGCTACCCGTACATTACGTTAAGGGGAAAATGTTAAGATCTTTTCGCGAAGAACTAGTGATTCCTATTACGTTACAACGTCAGGACAACATGTCATTAAAGTTCTCTCTCTCTCTCTCTTTCTCTCCCTCTCTCTCTCTCCGCACGCGCACACACACACACACCCGCACGCACGCACGCACGCACGCACACTACAGCAGTATCAACACAATCGCTGGCTGTGGAATTGTGCTTGTGAAAAAAATTAACACAAATGTATCCCCCAAACTACAAAAGCGTTGAGTTCTATGCGATCAACACGCTTCCAGATCAGCGTTATTCTCTGTTTCTTGCACCTAAACCAGAAACGGAACCACATGGCCAGAAAATGAATGGAGAGCACCTGCGTGACAGCGGACGATGATATCTGTTATTGATTTTGTCGCCTGGCTATCTCTCGCAAACGTTTCAAACAAAACGGTTCTTACAGGCATGCACACTGGGAAAATTTGAACTGCATGTGATACACTGATGTTAAATGCGGATACAAACACTGCTGTACCAAATTTTAACCAATCAAAGTGTTTACAAATGTTTCAAATGTCACTGAGCGTAATAGTTTGTGAAATACTCAATCAATATGTAAAGGCAAAAAAGGGAGTTTTAAAGGAATGTCAATGATTATGAGCAGGTGAATTGAACGAAACCAATCTATTCCACCTTATTTTTAATATTTATTGTAACTTTGGACAAAAGTCGAGTATAAATACTTATTTTGCTAATCCTCAAGCTAACATTTTCATGTATCACATCATGGCATTTTGGTCCATAAATAAAGAAATCTTTTTCACAGTCTGTTTAGCGAAGCATTTCCAATTAAAAAAAAAAAGCAGTACACGAAACAGGGTTCAATGAAAGCTGAATAATGTAATATATGATGTTCGCAGAGCTCAATTCTCGGACCTTTACTACTTAATATCGAATATAATCGATATTGTAAACATTCCGCTGATTTATTTTTCTGTGCTGTAGGAAGCTTCTCTCTCGGGTTCCGGTCCTATACTGATTTGCTGAAAGAGCATGCTAATCGTTGACGCAAACAGTCACATATGTAACAACTAAACTACAATAAGTTTACTCAATACTCGACTTCTAACTTTTATACCTACACGCTCTGATACGAAATTCAATTGTTTAAACTCTGATACTGTGCATCCATACGCCTGTACGTGCTTCTTAGCAATTTTAACAGCAAGGTCGGACCGAACATGACGAGTACGCAAGCTTAGATAAATCCTGGTGTAGTCGAACCTTGTTATAACGAACCCTGATATAGCGAATTACCGGATATAGCGAACTAAATACAATATTTGGTTGGTCAACGCTCACTTCAGTGACACTTATTCTTTTTATAACGAAACCGAAACCGCGAGAACCACGCGCGATACCGACTATAACGAAGAAATGTATGGTTCGCGCAAGGCTCGAAACTCGAAAGCTAGCTTAAAAAAGCAAAAAGAAGGAAATTACAAGATTCCAGTTTGTAAAATTGTAGCCGAAAAGGACCTTTCGTGCTAGACACTGTGGAAAACTTAATCCTGTAGTTCTGCGAAAAGAAGCCGCCAGACGAAGATCACATCCTTCATCACATAAATTAGAACGGAGCCCTATTTTGTAAAGCAACTTTGTGGTTTGGTAATTTCATGTTGTCACGTTCCGGTATATTTAGTTTGAAATGCCACAAAGAGACCAAGGCCTAGAATAATGCGTTTTAGTAGCTAGGAGTTTTTCGCGAGCCAGATTTCTGACTTGTTAGAGCCGAACGTTACCTCTACTTTTACAACGAATGTCGGATATAATGAACAAATTTACTGCCCCGTCACTACTTCGTTAAAACGAAGTTCAACCTTACAGCTTTTTCGTGTACCGACCACAAAGGCCCCTGCCTTTGCCAGTGGACGAATGTTTATAGGTAAAGAAATCTAAATAGCCAGAATAATCTTAATACACCAATTTTCTCACACCTTATGCCTGCTTCGAACACACCCGAACTAACGGTTTGCAAGTTACGCGATTAATACGTTAATTTCATTTTTAACTACACGCGTTGAACTTCCACTTTCTTTTCTCCCTTTCACCTTACGTGGCTTTGATGCGCACGGTTTTTAAATGTTAAACTCGACCTCCTCTCCCGAACCAAGTTTAGAGTCGAGTGGGACAGGTTCCCATCAGATCGCAAAACACACTGAAAGAAAGCGGAGACGAGGAAGTTAGCGCGCGCGCTAACTTGCGCTAGATCAGCTAACTTACAGAAGAACCGACAATTAGGCGAGTGTGTACTGATTTATGCGGACTAACAGCGTGCAAAGACGAAAGGCAAAGGGAAGGAAGGCGACGGGACGAGCTAACTTAATTTTTCATAGCTACGGATATTAGGAGGAGCAAATAATGATCATTGCTTAGCTTTCCGCTCAGCTTTTAGCCGCGAAGGACTTAACAGGCTATAAAACAGACAGGGGAACGAGTTGGGAGGGGGAGAGTGATGCATGTTAAGGGGGAGGCTTTGCATAAGAGACGACGGCTTAATCCCACTGAGGCAGCGTAATTGATGGCTTCTGCGCTAACTATAAGGCGCCTGTAAGGCGTTGTAAAGCCTCCGCTCCACTTCGCCGTGGGCGATTCCTCGACAGACTGATTAACAGCGCTCCGTCCTCTTTTCCGTTGAGTCTGGCGATAAAGGCGGCGCGGTTCCGGGAGTGTTTTCGAAGTCTCCACACAAGCGACTGCACGGAGGCTATCGGTCAAAGGCGTTTATCAAGAACGGAGCATGTTTTCACGCGCTCTCCGCATGGTAGTGCTAGAAGTGGTGGCTTGTACGCTCGCGCTGTCGTCTGAAGACCTTAAGAATGCTGCAAGCCTGCCTTGCTCTAGCGGCTGCTTAGATATATAGTTTTGCTGGCCCGTCTATAGAAGAAACAATAAATATAAAGACGAGTGCCTAAACTTGCTCGAGTGTTTTATTGTTCTGGACAAATGAAGCGTGCTTGAAAATAAAATAGAATTAGGTTTCTTACAGGGTCGCGGGCAGCTCCTTTTCCAGAAAGCCTAAGCCTTCAATTCCATAAAAACATCCCCAAATTAGTGGTGAGCGAGCGGCTGCATGAATATATCTAATCTTGTTTTGTTTACAGGTATATAAAATAGCCAATAAATATAAAAATGAATGCCAAATCTTATTATAATTGTTGCAATGTTGAGGAAGAATTTCCACTGGCGGAAATAAAACAGATGTCAAGTAATTTATGTGTATGGGACCTTCTCCATAAGGAAAATGCTAGGGCCCCTTAGTGATTAGGAAAAGAAAAGCAGCGAAGAAGTTTTCGAGACAGATTAGGTAATTTTGTCCAGGCTGTTAACTTTTTATTTGGCACATACCGCTGTACCACACCAGCAGAGGAGGGCAAATATTTGAGCTATTTGAAACTCACCTAAAAAAATATCATCTAACTGAGTACTGCTTGCGCCTTCTTTTGCAGCGTTACTCGCACAAAAAGTAGGACGTAGGTCTGTGTGGTACGCAGTAAAATAAGGCATAATAATTATTGACGTAACATACCAGGGGCATGTTTCTTTTTTGTGCCCCTGTCTTCTTGCGCTAGTAATTATATACTCGCATTCCGAAAGAGTGAAATGCGCCAACGAAGCAGCGCTTGCTACAACAACATCCACCTTCAACGTGCGCATCCCACCTTGTCCAGGATGTCCTCAGTGGCGGTCAGGGCATTGAGGGCCTGCGTGCGGGCCTGCTGGCTCCACGCCTGGTACGCGCCGGCCAGAGCCTCCCTGGGGTGTCCCATCGCGTGGACCGCCTGGGAGGCGAGGCTGACGCCGTAGTCGCGCGCGGACTCGTACTTCTTGAGTCCGTACGTGGCCGCGTCGTGGATGATGGCTTGCGGCGAGTTCTGCTTGACGGCCGGGTAGCTCTGCTCGATGCGGTCCAGCCCCTTGCATGCCAGGCTGTCCACGTAGCTGATGGGGCGGGCCAGCTTCTCGAGCAGCGGCCGGGAATGGCCCACGGCGTAGGCGGCCGACTTCTCAGCCGTGCTCAGAGTGTAGCCCAGCAGGCCGTTGATGTCCTTGACGTGGTTGTACGACTGCTTAGCCGTGTCCAGTGCGCTCACAACTACCGGGAGGCTCGTCACGCGGTCCACGAAGTGGCTCAGGATCACCGGCTGGCTCGTCGTCTCCGGCATGTCTGCTGCGATTGGAGTGGACAAGATGTTTGTAGGCGACGTTTTCGGCGTAGCTTAAGGGGATGACGTGGGAAAAGAAATTTATGTTGAAGATGGGAAAAAAGGGGCGACAGAAACACGGCTAGCGCTCGGACTGGCTTCAGCCAACGGGGACCCAAAGGCATGGCAAATTATGGGAGTACCGGAACCCGACGAAAATGCGGGGACAACATTCGCGGCCCTTCTCGTTTTCACTGAAACTCTCTGGTAATACATCGAAAAGCGTTACTGCATTATCGTTGTCCGTATCCAGAGGCTATCACATATAGATGCATATTGATACCTGGACTTGTCGGAACTGCGGAGAATACTGAGGTGGACATAGTGACAGCAGAATAACATCCTCTGTCGGCACCAACACGATCGCCGTTTGCATCAGCCGATGCAAAGAGACTTGAGGACTGTTTATGCAAGAAACTTACTCGCCAGGCGCGCATGGAGATTAACTTGTAGCAAAGTTACGGCACCGCGCCAATTTTGACTTCCGCGTTAAAACATGTATTGGCGTGGATAGGAAAACCTAGGGTCTCATTCATTGACTTTGAAGGGTGTCTGCACTGGGAGTTTTTGCACCACATTCGTCATCACCCTCGCATTGCTGCGCGACTGATTCTTTTCGGGAAAAGATTTCGGGCCTACTAATCGGATGAGCTTGGTACTAGCTAGAAATTCAGCGCTTTCGTTCCCCTTTTCAGCCTCACCACAATAACAGACGTGTGGAAAAGACGCCAGTACTTGAAATACGTATCAAGCTCATTGTCTAAACGCGGCTATAAAATGTGTCTCCTTCTAGTGCCCTTACTGATAATGTTAATCTTCTCGACCACACAATTCCTTGGAAGGCATCGCGTGACACACTTGAGTTTGCCATCCTGATACTGCCGCGCAGCAAAATCGACACGTTTCGGGACATTTATTCCCTCTTCTGTATCCACATCGAAGCAAACAACGTGGAACATTCGCTACCATGACTTTGCTATACCTGAAAATTCAGAAACGTCCTTACGATATCCAGAGATGCTTTATAAACGAGGAAAAAAATATGAAATAAATTCATGCGGATTGTATGCGCCGAAACACACCAGGGTTCGAGGCACGCCGTATAGTGCTGGGCTTCGAATTTATTTTGGCCATCTTGGGGCCTTTAACGGGGGCTAAATTCTTGACAGGCCGGCGTTTTCGTTTTTCGTCACCATGCGAAAAACAGCCGCCGTGTGCAGGATCAAACTCGAATCCTTTGGCCAAAATAATAAAATATTGAACCTAGGAACAAGAAGATAACACGAAAACTGTTCGTGGAGATTTTGTTTAGAGAGCACAATTAATTATTGGTTTCGGCATCTCTTAGTTATTGCAATGGCTGTGTTGTTAGCAAACTACTGAAAACAATGTATTTTGGGTACTTTCTGTCCCAATCTCCGTATTTTACTATAAGGACTATAATGACCTGTCATACTTCTGAAGTTCTTGCCCGCCTCCGCACTTCGCCATTCCCTTCACTGTGCCTTAATGTGTTTATGTAGTTACCCCACGCTAGAATAACTCATTGTAGAAAACAACCTAGCGTAATGTACGCCAGGAAAAGCTACTAAACAAGACAAACTTTGAAAAAGCAAAGTATAATTATTTTTTGCTATTATGCACCCACTGACTGATGAAAAAACAAATTACAAACGAGAGCACGTAAAAATCTCTCCTCAGAAAGATATAACACAAATTCCGCTAGAAATGAAAAGGGAGCATTGATCTAATCAATGCCTGAAATACTGCCACATCCTTTTTTTTTTTTTACACAGTCCAAACTTCGAATCAAAACACAGGGTGTCGTGCACTAGGCGTTACACGCGGCTTTACAGCTGTACAAGAGACTTAAGGATGGACCGCAGAAGAAACGGCGAAGAGTTCCGTTCTGTCAGCACCACAAATTAAGACGTTGATTAAAAAATGTAAGGTAACCTCGCAAAAAAAAAGGCCTTGCTTTTCCTTATTTTTAACGCGGAGCTGTTGTCGACATTTTTCGTAACCCTGCTGTGGGTCTTGCGTCACGCAGATGAACGAGCAGGTTACCACGCCCGCCGGCGCCGATACCACTACGCCATCTATCGGTGGGTCTGGGAACCATTTTCTGTGAGGCCTCCGGCGGGCTGCGAGACCCACCGATAGACGGCGCAGTTATTTCGCAGGGACGGGCTCCCCTCCCAACCACTAGGGGAGGGAGTGGGAAGGGGGCCTCCCACCGCTGACGTTTAGTAGCCGATTCCTTTGCTCGAACCGCAGAATTTGCGCTGCGACGGCGCTGCCGTTCTCTAGCTAGCGCCTGTTGACGTTTGAACCGACACAAGAGAACCACAACTCCACTGTTTCAGCAGGTATCGCACTGGATGGAACTGGGTTTGATTTTTTTGCCTGAGTTAATCAGTTCATAGAAACGGTGACAGCTCTTGTGCGTACGCCACGCTGCAAATATCAAAGCTGGCGTAATTAGCAAAATAGGAATGCAATCTGTCAGCAAAGCGTCAGCATGAAATGTGGATCACGGTACATCTGCAAGGTGATTAGGAGAGATACGGGAGAAGGATTCAATATAAGTGTCAGATTCCCAGTACTGTGTGATTGAAACTTTGCGACCCTGCTTTTTTATCTCTACTCGCCGGGGTGACTCATTTTTGATGCGGTAGTTTCTATGCCGGATCCGGCATTTTTTGTGTAATATTGTGATAAGCGATACCGGGGATAATTATTTAGAGAAACTTCTCAAAGAAACGGTTGGCATGATTACAAATATAAGTGAAAAAAGCCAAGGGTACATGAATGGGATCAGTTTAAAGGGCAAGGTATAGATAATTAATTCATAGAGGGAAAAAGAAACAAACTCAGCACTCAATGGTGACAGCATCAGGTGCTTTTTTTAGACTTTGCTTAATCTACCATGTTTTGTCCTTCCCAGCAAATAGCCTTCGAGCTTTCATGACCGTTTCTTGGAATCTTTTGGCGATGCCGCCAGAGCAAAACAGAAGAACGCTACATTTACTTCTGTTTTGAAACTATTTGTAAGAAACAATGTTAACTAATCACTTTTGCTCTATAATATTATGGAACAGGTAAGCACCCATTACGTTCTTGGGAATAAGAAAGCCTTAGTATAAAATTCTGGAAGACATTTGCTGGTTTGTGTGAGCCGGTGAAGTTTGTCGAACAAGTGCCGTTAGACGGCAGCGTTCACTTTATGCCCGATACTTTTCTGGTACCTACAGTGGCACACGTCCAGGGGTGTGCACGTGTCCTCTCATTATCATCGTCATCATTTCATCTTTGCGACGTGTTCCTTCTCTGTCGGTTACTATGATTGAGAGGCTTGGAGGGTCGCCCTTGCTAGTCCTGCATACACGCAGTTATCGGGAAGGGACTTCTTTACCCACTTCTTCAATTATCACGCTCATATCTCCCCTGTATTACTGGGTACATGTCTCTCACACGCGATTCTCAGCCCAAGACCACCACAAATTCACAAGTTGCACCTTTGGTCAGCTAGGGTCCTTGGCCTGCGGTGGTCGAGGGGCTTCGTGACCGGCTTGCGTTCCGGAGGACGCTGGTTCAAATCACACTTAAAACGTAATTTAGTTTTCGAACTCAATTAGTTACCTTTTTTAGCCCCCTAAGAAATGTGGTTTTTCTAATGGGGACGAAAAGCAAAAACGCCCGTGTGTACGAGATTTAAGCACACGTTAAAGATCCCCAGGTGGTCAAAATATAAATACGGAGCCCTCCCCTACGGCGCGCCACATCGCCTGCGTTGCGTCGGCGCGTAAACCCTACAATCAATAAATCAATCAATCAAGAAATGTGGTGTCATTGCGATCATTCAATCAACTTTTGTTATTTTTTTAGCAGTATGCCATCTTGTGTACGACCGGTGGTTCACCTCTTGTACCTTGGAAATTCGCTCTGCGCTGGGGCATCTCGCAATGTAAGCATGATGTTCTGAAATGCGCAATTTTATGGACATTGCGGTCATTCGAAGAATATTTGTTAGCGGCATGGCTTGGTCACTCCAGTCCACTTGGGTAACGCCACTACTGGATTGCCGTAGAGTGTGCCCCATTATCTCCTGCAATCACTTTTGTGAACATTGTTCTGTTCCTTCGCTATCAGATTATACGATGAGCTTTAGCGGTGGCGCAAAAGAAATCTCACCAGTATTTGGAATCATCTAACAGCACCAGACTTGAAAGGACGTTTATTCCTTCCTTGATGCCCGGGGAGGGAGGCTTCAGCGTGACCAGCCACACGTTTTATTTTTTTAAGTGCGAATGCACTTCTTAAGCGACCCTGAATCACGCGTCCACCGCCGTCCGTCCATCCGCACCACATACCCACTCAGGGCGATTGGCCAAGAAGAGTTCCTAATTTCTTTAGCACATACCCACTTAGGGCGATTGGCCAAGAAGAGTTCTTTCGCATCACCCGTGCATTCGCACTTCCCCATGCTCCCCTTCGGGGAAATGCGGGTGAATTTTTTTACAAATACAGCAGTTTCTGACGCCCCCTTGAAACCTCCCTCGCTGGTTTACCGTGATAAACTCATGTGGATGCATTACAAACAATTATTCCGCTGTTTTATTTTTAATCTTAACGTTATATTGTAATTAAGATGTAATGACTATTTTTCGGTATAAGTCGCAACCCAGCCGCTAAATCAACTCTTTTTCGAAGCTAATTGTGCTGACTACATTCTCTGGTGCACCAGATTTAAAGATCGCTGCTATCGTACCCTACCTTTAGTAGCTAGAAGATTGCCTGACTACCACTGTTTCATGCACACGTTAAAGCCTTTTCCTGCAGACAGATTGCTTTATTCCAAAACTTTTCATGTTCCGAACATGAAAAGTTTACGACTACGACCCCCCCTCCAACAACAACAGCAAGAAAAAAAAACAGCGCAAGACAGCAAGTTCTATATTTTCCTGAGAAGACCGAGTGTGCTTTTTTAGGTTATTGTTACTAGGAATGGAAGTGGCCTTTTCGAACATGTGTTTTTTTTTTCACATAAAACACACGCAAAAGATGCCAACATTGGCGTCTCTTCATGCCGACGCCAAAAGCAATTTCTTTGCGTTGTTATATTATGGCACCTGTCGCATTTTTACGACCTTGTTTTTTACTCCTCATACTTTACTTTAACTGCATAAATGACCTCAATACTTTATTAGCGCAGGTTTATTATTTTAAAATTTTCATCGCTGTAATATGTACTGCGGTGTATATATTGAGATGCTTAGAGCTTTGATGTTGTCGGTCGTTACTGCCACGTAACGGTTTGCTGGGCCTCGTCAAGCTGCTATTGCAGCTTTTAGCTCAGAAACTGGGCACAAATTTATGGTAAATAATAAATACAAGATTGGGAAGTGGGCGGTGTTTGTAGCATAATTTTTTTCCCTGCAGCTTTCTTGCAACAACCGCAGAACCCAGCCCCCTCCGCTCAAATGCCACTGTTGTAGGGGTAATTTATGTGGTAAGCACCACTAAGTAAATATCTAAAATTGTAGCACGGGGAGCGGGTATGGCAGCCGGCTGCATTACGACTTTTAAAAGAGAGGTAAGCGAAGTAAATCTGCTAGTGCTCCATCACCATCGGGCCGACAGTTGAGGGCCGTTGAGGACAGAATTGTTTTTTCTCCACCCGTAAGTGCTACAATACACGGTGGCCAAACCTTCAGCCAGTGTTTTCTTTTTTGTTTTCTTTTAGCACTGTTTAGTGTTTTTGAGTATGCGCGAACGCACTCGGGACAGAATTCAGCCCCTGTACCACCAATTACATTGTTCCCCGTGAAGCATTAGGAGCACCTTTTCCTGAAACGATTATTTTACGTAGCATATTTAAGTAATAATATGTACTGGTACATAATTATTTGGTTTTTGAGCATTTTACCACATGTATTCTGCTGTAGTATGACCTAGTACGCAAGCTATACAGAAAAAAGAAACAGACCCCCCCTCCCCCCTTTTCTTTGCCTACTCGAGCAGAGGAACGGGCAAAAAAAAAGGAGGGGTGCATATCCTCCAATCTATGACCTTCTTAATTAGTACAGCTAATCCTGCTGTGCATATTACACCCTCCTCCTGTTTATGTATTACAGAATCAGTCACCTCAGATTGGGCCCCATGAAAAGCTCACTCTCAATCTTTGTACCATGCTGAAGCAGCCACTCGTATTTCTGTCTGTTCGTACAACCTAAAAAGTGAGCTTAGCACACAATTAAAAAAAAATGAGTGGCAAGATCTCATCACCTCCCTGTTCCTTACTAGTCTTTCTCTGCAATTTTATTTACAATATTGGTTACAACACGTCGCCGACTTACAACTGTGGTTTATCAAGAAGTTTTCTTGCTCTTTCTTGATATTTGAAACACAATAGTACAACGCGATGGTAATGTACAATTTAAAAACCCCTACACAGTTCGAAAATTCAGTAAAATCAGACATTATGTACATAATAATATCAATTTTTTAACATGAGAGTACGATTTGTGTACTGAGACATTTATTGATTTACGTGGATGCACCTGAGTGCGTGTTGGTTTCTTATACGTTTATCTCTAATTTTTTCGCAAATGATCCCATGTTTATGAAATTTTATCATGATCAAATTTAGGACATCTGCTCGGCAAATCTTGTTGAGAGCGGAAAGTAGGTTCCCTACGTTTATTTTTAGTTCCGTATTTACAGTTAATTTTATCTTAGAAGTACGTATCATTACAGAGAAGAAATGATGACGACGCGCGAGCGCAAATTCCTTAAACCGCTTATACAGTTCACCACGGGCAACACAACTCGCACATTTAAATCCCAATGTTAGGGAATGCTTCTCTGAAATGCAAACGCAAATACAAAGAAAATGTAACATCAACGGTTCGTGCCGGGAGATAACTGACATGCAAAGCGAACATTCCAGCTTTAAATGCGGCGTTCATTGAGCACTCCCAATCTTAAAGTACCAAGCACGAATTAATTGTCCCGCGCAAATACAATGAACTCTTATGATCTATCGGAGCCCCTAGTGAGTTAAGCAAAATTACATCGAACTAAACTTAGTTTCACCACTTTGGTAACAAAAGAAACATGTGTTTCCCGTAGAAATTGCGTACCCTACCAAAATCCCAAGGCAAACTCCAAGAACTGTACGATATGATATACCCAACCATACAGAGAAAAAAAGAAATTTGTTCCGATTAGGTCCGACAGTTGTCTACTTCACACAGCATCCCAAAATGAGGATCATTTGTCGTTAAAATCATTTGCGCGATCACGATCTTTTCTATTAAGCGCTTGAGCAGGCACAATTTTCAAATTTGGCATCATCCCAGAACGAACGAGACAAATAAACGTAGTGTAAACACACTATTTCTAATGAAGTGCCGTTGTCGGTTCATTGTTGCGACTCTGCTGGACAATAGACCAAAACTGCAGGAGCACTAAATTGAGATAAAACCTGCCCTTAAATAATAATTTAAAATTTTGTTGCGCTTGCCTCCGCACATTTAAATAATTTACTCTCTCGCTCTTACTTCCTGTATAGTATTGTTCCCTGCATAAGCTGGCACTCTGCACAGGGGCTGCCCGCAGGCTCACACTTACTGTAGTATTCCAAGCACGCCCAGTCACAGCAGAAGCTCTCTGTGAGAGGAGAACAGGGGAAGCAACTTGTGCGCCGCTATCAGCGAACCGCTACACTTTTATGAAGTCTGGCCCACGCTCCGCCCACCACGACACAGACGACGCTCTCGTCAGCTTGGAAACACTGTCGAGGCGGCTTGCACTGCAGCCGCACCGGAGTCTCTATCGTGCGAACTCGAGCGCTAGTTGCTCCCCGTCCTCCCCGGCGCCGAATTGGATGCCGCGTGGACAACTTTGTCCTTGCGTTTCGTTATCATGCTTCGTCCGCGCATATTTGCGTTTATTTTATTCTCGGCGTCAGCTCCGCTCTTGCTTCTTCGTCTAGGGACAGATAGAGAGAAATGAAGACGACAAAATGGCGATAAAAGGCTTCTCCGAGAGCTAGCCACGATAAGTCGAGTGGACGACCTTATCTCGGCCCGGAATAACTCCACGACGCTGAAGTGTTTTGGGCCTCTCGGTATCTGCACGGGAGAGGGTACCGCAGCTCCTATTAGCTCCGAAACGCGTCTTTCCCTTTACGCCAAGCTAAATAAAGATGCAAGGAACGTGCAGCGGCAGGCGTAGGCCTTCCTTCCCGCTGAGTCTGCGTGCGTGCGGTGTTAGCTGTGTCGCACACTCACGATGATGAACGGGAAGCGTATGGAGAGCGCCACACCGTCCCAACCTCATCGGGCACTCGTTATCTCGCATTGTTTGTAAATGTGCGCGTCGAGGCTCCAGCCGACACAGCGGGTCCCGCAGGCCCAACATTACGACGTCCCAGCAGCACCGTATATAATGACTGCCTGCATGGTTGCGACAACGCACGGTGGGCGCTGAACGCGATGATTGAATTCTTTCGAAGCAGTTGCGTGTCTGGATTACTACTGTGCGGCAGTTGCCCTTTTGAGTGCTAGCATACCCGTCTAGTCGATCACCTTGATGGAAGTGGCTGGAACCAGCGCGCGCCGAGATCGAGTTACACCAAACGTGTGTGGCGTACGGGGGTTGCCGGAACTACGCAGGATGTGTGCTATTTCGTAGACTGGGCAGGGAATTTCCAGCATCTTCGAACAAGTGCTGTCGCTATTGCAGGAACTATTATGTATTACGAACTTCTTAATGTTTAGCATGTGTCTGTTTGTGTGTCTACAAATATTGTATCCTTGCACGAGGTATCTACAGTGTAATGATGATCTGATAATAATTTTTACCTTCTCTATTGCATAAATTTTTCATTACTGTTTTGTAAGTGTCCACGATTTGTAATTGCTCATAGAGGGTTCCGTGACAGTCATAGGACTTTGGTACCATCATCTGTATATTTCAAGCATTGTGCTTCTCTTCAACGGCCAATAAACTTCACGTCTTCTTCTTCATAGTAGGATGAAAAGGGACGTTTCAGAAACACGTCGGGTTCGGCGTGTCCGAGAAAAAAATTGCATTATATTTGCGTATTTTTCTACAAAGCTAAAGTCGTCGCGACCCTCAGGATCAGCGACCCTCAGGATCACGCCCACCACACCGTAATCCTTTCAGCCAAATAAAGTTAATTCCTCTCTCTTTCACCTATCTCGCCCTACCTCTACACTTTCGTTTCTTCATCATTTGGCGCGAATTGCTTCGGCAGCCTAGGCCCCTTTACTGCTACATCGCGTTTGTGTTTCTTTCTTCGCTTTCGTATATTTGTCTTTCGGCGCGAATTAACCAAAGAGTCTGGTAACCCACGTCACAGTTTACCCCCAATCATAGTTCTGCAAGGCAGGGGTGCCCCTTTTCTAATCATGAGCGTGTCACGCCGCACGCATTATTCAAACTTCTGTTCTCCGGCTGCAAACGTGCAGAGACAGCGCAGTGCAACCCACTGGGCTAGCACTCTAAAAAGCGGGTTCAAATTCCAAACGAACTAAAGCCTGATTTTTTATTTATTTTTTACAGTGGCGGCCATTTTATGTACCGGGAAAGAACAGCGGTTTTTTGCAGAATGGGAGGGGTTTCGCCTTGAAAAAAAAATGAAGGAAGTTCACACTAACGCGTAAGACCTGAAGGTTCGAGCAAAGCTGTACGACACCTTCACGACTATAACGACGACTTAAATCCGCCATTGCAGTCGATTTGCTTGTTCTTCGCTGCACTAACGTCCTTTACTCCATGATAGTTGCTGTATAAGTGTGAGCTTCGTTCATTTTGTTGCATGTGATAATCATTGGACACCCACTTGGAGGGGCGTTCGCTTTGACGCGTCCTTCTCGTTCCGAGCAAGTGTTGCCACGATTACGGCGAACGTTGGCCAACCTCCCTAAATGGGTACGCTTTGCTTGACACTGGTGCACAGGGTAGGCTGGGCGGTCACCACGAGGCACGCGCACAGGAGCGCTCGGCATTTTAAGTGCAAATGCACTTCTTAAGCGACCCTGAACCTGCGTCCACCGGCGATGTCCGCGCACGTGGAGATGGGCGCGCGCAGCCTGGCCGCTGACATGGCACATACCCACGTGGGGGATTGGCCAGGAATCTCCTCGTCTTCCTTGGCAACGGGGGGAGATGGGCGCGCGCTGCCTGGCCGCTGACATGGGACATACCCACGTGGGGGATTGGCCAAGAATCGGGCGTGAGAAGGGCTAATGCACCTGCTTAAAGGAGTACTGACACGAAATTTCAAAGCTGAGATCCGCTCTATCAATCAAGTACAACGACAACACAAATAGGTGTCTGTGAATAAATGCATCTTTCTTTCTTTGTAGTTGTGTGTGTGTGTGTGATCTCTCTTTCGCGAACATTACCGAACCGCGCAAATTCAACTCGTGCATTCGCACTTTCGCATTCTTCCCCTCGGGGAAATGCGGGGAATTTTCTTCTGGTTTTTTAACTCCCGGGCGCTGGCCGCTATCTTGGCCAATCTCCCTTAGTGGGTATGGTAGGCTTTACAAATATGGGCGAGGGATGTTTGGCCGTCGTCGCGAGGCACACGCGCACGTGCACGCTATTTCTAGGTATGTTTAACTGCGGACAGCAAAAATTGCGATTTGCTAACACGTATTTTCAAACAGCTAAGCTGTTTAAAACTACGCGTAAACATTTCTATTGATGCGGCAGTGTTTGGGCTACCAGGCTATTTTCGGTTGCGTGAGAGGTCTGTGTTGACGAATTGAGTTCACTCTCCCCTCCATCCCCTCCACCCTACTCGACACTTTGTCCATCTCTAATCTGATGCTGATGCACAGACGACAACGTCAGGTTTTTGTGAAATGATACTGCTGCTGCGTCGTAAAATAAACGCCCTCTTTAGGGCATTTGTTCGCCTATACACCTTAAGAAAAAACAAATTAGCCGACGATTGTTCGAACAACAAAGTCTGAAATAGAGCATGCCATTGCTTCGACGACACCGCGGTATTGATCGCCAGAAATCGTCAAGCACAAAGGACAAATCTTTGCACGTCGGTAAAGCGTCCATGTCTTCTACCACTATCGTTCGCATTCACAGTGATCTTTCAGTCAAGGTACGTTGGGCTGGCTAGAAGAAGGCGAAACCACGGGAGGTCCCTTTTCTTCGCAACGTATAGGCGGGCTTTTTCTCCCAACCTCCTGGCTTCAGGGGCCACACGTGAACAATGGGATTGGGGTAGATGTTCTGTGGAGTCGTAATGACATCCACCGGCCTATTCCTTTATCCCGTCAACCACTCTACATCAGGTGACATATTTGCATGAAACCAATTACTATCCACAACGGTAACCGGTGCCCTTAAGCGCCCACGGTGGATACGCGTATCCATGAGATTTGGACAAGGTTGGTCCATTGCGCTTGCGCAACGAACGCAAATTCGCACCACACACGCAAAATGTGCTTGATGTAGCCGTCGCAGGCATCGAAGTAGCCATCACAGCTAAAGCGCTGGCAGAGTTTGTTTCGAAATACGTGTAGCAGAATTCGAGTTGATTGATTGATTGAGTCTTTTTATTGGAGCAAGGAGGGCGTTTGCCGTAGAGTGGGGAGAGGGATGGAAGGAAGGGGATTACTAATCAAGGTCCATATTCAAAGACACTTTTTTTACACTTTCAACTCGACTCCAACTCGAATCTAACTAATTCGAGTTGAAAGTGTAAAAAAAGTGTCACAAAGTTGGCATAAGTACCTATGTTTCATAAAGCTTGGTTCAGAAAAGACGCGTTGAGAAAACCTTGGCGGTTGGCCATAAAAAATTCGCAAATAAAAACCTCGCATATCTGTAGGTTCCTATCTTAGGAGACACTTTTGAGCTTGTCGGACGAGCCGGATTGCGGAACCACCGCAAAAAGCTGAAGAAAAAAAAAATGTGTCTCTGTAGAAGAAGATAGACCTTCGCACCCACCCACTTTTTCTTGCCTCATAGAAGTTTGCCACGTACGGTAAATTGAGTGCGCATCTGCAGCCCTGGAGCTTTATCTTGTGTGTGACAAGTTGCCCATGTGTGTCGAGAGAAAAACGAGGTTGGGGATACGCAACTGGAGCAACACCTCCGTCTACATATGCCTTATGATTGCGCAATGAGACGTCCTTACTGAGCAAGTGAAGTTCACTGAGCAATCAAATGTTGCAGGCCAAGACAAATAGTCAGCGACAAATGGTTTTGCCGAATCCTTCTTTGCAGGTCACGCATAGCCTACGTACGTTAGGCTGCGAGAACTAAAGACGGATGCCACTTCCCCATTCGAAACAGTCGCGCAATAGTCAAAGCATTTTATGATGTCTCAGCCCAGAGAGAGTTGATGGGGGCCTTTGTGTGACGAAATGTACTGACATCTCTGAAAAAAATGTGCACACTAGTGTTTCAAGCCACGCTAAATTTCAAACACACAGCCTAGCTTCTGTGACAGTCAGGCGGTGCCCAGTGCTTTCGATAACTCTGATGACTCTGTCAGCCTGAACGATGAAAACCATTATCTATGATCGTTAACAAATATATAAGAAAGCCAAAAAAGAGTGCATTTTATGAGGTTTATCAGTCCTCTGACTGAGCGCTTATATACGGCTTCAAAAGGCAACAAGATATCGAAGCAGAGAGGGGCCTGCAGATACAGATTCGACGTTCTATGGAATATGCGTAATCGCATAAAACAAAACAGGCGCAGAAAGTAGAACAAGTAGGCCGAGCAAGTAAGGGCGAAGGTTGCCGACAGGTGCTTTCCCATTTCGGATGCGAAACGTGACCTGGTTTTTGGAGAAGGATTGGTGACAGCCGTCACGGTGCGCCTGAAGGAGAAAAAGACGGGTTGGAAGACCGGGAAGGCCAAAAATGGAATACATGATATCGAAAGTATGGGACCAGAAACTAACAAAAAAAACTACTCACGTCTGCCACAGATTGAACGGCACCTGCCCCCCGACTAATCTTATTTTTATGGCAGCCTCTTTCTATTTTTGGCTAATTCACTATTTTTTTTTCAAATAAAGTGCGTTTTTACCGCCCGTTTATAACTTCGTGGTTATTTCAGTGTGTTCGGCTGCGTTAGTACGAAAGTATTAATGAGTAGACCGCGAAAGGAATCAGCATTTCATAAAAATGTGTGAATTTATACGAAATACTGAGCGCCCTGGGCTTCCGCAAGTAGGCCGCCTATGCCGGGGCGTGTAATAGGTTAATTTCTTGCCCATATGAGTTCGCTATTCCGCGAATATCAGTGGCCGAAGTTATTAGAAAGAAATGGCAGAAGTTGCTCGCGAAACTTTCCTTCCTGAAGGTGGTGGAAAGCACCTGACGAATATAAAAGGCTTGTAATTGAAATATTCCGATTCACAGAGTTGCAAAAAACAGGAAAATTGAACAATATACAAATCAGCAAAAAATAAACTTGTTTTTAATTTTTTTTCAACCAATTGTTCGTTCGTTACGCTCAAGCGTCGTCAAACGGTGTTTATTACGGCAACAACAACAACAGTGGTAGGACTTACCAACTTATTTATAAATCGTATAAAATGATACCGGCCTATGATAACCTTGTCCTCTATGACAGAGAAAAATAAAGATGATGCTGATTATGATGCTTAGCGGCTTTCCGATTGTAACGGGGTGGCGTTGCACAGCGACCTTAGTCGTAACGCCACTGTACAATCACCTTGCCAAAAAAAAAAAAAAAACCTTTATGGAATTTTTGTGCTATGCCTCCTTTGTTCGCATGTCTTCCCAGATTGTTGTCTGCTCTTTTCTCACCAAAATTCTGACCTTAATTTACTAACTTCTACTGCTGTCCAATTCACTTTTCCGTTAACCTTAAAGCCAAGGGATTTCGGAAGTTGGATGTCTTCCTCACTGAGGACTGGACGGATACCTTTGCATTCCGTTACAATATGTCGCATGGTTCCTGGCTCTCTGAAGCAACCTGCACACAGTTCTTCCTGTACCGGCTCGCGGATAATCGTTTTTGTCCACGAGCAACCCACCCAGGCTTCAAAAGGCAGTGCGTTCCCTTTGGTATTATCAAAGACTGTTCCCTCGTGATCTCCCGTTTCCGAATCTGCAGATACTAAGGACCTCTTTGTGTCCATCCTCTTTTTCCATGTCATTGACTCTGACTCCTTACTTCATATTTTATTGCTTTGGTCGTTTCCCCTGTGCTTCCAGGGCACGGAACGGCAGCGCCTCCTGTAAGAAAGTTCCAGCATTGATCTTGACGTAAAACGAAATAGGCCATAAAACGCAACTTTCGCGAAACGTTTGAGAGCGGACAAAGGTGTGGTTCAATAAAAAAGGAGAGACACTTGGGGCTGCTTTTGATTAGGATGGCGAAAGCATTACATTTTAGTTCACGCTATACCATTATCTCTGTCTATCCGTAGGTCAGTCGTGATTATGCCTTCTGTTGCCGCATTGCCTTTGTCACCAGAGGAATGTATGTTTGGCGCCGGAATGGTCGCGGTGTTGTGAGCTGGTGCTGGTTTTTGTTGAAGCCTCTTTTCTAGCTATGCGGCACCTATGTGTTCACCCGCATATGCTTCAGGGAGGTGGTTCTATGAGCGATCATGTTTCACAGCTTCCGCTGAGGTGAATGCTGCAGAGTCCTTCGCAAGAGACACAGATCCGACAGGAAAAACGCTTCCAGCGCAGTGATTGTGTCCTTTCATTAGAATTCTCATGGCCCTTAATCCACCGCCTCGTTTTCTTTTTATATAGGTTTTTAGGACTGAGAAGCATGGCCAATCCCCCTTGTTTGCCCTATATACCCTATTTACTCGCCTAACGATCGCACATCTTTTTAAAAACAATTGATGTAAATTTAGGAGTGCGTTCATTACACTGGGTAAATTTTTTTCAAAACATTTTCAGCACAGAAAACGCAAGCAAGTTTTGAGTGAATGAGTGAGTGAGTGAGTGAGTGAGTGAGTGAGTGAGTGAGTGAGTGAGTGAGTGAGTGAGTGAGTGAGTGAGTGAGTGAGTGAGTGAGTGAGTGAGTGAGTGAGTGAGTGAGCGAGTGAGTGAGTGAGTGAGCGAGTGAGTGAGTGAGTGAGTGAGTGAGTGAGTGAGTGAGTGAGTGAGTGAGTGAGGGACGAAGCGTAAAAATAACGTATTCTAGAACGCCAAATTAACTTTTTCCACCCGTCACTGGAATCATTCGCTGAGAGCAGAAAGGGCAGTTTTTTCCTCAGTGGTACTGCCCCTTTATCTATATCGACAAGGGAGGTTCTAAGCTCTTATATATAACATCTTCGACTACAAATACAAGTGGAAGCAGCTGCGTAAACTGAACGATGCCCGGTTCCATCCTTTAGCTACCATAGACACCTCGTTTCTCATCGTTCCTGGCCTCTGCTCTGTGTTGCTCAGTCAATTATACAAAAACAGGGCCTTGTACCCTGCACTAGGACTTGAGCAATTCACATTATCAGATAGATGTCGAGATCTCCCCACTCAACAGCACTACTATGTTTCCTGCTCCAGAAGGCACCCCAAAGAGCACCCTACTGTTTTAATAAATATTTCCAGACATTTTACCGCGTCCACGCAACTCACTGTATTTTATATTATAATTATGGGGTGCTATTTAGGGCCGCCGCTAATGTCCTAGGAATCTGAAGTGAAAGTAGAGTTCAGCCCCACGTTCCATTAACGTGCTAAGATATTTTTTCTCACATGACTCCTTTATTCCTCCGCCTCCCACGTGCGTAAGGTTTTGACCCGCAACCACCAACATAACGGCACATGTACGTCGACACTCTACACCCACTCGAGTATTTCTTTCTACCTGATTTTCCTTAGCTACCTGGACTTATCTACACTTTGCGGTAGTCGGGCAAACCCGTGCTCTCGAGACGGAGGCAACTGTCGATAGGGGGCTACACGTTAGAGCAAAGGTGACAGCCAACAGTCTGGCTTTTTTCTTCCGACAGAAAAGTCCCAAACACTTCGTATTGCGAGCTAACAAGCAAGACATGCGAAAGAGGGCCTCATTCTCGAAAAGAGGGCAAGGATGAAAACGATAGCCTAGCGAGGGAAACGGAAGAGCGGAGGTCACTTGATAAGGTAGAAGAGGGCAGTGACACGAGACGCTAAGGGCCATTCAAAGCCACATCAGATTCAACGCTTCGAATCGAAACATTTCTTTGCCCCGCGGATGGAAGACGCTCTGGTAGCTCCCAAACATCGATTAACCTGGGCACTAGGGGACGATTCGAGAACTCCCCCCGTGAATCATAGCGCTAATATTACGCGGTCGTCCGTTCCTGCTACTCCATTAACATGCAAATGCACGAGCGCTGTGCTGCGATTCCGTGCGAGACCTAACGAGGTTTTTCCTTTATTGCAGAGCGCGTCGATGCACACGCGGTAGAAGCGCTGGATAACCGGTCGTGTTCGAAGTTGTTCTCGTTTGTTGAGGGCAAGGGCGCATGAAAGGCTTACATGGGTGCTGCCGCTTGTAGCTATGCGTAATGGTGCACCAGAGAGTCGCTAAAAGCCAAGCGCAAGCTTTATTAAAACAAATCAAAATGAACGGAGCTTTCTGTATTCAGGCATCGCTGAAAATGCGGGAGTACTCTGTGATTAGTATTGAAGAACTGTTGCGAGGTTGTACATGGCAACAAAAAAGTTCGCACAGCCTTTCATGAAATGTGGGTAAATGAATCTGGCCTTATGCGTTCGTTCCGCTTTGTTATCGGAATGGAACTAATTGGGAAGGCGAGGCATGCGAACGCGGCGAAAGCTTATGGGGCTGTGCAATTAAAGTACAGAAAGTAAAATGCGGTGATCAAATGGCCCTGTAGCCCCAACTGTTTTATGAAGATTGTTCTGTCAGGCTTTCTTAAAAGCGTGAGGGTTCCGGCTAGTTTGTAATCCATGAGCAACAGGATCAGCGCTTGTTTGTAGTCTTCGTCTCGTCCCTGGTCTTTTTTCGCGCTGTGTTGCTCAAGGCATTCTTAGACTCTAATCTAGCATTTCGCAACCTCTTCATGTACTTTAGTTTTGAAAAGAGCAGGTCAGAAAATGTTTATAAGGCATTTCGGTGGTCGGTTGGATGTAGCGTGTCTGGTGGTCCGTCAACAATCACAATAATTGCAAGAATGACGGTAGTGATAATCAGCTGGCATACTTCAACCAAACGCATTCGCCTCTAATTTCGACGCCCTCTGGACAGCACGGCCTCTGCAGCGTCAGATCAGGCGCGGATTTATTGTTGAACGCACAAAACTGACAGCAAATAAGCGCTTAAATCGGTTCAGCGAACAGCCCATTCTCTGGCATCAGTGAACCAACCTGCAGTAAGCTAAGTTAATCAAATGTAAGAATACGTTAGCTATAAAACATTTGATCTAGTTCTTCCTCGATAGTCTACGATGATGACCATCCGCATGGCTTTAGGAAAACAAGAGGGAGACGCTGAAAAGTGGACGGGAGGCGTGAGCTGCACCGATGCCTGCTGTCGTTGCGTATCTTCTGTAAATTGCGAGAACACACCTCTTTGCCTCAACTGCTTTGTTACAGTATCAGCAATAGAACGTGAATAACTTGTCTTACACATGGCAATTCGCATACGATGAACAACGGTTGTTAATCTTGTCTATACTAATCCTTGTCCAGAGAAAGCATGTATTCCATAACTTGGTAGTTCTTAGTATTTTATACACAAAATATATCTTAGATAACTTCCGCAAGTTAATACTGCAGTACTTTCTTGGCCCCGCTTATCTAAAATCGAATTTCATTTATACATTTCCGTGAAAAAAAAAAACGCTTGTAAACCTAGTTTTATTGCAATACACTATATAATTTACTCAACTCATGGCTGATATTACAAACCTACATCTGCATGGATTTTCGTTAAGCCTGTTACGTTAAAAGTGTCTTCATTCGTGCTCCTCCGCTACCCAGCGCCGCTTTCCTAAATGCCTTCGAGAGCGTGGTTGCAGAACTGTCGTCCTCCGGTAGCTCGTATCGCACGGTGACTCTCGAGACAATATAGTTTGAAGGAATTTGCGTCACGTGTGGCCGCACAAAATATTCTGTTAGCATGCAAAATTGCATTAAGCTGGACACGATAGAAATTTCTGCATTCAAAGTTTGCGTTCGACATACGCGTGTGTTATACGCCAATGCTTGCCTTGGGGTATACCCGGGGCAATACACTCGGATGGTACGCACACACGCACTAGGGTGTACGCACACACGCACACACGCACTAGGGCACACACGCACTAGGGTTGGGGTATACACACAGGCACGCGCGCGAGCACGCACACACGCGCACACACACACACACACACACACACACACACACACACACACACACACACACACACACACACACACACACACACACACACACACACACACACACACACACACGCACGCATTCATACACATACACGAACACGCGCACGCTCCGCGCCCCCACGCACATACATGCACGCATGCATGTGTAGAAAAGAGCCGTTGATTCCGTGAGCGGTAGCCTCACACATTTATTAAATGTGCGTAAGGGCCCGTTCGAAACTGGGGAGCGGCGATGGCATGCAAGGCACACGGTCGCGTTCGATCTCCGTGTGTCGCGTGGCGCTGCTGACGCACCAGGCAACGCACCGCTGACGATGATGGTGGGATGCCCTTTGTGGTGATGATAGTGGCGCTCATAGTAGATGAGGTTCATGCGCCTACAGGGCTAGTTTTAGGGCGCTATGGCGAAGCGAAAGAAAGGGGCCTCGGACGGGATGACCGTTCTTCGGCAAGGCAAAGCAGATTATATTTGTCAGCCACGTCGCACGGGCTCCCGCGCGAGGGGCGGCGCTCAAACCAGCTTTGCCGTTGGAGCTGCTGCTACACATACAAGCATAGATACATGCATGCGTACATACATACATACGTACATATATAATCACTATGGACAACAAGGGGCTCGTTCAGTGAGCAATACGGAGCTAGCAGTCACGTGCGCCAAGGGATCACAGGAAAAGCAATCTGTCTTCTTGTTTCAAAATAAAAGCTCTGAAATGTTAGGAGGAAAAAAGGAAGGGTTGCAAACGGGTGCTTATTTGGGACCCTAACGAAGAACCTTCCGACTACGCGACCGATGTCCGTCAATAATTCAAATACCCGTCGGGCGTGTTCCCCTATTGACTCTAATGTATTCATGTGTGCCGAAGTGTATCCTAAAGTTGAGGGCCCAGCCGGGCCAAAGGAGATAATCTGCAGCTGGTCAATCTCACTGATCGGAGAAGTCGCCCGTCATGCAGACGTGCTTTCTGCGCGAGTTGCAATGACTATCATAGTGGTTCTGGACATCCCGCATCAAAATTTTTTACGCTGCTGTGGAATAGTGGCTGCTTCTGGCAGTACGTGAGACAAGCAGATAATTGGGCAATGCCTATGCTCGATCAAAACTACAACAAATTGTGCCTGCTGATAAACGCGCAGCCGGTGTGACTAAATGGGTTTAATTAGAACTGAATCTTGGGACTTTGAGCCCGATTAGTGGTCAAGCGGTAATTATTCAGGTCTCGTAACTGCCAATTCAGGAAACTCGTTTGTAGACTTATCTTTGCATTGTGAAAGACAGGTAATCGCTATATAATTTCCGCAGCTCTACAGATTTGCTGACACAGTTGGATGATAAACGTGTCGAAAAGGGTTGAGTCGTTAATTTGGCGCGAGAGGTCGGAATAAATAATAAAGTGCGGACAGTGAATAGTGAATTTGCAACAACTGGAAGACGTACTCCTAACAGGAATATTTATTTATTTATTTATTTATTTATTTATTTATTTATTTATTTATTTATTTATTTATTTATTTATTTATTTATTTATTTATTTATTTATTTATTTGAACATACTTACGGTCGCGAAGAATTGAAGAAGCTCCTGGCACACACCGCTACACTATCATCATCATTGCAGATCAGTCTGCCATCGCCATTAAAGAGATGTTCCATTAGGGCAGGGGTCTCAAGCTCACATCAGTGGGCGGGCCGCAGTCACGAAATATAGTCCCGCAGGAACCGGGACAGCGAAGAAGTTGTTGAAACGAAGATGGGGAAGGGGGGGGGGGGTTGTAACTAAATCTCAGCTAACGCTGGCATTTGAAAGAAACAGGTCCTATCTCACATCTTGTAAATATTATGGGTCACTTCTGCATGGAATTTGGCGTCAGCATTGAAGAAGCATTGATACCACTCTGCAGGGTGACTTAAAATCTGGACGCCGATTCTGAAATATGAAATATTTGTTGCACGGTGATGCTTCAACACATGGTGACCGCCTTGGGTGGGTAAAAAAACAAACAAATTACAGTAAATGAACGAAGACACTTATGCGCAAGGCGGGCCGCAATCAAAAGGTCCGCGGGACGCATGCGGCCCGCGGGCCGGTTGTTTGAGACCCCTGCATTAGGGTGTCTGACGGCTCCCTTCCCTGGCGGCTCAACCGCAACGAGTCGGTCGCTCCGCGACACTTACTGTAGCCCCACTTAAGGCTGTGGCAGAAGTGGGCATTGAACAGAGCAATTAAACAGAGCAACATCATGCTACAACAAAAACCACGTTCATCACAAATCAGATAGGGCAGCTGCAAATTTTTCCAGGTATACAGGAAACGTATAGCACCGAGCAGTCCGTTCCGATGCTCAACTGTTGAAGAAACTAAATTTGTAGGTGGTGGTAATGATAATACTTGATGTTAAGCCGGTGATTGCTTCTGGTGAAAGACGGTGAGTCAAATGGGTTGTATTCATGATAACAGATGCGACGCGCCGAATGAACGAACAATTTCAAGCAATCATTGAGTTGGAACGTGCGGAGCGTCATTAGTTACAGAGAGGGTAGAGCAAGGGAAGACGAGAAGTAGCGGTCATCGAGAGTGCAGATAAATCCGATATCTTTTTTATGGCTTCGGTTTTATTAATTCCCCTTGTTTGGGGGGGTTCCATACGGAAGATGCGTAGTGAAGCACAGGACGAATCAGTGTTCTAGACCTCAGTAATTTTGGGCTTTTGGGGAATTAGGACAACTTACGTCATAAGTAACCTAATTTCTTTAAAGATTTCGTGGAGATAAAGTTGACGAGCTGGCACCAAGATGGATAGCTGCAAAGAATAAAACCAAGATATTTTATATTTTGTTACCTTTATCTGTTGATGTCCGGTGTGGTAGAGTTATTTAGGTGGAATCCTCCACCGTAACATCTCAATCTGGTTCCACATGGGTTTTCCGTAGAGAGAACGTTATTGCAAAAAAAATTATTCTTTAGGAAAACCATGGGCTCCCCATAAATTCCAGATGTGAAAATCTTTGCCCAACATTAATATACAAGGCTGTTTAAAAAAAAAACAGTACAGTATCCCAGATATTTTTGTGTCAGAAACATTGTCTGAAAGAAATTTGCTGAACATTCATTTATCTAGAGCAACGTGCCTTCTTTTAAACTGTATCTACCGTTTCAGTTTGAAAAGCTTGTTGTATACGACTTCCTGTTCATCGACGAGCCACTCGAGAAAATACTGCCGGTAAAAAGAACACAAAAATGAAAGTCATTCGGTGCATACTTCTTGAAAGCACACCTAAAAACACTTTTCAAACTTTGATCAGACACTTGCGTTGTATAGACACATTAAAAGGGCAAGGAAAGCTCTTATGCATTGTAACATCTGTCATTAATTCCTCAAACCTTCAAACCTTGTGACAGGGGCGAAAATATACTTTCATTGAAGAGTACAAAGTATTAAGCATAACTAACAGAACAAAGACATCCAGAAACATTTTTTTACAACTTGCTTAACCCCAAAACGAACTTTTGAACTATGCAATACACATTACCTACAGCACTAAAACCAGAATAATATTAGAAGGTTTTCCTCACAAAAGGATGTTTATCTTGGCTTATACCGACGACGCAACAGTGCAAAGGAAGAAATACGAAACACTCATGATTTCAATGCAACAAATAGTAATACAGGTGAATGGGAGAGTTGATGCAGCTCGCAATTTAGGCAGCCCTAAGTGTAACATTTTCAATAACCAGTGAAGCTTGCAATAAATTATAAAAAGGATTACGCGAAAGCACAACTAACATATTATGTTATAAACTGAATAGATAACCATTGTTTCTTTCCCACTGAAATAAAATTTGCATCGGCCTAAATAACCATGGTACTTGTGCGTGGAGGAGTACGACGAATGAGAAGCTGCAAGTGTGGCGGCACGTTTCTTAAATAGGGAATTTTCCTCTTCCGATGGTTGGAGACAGGGTCTATGCTGTTTTTGCCTTTCTCTACAACACCTCTTCTCAAACGGTGCGTTACGAAATATTAGATAGATGTAGGTGGATGACGGACTCATGACAAAAAGAATTGACACTCGAAATCTGAGCGCTGGGCGTGTAAAATGGTATAGCGCTTAATAATGAATCTGTTGTCTTGTCGCACAAAATTATAGAGGCGTACCTGCAGATATATATTTGTTCCGTACTAACGTATCTCATGAAGTCTATTTACAAATCCTCGACTTTATTATGCTTGTTATCCCCTTCTCAGCCTTCCAGTGGCAATCTAGAGCGAAATGCAGAGTATGCATTATGGACTTGTTATGGCGCGCAAATTTACAATGAAGCGTAACCGCGTAACAGACTCTTGTATAGGTCCTAGTGTATGCGTTCATAACAATGGGGTTTTGCCATTTTTTATCAGGCACATGCAATCAACACGTGTTTTGAGCTGGCGTGCAAACCCTACTGAACGTGACCACTCCATGTGCTATAGCCTATAGGTCTGAGGAGCGTGTAGCAACACTAATCCTGTTCTACCGATTCAGTAGTGGGCTTGAAGCCTATATATAATGTACGCTCGCCAAGGGGCATTGGCAGAGTAGCGATACAACTGCATCATCGGGCGCCACAAGTGACAGAAGTATAGGACATCGCTGCAGCGGCTCTTCTTGAGTGAAGCAGTCAGGGGCCTGAACATCACAGTGTGCTAGGGGATTTTTATCTGTCAAAAATAGGCGTTATTTGCAGCTTGTGCCGGTCCAGTGCTGATCGTAGACTTCTCCAAAGCCTGATACCGTGACAGCAACTGAAATTGAAACGGTACATCTCAAAAACGCCTCCTTACGCAGCCTCCTCCTGGCACGAGGAGTTCTGTCACACGCAGGGCGACGAAAGGTGAACAAGACACTACAAACACGAACAGTGTTTAATTTCAAGGTAAAATGTCTACCAGGAAAACGTATAGACAATCAGGAGATCGAAGTTTTCTGTCACAGCGGTACGGTGGCGCGTAGCCTCGCACTCCTCTAAAACACCAACACGACGACCCTGCACTAATTGAATAACATCTTGACGGTGATACAACTTGCGTAGAATATAATCAGAACAATCAGCGTCTCGACGATGGACGCGACGAGGACGTGCTGGTTCAGGTGTTCAGCGAGTTTCCGCCCGTGGGCTTCCCGCAGTCGATGGTGCGTTTGGTGGTCCACGATCGCGTCCAGCTCGCCACGCACCTTTTCCAAAGATGATTCTATGCCACGCATGGTGTTGTCGCTCTCGCCGAGCCGTGGCGGTGACTTCTTCTCGCGAACCTGGAAGTTCATGAAGACAAGCTTGGGCTCGAGAATGGAGAACTCGTTGGAGAAGCAGGCCGTATACGTGCCAGTCACGTTGGCCAAAATCGTTGCCGTGTCGAAGTGATTCTTCCAGCCCCGGTATATAGTCTCATCGTTGGGGCCCTTCAGCGTCATGACCACGTCGGACGCGCCGCCCGCTACAACCACGAATTGAACCGTAGCGTTCTTGTTCGCCTCGATGTCTTCATGAAAGCACTGCATGGAAGCGGCGGGAACTTTGAAAGTGAGCGCAGCAGCAGATGCAGCCTGCACGCCGAGCGCCAATGTGAAAACCACTAGCAGTATGGACATCTTGCCAGTTCCTGGATGGGAAAAGGACACAGAAACTACGTGACGTTCTGAGTTCGGAATAGACCATTTTCACTGTGTTCCAGTGGGAAAACGTGCGATACGGTCAAATATCGTCGGTAACTTACCTTTATTCTTACGAAATATGGCGACAACCCGACGAAGGCTAGCTGCTTGGTTGATGATGACGATGATGATGATGATGCCCTCAAAGTTTTTGGCACGTACTCACAAAGGTGGATTGGCTAGGGTTGAATAAAGTGCTGCAATTCATGAGGTCCTTAAAATACTAGTTTATGTCTGGGAAGACAGAGCCCGTAAAATGAAAGTTGTTTATGATTAAAACCCCAACTGCCCAATAAATATTACCGATCAGCAATTCAAGCGACCTGAAGCAGAAAGAAAAGCTTGAATTCAATTATATATATCCCTTTTTGCAAACTCCAAATTTGTTGCCCCAATAGAGTGGGCATGGGAGCAGCTTCGACAGCACATCTGATATGTCGCGGTTTTGCCAGTCCTTTCCTTTCGCTGTGCTTGCTATAGCCTCCAGCGCAAGCTTCTGGCAAACCAGCAGAATTGATTACCGTGGAAGCCGTACACCAACCAGCCAGTCACCAAGAATAAGCCCTTTTCTTGGATCTGCCTGCGGTTGGCCAGCCACAGTCTGCGCATCGACGTCATCGGTGACGTCGGTTGCTGAGTTGGACTTAAAGCCCGGCCAAGCGGCTATTCCTTCAGTGGGCATGGGACCAGCTTCGACAGCACATCTGATATGTCGCGCCTTTGCCAATGACAGGTTTGTAACTACTTTTTGCTGTTTAGTAAAAAAAAGGAACAATCATTGCCAATTTCAGAAAAAGTGACAATTGTTGCCAATTCCTGCTTCCAGGCCCCGGACTTCTGTGTGGCATCGCGAGTGATTGTGTTTCAGTGTTGTTTGTAATTATGCGCGCTGGGGATGTTGAAACTAGTCAAGAACCGGGAACTCGGTCCAACAGCGTACTGGCTCCTGAGTCTTTGCCGACACATCCTTCCGAGCAAAGGCATGCAGTTTTTCGCATCCTCAAAGATATACAGGTGCGCTCCATTGAGTCATCTAAAAACCAGGCTGATCTGGCCGCCGACTTTAAGGAAATCAAAACGAGTCAGAAAAATATTGAGGACAAGATTGGCGTTTTTATACTTGTCTTGCACATGCGTTGACAAGTTATGCTCATTTACTCATGTATTCTTTTATTACCCATGTACCACTCCCCTCAGTAATACCCTTTGGGCTATGAGGGTATCTTAAATAAATAAATAAATAAATAAATAAATAAATAAATAAATAAATAAATAAATAAATAAATAAATAAATAAATAAATAAATAAAACCCTTGAACACACTCGAAGAAAATACAAAGGCAGTAGATCACTTTGAATAGGCTATGACCACTATCCAAGCTTCTGTGAATAATTTGAATAATCGAACTGTGGAAAATAACTGGAACATGTTTACTAAAAACGTTAGCGAGCTCACGAACAAATACACTCTGATTCACTTTATCTTCTCGAGCCGTAATGCTCCATGGTGTACAAGCAACCTTAAACGCTTATTTAACAACAAAAAACGCCTGTACAGATCAGCAAAACTTTCTAGGAATGATGCGCGTTGGGCGGCAGGCAAACTGGCTAATGATAACTATGTTACGGCGTTAAGGTCAGCCAAAGAAACGTTTTCGTACTGTATTAGCCACTATGCTAGTTACTGACACTAAAAAGTTTTGGCGCACCATCAATCCTCGTGATAACAATATCGTTCATGTAATCGACACAGATGGTACTGGAATTCCTCCGGAGGGGTGTGCTAACACTTTTAATGAAACCTTTGTGGGTAATTTTCTTTGTCCGAAAACGTTAGCTTCCCACTTCTCAAAACCGTTAACTACCTTCATTTGTTCCCAATACTTATTGAACCAAGTGGAGTTGCTACGGTAATTAAATCACTCAGTTTCTTCCGCTCCTGGTTTTGACGACATCAATCCTAAATGCTTGAAGAGCAGTTGTGCTTATTCATCCACCATTTTCAGCAGTCACTTAACAACGCTTCTTTGCCTTCCGAATAGACGGCGGGGAAGGTGATTCTACATCATAAATCATGAAGCAAAACTTTACCCCTCAATTACCGGCCCATTTCACTTACTAGCATCCCTTGTAAAATACTCTAACATGTCCTTTTTTCCACACCTTGTTAATTTCATGGGATCAAATTTATTTTTCACGTGGTCACAGCATGGGTTTGCCAAAAGTTACTCATGTGAAACACAGTTGATATCCTTCACGCACAAGCTTTATGTCATGCTTGATCGCTCATCGTTCGCTGATTGCATATGTTTAGACTTTTCGAAAGCATTCGACAAGGCATTCGACAAGTGCCATAAATTGCTACAGTACAAGTTACGTCAGCTTAACGTTGAAGCAAAACTTCTTGCATGGCTTGAAGTTTTTCTAACCAAACTCCCGCAGTTTGGTTCAATTAACAACCAAAATTCTATTAATACCTTCGTCCAATCCGGTGTGCCCAAGGTTCTGTTCTCGGCTTTCTGCTTTTTCTAAAATATAATCACGAGCTAACGTCGTGCGTCTCCTCTAATATGATTTTATTTGCTGACGATTGCGTAGTGTTCCGGGAAATAAGCTGTGACGATGACCTTAACACCCTCCAAATTGACCTAAATTCTACATCGGCTTGGCGCTTAAAGTGGCACATGGAACTCAATGTTAGTTAGTGTAAATTTATGCGCGTATGTAGAAGAAATAACACATTACCTGTTTACTACTTTGATAGCATCGCGGTAGACTTTGTTTCTTCTTATAAACATCTAGGTGTTAACTGCACAAGCAACCATACCTGGAACGTTCATATTGAACATATTATTAACAATGCAAATCGCATTGTGGGTTACATCAGGCGTAATAATGCTAATGCACCATCTTCCCTTAACCTACTGTCGTACAAAATGCTATTCGGTCTAAATTAGAATATGTCTCTTATGTTCGGAAACCTTCCTTTAACAATCTCATAAACTCACTGGCAATGATGCGAAATGATTCTGCGCGTTTCATCCTGTCTAACTATAACCCGCCAGCGTTACAACAATGATATCTACTCTTTACCTTCAATCCCTAGAAGTTCCCCGTAAAATTGCCCGACTTTCGTTGTTCTACAAAATATTTCATCACCAACACCTGCATGAAAAACTCATTTTGCCTCCATTGTACTCTTCTGCTCGCCTTGAAAATGCTCACAAAGTCGGCATAGCATCATGACGAACGAACGCTTTTTCTCAGTCGTTTATTCGCCGTACGTCGTCATAATGGAATCGCTTGCCCTCACCGACAGCAACCATGCTAAATCACGCGCTTTCCAAAATGCTCTTTTTTCTTTCCGTTATACTTATGAATGTAACCACTCCCCTCTACAGTCAAACCCGGCTATAACGAACCCGGATAGAGCGAATTATGCTATATATCGAACAAAAATATTTCAGTTACGGAAATACATGGGAAACATATTCCTTATAACGAAGTTCACATCCGATATATCGAACTCCGGGCGCCTAGCATGGCCGCCGAAATGCATGGTCTCGGAGCGGCGATTGAGATGTGGATTGGCCGCGACCAAGGAGCAAGAACCGCGACTGGGACATTGCGCCTTGCACGGAGCGGCGTGACGGCCGACACTTTCCGTAACTATTTCCGACGCGTGGGACTTACGACGGAACGCGCCCAGTCAGCGAGTCCGGACCAAGACAGCAGCATCGGTGAACTGTGGGAAGAGCTCGCCAACGTTGCCGATGATGTCGCGAGTGAAAGCCGTCCGATGCTTATAGTGAAGCGCTTTCGGCAGTCGATGTGCTCCGCCAATGCTTCTTCGATTTTGTAGAACGCAGACTCGTACTGCTGCAAACAATGTTTCGTGTAGAAAATGCTATGCTAGTTGTAGCCGCCAAAACGAAAGTGAAAACAAAAATCACCGCTTTTTTTTTTGTAAAGTAGGTAGTTAAGGCGGAAATAAGCTTTATTAATTGCAATAAATGGATTATTTCGGGTATGGTTAATGGCTACTTTACTGTGTTCGTTTCTGCATGCGGGGATGGTGGAGTTGAGGAGGGGGGGGGGGGGGGGGTGCTACCGCGCTATGCGAACTCGTAACAATAAGCTCTTTATAGGCGGGTTCGGCTATATCGAACTATTGGATATATCGAACAAATCGCGGTGCATATTGCAGTTCGCTATAAACGGGTTTGACTGTATAATGCCATTGGCCCTGAAGGTGTTGATAATAAATAAATAAATAAATAAATAAATAAATAAATAAATAAATAAATAAATAAATAAATAAATAAATAAATAAATAAATAAATAAATAAATAAATAAATAAATAAATAAATAAATAAATAAATAAATAAACAAATAAATAAATAAATAAATAAATAAATAAATAAATAAATAAATAAATAAATAAATAAATAAATGAATAAAAGTCCTTCAAAAGCATTTGTCTAGCAGCCGAGAAGCGGTGAAAAGCGAGAAAAAAAATGTTCTATTGTTTCAAGGAACTGGCACCGCACACAGTTCTGTAGGTGAAAACCCTAGCTGTTCTATACAGATAAAAATTTAGCCTTGGAATTCTGCAGCGAAGCTCCGTGAAGGTCACCTCACATTGCCGAGAACCACAAAAATGAACATTCCAATCGAAATTTAAATGTTGATCCTCTTCAAAGAATTGGAGTGCATTGAAACGTGTCGCGTCTAAATGCCAATATCGTCTTAATCTTGAAGATGCAAAAAAAGCCAGATTAGGTATGCCGAATTGAATGGAAGCTGTGACAGGAAGATTAGGTAAATGGTCCGCTATTTAGTTGCCCCTGATGTCCGCATGGCCAGGAACCCAAGCCAAACATACCTGCTTCACCTGCCTTGGGACAAAAAACAATAGTGTGCAGTACAAGGGAGAGTCAAAAGAGTAAGTTAATGCCGATATAATACCCCTGTCACACGGGCACTTTCAAACGCGATTGAGCCGATACGGATCGAGCTCGATCCGGATCGGGCCGCTGCTACACTGCAGTTTCAATCGTGTTCGAGCTCGATCCCGCTCGAACTCAATCCTGGTTTCTCAAGCGCGATCTAACGAAAGCGGCCATACTCTCGTCCCCGCTCAGCAATGGCACAGAAGGTGAAAACTTCAACTAACGCCGAAAATTGTGTCAAATAACTTGACCGAAATAAACGTTCGGTAACATTTACATAGTTACGTATACGTATACGACCGCGCGAAGTTACCAGATGCCGGCCGCAAGTACATTGTTAACGCCATCTGCGTACACCAGCGCAACCGGTGCAACTTCTCGATCGCGATTGAAACGGGCCGTGTAGCAGCGGCAGTGCGTCGAGCGCGCTCGAAAACTCGATCGCGATTCACTTCAATCGCGATTGAAAGTGCCCGTGTGACAGGGGTATTACTGACATCAAATCGGATAATATGATGATCTGTGATACCTGTTGCGGTAGTTTACATAGAGCGAGAGCTATTGCTAAAAATTCTGCTTTAAAAATGGGTGTGTAATACGGGATTCGTAACGAATAACTCCAATCTAGAGATTGTGAAAACATTCCAATTCCAGCTTTCTCGCCATTTTGAGATGCATCAGTATAAATCACAGAAAAAGCAGGATACTTGGACAAATATTCATTTAAAATAGCGGTTATTAGAGAGAGGGATATACGTTTTGCAGCCGAACGGTAGGGGTTTTGAAAGAAAAACTAAGTTTCTCGCTCAGTAGTAAATGCTGGAATAACTTCATGTAGCTTAATAGAAATACAATCAAGACATTTTTGAACGAATTGCACTTGGGGGGAAATTCCTTTGGGTGACAATGATGCAAAAATAAACTCGGAGCACAAATAAATACAGGATTTGCCGCTCCAACGGGGGGAGGGGGGGGGGGGGAGGTGATTAGTACATGCGGAGGCAAGTTTGCACGGCCAGCAAAAGGAATCGGACCCTGAGTTCTGCAATGCATGTCTCTAAGTACCAAACCCGGTTCGAGACGAACCGGGGGAGGCTAAGGCAAAATCGAAGGATGCGGCTCTCCAACAGGTATGACGGTCGCAGTTTGTATATAGCGCAATTGCAAAACAAGACGCAGCCAAACTTCATGACTGGCCGAACGCAAGATCGGTACAACAGCAGAAGTGTGCCCCGGCGCACTCCTGCTCGCTTCCCACATTGCCTTTTCATGCGACGAAATTCTCTCTCCGCTTTTGTGACTTATGCGTTAATATGTGTATACCAGTCAAGAGCAGAAGTGTATGTAATACCAACAGCGAATCTACCTGCGGAATGAGTTGATTTTTGCAATCTAGAGAAAGTGAAACTCGCCACGCAACCGGGAAGACGAGTAGAGCACTCTTAGACACATTTAGCGTTAAATGAATGCTGTCACGCCATGTCTCCAACAGAGATAAATAGGCCTGCAAACGTTTATATAACGTATGAGTATCGACATCGGCCGCAAAGAACGCTGTAGAGAGGGAAAAGGTAAAGGAAAGGCAGGAATGTTAACCAGGCTACGGCCTAGTATGCTATCTTGCACAGGGGAAAGCGGAACAATGAGGAAACAGAGGAAAAGAGATAAAGAAGGGGAAAGGTACAGACGTAGCGTAGAGTTCGCATTAACGTAGGTTGTTACCTCCGGGAGTAAAGGAATGTCACTCATAACGATGTTGAAAAGTCAAGGCGATAAAACAAATCCTTGAGACGCACCTCTAGTTTGTAGAAATATTCTTGAAAATAGCCTTTCGTTTGTACAAAATAATTCCCGATGGGCCAAGAATTCCCTTATCTAAGCAAAAAGGTATGCGGGAAGGTTTATGCGGGATAGTTTGTTTAGCGATATCCTACGCTCGACACTGTCATAAGCTTTAGCCACATCGAAGGTCCCTAATTCCGACAACATTTTTCCCTTTTTGTGCTAAGCGAATCCTAGCCTCCAAGTCCACATGAGCGTTCCAAATAGAACATCCTCACCAAAAACCAATCCGAGCAGGACTAAGTACTTCCCTATCCTGCATGAAAGAAGCTAGCCGTTTAAAAACCATTACCTGAATTAATTTGGTCATGTTGAGGTCAGAGCAATCGGTCTTAAGTTGTATAAATTGAAACCCTGACCTGGATTTTTTTGGAGCAAAATTAGGTTGGACACCTTCCAGTTTTGTGGAATCCATAAAAACTTGAGGGATGAATTTATTACATTCAATAGAACCAGTTCGAATTCCTCAGCCAAAAATTTAATAGCACCAACAGTCACGCCGTCAAGACCCCGGTGCCCCAGATCGTGTGATGGACAAGGCCTCAAGGTGCGCAGCCATCGTTGTTTGCACTTTTACAGTTTCTTCTTCTTATGCCTTGAAATGCGACCTTCAATATGGTGGGTCGAATGGTTACCAACCAACCAATAATTCATATACGCGTACCCTTGACGGGAATAGCCCATAAATCTGGTATTATAAATCTGGCTTGGGCAACCGGCTATCACTTCGCACGGAGTTTCTCTCGTGTGTCTTGAGAAAAACTGCTAGTGGCTGGATTGGGCATGGTAGCGTGACTGTTAATGGCATTCTGTTTGCCGCTACTGGTTTCGAAGCAGTTCTTTTAAATGAAATTGTTTTGTGTCTAAGCTTTGTTGTATTACAGAAAACTAACAAGTGTTGAAAATAATTTTTCAACAAAAGATCTAGGGTGTACTATTAGGCATATACATGTACGCCCATTAAATATGGTTTCCCCAGAAGTTCAGAAAGCACTGGTTCCACTGGGACTTATAGAGAAGGTTCGGAAGTTGTGACCCCTTCTAAGACCAACGCAAGTGTCAGCGCAGGAGGCGGACGTCACTCCTGGTCCAGTTCTGACCACCACATCCCGAGCGAAAGCGGTCGATCCGTCCTTTCCAATGTCGTATGCGGGCGGGGTGGTCTGTGCTGGTTGGCCATTCGAGTTCTTGAATAAGGCGTTCGGTTTCCTGGACGCATTGAGCCCGCTCGCCTGGCTCGTCACGGCAATGGCCTCGCTGGCCAACTGGGCAGCGTATGTGTAGCCTCGGCTGCTGCAAGATCTCCACCGAGTCTCCCGTCACCGGCTGTCCATTCTCGCGACGGAAATGTTCTGCGATCCTTCGAAGTCCTTGCGAGCTTGCTTCTGTCGCTAGGCACCAACTTTTTATTCTTGAAGCAACTACACTACGGTTACTAAAACTGCCCATAGTTTGCAAATGGCTTGTGTCGTAAGGCTAAAATGCATGACCTACCCTTAGATTCTGCATTGAACCGTGCGATATTTGGCCGTTATTGCTTCCAGTACAAATACACTTGCATTGCAAACATTTTAGCTGTGTACTCCCATTCAGCGGAAGTGATAGTTAAGCCTCAAAAAAGCAGAAAGAGTTCATGTAGAAGTGAGCCATCATTTTTAAATGTCTATGGCTGATATGGTGAGTTGTAGTTTAAGATAATTTGAAACGAAAATAGATTTATCACATTTTCAATACCACAACTGAGCAGGATGGATGCAGGAAGTTGCGGGTGCTAACTACACGCGCAACGTGATGTCATTAGAGCTGGCAAGTCTGTAACCTTCAAAACGACAAATGAAAATGAAATTGACTAAAGAAAATGCCGCTTCATTAATCTTTTTTTTTATTCGACATCAGACTTGTTACAGATGTCCAGAGCACAGACAAAAAGCCTCAAAGGATTGGGCTTGACGAGGGTCTGTGTCCGTTCGTCGGATGTTTGTTTACAGTCAAACAAACAAGGGTGCTTAGCAGCGGGAGTAGCACAGAACTTATAAATTATTATAAAGAACATGAAATGAGAGCAAGGTGTACATCAAAGGAAAAAGCAAAAAAAAGAAAAAAAAAAGTACCGCAAGAATTTTTTTTTCCGAATCATAACATACTGTATGCAATGCGCAGTGTACGTTCGACAAAGACCAAAGAATTGAACAAAGCACTGGCAGTCACAAGGTAACAAAGAATTCACATGACATTTACAAGTGCAAAAATAAAGCAAGGATGCCAGAAACCAGGGTAACAAAAAAATAAAATAAAAAAGAAACAAAAAAGAAACACCGGAGCGTGATGGGCAATGTCCAATCTCTACTATTTGAAAGGCATGCACGATTATTCATTTGTGTGATTATTGTGCAACTGTGTTTAGAAGAGTTGGTAACGTATGCTGCAACATCTGAAAACCATAGTTAGTGCGTGCGCGTGGAACTTGCCATTTTTCAGAACGTCTTGTGTTGTAGTGGTTCGTATTTAACGTTAAGTTGAAGAGTTGTTCGTAAGGGTTTCTATGCTGTCTAACTGCTGCGCTGTAGCGTTTTAAGTGCAATGCACTTTATAAGCGACCCCAAACCTTCCACCGCCGGCGGCGCCGTCCGTCCGCAGTCCTCCTATCCCCTAGCAACGGCGTGGAGCGGAGAGGAGCGTCGGTAGCAACGGCGCAGTGACGTCACTCACCACGTGACGACACGCCCCTTACCGCTCCTCGCGGCGCGACGGCGTGGGCCGCGCGCGTCCCTCTCCCTTCCCCGCGCCGTGACGTCACATACTCCACCTCCTCTCCCCGGCAGCTGCCGTGCGCCGCTGTGTGTCACTCTCCCTCCCCGCGCCGTGACGTCACGCACCCGCACCTCCTCTCCCCTCGCTCGGCTGCAGCTGCCATGCGCCGCTGTCCCTCTCCCCTTGCGCTCGCCTCCTCTCTCAGCCACCTGGCTCGGCGCGGCGTACCCCCCTATATATGCAGCGATAAACCGCCAGACCTCCGTGGGTCGGCTCGCGCGCGCTCTCTCGCTACAGTCTCCTGCTCGCTCTGCTCCAGTTTAGACCGTTCGCTGGCTGGGCGCCTCTCAAGGTGATGTCAGAATTACTACGCCGTGTACTCTCGGCGCAAGAAATGCATTAGCACTTCCTCACGATTCCCTTCGGGGAGGTGGGGGCAATTTTTTAGTAAAATGGTTTTGTAGATACACTGCACTGTTGCAATGTTCAGCTGCTTGAAAAGTGGGCTAGTGTGGGAATCATATGTAGAATTAGTAATCGCGCGTACGGCCTTTTTCTGACGTAAGAATAGTTTGTTCAAGTTTGATGTAGTGGTAAGTCCCCAAACTAGGTGGCAGTACTGTAAATGCGGCAAAAACAGGGAATTATAGATCATCAACTTAATGTGAGTAGGCAAGACGGAACGGAGTTTTGTAAGAATGCCAGCAACGGGAGAAATTTTGCTCGAAACTGAGTTAACATGGTTATCCCAAGACAAAGTTTCATCAAAAATTACTCCCAGGTTTTTGACGGTAGGAACTATTTCAATAGGAGTGCTACCAATTTTTAATCTATCATTTATATCAATTATCGTGTTTCTAGCTCTGAAAAGGATAGCTTTTGTTTTTGTTACGTTAATGGCTAAATAATTGGCAAGGCTCCAGTTATGAAGTTCACTTAGAACATGATTGGCTCTGGATATTAAATTGAAAGTATTAGCTGCAGTAAAAAATACACTTGCATCATCCGCGTAAATTATGAATTCGGCTGAATCGGCAGTATTGACAACGTCATTTATGTAGAGGTTAAAAAGCAGGGGTCCAAGAATGCTACATTGGGGTACGCCACATTTTATTTGTTGAGTGCAGGATGCCTTTTTATTAATAGTAACATACTGTTTTCGATGCTGCAAGTAGCTTGTGATTAAGTCCAAAAATATTCCGCGGAAACCATAAATTTCGAGTTTTTTTATTAAGGTGTCATGATTAATGCGATCGAATGCCTTAGAAAAGTCTATAAAGATGCCAAGTGTGAGTAATTTGCTTTCAATTGCATCCAAAATTAATTCTTTCTGTGTTAGCAATGCCAATTTTGCTGATCGACCCTTTCTGACACCGAATTGACTTGTCGATATGATGTCGTTCTTGTCACAGAAACTGGTCATCCTTTCGTTTATAAGCTTTTCGATGCATTTTGAGAAGACTGGGATAATTGAAATGGGTCTGTAGTTAGAAAAATTATTTTTATCTCCGCCTTTGAAAAGGACGCAGACTTTAGCTAGTTGCATGCGCCGGGGGAATATGGCCTGTGTAAAATTTAGGTTATACACATGTGCAAGAACGGGAGCGACGATATCAAGAACATGTTTAAATGGTAAAATTTGCAAGTCATCTGCGTCGGTGCATTTGCTATTGCGCAGAGAAACGAAAGCCGAGTGAATTTCTTGCGCATCTGTTGGCCTTAAAAATGCGCTTTCGTTGTTCCGTGGATGCATGTAATCTAAGCTGCGCGAACAGGAAGTGCTGCTAGTCAGAGATACGAAAAAGTTATTGAAAGCGTTTGCCAGTTCAACTCCAGTCAAACTTACCCCGTCAAGCGTTACTTTCATCTCGGTTTCATTTTGCTTGCGCGTACGTCCGAGCACAAAATTCAAATTACGCCATACTTTATCGCTCTGTTTCATTATTTCAGGGTTAAATAAATTATGAAAGTAATTCTTTTTCGCTTGTTTCAAACATTTATTCACTTTGTTACGAAATGCCTTAAAAGAATGTAAATCGTTTAGATTTCTGGAACATAAAAATCGCCTGTAAAGAGAATCTTTCTCTTTTATTAGTTTTAGTATTTTATTACTTATCCAAGGCTTGCGGGCTTTTCCTGGACGGGCTGTTTTAGACATAAAATTTTCTGCATAAATCGATTTAAAAATATCCAAAAAGCTTTCGTACGCCTCGTTAGGGTCAGTTTGGCGGTAAACCTCTTGCCATGTGATTTGCGATAAAGCACTGCGGAAATCCGTAAGCGTGAAGGGATTGATGTCTTGGAAAGCCGATACGCGCACCTGAGCTTTCGTTTTCACTGCAGTGGGTTCGTAAAACATTAAAAAGGTTGGCAAGTGCTCGCTAATGTGACAACCAATGACACCAGAAACTAAGGTGGTAGGATCTCTATTAGTGATAAAGACATCTAATAAAGTAGCGGAATTAGCTTGAATGCGAGTAGGGGCTTTCACGGTGTTGATGCAAGCATGCGACTCCAGCATAGTTACGAGATCGTGGATATCAGTCGTCGTGTTTAGCATGTTCATGTTAATGTCCCCTCCCAGGACCAGGTTAAAATCGTTGTCATTAATCCAGCTAAAAACATGTCTAAAAAGTGAAGGAAAGTAGTGATAGAGCCACAAGGGGGGCGGTACACTGTAGAATAAACGTTTTTCTTTGAAACTATGGTTGGGACTTCGTAATCTTGAGTTATTTTTGTGAATTCTTGAATTATCTCAGATTCAAGAGTGTTCTTTATCATCAGTAGCACACCTCCCCCTCTCCTTTCCTGGCGGTTCACATAGTAGGTTTTATAGCCAGTCATTTTCAGTATTTCATCATCTTGTCTGTACCAAGTTTCGCATAGCATTATGACGTCAAAAGAAAAGTTAAAACACGAAAACAAGTCGAGTAGATGATCGTTTTTGTTACGGGCTGACTGCGCGTTTAATGAAATGCAGGATACGGGTTTTTTTCTTAGATTGGTATAGCGCGTCTAAATTCATGGGGTTTGTAAACATGTAAACATGGCAACATGTTTTTAAAAGGCGCGATAAAAACTATGCGAGAACGAGATTGCGGATGCGATTATTGCATTTTCTCTAAGTCATTGGGACTAGTGATGCGGAGCACTCGGGATGTGTCTGTTTTACGTGCAAGTATTTTTCCTTCCTTGGTCCAAACGTATTTCCACTGTTTTTCGTTTTTCCTAGCCGTAGCCTGTCCGAGCAAAATCTTCAGTTCAGGGCAGAGGTGATCGTTAACGTAGACGGGATCGCGGCCAGGAACACCAAGTTGATCCGTGCGCACGCGCTTTTTGCATGCCTTCTCAACAACCGCGTCACGTTTTGCACGTGAATGAAACTGAACCACGATGTTTGGGCATCCCCCGTCTTTCCTAGGCACGCGGTGGAAAATGTCGACATCAGATTCAGTGATGGGCTCACTAATCGTGTCGCCAAGCTTCTTGGGGATTCCGGGAAGGTCCTCATCTTCAGAAGCCGGAAGGCCTTTGATTTCAATATTTTTGTTCCGGGAATACTGCTCTAGGTTTACAAGCTTCTGCTCGGACATGGCAACAGCCTCCTTCAGTTGTTTGCATTCGGCCGAAAGGGCGGCATTTTCTTTCCTCAGTACTGTATTTTCCTTTTCAATTTTTGTGTACCGGGTAGACATCAGTTCAAACTGTGCGTTAAAGAAGTTCATGGATTTTTGTAGTTCATTGAAATCTTTGCGAAGATCTTTCTCCAATGTGGCGCGCATATCCCGTATTTCCTGTCTGAAGTCCTTAAACAACTTTGCAACATCGGGTGGCATGGTGAAAGACATGTACACAAACCACTTGGCAGCAGGATCAGGCAAGCAAATTATAGAGTACAGAAAGACTCGGATGTATGGGTACACAAACCTGGGTACGGGACGTGAAAGATTTCAGCAAAGTTGCTGGTGCCGCCCTGCTGCCAAGTGGGGGCCAGGCGCGAGCTGCAACGGCTTTTGAAGTGGACGCTCTGGTAGAACGGCCAATCACGGAGGCTGGCACAGCTGACGTCACCAGATGGCTTCCGTCTGCTGTCACGCACGTTGTCAGGCACGTGCGACGATGGCAGTTGGATCCCGTGACGAAATCCGCCAAGACAGGCAGCGATCAACGGCGATGCAGAAAGGCACCTGGGTACGGGACGTGAAAGATTTCAGCAAAGTTGCTGGTGCCGCCCTGCTGCCAAGTCTCAAAGTTGCTGGTGCCGCCCTGCTGCCAAATCGGTGTCTCTACCCTCCTGAAACGTTCCGTATACACAGAATTATGGGAATGCGGAGTACATTCATAGCTTTACACAAAGCCGCCACAAAACAAGAAAGATTTTTGAGAAGCACAAGAAAATAAAACAGTGCGTACCTGTCGAAAAATTTGACACCGGTTTTACGTCTGTATCATCACTAGAACCGCGAAATCATTTTCCGTATGAATTCAGTATATACGGAGTATACTGGAAATCATACGGTGCGTGATTTTCCTTATTATTAAAGATAAAACACGAAAAGTGTGCCAAACGTTCACATTGTGCGAACTCGTATGATTCACCATTTTGTGGAACTAATATCTACTTTTATTTTCGAGAACTCCAGGGAGACTACCATCGTGACCTGCTCCTCGTGTCACGCGCCAACAAGGCCCACAATGCAGCACATGCTGTGGGAGTGCTCGGGGCTCGCGGCGGAGAGAAGAGCCCATCTTCCGCCGTTCATCAAGACCCTCCAGGAATGCGCATCGCCTCCTCTGGGCCGGGCTCACCCAAGAGAGACTGTTATGTAACTGTTGACTTTCGCTAGTACCACGGGGATACACAAGAGAATGTAGACACTCACCTTCTTTACCGCCTTCCCCATCCCTGACTAGACCTTGAGTCTCCCCTTCCGAATAAAGAATTATAATAATAATAATAATAATTACGCTTGGGGGCACAACACTCCGTATGAATTCCGTGCGACATTTGGCCGTTATTGCTTCCAGTACAAATACACTTGCATTGCAAACATTCTAGCTGTGTACTCCGATTCAGCGGAAGTGATAGTCAAGCCTCAAAAAAGCAGAAAGAGTTCATGTAGAAGTGAGCCATCATTTTTAAATGTCTATAATTCCGCATATAAGGAACTTTTCAGTAGGGTACGGACGAGTTGGTATCACAGAAGCATGAGCTGTGAAGCAAGAAACATTCAAGGTTGGAATCTGGTACATGTGTTTGGGAGCAGTCCTAGGAAGAGGGAAATGATTTTTAGGAACGGGGTTGGATCATATTGGAAGACGCTTAGGAGCAGGTTTTAGGCAGTCGTGCCACAATTTGCGGAATATACGTATGGCGGGCTTCGTTCGAGCGAAGGACACGGCGCATTCCGTAAAACGCGGCGTTTGCATGTATGCTTCTGATTGAAAAATAAGAGGAAGACACATGCATTAAATGACTGCGTTCGTCATACGATAGAACGTGGATGATTTAAAAATGTTAATCAATAGCGTGAGAAGGTAACAAGAAAATCATTACTACGTTTGTCACTCTTAACACACCGAAACACACACAGTGTCTAAAGATGCGCCCTCCTCCTCGTCACACGCTCACAAACTACGAATCTTACACATACCGCATACTACAAACTGGCACATTCTTAAATCCCGCCATCCTACACCACATCGCCCCCACCATCTACCCTTCCCACTGCCAGCACTGCAATACCCCTCTTACCACTTACCATCTAGTATTCTCCTGCCCATAGTCACCTAACCCCCTCCCCTCCCCCTCCCTGGAGCAGTGGGGAGACTGAGCTGACCAGCCCGGACCCAGCCCGCCATCGGGCCCTGGTCTCCCGGGCTATCCAGTCAGTGTTGTCACGAGGCCTTCTGGACTAAAGAGGCTTCCCACACCCCTTCCCCTGTTGCTCCAATAAACGTTCACCACCACCCACTTCCTTTGTTGACCACCGACGTAGGTATACTTTGGGTGAGCAGTCACTCGCAAAACGCACAATCCATGAGGCAGCGTTGCGGGCGTCCTCTGTGTCCCTCGGTGGTAGTTAAACGGGCCATAAAAAGCGCATTTTCTCTATTACTCCGCGTTCAGCTCTTCTCGGTTCAGCTCTGCTCGCCCACTGTTTCCGTGCGACCAGAGCTTCCGTGCACCCGCAACTGATCTTCGCGTGTCACGGGGTTCCTAGACAAGCGACGAACGTACGCCGTAAGCAACAGCATGTTAAATGTTTTAGTCTGCAAGCAACGCTGACCCTAAACATGCCAGCCAAAAGCTGAGTGGCTGCGTTGCAAGGAAAGTGAATCTAATTTACTAGCAAAGGCTAAGTGGCACCAAGGCTCTGTTGGGGAATTCAATGCGTGCAAGCACTCAAAGTTGGTGGTTGTTACCCGCGGGGTGTTCATAAACGGCTGACTAAATTAAAGTGCGGCTGCTTTTATGAGAGCGTGATTCTACACACTTGCGGCGAGAGAGACCGCAATAGCCCTCAACTTTTGCTTGTTTTCCATCCCCTGAGGAGCACAGCCAAAATCAGTTAGGCAAAGAAAGTACGCGCCACGTCTCCCGCTTTACCGCTAAGATAATTAGCGCGAAAGTGATACATATGGGGTGCAGGCTGGGAACGTCTTTCCCTCTCACAGTCACCTCACCTCACTTTGTTGAACAGAATGCTCATGCGCGGAAAAAAGGACGACGGACGAAGGCAGATGTGATACAGAAAAGAGCGAAGCCAAAGCTAAGCCACAGCCGTGAACTGTGAGCTGTGTGCACCAGTGAGCTTGCCGAAATAGAAATTAAGGCTTTTGAACCATGTTTTGAGAGCAGGTGCGCAACAGTGGGCTCAGCTCGGGACTTAATTCTCGCGCTGTGGCGCGGGGCAACCCAAATAAGTGAGTCTAATCCAGTTCGGGATTCTGGTAGTGGTAAAATGCTTTTATTTTAGCGTCAGACACCATGTCGTGAGCTGACACTTCTTGGTGTGACGGCGCATGGGGCAACATGGGCTGGGATAATAAAGGGAAAGGGGAAAAAGAGAGACCATTTGGGCGCAGATGGCACAGGTAAAATGTTTGGCGGCAGTAGGCGCAAACGGTGCAGCCGTTCCACCCCTGCACGGAACCGGAACGGTTGTCTCTAAAACCGAACTCCCGCACTTGTTCCGGTGTTCTAACCTGATTCGCTGCAATTGTTTTCAAATTCGAGCAAATGAAATACGACGGAAGTAATTACCAATAGTAAGGATAAACACAAAAGGTGGAAGTTTTTCTTATATTTGAGCGCCTCTGGGCGAGATTATTTGCGACATTCACGAATTGTGAGTCGACGTACTCTGACGACTGAAACTTCTTTCCCCGGCACACCTGGTCGTGTGTTCCCGTGCGCTCTGGTCAAACTCCGTGTTTTCTCAGTTAACAAAGCTACAAATGCGCAAGACGTTCCTGGTTCCCAATAAATAAACATTAGCGGTTATTCCACACGGTTCAAAATACTGGATGTCATGAAATGAATATCTAATCGACGAGAATCACAGTGTTTCGTCACAACAACACAGCTACACTTGCTCGTTATCATGCTTATTCCTAGCTGACGCCGTTCAGCTCACTTGCTCCGACGACATTCGTCAGGCCAGAGAAAACGAAGCAATGTAGTTCAGCAAAATCGACAGTTTGTCTCGTTGTCATTGATACATCGTTAAGTAGCGGCGCTACTGAACGACGTATCAAACTAAGCAAGTAGTCCCCGTTACGCATACCCCTAGTCTGTCTCCCTATTAATTCGCTATATAATCTGGTACATGTCAACACATCGTGTAGCTTATCGCACGATGCAGCATTCTAATTTATTTGTCTCTTGATATTCCTTCTAAAGTCTAAATGATAGAAGTTGGGAGAAATTAAGAGATGTACAAAGTCAAGCGCCTGTCCCCAAAAAAGGCACATTCACACGTTTTTAGGCGAACTCGCAACAACAGACATGACGTTCTTGACAATTTTAGAGCCCCTTTACGGGCGCCCCTGTTCAGCTTTAAGTCCTAATGCCGAAAATCCTACAAAAAAATATTGAAGTCCGCTCAAATGAGTGGACAGCGGAGTTAGTAAATACCAATAAAATTGGTGTTAGAAAAAAATCCTTAAGTACTTAACTTGTAATTTGGCAATACCTTATTTTCAAACGTATTGGCCGGGGCCAATCCTGACGAGGTTTAAAAACAAAAAAAGTGATGGTTTATAAACGGCGATTTTCGTTTCTAAAAGCTCTTCGGCTTAAGAAAACTTGCATGAACTACAGATATATACTTGTAGGCAAATAATTGGCGGTCAGTTTCACGGTGACTTCGCGATACGGCAAAAATGGCTTAGGGGACACGGGTTCATTTCATTTCTATTAAAACTGCGGCTTATAATTACCATGGTACTGACTGATGTACCCCCCCCCCCTCCGCTATTAAGTCAACCAAGCAGCTTAATGCCATGTATCTTGTCCAGATAATTACTGTAAAACACGAGTTACTGCCGTTTCCCGTAAGCGTTAACCTTCCGTAGCTCGTCATGTACTGAAAGCAGGCTGTAAATCCCGAACATTTGCAATTCCACTGTAAAGTAACTACGACAAGTAAATCAATCTCGACGCCTTGATAGAGCCATCTCATAAGTCGATTTCCCTGTAATTTTTTTTCTACGTGTGTACTTTATATTAAAGGGACCCAGCAACACCCTTTGAGCAGTGCAAATATACCTGCGCGACGTTTAGAGGACGCTGCCCGGAATACCTGATCCAAATATTACACGTGCACAAAAAGCGGCGAGCACGCCAATCGCTGGGAACGACGCGGAAATACCAACTGCGCTTTCTTCAATTTCCCTCATTATGCACCACTGGCCCAGCCATAATTACGTCATTACAGCGGTGGCGGTCCTATTGGCTGTTGCTCGTCAACTTCACTGCTTATTTCTCGCATTTTCTGTGACGGTCCACCGTCGTCAGCGCTGTGAACGAACCTCTTCTATGCCTGCACCTGTACGAACAGTTTTGGCGTTTCTTTAGTATTTTGAATGGCGCGGAGTTTGAGCGACGAACTCAAGACTTCCCTTTCAACCAGGACACTCAGCAAATAGTGTTTATTGCTACAAAAACACCCTACCAGCCTGAGCGCACGCTTGCGAGCACGCATCCATACCTTTTAAATCCTTTTAAAAATTCCGTGTTCCCCCCTACCGCCACAAGCAAAAAAAAAAAAAAAAAAAAGAAAATAAAGTGTGGAACAATACCCGCTCCAGCAAGGCTATGGCAGGTTTAAAGCCAATATAAAATAGATGAACGGGGCTAGAAGCCAATTTTTTTAAAGAAAAGCCAATCTGCAGGGTAAAAAAAAAACTACTTTCCACGTTTCATATGCTCGGGCAACAGGTACATGGAGGGTAAGAAGAGAGTCTGCAATCGAGGGTACGATTGAAAGTAAATAAAAAAATGGGTAGCAAAATGTCGTAAGTGTGAAGTGAAGGAGGGAAAATGTGGTTAACAGCGTGGAAAAGAAAAGAAAGAACCGGATAAGGAGCAAAGGAAAAAACAAAAAACAAATACAGAATGTGCTTCAATTATAAAAGTTCGCCACATATATCCGTCTAGAAGTAGCTGTTTTAAAACGAAAGCCCAGTTGGGGCACCTCCGTTCACGAGAATACCTAACTGCAAGGCCCTGCAGGAACACCGCACACATTATGTACACTATTTACAAAATACAAAAAGAGGCACCGCCGAGGCACTCTAAAGTTAATAAATAGAAGGTCAGTGCGTGCAGCGCAAACAATGCAACTATCACTTCCACGCACTTTGTCATGGTACACACAAGACAAAAAAAAAGACGACACCACACTGAAGAAAGGCATGAATTGTACCAGGAAACAGGACACCAGGGGGAACACGCGTGTTTCGTGTCATGTTCATTCAAAACAGAACTTTAGAAAACCAGGAAAAAAAACACGCGCACTGGCGAACCGCACAGATCACAAGTGACATGTTGCGCCTCAGGAATGCACAGGCTTGTACGTAAGAAGGCACGGATCAAAGACCACTCTAAATACACCGGCATCACACCTCGGGTAGGGAACGGGAAATGAAGTCGACGTGCTCGATTAAGATCTGGATGGCTTGAGAATCATCCAATATATACCGAAGGTTTAGTGGTTCAAGTGGAGCCCGCACAAGGCGAAGCACTCGTTGAAAGTATGACGACGTTTTTGAAGATTGCGTCAGATAGTGAGAGACGGAAGTGGCGGCCGCACTGCAAGAACACAGACAGTCCGGCGTAAGTTCGAGACGGTAGAAATAGGGAGGGAATCGGCCATGTCCAGTTATGAGGTGGGTGAGCTACTTAGACGGCGGAAAAGAAGCCGACAGATTGAGAACCATTGGCGTTCAGGGGAATAATGCTATGTCACCGTTGTTTGTTGAGCACGCCGTCTACCACAATAGGCGACCAACCTTGAATAGCGACGAGCGCACCTCATGTTTGGATATTTTCCTGCACATATCCTCTCCTCTCGTAGGAGCAGTGCGCGTGACTTTATCCGCGATTTCGTTACTACACACGTTCGAGTGAGCTGGCACACGGTACAAGACCACGGGGAGCGAGCTAGAGAGCAAGCGAATGTCCTGTTTTAATTGGTGAATAGTGGAGGACTGATTGAAAGGATTGTTGAGTGCCAGAAGTACAGAAAGACTGTCAGAGTATCTACTGACAGGAGAAGGCCTATTGTCCAAGAGGAACTGGGTGAGTTTTTGCAGGGCTATCACTTCAGCGTCCGAGGGAGGATGGCGTGGGAGAAACTAAAGGGAGCCGTCGCACGGCATCCACGCGGTCGGGTCCGTTCAGAATGACAAAGGCTTCTATAGTCGCAGTGGGTGCGTGGGAACCATCTGTGAAAGCATGAAAAGCGGTTGCTTGCTCACCTGCAGGCTGGTCAGGCGGCCACTTCGAACACGAAGACGTCGCGCAGGGTGAGTAGCGAGACCGATGGGAAGGTCTACATCAGTAGGTCTGAAGGAAACCGAGTGGAATCCCGATTGATTGTCGATGATAAAACAGCAAAAAGTTGCGCACAGCGATGTCAAGGTGAATGTGTAACGAGAGCGCGTTGGTGATAACCTCGAGGGCTGCAGTTCTCGTCGTGGTGTATGGCCGCGTGATCGCGAACAATGATGATCTAAGCAATGAGTGAACTCGAGCATTTAGACTATGCTGTTCATTTAAGTGCCACCAAGCGGGAGAGGCATAGGAAATTGCAGGAAAGACGACGGGATGGTGCACTTGACACAGATGAAAACCGTTGACGAGGGTGTGCATGCGTGCAAATATAGTTACTGAAGCAGCCATTTTCTCAACAATTGACTTTAAATGGTTGGTGTGGGCCACAAAAGCCAGTTACTTGTCAAATTCGGCTGCTAAAAGTTTCATTTCGGTGACTTGCTTGAGGGTTATGCCGTGAAGTCTGAAGGTAGGCTTCCGCATCGCACCTCGGTCACCTCATGAAATGCGAAGGCGAGGACATTTGGAAAGGTTTAGCTTTCGCTTCGCATTCTCTGCCCAAGCAGTAACCTTTGCAAGCGCTTCGTGTGCAATGGCTTCTAGTTGATGGCGCGTGTGCGCGTGAATGACGACAACAGTGGCATCTGCTTTTCAGCCATGCCTGCTTTTTTGTTGCACCAGACCAGGCATAGAACCCTCCACGTTGCGGAGACAAGGAGAAAACTCCCCGGCCTATGGTATATCGAAGGCCGTCGAAGAGAACGCCATCAGCCGCCGACTTCTCCGAGAGCGAGCGTGCAGCTTTCACCCCGTCGTCCGTGGCCGTGTTGAGAGGGAACGATTATGCGCGATCGCTCATCGCGGGTACCTTTGGTGATAGTGAACGGATTTTCATATTTCTTGCGGTAGTAGATTGCTGGGACAATAGACTTTATTCCAAAATACATTACGAGTAACGGTAGTAAGTTCTCCAGTGCCCCCTTAAAAGGTACAGAGTTGTGACAAGAAAGTTGGCTTTGCCGCAAAGCGTAACTCTCCAGAAGGATGACAACCAACCCGTGAAAATTTCAAACCAGCGCACCAGTAACAGCATCGGTGTGTAAAGGTTTCATTCATCGGGGCCTGGTGTTTTCACCAACGAATCATAAACCCCTATTAACCAAGGCGTCATGGTCAGGAATTCAAGGCAGCGTCAAAGATTGGTACCTTGAATGAGTTCGTGCGCTCCATCTATAGCCACGGAAGGAAAAAAAGTAGTCAAGGGAAACTACACCGGTCAGGCATATCCGTCATGCGCACTTGTGATTAGCCATATTTCATTAAAAAGAGTGTTTTACGTCAGTGCACTTGGCCTCACTTTGTGTTACGTGACATCATCGTTAGTTAGTGGAGGGTTACACACAGTAAATTATTTATTGCTGTAACCTTCCTCAGAATGAAGGGCGAAAGTTGCATCTTTTTTTCTAGGCGAAGAATATTGCAGGTTCCTTCCAAGGACCCGAGTATGTCTAGAGGATTCCTGGCAGCTATGCGGTTCCTGTGCTTTATTGTCCTCATATAAGTGCGTGCAGTTTTATGACAAGAAACTTTGATAATGCAGAAACTTCAAATCGATATGATATAGTTTGCAAGGCTAGCATCGCCTGATACAACAAAATACCTAGGAACCAATAAAAATTTGGCCATCTTCGAAATTGGGGTGCGAATACTGATAAAAGAGCGGAGCTGGTGGTCTTCACTATTGTTAACTTTTAACTTGTCTGTTTGTGTAACTTTAAATTTGTATGTGTATAGATTTAACTTGGCTTTTGTATAGCTTTAACTGGGCTTTCCTGTAGCTCTAAATTGGAAGATTATTCGGACACTAATATTGCCGAGTGCACGCCATCTCTTTCAACTAGGAAAACAGCTCCTCGTCAGAGCATACGTGATCACTAGGCGCAGCGAGTCCCCGACGTGGGCCTCCCCACTGGAACATCTTCGCCACGACGCACACAACCTCCTCTAAAGCTTAACTGTTAAAAGGCTATCGTCAGTTTTATCTGTGCATTATATTCCTTTTAAAGCATAAAGCAGCAACAGTGAATACGCAAGCGACACCTCAAAAAGAAAAAAATGGGCCCATCTCCCCGCGAGGGGGACTCGAGTAAATGCGTCGCATAGGGGGTGGGTGTATTGCGTTAACGTTTAGTGTTTGGGGGGTTGGTGCTATCACGTGTACACCACGCAGCTATCACGCCGCTAGCACGCCGCTGAGTCGCCAACGCACGCCGCTGATGACGTAGTTTGAATGAGTCAAGGATATAAGGCGCGTTCGTAGCCTTTGATTCTGTGTCGGTTTTGTGGCGCAGTGGGAAGAGCACCATGTACCTCGCGTTCCGCCCACAGGTAGTGAATGCGTTGTATCAGCAGCTTCTTGACGTAGTTTGAATGAGTCAAGGATATAAGGCGCGTTCGTAGCCTTTCATTCTGTGTCGGCTTTGTGGCGCAGTGGGTAGAGCGCCATGTACCTTGCGTTCCGCCCGCAGGGTCGTGGGATCGAAACCAGGCGCCGGTAACTGTTATTTCTTTTTATAGTGTAGGCGGAGGCTGGCTGCTGCGGACGCCGACGCACTGGTGACATCGTGAGTTATACAAATGCTCTGCATTTAAAAAGAAAAAGACACCATGTCCCACACCCCTCCAAAACAAAATGCACATTTACACGTGCTTAGTCGACCTAGAAACTGTTTGTTCGGCGTCTTTGCAGATTCCAGATTGAATCTGTAAGTGCCGCTGTGGAGCCACCACTGATGTTTCAGTAATTCTTCACCTACAGCACGAAAACGTTGCATTTACTGGCTCGGGTATTTTCACTGAACCATCAAAGACGACTTTTTCTCAAATGGCGAATTCTCAGATTGAAAGCGTTGTAGGAACTGGGTACTCAGGAAGAATCGATGCGCTCTGTTTTCGCCTGCGGAAGAGAAAAAGCGTCGCAGTACACTCTACCGCTCAGCCATGTCCGTCATGCGCAGTCGTGCTTGACCAAATCTCATTATAGCGAGTGCTTTGCGCTAGTGAAGTCACCAGAACACTATTACTAGACAATATATTTAGTGGTGAGCTGCAAGCCATAAGCTGTCCGCGTCTTTTTTCATAACAATGCGCCAAAGCTGCGTCCATTTTTGTGTGTGTGTGTCACGGCATCGAATTTTGCAGGTTCCTCCCACGTGCCCGAGGCTGTGTCCCAGAGAAACCTAGCCACCGTGTGGTTCCTGTTCCTCATCGTGTGGCGTACCAGCTTTCTCGTGCAGACGAAGACTTCCCTCGTCGTTCCAGATGACGTACGCGTCATTGAAGGAATGGAGGACCTCCGCAAAGACGACAGAATGCCCCCGGTTGTAGTAAAGGGATCAGGTCTCTTCTGGCATCTTCAGAAATTAAGCAGCGTCAGCTCTAATTGGCAAATTTTCCGGGTTTTATGTTGAAATCTCCGAAAACCCCAAAGGCTGCTTCAGTCTGCACATTTCTGTGTAGCGGCGAAGCTCATTCATAAGGTCGATGAAACGAGGTACGTTATTTCGATTGATACGAAGAACGCCAAACTGCAAGGCAACAGGTGAGGGGGTAACAACACCGTCAGCTTAACAATATTAAGTGAATGCACTTTATAAGCGACCCTGAATTCCGGTGACCGCCGCCTGTCCACATAGCAACAGCTGCGGGTGCGCGCGCTCCTCGTCTTCCTTGGCAACGGGGGGAGATGGGCGCGCGCTGCCTGGCCGCTGACATGGCACATACCCACGTGGGGGATTGGCCAGGAATCTCTTCGTCTTCCTTGGCAACGGGGGGAGATGGGCGCGCGCTGCCTGGCCGCTGACATGGCACATACCCACGTGGGGGATTGGCCAGGAATCGGGCGTGAGAAGGGCTAATGCACCCGCTTAAAGGAGTACTGACACGAAATTTCAAAGCTGAGATCCGCTCTAGCAATCAAGTACAACGACAACACAAATAGGTGTCTGTGAATAAATGCATCTTTCTTTCTTTGTAGTTGTGTGTGTGTGTGTGTGATCTCTCTTTCGCGAACATTACCGAACCGCGCAAATTCAACTCCTGCATTCGCACTTTCACATTCTTCCCCTCGGGGAAATGCGGGGAAATTTTATTTGACGATCTTTCGTTGCGATCCATTCAACAATTATGTCACCTATCGCTGTAATTAAGCACTATTTATTTATTTTTTGGATTAAATGCTGCGGTAATTAGTTATTGTGGCATCAGTTCTAAATCAATATTTAGGTAATATTGCGTTTTATTTCCTTTCATTTTGCAATAGGGCGTTCAGAAAGAGCCCGCTATTTTCGTACAGTAGTGAACAGAACGATTGTAAGTTAGACAGTACCGATATCGGGCGCGATCAAGCCTGCGTAATGCTATACGCTGTTGGATAACTCGTCAATATTATGGTATTATTCCATTTGTCACCGCATTGAAATTGATGTTGATGTTTATATCGTTGATATAACGTTCTCACGGCGTACATAGCGAGAGATCCAGTCATTTGATATTGACGCATCACCTTCATCGCCCCACCTGTTGTCAGTTCGCTAGATGAATGCGGTTTTTAGGGGCGAAACCCTCTAGGAGCTGGTGCTGTTGGCGTCTCCTGTCGTCGTTTCACGTATTCACGGTGCTGAAACACCGGAAAACTGGTTTACGCCTCGAGTTAGAACGTTACAACGTAAAGCGTACTAAAAAAACCCAGAACACTCGTTTACGCCTCGCGCTGGAGCGCTTCGGGCTTCAAATACAAGAGACTTTTACAGCAAAGCTTTATACCTCTGCCATTCAACCGTTTCATCTCCATTGGCAAAAATACCAAGGCGCCAAGAATACACTTATACACTGCATGCTTTGCCCCGCCCGCCCCAGGTTTCACGTTAGTGGATATGGCCAGGGATTTTTCTCTTGCTAAAGCCACTGGGCGTGCCGGGATGCTCGGCGGTCGCCGCGAGGTGCGCGCTCACGAGCACTCGGCATTTTCTCGGAATTTGTTTCGTGCAACGGCGAACCTATGGCTTGTACAACAGCGCCGCGGTTAAAATCGATTTGCTACTTCCCCCAGCATTCTGCTGTTCGTGAGTGTTTAACGATACTAGAGACGAAGGGAGTGGATTGACTCATACAAAATCGACACGTGGCGTTAAACTCTCAGTGAAAGCTGATGCTGTTAATGTGAACTTCAAACATAAAGTTCTTCTTCTTCTTCTTCTTCTTCTTCTTCTTCTTCTTCTTCTTCTTCTTCTTCTTCTTCTTCTTCTTCTTCTTCTTCTTCGTCTTCTTCTTCTTCTTCGTCTTCTTGTTCTTCTTCTTCTTCACCTTCTTCTTCTTCTTCTTCTTCTTCTTCTTCTCCTTCTCCTTCTTCTTCTTCTTCTTCTTCTTCTTGTAACTATTACCGCAAACTTTCATAGCTATGGCCAGTGCTAGTCTGGTGGAAATTACAGGAGAAGCTTGACTGGCGAGTACTGTTTGCGTGACGACGAGATAGGGTTAGTCGAAAGCGACGATGTTGCTACAGAGCACATCGTGCCCGTCTCACTGTCAGCTGAGGCTCCCGATGACGGGTCACCATCAAGTCAGCTTATAGGGAGTCTGGCATCGCGTGCGGCTTAGCCGAGGTTGGAAACCGAGAAGCAGGGGCCTAGGAGAGAGAACGATAACGCCTTTCGATGTCTGCTTTCGAGGGCGTTGGTAAAAAGGCGGCGAGAGTTCTCGTGTGGGCAACGCGAGTGGCAACGCCATACGCTTGCGATGCGTTAGGTGGAAATTGGGGGAGTTTTCTCCCCGAGCTCGGAATGTGTCTCAGATAATGGCCGAAGTTTTCTTATGCGGTGCCATCAGCCTTCACAGTGCGGGAGAACCCAGGGTGTGACTCAAAAAGGGCGGAGCTCAGGGCAACGCTGAGAGAAATCTGAGCCCTCAGTGTGAGAAGTGGCCTGTAGGCGCCTACTTTCTTGAATGTTTTGTTGTTACTCAAGCAGGTTTCGCCCGCTGCGATTGCATTTCTTTTTGTTGGACATTTACATTGGCGCGAAATGTCACTCTTTCAGGTTTTTTGCGCTTAGATAAAGTGCCGCTGGGCTAAAATATTTCTTATTGTGGTTAGCTAACTTGGTCTTTTTTTCGCAACTAAAAAACTGGTAGAGGTTCAGTGTGGAATTGTCCTTGCGCTTCCTGCGATCCAGTTGTGTTTTAGGTGTCGTTTTGGCGCTTGCCTGACCAAGCTAAAGATGTTCCTGGGGACCAGCTTTTCGCCCAGTGACCGAGCTGGCCAAACTCTAGCCCGGTGTCTTCAGCAGAATCCTCTGAGACTGGTGCAATGTCGTTCGACCCATGTGTGGTGTTGAGAATCTGTCGAGCACATCTCTTCGATAGCGTCCCTCCGGAAAACGGTTGATTACCCTTATCTTGACCCCCCCCCCCCCCCCATCCCCTCCAGAAAGACGCTACTGCGATTCAGCGCTCCGCTACCCTGAGCGTGCGTGCTGCAAGTTTGACGTAGTGCGGTTTTTTGGGTAGTGTGGTTAAGCCGCCCTCCTCCAACTCGTTTCGACAAGCCGGAGTGCGTCCGCCACGCGTACCCACGTTGGCAGCGAATCACGCCCACAGCACTTGCACAACAAACTGTTTTGTCGGGGATCGTGTTGCGACTTGCATCTGTTGGCTGACGCGGCCAGCAGACATCGCTCGTTTTCCTGTGTCTCGGACTAAACGTGCGCCGGCTTTCACGAAACCGAGAAAGAGTGTCTTTGTGTGTCTGCCCTTGGTTCGTGCCGTGTGTAAAGGCCTGAAAGACGGCAGAACTGTTGTTGCTTCAGCGTATAGATTCGTCTTCTCAGTAGCTCCACTCAGTCGACCTTTGGGGTTAGCTGAGAGCGCCGTGCTGCCTGTCGGCTCCGCTATTCCTGTATTGTCGCTGTTCGTATCTCGCCGTGCAGTAAACCAGTTACATTTGCTCTCGGCTCTGTGTTGTCACCACCAAGGCAGCACTTATGCTAGCCCCTTATTTGCCACTCTAGCACTACATGACCGAGGCGAGACAGCTCAGAGCGGTGACGCCTTCGTCAACGTAACAGGAGCAAGAGGGAAAGGAAGGTTTAGTTCTTTGGCAGCGTGGGTGTGATGTCGCACTACCGGGGGGGGGCGGGGGGGGGAGTGAGGACGCGCGAAGTGTGACTGAGCAAGAGGAGGGGGAACATCTGGCAGGACCACGATTAGGGCCAAGAGTCCTACCCCCCCCCCCTCCTCTCCTCTGCTCCGTGCCGCCAAGACTGGGGAACATAAGGCCCGTGACGCTGAGCGCAAACCCCACTCTACCCCTCCATTGATGGCCGTTTTGTGAAGCCATGTGGGCGGCATTTAAATAATCGTCAGGATAAACCAAGCCAAACGTGTCTGTGTCTTCATTTCTCGGTAGAAACAAGCTCGTAGTTTTACACGTAATTGCCTAAAATAGTTCAGGAACAATTCAGTATAACAGTGTGATCATCCCCAAAATGAATACTGTGCCCACCCTTTTTCAGTTTCTCTGGTCAGCCAATTACACAGGGTGTAAAGAGCGAACATGTTTCTCCCTTTTAGACGAGATGTCATAAAATGCCGCGCCGTTACATCCCAGGCGCACACGATTAAAGCAGCAGCTGAGCCCCCAGCCACCGTTACGTCGTCGCAACGGTGGCGTTACGCGACGGCTTCGTTCGCCACCATTGCCTATGAGTTTTAAGCGAATAGATTTCTTGTACGTTAAATGCAGACAACCTATGAAGGGAGGTATGTTTAGGATCTCACGAGGAATCGCAAATGTATGATATCGGTGAGCATAGCACGGCAACCTAATGTGTCACCAATCGTCCCGTCCCGACGTGATGATGCTGAGTAAATTCGTATTCACGCCACTTGTGTCAGGTGTAATTTCTTGAGTTCAGATTTGTTTCTTTATAATATTAGAATTTGGCCCGTTTAATCACCTGTCTAATGCCACGACTCCGTACGTGTGACCTGCTAGAGCACAGCAGCAAGAAATTTGCAGGAACTCCCGTAGCCAAATAAATGCTTCTGCTGTACACCGAGCCCCTTTTATGTCGGCTTTACTGCTCCACACGCACGTTGTTGGAAAGACATTTTTTCAGGAGCCATATGAGCAGTTTGATAGCAAGGGCCTCGGGCTTTTTATTACACACCTACGCAAAACTCCATCTATCCCGATTTATTACAATGTGCAATGCACCGAGACTTCGGTTTCACTGCTTTACATAAATGATTTCGCTGAAAAAAATATTCCAGGGCAACATAGATGGTTTCATGCCAAAGCATGATGACCCAACATCCTCTTATTAAATACCTCGATAAGACTCCACATATCCCCAAGGAGAGTTATACACCCGAAATCCTTTAAAGTGTGGTTTACTATCAGAAGTAATTTTGGGAGCAATATAAGTAGTCTGACGTCAAAGTACGAAGACCTTGGCGCCTCTTCTCAATAGCATTTTGCAATGCGTTAAAAGTTTGTAATATCAAGCGTTACAGACGAACAGACGGGTTTCCTAGTTGCGTCCACATCGAAATAACGGCGCAGCCTAGACGGAAAAGTTAGAATGAAATAGAAGCAGAAATGTATAAAGCGCGAAGAAGTTAATCCCGCGAACTTTAAACCCCCTGAGGACCAAAACGCAGAACACTGTTGATACAAAAATATATGTGGTGTTACATTAAGGGAACTTCCAGGCTTGGGGTGAAAACCTACTTCGTCTGAACCCGTGAGGATGGTCACAGCTGTTACATAGATGAAGTCAATATCACAACTGTATATGACAGCCTGCTAACGCCGGTCGTGCACAAGGCAGTTGGAAATCGATCGAAAATGGGGAAGTGAGCCGCCCCCGGTGCAAATCGCTAACGACCCGAGAAACAAGGACACGTTTCAACTAACTTACACGGAACGCCACTTGGATTCGATTACCTTGCAGTGCGGAGGAGCTCGCCGAGTCACTGTACCCTCATGCCGCAGTGCGAACAGTCAGTGCTTTCTGGAAGTATCCCGATGAAAGGGGGGCTTTCGCCACGCACAACTAAGCGAAACAGATTTAGGCGAGACTTTAATCGAAAATGAAGGGGTGGGGGGCAAGCTGTACTATAAAAGCTTACCAGGAGGGCGCTATGCAGCTGAAGCACTCGAACGAACGTTACTTGAGTGAGACTTTCGAATAACTGAAACGTTATGAAATCCCCATCGGGGGATTTCATAATATGTTATGTTATGGTTATAGTTCAATGATTTTTTGCAAGAAAAGTTTATTCATCGAGTCTCTTTTGTCGAAGCAGTTCTTGAGATTTAATGATTTCTCGAAAGGCCGACATTTTTTCCTCCGAGTTCTAATCTGGGATGGCTAGGGGCTTGTAATGTCAGCAGCTTTGCCCCTTTCAGTCTAGCTAATAGACGGCTAGTATACTTTAGTTGTTGAGGAGTGTCGCAAACTCCCGCGTACAGCGCCTAATTTTATGATTGAACTTCTTGATATTATTATAAAGCGTCAAGTATTAGTGTATGGATATTTTATTAACGTTGTCAGTCACTGGATTTGTCTCTCCTCCCTTTCCGAAGAGGATTCGAGAAAATTCTCGATGCGGACGTTCATAACTCATCATTACGCCGCTCACGCGAACAAGAAACGCAGCGCATTCACGCGCCACAGCGCGCAAAGGCGGAGGAGGAGGAGGAATAAACTTTTATTTAATCTCAATCTGACTCCATATGTAGAGGCAGACCAGTGGGGGGACTCCTTAGTCCAGGAGTCCCTGGCTGTGGCTGGCCATCCAAAGGAAATAACAAAATAAACGCCACCACTTCGAGGAAATTTGACGAGAACATTCGAGACTGGTCCGGAAGCGGGGTAGCAGTACCAGCATCGAACCGCTCAAAATTAATCCGGAGCCCTCCACTACGGCGCACCTCATCGCCTGCGTGGCGCTGGCGCGTTAAACCCTGCAATCAATTAATCAGCATCTAACCGCACCGATCTTTCGAGTAGGAAAAAAGAAGGAAAATAGTAAGCCCAACTGCACCGGGCGCTTGATATGTTGTTTTTCTTTGGCCGCGTTATCGCGGAAAGGAGCGCTAGTACAGAGACAAAGGAGTATTGTTAAGATGTCATGATGTGACGGTGGCTTTAGTTCGCGCGTGCATAATCATTGGAGACCCGCGTCTTTGAAAGACTCCAACGTTCTTGCGGGTTCTTGAATCTCAGTGTTCGTCATCGGTAGGCGTGGGCTACTCGTAGCAACGCTCCATAGGTATCCATATCGCCTCCGGTTAGCGGTGCATCTTTCGGATTTGTAGGTGAGTATCCTGGTTCTTCATGTCTTACATATGCCTCTAACTGCTTATGTTTCATGTTTAGTTAACTGCTCTACTTTGTAGCATTCGTTGTTAACGCTCCTCTTTTGCATTATCTCAGTAGCGTTAACTCCCTCGCATTCGTACTCTGCTCTTGTTACCTGTCGTGAATGTTCATATTCTCTTGCCTGTACCATACTTCGCCTGTTAAAATAAAAACCTGTTCTAGGGATGAAGCTCCGGAGGGGATCAGGCTGTCGACGTCTGACGTCGTCCTCGTCTCATGTCTTCGTAGCATCGTGTAGTCATGATACTAAAACCCCGAGACACGCGTTTCTACACGCCTCGCGCTAGAAAGTTTCATCTCCGAGTGAAAAACGCCTACTAAAAAAACACACCGGTAACACTCATTTTCCAACTCCTCGCGCTAGAACGCTTCGGGCGTCAAAGACACGAGACTTACAGCAAAGCTGTATACCTCTACCTTCCAGCGGTTTCATCTCCATGGGCAAAAACGCGAAGCCGCCAAGAATACACTTATACACTGCGTGCTTCGCCCCTCCGCAGCTTTCATGTTAGTGGAGACGGCCCGAGATTTTTTCGTTTGTTCTGATATTCAGTGCTCTGTGTCGTTCTTCGCGCTCCCGTGGACGATAGCCGCACAGCCGGCGGCCACCCCCACGTCACTGGTGCCCTGAAGAGTCGATGGGGTTGTTTCCTCGCGAAATTTGGCGTGCCCATCCTATCGGCAGAGTACCCCTTGAACAAAAACGGTGAAAACGAGACATAGCACCAGCGCCCCACCCCCCTGCTCCCCATCCCCCAACACACAAACGATTTTCTCGGGCATCAAATAAAGTCACCTCTCTCTCTCTCTCTCTCTCTCTCTCTCTCTCTCTCTCTCTCCCTCAATCTCTCGAGTTGTCCACAAGCAAGCAATAGATTCTGATTATTTCACAGCGAGTTATGTGGATAGCACTAAGAAACCGCAGTTTGTTCGCAGCGAGGGTGTGTGATGAGCGTGCGAAGTAACCCGGAACGCCGACAGGCGGTTCCCGCGCACGGAATGACACGCGCTCCCGTGTTCACCCTAACTGTGATAAAAATAGTACATCAGAGACTGGCTTGTACCATCAATTTCTCTATAAAATCTTAATAAATTCAACATCCCAGAAGTTACCCATTTTTGCCCAATTTTCTCAGTACGAAGAAGCTTCAAGATAACTGAGGAAAAATAAATGATAATAATTGCATTCACGTTCCGAATTTTGCGTAGATAATTAAACCTAAGTCTTTGTACAGTCCTTTCAACTGAGCACAGTTTCGCTTAGTCGAAATTATTCCCTCTCAATTTTGTTCAGTCGGCTTCGCCGTAGTAACTGCATATAAGGGAGGGTTCAGCACTACCCAACAGTTTAATGCCTTGCAGGTGAATGCTATTGTTGTTCGTCACAGTCAGAGATACAGCCACCACTGCCAAAGACTAGACCCCCGAGCGACATTGTGCGGAATAGCGGGAAGCCTTAGTCACTGAGCTAAACAAGTGTGTGCTAAACCACTGAGATTAACTAATGAAATCCTGTTGGCTTGGACACGAATCGCTGGCGTGGATCTGAAGTAAACCATGGGCTCCGTGCTTTAATTCATTCCAGAGTACACACTCTTCTCCCCAAAAAATGCCGCAGTAGCGCTCACATTATGCGAAATTCACATAGATGCGTAGGAAAGGGTAGTGGGTCTTAAGCGAAACTGCTGCAATTCTAGTACGCAGTGTCATGGCTGGAAGCCATTTTCACTGGCACAGTTGTATGCACTACTTATACAATTTGTTCCTGGTGAACATTTTTCTGCTGAATCGCGCAAGCTGCATTCACAAACTTCGTCAGCCACCCTACATAAATAGCAGCATGGTATTCAACAATATGCACGTCTACAGTAAAATTTCCATAAACGGAAATAGCTTAAACGGAATTGCCGCTTAAACTTTGTAAGTTGATTGGTTTTGTATTCAGATAAAGTGCAACTAATCTTTCCGCCTCACCATGTAAACGAAACCGAAAATGGAACTTCTTGTCAAACCCATGGGCCAAGGGCATCGGCTTTTACCGTTTCCGGCTGTTTATTATTTGTTTACTTTTTTTAAGCCTCCTTGGCCTCGCAAGCCTCGTCTCGTTAGCATACAGCGGTGTTAGCACGGCGAATGCAACATCACAGTTCTTGTTCTAGTCATTCGGTCTCGATTCATGTCGCCGAGGTTACAGGGCTCAGCTCCTGCCGCCTCGGTCGTGCCATGATGGTGTTATTCGTGCTTCATTACCGTGTTGCCGTCCTCTAAATTCAGTTGCTCGTAAGCACTCGCGAAGTCGAGGCCTGAGGCGTGCACAGCATGAGCGTATGTTAGAAAAGAAAGGGAACCATTCCCTGGCTTGGAAAGCCGCTCTTTGATGCATTTTCACGCATTTTTTAGGGCATATTGACTAATTGCTGCCAAATATACTTTCTGAACGTTGTGCCTAAGCCTCTTGTAGTTTTCTTGCTTTCTGAAAAACTATCAGCTAAATTCACCTTCCTGTGCTTGGCGTTCCATGAAATGCCCGTAGGAGTGTGTACGCACATTAATTTGCACTTTTGCACATCTCTCTCAATAAATGGAATTCCTGCTAAATTGAACTAATTTTTTCGGTCCCATGAAATTTTGTTTTTGAGAGCCTACTGTACTGCCAGTGGTGATTCTTATATTCTCCGTATGTGTAAGCGGCGTCAGGCACTATGGCGACACCTCAGAAAAAAAGTACTCTACCTTGTCGCTGAAGGACGCGTTTTCTGCAGACATATATAAGGATTGGCGGCATCCTACGCACTGCCACAACTCTTCAGATTATTTGTCTTCATTTTAACAGCCTCGATCGATATGGTGGTGCCGTTAAACTATGAAATATCACTTTCGAAGATTCCCCAGCTTCCACCAGAGGAAGAAAACAGAGGGGTATGATAAAAATTCTCTCCCGTCTCTCATGATTTTTCGCATGTTTATAAGATGTTTTCGAATACTGTTTTTACTTTAAAAGATACATTTGTATTTCTTCGCGAGCCGTACCAGTCACCACGCAGTCGACGCGTAATTCTTTTCTTTTTTAGTTTCTGTACTAATACGCATTCGTTTGGATAGTTTTTGAATCCATGGTCTAGCAGGCGCGGTGTTAAACACACAAACGACTTTTAAATACAGTACAAACTTACAACACGAACACCGCCAGATGTACGGCTTTCGCTCATTTTACTTCACGACCTAAGGAGGAAAACCTGCGAAGACACCTACTGCAAAAGCATTTATGTCCGACAGAGGGCAGCGGGGATTACGGGGCGGAATGCGAATACGCCAGTATTGAGGGCTCCGCCACGAAGCGGGAGTGGCTTAGCGCCAGCAACGTGTACGGCGGTGCTCCGCGCAGAGCGCTGTAACCCGCTGGTGACTGTTGTGCCGCTTGGTGAGGCCAGAGGAAACACGCGTTCCCCACTCCGGCTGCGCTGGCAGCAGTTCGGCTGGCTCCTTAGGAATAATTATGGTATTGCTGCTATGTAGACACAGAAAGCGCCGCAACCACAGGGGCCATCGGGGGCTGGAGTATTTTGTATGTGAATACGGCGACCCCCTTGCACAGATACAACGATGGCGATGTTGACACAAGAATACAAGGGGGGGGGGGGGTGCATCGGCATTTTAAAGCAAAGCTTCGTACTCTGCCTCTACCAGCCAAATGCGGGACAAGAAACTCCCAAGGCGACTGGGAAGTTGGAGGGCGCTTTTCACACACGGAGCACAGTGTAGATGGCGCGGCGATAGTGCGCTATTACTCAGCGTTCCACGTACGTGTTCACCCCGGCGAGCGCGTCGCCGGGACCCTTTCGTAGGCTTTGTCGTCTGCTTTAGCGACGCTGTTGGGCCTGTTTTGCCGCAGCTTCGCGTTCATTGCGCGCTTACTTCGCACGGCTTGATTTGCTTGTTCGACAACGCCTCCTGGGTAACCCCAACCCGACGGAATTAAGTTGTCGCATGGCAAAGATACCTTAAAAATTGGTTTGCATGGCGGGAAAACAAAATGCAGAGACCACTTACAGACATCTGGCCGCTCAATAAACGCCACCTTTTGCGCACTGCTTGTCACGAATGAGACTGCGTTTTCTAAATTGCTGGATACCACTTTGGTTGTCATTTAACAGGTATTAAAAAAGACGAATGGAGCAACTGGTTCTGATAAATGGCGATTATAAAAGTTCTGTTAACTTTCTCGCAATTCTCAAACTTACGAAACTATTTACTTTAAATCTGTATAAATGGGAACCACTAAGCTCTCATGCCGGATTGTTTCGGTGTCTGCGCTTGTGTCGCGTGCTGTGCAGCCCCGAGCTATCACATTATGATGGCTAGGTTCCGCTGTCTCACACTTCGGAAGACGCTCGTTTTCGTTCTTCCGACGCAGGGCCGTGCTACAGCGGTGGCGTCCGCCGCTCGAACTAGCCCGTGGCCGACTCTGCTGCGTTCGATACGGCGCCCCCGCGAATACCAGGTAACGGCTGGCAGAATCTCTGGTTTCACTCTTTCTATATCCACGTGTGTTAATTAAAGCAACGTCACATTTTGAATTGTTGTGAAGCTCGTTCACAGCTTTGCTTTGCAGCTACCTTCACAGCGTAGAATGAAGCCAATTGTTTTGATACCCAGATTCCAGTTTGGTATTTCGTGGGCTGCCGCGTGAAGCCTCTCGTTTCATCTACCGTGAGTGAGTTGGGGCAGCGTAAGTTGGGACAGCGTAAAAAACGTACACAGCTTTGTGAGGCTCTAAACAACAACTGGTATAAGCTTTGTTAGAGGGAGATGAGTCAATGACAGTGCATCTTTGAAGATAAAAGAGAAGCATGGAGGTGAATGCCAGACTATTTTGTAATGCATGGCATTCTTAAATAGATCGATTGGGCCTAAATGGCTACCTGGCCCTCGCGGGTTGATGGCTATCGGAAATTCGAAGCTTTGCCATATAGCCGCCAATTCTAATTATCTTCACTGGCTTGGGAAGACAAAACTCAAATAGTCGTAGGCTTAATAAAAACTCATTTGGATTAAAACACCTGCCCGGCCGAGGAGGAGGAGATAAACTTTATTAATAGCATCGTAATGTGGTGTAGGGCCCTCAGTACAGGACTCCATTGGAGACCCCTGCCTCCACGGCCCTTTCCACCAGCCTAAGCTGGGAATCGAAACCGGAGCTGGACAGCTCCTTCTCCCACTGCTCACGGGAAGGGTGCGCTATTCGTTGAATTTTGGGGTTTGCCGAACACTCCCATACCATTGGGTACAGGGTGCCCGGGGCAGCACAAAATTTACACAGCGGAAAGTACTGCGTTGGATGAAGCAAGTGGAGTTTGGTCGGACTTGGAAAGGATTTTGTTTGGAGGAGCCGGAGGTAGTGCTCCTGCCCTTTGGTTAGGGATTCATGAGCGGGCGGATAGATCATTCTTTGGCACTTATAGTATTCCGTTATGCCTTGATATGCAACCAAATGATACGCAGTCTCTAACCAACACCCTCGTTGTCGCCTCGCGGGATAGATCTCGGGCGATGTCGTGGGCGGTCGTGTTGTCCTGGAGGGGTGAGTGGGCTGGCGTCCCAATATTCTTCACTTTTCTTTCGGGTGGCTTTTGCAGCAGAATGTCCAGAGCCGTCTAGCAAATTCTACCACGAAGGAAGTTTCGGCAAGCCTGTTGCGAGTCCCTAATAAAGGTATCCGCATTTGTTTGGGAGATGGCCAAAGCAATGCCCGCTTCCTCCGCCAGGGTAGTGGTTGCGAAAGGCAAGGTGGTGCTAGTGAGGTGTTTCACCGTTCAAGTAACCACGGCGGTCATAGCTCCCCTTCTGGCATAGTCGGTGGCGTCGGTGTAAACCGTATGGTCTCGGTCCCTGCGTCGTTTGTCGAGAGTGCGCGCTCTTGATTCTCTTCTCCCTGCGTGGTGAGTAGGGTCCATCTTACGGGGTATAGGTACAACGTCAATGTTTATTCTTATTTTTGGAGGTACGTCGCGTAGTTGCTGGAATCTTTCTTCGGAGGGTGCCATTGCCAGTCTGGTGAGGACACTCCTCCCGCAGGGTGTCGTGCTTAGTCGCAGACGCTGGCTGGCGTGGTGGGCCTCGACTAGTTCGGTGGCCGTGTTATGTAGGCTCAATTTCAGGAGCCTGTCAGTCGAGGTACTCATAGGGAGCCTCAGAGAATGCTTCATGGTGTCAATCTTGGCCAAGTCGCCATTGATTCATATAACATAGGGAATGGCGTAGGTAATGCATGAGATGAGGAAGGCCTCTACCAGACGAAGGGTGTCCGCCTCCTTCATTCCCCTCGCTTTGGTGGTTATTCTTCGGAGAATGTGGGTAATTTGTCCCGTTGTGTGACTGAGCCGCTTGAAAAGAATGGTGTTTGAACAGTCCTATTGAAAAGTCATACCGAGGACTTTGATGTGAGGTGACGGTAGGATGGTATGGCCAGAGTTACTGGATATAGACAGTTGCGAAACTCCCCATAGGCCCCATGTATCGAAAGACGGTCTTCGGTTGCCCCCCTGCGCCGGGGCAAGCACGGGGCAAGTTGACTAGCCTGTCGTCTGTCGGCAGGACGTTGAAGCAGTACTCAAGTGCTTGCGGCTGCTGCCGTAAGTCATAAAAAGAAAAGCCGCAAAAACACAAGTAAATTTTACGTAATTATTGTGTTTTAATTTAAAAATCAATCTTTATTTTACAGAAGAATTTTGAATAACAATAGTTTAGCGAAGTTCCGTTTTTATCTCCTAGGTGCCGCGCGCGTCGACTTGCCCCTCAGCTTCCACGGAGTGGGGGGGCTAGCGCCGCCCGGATTCTGAAGCGGAGTTTCGCAACTGTCTATATTGAGTAACTCTGGGTATGGCCGTCCAGGGTGATCTGGATGCCCGGATCTTCGAATTTTTTTCTTCTCTTCCCGACCATAAGAAGTTCGGGCTTGAGTGGTGAGCAGGAAAGCCCGCACCTCCTTGCGTAGTCACTCACAGCATCAGCGGCCAGCTGGAGACGGTCCTGCATCTCGCCTACCGAGCCCTTGCCTGTCCACACTGTAATATCATCGGCATATAAGCCCTGGTGTAGATCTGGGATGGCCCCCAGGATGGTAGGCAGGCCTATGGGCTATGTTAAAAAGTAGGGGATATAAAACAGCTCCTTTTGGTTGCCTCTGCCACCAAGGTCAATGGGATCGGAGGACAAGGCACCAAGCCAGAGTATGGCCTTTCTATTTCGGACATAATTGTAAGTCCGTGTCCCGCTGTCAAGGCTGTTCAGGTTGGTCAGAATCGCTTGGTGAGTGACTTCATCGAAAGCCCCTTTCAGGTCCAAGGCCAGGATGGCTTTCGGAGTGTGGCGGTTGGCTTGGCCCATTACATCTTCTTTTATCTGCAGGAGAATGTCATGGGTTGAAAGGTGACGGCGGAACCAAACATGGTTGGTAGCAGCTTGTTTGTTTCTTCCAGGTAGGACTGAAGTCTGTCGAGGATGATATGCTCGAGTAGCTTACCCACGCAAGAGTTGAGGGATATCGGGCGGATGTTTTCGATACCTGGCTTTTTCCCGTTTTCGGAATTAAGCGGACCTCGGCCTTCTTCCACTCCGCGGGGAGCGCACCGTCACTCCAACAAGTCTTCATCAATGCGGTTAGCGCAATCACCGAGGACGTATCAAGGTTCGCCAATGCCTCGTTTGTTATTTGATCTGGGACAGGGATGGTGTTCCTGCGAATTTTTGCAAGTGTTGCCTTGGATTTGAAGATTTGGATGTCCCTGTACAAATTGGGGTTGGGCTGTCAGGTGTAGTGCGGGAAGGGTGGAGTGGAAGAATTTGGCATATATCTTGTTTGCAGTTGTTGAAGGAGGTCGTCCTGCGTACCGGGGAACAAGTGCATAACAGTGGCCATTACACTGGCGGGCGACTCACCCTTGCTTTTTGTCGGGTCTATAAGGTACCTCAACAAGCTCCATGTCTTGGAGGTACTGAGGGTCACCCTTAACTCGTCACAGAGCGTGAGCCAATTTTCTCGACTGAGCTGTACTGCTTACCGTCCTCTTCTTCAGTAAGCGAGGCAAAATGCGTTTCTTTAATTTCCGGTTATGTCGCTGTCGCTTCCAATGACGAATGAGGAGACTCTTTGGGGCCTCCCACATCTGGTGTAGCCTGGGGTCTACGTGCGGGATTTGCGTCGTGAGATGAATCTTCTTCGTCCTGGCTTTAATGTCCGCCCTGACTTCGCTGGCCCATTCCTCTTTATTTTCAATTTATTTCGGGGACTGACTCTCCCGACGCTCTAAAAATTTGTTCCAGTCTGTGAGTTCGGCTTCCCCGACATAAGCACTATAATCGTCCGCAAGGAGGAAATTATGTCGTGGTCACTGCCCAGGTCTTGTTATAAAACGCTCCTATTTTTCGACTTCCTTTTGAACTATTTCATGTACGTGGGTGGAAGCAAAAAATAAAACAAAATGTACGGCGAAACTGCTTCTAGGAGAAAATAACCTTCAGTTAGCCTGTAGACAATTTAAGAGAGATAAACATTAGCTCTTCTCTGCAACTAAATGAAGACGTGACTTTGTCGCTTATGAAATGAGCTAAGTGGCTCCGCTGCCGGACGAATCTCGATTAATCAAATCGTACTTTTCTCTTTGTGTTTCCGCGTTATTTTTTTATCTGCGACAATATTCCTGTTAGCTTAAAAATAGAGCGCTTACAGGTACAGATGCCAACCCATATCGCAGAGGAAGGCAAAAAAGAGAGGGGTGGTGGGGTCCCCAGGGACACTGATGAGGGTCGGGGGTTTTTCCACGATGGAGACTTGCGCCTCGAAGGTGTCGACGTCCGACTGGCTCTAGTGAAGGACACGTCCATAATAGATGCTCCGCATGGGCTTGTACGGCAGGGGCTGATCAGAAGGGGCAGCTGTAATCGTACGGAGCATCGTAGCGGGTTGTCCATGCCCGGGTCAGAGACGATAGAAGCCACTCTAACGCGAAGTCTAAACAGCAAAACTTCTTCCCAGCGAGCAAGTCTGCAGAAAGTACGGGGGGGGGAGTATGTTCCACATGTCCACATGGTGAGGAGAGCGCACGTGTGGCGCGATGCAGATCCGCTCATCGGGTCATGGGGTGATGCTGACCCTTTTCTCCCGCCGCTATGGAAGGACACCCTACTCCTCTTCGCGGTAGCCACTTTACGTTCGGCCAAATTAATGAATCAGCAGGCACTTTCTTGCTGCAAGGCATGCGCGCACAACTGGTGCGTACGTGGGCTGCCCGCACCTTCCGAAGGCCGCCGCCATTGAATCCCCATTGTCGGAAGCGCGGCTGCACGGCGCCCTGTTACTCGGCGCCGCATGTTCAACGATGGAGACGTCTGCAGGCACAGTTCTACAAAACTGGCGGACTCTGGCTTGAGCCTCACTAATTGCTACACATCGCTTTTTCTGCTTGCTAAGTAGTGCTTCCCGAGGCTCTGTGGAAATCAACCACGTGTGCGATTCCGCCTGGAGGCTGCGAATTAAGCTTTTGAATCTGAAAAATGAGCTTCCGTGCAATGCACGTACGAATCTATACGTTAAGACCGTCGCTGCAGAGCAGTTGATCTGTAACAATGAAATTTCGGTCACCCTAAATTTCTGAATATGTTTTCTACATTTGCCTATAAATGCAGCTTTTCATTGCCATATTTTCCCGTCATCAACATGCGCCTCCTGCTTCGCTTGTAAACACCGAAAAGCGAAGACCTTCACTAGTCTCCTTCCGTCCTCCAACAAATGAACAGCCACAGAATTCTTTTCGAGAGCAACAAAAGCCTTTTGTGCATGCGTGCTGCGCTGCTAGCGTGGTGAACGCTGTCCTAGACAGGTCGCTCTAGCGCCAGCCTCTTTGTGCCCGCCTTTCTTGGTGCTCGCACTGGGCCCTTTCACTATAGCTTTTCTCATTATCTCTGTAGCAAGTACCCGGCCAGCTATTTCTGTGAGGATGCCATCTCCAGCTCCCATCAAAACTTACTGCCTTCTTTCAGCGCGTTTAGGGTACCGCGCTTTATTTATCTCTTTTGTACCACATGAGCGGGTAAATGCGCGTGTCAGTTTTCCATCTTTAAACGTGAATGACATGAATCAGGTTGCACCCAAAAAAGAAAGTGCGTTAAAGTAGCGCACATCCGGGTTTACACAAGCTTCATTTTTTACATCCCCTCGCTCCTTCGAATTGCGTTTTTTTCTCTTTCTCTTATATTGCTCTTACAAAAATATTTCCAGCTGCTTAGCCATCCGCCGGGCTTCAGCCGATCCCCCTCCGCTCTGTTGGCACGCGTTTTCTAGAAGAAATAAAAAGGAAGGAAGAAAAAATGCTGACAGAAGCGATGGTAAAAAAGGAAAGAAAAGGTATTAATAGGAAAAAAAAGGAGTAGGAGAGAGAAAAATGAAACAAAGAGGAGACCACAAGAATAAATAAAAGAGAAGGGAAATTGAGAAGGAAAGCAGAGAAGAACACTAAAGACAAAAGGAGAGAAACAAGAAAAGGAAGACAAAACAACGAACAAAACCAGAGAAAGAAGAAGATTAGGGAGTGTGGAGTGGATTGACGTTATGTAACAGCACACGCATTATTCAGCGCTCTCAATGTGGGAGGGGTCCTCAGTCCTGGATGCCTGGTGCTCGCTTGCGAGATGGGCCCAATCCGCCAGCACACGCTGGACGACCCGGGCAGAACTGGTCAGCAGCTTCACTCACTGTTGTAGTGTAATGTTAGGGAATGGGATAATGTTGACGTGTGTGGGCATGCAACTGTTATGTGAAATAGTGTGGCGAATTGTGAGCAGTGTTGACATGTAGCGGTGTATTGTGCGGGAAACATGGCTTCGAGATTGGTGTCGTAAGGGTATGTGTTGGCTTGCAGTTTTCGGAAAGTAGTTGCTTTGTTGGATTGAATTAAAGTTTATTCTCTCTCATAAGAGTTGTGGATGTGGTGGTGGGAATTATCGGCAGGATAATTGGCAGTGCAGAAATAAAAAAGGGCAGTTCAGAACTTGAGGACAGGTGAGAACATGAAGCATGAATTAGGTGGATGTCAAATTTTTCGTCGCGGAAAACAAAGGAGTATCAAATACTAAAATGCAGAAAAGACCTCAAACTAAAAATGAGATAACGGAAAAATGAAAGAAAAAAGGGCAATGAAAAAATGGACATTGAAATGAATAATAAGCTTGCAAAAACAGCCCGTATTTCGAAAAAGGGACAATTAGTACCGGTGTACCTGAAGGTTCAGTATTAAGCCCTCTTCTTTTTTTTTTCCTATGCACAAATAATATAGCCAATATACTTTGTACGACAGATATTATGATCTACGCTGATGACGCAATCGTATTTTCCTCAGGCAATATTCCTGAGGGAATTCAAAACAGAGCCAATACTTGGCTATTCCAATTTGTCAGTTGGGTTAGCTCAAATGAACTTTAACTGTACGTCACTAAAATAAACTTCGCCATCTTCAGAGCCAAAAATAACCTTAGGGAGTAACTTTTTTTGCATTTCAATACATCGATTAACTCGCGAAACTCCTGTAGAATTTCTCTGGGGTATTTTCCACAGGAGTCAATTTTCGTCACACCACCTAAATTACATATCTGCTGCATCTACCAACTTTTCTGGTCAATTGTTATTACTCATATATGTTGAACATTTTCCCGGTTGAGATGAAACTGCAGTGCTATTTTTTTCCTTGTTTATTCACACTTGCGCTATGCATTACTTGTCTGGGGCATGACAATTGCCAACCAAACAAAATTGCTTGCTTTACAAAAGCGAGCAATCCATGTGATCGAAAAGGTGCCCTCTAATGAGACTATGCCCACCATACTCACCCTCAGGAGGCGTCTTGAACCCCACGTTGTTCGACTGCACCCTAATCAGCCTGGCAACCTTCCTTTTGGAACGGTTCATCTGTTGATTTACGCGGATATGTGCGTCTGGGCAGATGTAGAGACACGTCGACACGTGGGCGCGCTCCTGCAAAGGCTGCATATTTTAACAATTCCTATTTGCAGAGACATGGTTTGGAGATGTCTACCAGCAATTGCGCAGTGCTTACGCTCTCACGGAAGCTTATGGATGTATGTAAACTATACATCAGCTAATGGTCAAGTGGTCTCCTATGTGAAACATCCCAAGTTTCTCGGCCTACTCGCCGACAGGGACCTTTCTTGGAGCCCCCACATATGCTGTTTGAAGAAGAGGCTGTCTACAGTGGCCCACAACTGTCTAGTTCATTTCCGGAAAGACGTGGCGAACGACCATGAAATTAATGTTGCAACTATTCGACGCACAGTTCTTTGGCTCCCTACGGTACAGCCTGTCTATACTTTCTTGCACTTGCTGCACAGATATTCAGGAACTGCAAGACATACAAGCGCAGGCACTCCGAACTAGCCTTGGCCTACCAAATTGGACATAAACAGCTGCAACCATTTCTGTGGCTCTTGACACCCTTTGTACAATTACGTGATACACTCAATAATCTTGATTTTACAGCGCACACAAGCAAGGACGATAGGGAGAGCTAGACACACAGGCGCTGTTTATAGTGTGTTTGTTTGTTCTGTTTGCTGTGTCCTTGCTGTTGTGTGCGCTGTGAAATCAAGAATATGGAACACCAACTCGCCCAAGCATCAACGTTAATGCACTCAAGGCGCATGTTAGGCACCTAACCAAACTGCCTGATCATCACCTTGCGAGTATGCCATCTAAACGACCCTATGCGTCCTCCGCAAGCATTGTAACTGCCCACATCAGCAGCGTGTCATCCAACTATGCGCCTGCGATGAAGCCGCTGCTCCCGCTTCGGTGTACGACGCAGTTTCGAGCATGCCCTAATATCGCAGACGTAACAAAAAAGCGCCATTTTTCAACGCGAACGCTACAGCAGCCAACTCTAATTTATCTATGGTATACACGAGAAATACAGTGAGCGCAGCCACATTCACACCGATGGCTCTGTAATAACATCTGGATCTGCCGGCGCCGCTGTTATACCACGAATGTCGATGTTCACCGAATTCAAAATAACCCCTCGCATCACTTCAACGCCTACAGTATTTACCGCTATGGTTGCAGCTATACAACGTTCTATGATTTTCCTGCTTATACGCTGGCGTGTATAAAAATCACACTTGCGCTCGTCCCGTGCCTCCTGTATGTGTGTTTTTCCTTTTTTGCACAAAGCATGTGTTTATTCACCATATGTTAATACTGTAGCGGCATTTACACTCCGTATGTTCCTCCTGCTATTTTCTAAAAATTGCTCTATTTTTTCGGGGATGGTTGGCCTGCGTCAGGTGTTCCAGCACCTTTTGCCTTCCTTCCCGCAGTTTCACCTTTTCATGTAAAACTGGAAACCAATCTGTTGATAATGACATACCTCGAAGTTGGATGAATACAAATTGTTATTCGTAAACAAGCCGTATAGCTATAATTCACGTAGGTGTCAACTCGTGTTTCTTTTCCCTTCTTCTCTTTCTGCATTTCCTTTCTCCTTCGTGGCCAATCGTCCTCTGTTTGTAGCAATGTGTATGACTATTGAAGCCCACTGGGGATGCTAGTAAGGCACGCAAACACATTTTAAGGCAATGCCTGTGAAGCGTGTACCGCCGCGAATTGACCCTTGCTGCAATGAAGCTGCCTTTTCAGGTTGAAAGGACACCACGTGGATATAAATTTGCCGTTGGAAGAGGGGAAGGAGGAGCAGAAAAGGAGGTTTTGCTGCGCAGACTTCGCGTTGGTGTGGCTCTCCCACCTGCTGTGACCCGGGCGTAGCCACCACGCTACCATGCCCCATTTGATTACACCTGCCCTTTCTGGTCAGCTCCTGCCGAACAAGCCGATGCGGACCATCTATTATCGACGCGTTCTTCACTAGAGTCAGCGTGAAGTCGACATTTTCTAGGCACAGGCCTCCATCCTGGAAATCCCCCCGACCCCCAGAAGCGGCTCGGGGGCCCCACCACAACTTCCTTCTTGCCTTCCTCTGTGAGATGGGTGGGTACCTGCTCCTGTGAATTTACTATGTTTAGGCCAACGCGAATATTATCGCTGATAAAAAATAACGCGACAATACTAAGGGAAAAGTACGATCTGCTCGAATTCGCGCAGTGGTTTATCGAGGTCTGGTGGGCAGCCACCCACCTACCTCATTTCATAACCGTCAAAGTCGAGTCCTTATTTAGCTGCAGATTATATCTCACTTAAAATGCCTACAGGCTAATTCAAGAGATTTTCTCCTCAAAGCAGTTTCGACGTGCATTTTTTTATTTTTGCTTCCGCCCGCGTTCATCAAATCGTTCAAAAAGAAGTCTAGAAATAGGAGTGTTTTATAACAACAAACTCCGCCGGACGGGCGTTTTAATCCAAATGAGTTTTCATTAATTCTACGACTATTTGAGTTTTGTTTTCCCAAGCCAGTGGAGATAATTAGAATTGGCGGCTATACGCGAGAACTTCGAATTATCGATAGCCATCACCTACGAGGGCCAGGCGGCCGCTTATAGGCACAAACAATCTATTTGAGAACGCCGTAGATTACAAATAGTGTGGCATCCACCTCCATGCTTCTCTTTTATTGTCAAAGATGTACTGTCATGGACTCCTCTCCCTCCAACAAAGCTTATACCGTTCGCTATTTAAAGCCTCACAAAGCTGCGTACGTTTACCGCTATCCCAACTTTCGTGCGCGGAGGCAAACTTTTCTAGCATTCGGTTAATTAATTGAGCTGACTGCCACATCACAGAAAAGCGAGATTCAGATATCAAGTACTGCAAAGTAAGGTTGGTAGCTGTGTTATTTCTGTTTTTGCTTAATTTACTAAGGGGAAAGCCGTTTATATTTCCTCAAACACGAACGTGAACGTCGGCGGTGTCAATAATTATGGAATCAAAAGTCACGGAACCTCTGCGGCAGTAGCTGCGCAGTGGCGGTGTCGGAGGTGCCCTGACGCGGTTTCTCGGTTGCCGCATTCCTTCATGTAAGCAGACATATTTCTGCCGTATTTTCTTTTTCTTTTTGAAACAGCAATTTTTCTCCTTTACCTGGAGAAGTGGCTTAGCATGGCTTTCCGTTAGACAAAGGGACAGGTAGAGAATAAACTTTTTTAATCGTGAGCTCATTGATGCGTGACGGTGAGAGCGTCGACCCTGTGGGGGCGTCCTCTAGTTCGGGATGCCCTCGCCCTTGCTGGCTTTGCGTGGGAAGCTGCTTGCCCACTGCCGGCTGCGGGACAACCTGGTACCTCCCTGACAGCAGATCGCTGAGTCTGTGCACCTGTCTGTCCCAATTCTGCTGATTGTGAAATGATGAAAGCAAGACACGAATACTGAATCTATTTTGCCTACCACCGTATTTTTTAAGGGACACTGCGCCGATAAGGCCACAGCCACACGATAATAAAAAAAGATTATGTGATAGGTTAGCTTCCTATCCTTGTAGGGTGACAAGTAGGGGGAGGGGCATCAATATGAACAACACACGTATACAGAACAAGGGCAGTCGCACTGGTTTCTGTCAGGCTCGTCTCTCGCGCGCTGCAACCCAAGTATTCAAGTAATCTGAATTGTCGAACAAGAAGCTTATTCCAAACATTTCAATTGAATTCTCACCCAAGCATGCAGTTGTAGCGGATGCCAACTAGATTGATCTGTTACGATTCAGCACGCCGCTACCCTGTGCGCGCGTGCTGCAAGTTTGATGTAGTGCGAGGACGTTGTCATGTTCTGCAGGAAAACCGCCCACCTCAAACAAGTTACGGCAGCTGGGGCGTGTTCAGACTTGACCCTACGAGCAGACTGCATTCGCCAAGATCTCCTTCCCCTCTCTCCCAGGACTCAGAATCAATGTGCGGCGGCTCTCACAAACACGGGAGAGAGTGTTCTTGCGCCTGTAAACTTCGTTCGGGCCGTGCGCAAAAGCACCTGGGGCGCAGCGGAACCGTTGCAGCTTGTGTGTATAAATTCCAAGCTCTAGGTAGTCGTAATCAGTCGACTTGTGGTGCTGAACTTATATGCATGGCCCTGCTCCCGCTATTCTTTTTCGGTTCAGATCTGTGGCCCTGTTTTCGATAGCACGTAATTATCGCAGACATTTACGTAACGTCAGGGACTGAGATTCCGGGCCCCGTTTGTGCCGACCCTGTTATGTAAAGCCAGGGAAAGAGAGTCGAGAAAAACTTTCGTGGTTGATCGGAAATCCCGAAGTAACCCCGACCCCTAGCAGCATAGCGTTCACCGTGGAGTATTACCGTTGTTACGTACGAGGGCGGGTGTTCAAAACATCTATTTTCCAAAAGAAAATTAAGGAGATAGGCATGAAAAGTAGGCTGTCTCTTGACATCTATTCCAACTTTGTTCCTTTCTAACTACACATATTTTGCTACATTACCAGTAGGGGTGGGATGGAGAATCTTTACCGCGAGAGAGTATAGGAACGGGAGTGGGGAGGGAATTCTTGTGTACAGTGATAGACAAATGAGGTGCGAACATGGAAATATAAACTTGAGAACACAAATAGCGCAATTTCTTTTTATACAAATCAAATTGTCGCATCACTCAGTAACACCAGCAAAGTTTTTAAACGTGACTTTCGAAGTATAGACAACCGCGGCATTAATCTCCAGCAACCAAATTGTTCGATTTTGCGTCCTCTGCTTCATATTTTTCTGTTCGCTTTCATCTGTTCATGACTGTACTTTTTGGCTTTTCCTTTCATTCTTGTACACCACATCCCCGCAGACGAGTATTTGTCAGCGCTTTCCCCGGGATTTCCATTTTTCAGTACAATATCACTACTCACACAATGTTGCCAAATAGCAACCAAACCTACACGACGCTGACGGGTTCTGACAAATTTTACAGATGGGATCGTCCGCAAATTTCAAAGACGATAGTCTTTTGCACTACAAAAAAATGACAATTTTGTCTGTCTGTCTGTCACTTGATTGAGCCGGCCGAACAAAGGGAAAGTGTGTTTCAACACGAAGTACATGTAGGCGGGTCTGTTCCAAATCACTAAAACTGCTGACATGGCTGTTACATGTTCACGCTAATCAGCTCAAGCGAAATCTCTGGCCTATTTGAGGCACACTGTAAGTACATTACCGACCGAGGGTACCGGCATTCTTTCAATTAGGAATGCAGGTTCGACGGGTCGTTACGACAGAAAATTAAACAAAAAAGCCAGGCGTTAAAAACCCGGTTGTAGGGAGGCGAGATAAAACCAAACAATAAACAAAATATTCTGGCTCGTGCTTTTCTAAGCAGAACAAAAACCATTTGATAGAGAAAAGGACGTGTTTTGTCCATACAGATAGCATAAAAATTCCCCCGCATTTCCCCGAGGGGGAGAATGTGAAAGTGCGAATGCACGGTTGTCGGCCCGCTTGCGGCGCTTGCGCTCGGCCCCCGCAGCCCACCGCCTCGCCGCCTTCTCTTCCATCTCTTCCATCGGGTTTGTAGTATCACGTGTACACCACGCAGTTATCAAGCCGCTATAACGCCGCTGAGTCGCCAACGCACGCCGCTGACGACGTAGTTTGAATGCGTTAAAGATATAAGGCGCGTCACTAACACTGATATCAGCGTCGCGTCCGTGGCTTGGTCGGTAGAGCGTCGCGCTGCGGCCGCGAAGTCCTCGGATCGAAACCTGGCGCCGGATGCTGTTTCTTTTTTAAATATAGAGGAGCACTGCGGACGCCGCCGCCGCCGCCGCCGCCGGCGGTGGATGGTTTGGGGTCGCTTATAAAGTGCATTCGCACTTAAAAGCAGTGCGAACGCTTTGAAAGTGGATTGAATAAGGCAGGAGCGCGAGGGGATGTGAATAATGTGAGAGCCATGAGAGGCAGTTACGGGGCAGGGGTGGCAGGCCGCTATCGTCTTTCGGCGACATTTGCAGCAGAGCGAGCAAATACGTGGCCGATATAAAGTGAAGCCTAGTACTCTGGGTACGAACCCAGGAAGCACCTGTTAACGTCCATCTGACCTTCAAGCTCAGCCAAGGTCAAGCCAGCGGCTCGTGCGGTTTCGCAGAACCGACGGAAGCGCCACCGACCGCCCTTACGACGTTTCGTGGCCTTGTGAGAGCAGCATGTCTTGTTAATCGGCGCAAAGAAAAAGGCTTCGAAAAGCACTCTGAGAACGAATATTAAACGGCATGCAATTGAAGCTTCGCTTCACGTCTATTTTTCCCTCTGTATGGGATTGAGCAATTTTCTTGTTTTTATTAAGAAGTTTTTTTCTAACTCTTACGCAACTCTAAGCTCACACGAGTAACCTGTTCAAGCCATTTGTCTAAATGCGTAAAAAGGAAATAGGGAAACCCACGTTGGAGAATACACGGTGGAAGGATACAATACCCGGCACACTCGCCAATCAATGGTTTGATATACCCAAGTGAAGCGGAAAAATAAGGGTCCAAAAACGCAACGCAATCTGCGCTGTATTGACCGAGACATGCGATGGATCACAACACTATTTCGCTTCAGTGGCTGAGTTGTCTTGCGCTCTGGTAGCAATTTTCAGCCGAACCACGTTCGCAACTCGTTAAAGGCTCTTAGGCGAAGCGGTGGTGTGCAAAAAGCACTTTAAATTGGCGAAAGCGCTTCTTTAAGCTTTCTGAAAGCCTTATTCTTTCGTCGTTGCCCGTGTGCTTCCCAGAGGTCCTCGTTGCCCCCTCTTTCAATTGCTTTCCTCGAGGATACCTTTAAAAAGTTGCAGACGATCCTTAAGAATGTTATTTAAGATAAAACAGTGAAATTTTTTTTTTTTTTTTTTTTTTTGTCAAAGTTCCTCGACAAATCTACTGCCGGTGAAGACGCAAAGCCTGAAAACTGGACATCGAACTCTCTGAAACTACTTGTTAAATCACTTCATGCTGCTACGAAACTGCATCTACAGAAGCTGAAGACCATCTAGGACCACGGATAGCAGTATGATTAGATATCGGTAAGTTGCATGCCTACATAAAAAGGATGCGAACAAAATGGTTGCACGATTTGTCGACGCACACGCAACATTCTAAATAGCACGTGGTTGAACTGTTGTTAGAGTTGGAATGTTGCTATTGACGCAGTTTATTACGTGGAACGAACTAGGTGGGATTGTGGTGAAGGGGTGGTAAGGATGGGGGTGGTAGGAGGGGATGGAGGGGTAGACACCGCTGAGGGAGGCTGGTTCAGATAGTCGGCGGGGGACACTCAAGAATGGAAAAGGTGGGCTAGACCACAGCAGTTGGAGCCAGAAGGCCCCGCGGAGTTTCTTAGAAAAAGCGTCCCAACTAGCGCGGGAGTGAGGAAGAGGTTGGGGAAGGGGTTTTGCCGCTTCGTTGTGACAGGGGATCGGGGTGGAGACAGAAGGTTGCATCCACCGTTGTTGCATCCACCGTAGCGCGCTGGCTTCTGTGGTATCGTATAGTACTCCTGCTAGAGTTGAACGTTTTATGGGCTTGAAGAAGAAGCATCTGCACTTTCGTTTACTGCAGTACCTTCATTTTCGGGAAACTACTCCAGCATGACTGAGTTATGGAGTGTGGCAACCACTGATCGGTGTGTGCTAGGAGCATTGTTTGCGGCGAGTGCTTTGAAGGCTGCTTGGCTGTTTGTGCGCATGGCGAAGGTGTCGGTTCATGAAGTACAACGTCTTCCATGACAGTCTACATCCTAGCGAGTGCTGTCAATGGGATGTCTGAGTAGCAGTGATCAATTTCGGGAATGAGGCTGATTGAAACTGTGGGGATGTAGTCTTATACAAGCGGCGTCTTTTGGTAAACGTTATGATTCAGCGTGGGAAGATGTGTTGTGCGGTCCAATCGCCTGGCGATGTCAATTCCGGGGTGCATGTTCTCTGGTTCTGCGTGGACGATCAGGCGGGTGATCGAATTCCACGGAAGAGCCGGATGTCGAATTTGTTGAAAAATTGCCATTGGGTGGCCGAGAGAGTGAAGAATCGCCCATAATTTGTGAGAGGGCTTAGTGGGGGCACCCATTCGGCACGGTTGACGTTCACTTTTTCTTCGGGGGTGTTGTCCAGCACCATGTCGTTTACGTGCAGGCAACTCGGGTTTTCAAGGGATTCGCTGAAAGCTGTCAAAGCACACTTATTTACAGCAGCTTCTAATTTCCCGGTTCGTGTATTGTTTGAGGAACTTTATATAGGAGTACGCGGACGTAACTCGCGAACAAAATGCATGTTCGAGAAAGCCGTGGTAATTGCAAGTGGCGCGATGTTGCTTGCGCTGTATGTGGAGTTTTTGATTCATAGTCATGTTAAGGTTTTAGTTTCCTTTGCCTTCCATTGAAATGCGATCCTAAGAACTTTGACGGATGGCTGGTTGACCAAGGAGGGACCGCGAAATAAGCGCGCGATTTGAGTCAGTGTAGCGAGGAGGCGCATTTGGAATAGTATTGGGCTGAGATTTTTGCGGAGAACATTGATTGATTGATTGATTGATTGATTGATTGATTGATTGATTGATTGATTGATTGATTGATTGATTGATTGATTGATTGATTGATTGATTGATTGATTGATTGATTGATTGATTAACTTTCTATCCAAACGGGCTAGAGACTGAGTCTAATTTCATGTGCATACTGGGCGAGGACGCCGCATTTTCTAAGGAAGGGCTATATAAGGGTTTCACGTGAAAAAGATAAAATCATGTACAACACGACATTCGGCTTTGAACTGGAGACGTCATGCATTATGCGATTCGCAGCATGCGTTAATGTATTTTATTATCCCTTGCCAATCTCCTTAAATGGGTATGAGATAAGTGTTGGCAAGGCAATGGGCTTAGCGGTACCATCGTAGGCACTCGACCCATGTTGAATTTTCGCAGAACGGGTCACAAAAAGCTTCATTCCAAAAAACGAAAACTTCACATAAGTCTGGTGGCGAACCCGACTTTTGGCCTAGGTATCCTTTTAATCTTACGGTAGCTCACTTGTTGATAATTCAGCACTGGCGTAAAAAACAACAGTAGACAGGTCGCAACCCCGCAAACACTTGCAAGAATAAGCTTTGGTTATCCTAATTTAAAAAATGAAATATAAATGGCCGCAGATGCGGCAATCTAGCTGTTTTCCTGATATCAATTACAGAGGTAGTGAGAGTTTTTGCGGATTAGGGCTTTTAGTGAATGGTCCAGAAAAATAAACATTCGCAACATTTTATTTCGCGTGACTTTGCTACCTCGTTTCTTTCGCAGACGTGGAAGCTCTCCCTACTGGAGTTTCACCAGTGCTTGATGATGGCGTAAAAGCACCTACTGGACCTTGTACCTGCCCAATTGAGTGCATGATTTTTTTTAGTCATACGCACTTCATAACCAAGGTATTGCTTGTGGAATTATGGCTAGGTGTGCGAATGCCCGTATTTACTAGATTCCAGGCACCCTCCCGATTCTCAGCACCTTCCCCTACTTTCGGGGACAAATTCGGAAAAAAAAAGTTTGGTTGTGAATTTCAGCACCCCCCCTTTCTAAGCATCCATCGCAAGGTGGATTTCAGACGCGTAGAAGTGGGCTCGAGTTGACGTTGCGTCCAAGTCACTGACGAAGCTTTCAATTACAAAACACTTCAAGAGAACTGAAGACGAACTGCTGAGGGATACTTAAAGCGGCGGCCCAAACGGCCCATCGGACTCGAATGGTAGTGAAGCTGACTGGGTATCATACAAAAGCGGTGGGTTTACTGTCTGCACCTGTTTTCCGGTTGGATATTGGTCGAATAAAACATTAGTCCTTGCGCCCGTCTCGTAGAGATCGGCAGGACAAAAAAGAAGTGGTGGGCGTTAAGGCAATTTTGGTTTTTCGAATCTAAGCAGCCCCTCACTTTGGGCATTGCGATCTTGGAAAAAAGGGGGTGCTTAGAATCGAATGAATGCGGTAGTTCTCGGTCTAAAAAAGTGATTGACTTTCACATCTTGGTATTGTGCTGGGTGGTGTCCCCGTGCCCCAGATAGCGTAACTGCATGGAACGAGAACTTGTCATCCTCCCTGGCGGGCAGTGGGAGACGTGCCGAAAAGAAGCATGGCCTGTGCGTTCACGCGGGAAAGACAGAAGCGACGGACGAGTGCTGGGGCGCTGGAGGAAAAGATTGCAGGGCGGTAAGGGGGCGCAAAGGCCGCGGTATTGCAGGCTTAATGGGGCGCTTTGGTAGGGAACCACCTCGAATCTATAAATGGCCATGCCGGCGGAGCCTGTCGGAGGAAGCCCCTCTCCCATCGAAGGCGCACTCAGCCCGCAAAACAAAAACCTCATAGCAAGGCCGATTGCAGCCAACTGGTGCTGATTAATGGCGTCCCTTCGCTTTTGCAGACGTCCTAGCACCGGAACTTTCTTCGCTCTGTTCCGCGCGGCTGGAATTCAGTTGCTGGTGCTGCATCCAGAACTCGTTGCACGCACCGCCGCGTCCAGTGTCGTGCAATACGCTCTTGGTTCTACTTGCCTCGATGTGATGGCATTTGCCTTTGTATTTTTTGTATTTGTTTTGTTTTTGTTTTGTTTTTTTTGCACCGAAGGCGCTGGATCAGCTCTCGGACAATGTATCCGACAACTCTTCAAGAAAAGAATGTACGTTAAATTTTGACGTGGGGTTCTTTCTCGCTGATTTGTCGGGGCGATGAGGTTTTCACATGGCTTTGGGGTTGACTTTTCCTCGCGTGGTCTATAGCGTGAAGAGTTGATCAGGATCTTGAACGGGACAAGCGAGGACGAGACAACACAGCCCACAACATTGTGCCAGTGATGCAATGCTACCGATATAATGAATTTCAATCATTGCGATAGCTATGAAAAAAACTATTTAGTTGAAAACAATTAAGATAGTAACATTAACCATAGTTCTCCAAACACTATCGATTTTGCAAGCATACTACCGATATTAACATTGAAAGTGTTACGATGGTAGCCTTCCGATAGAAGGGTGGAATCGGGCTCTTGGAAATCTGGCAAAGCCGGCCCTGTGGCTGCCGCCTGAATCTTGGGCTGTCTGAGTCTGCGCATTCGCTTATAGAGTGATTTAAATGCCCTCAGCACAGGCCCCCCCTCTTTCTTTCCCCTTCGTAAGCGCTGATACACACGTGTACGCGAGGTTGAAAGCTTTAGTTAATCCTGGGAGCGAAGTAGTATTACCCTGAAAAAAATTTCAAGTACAATATCAAATGATATAAGGTAATTAGAAAATAGACATTCTATCCTGTGATGCTCCTGCGTGCGAACGAAAGCAAAAGAGTTGATGTATTTCATATTAATTCCACTCACGTGTTTCACCGAAAGACACCCACAGTGGTTTCCGATGCTTGTAAAGCTATGTCTTTAGGGAAGAAATCAATTACTATCACTTTAGTTAGCGTTATGGTCAGCGCAACACTTGTGTTTTGGTCGGTAGTAGACTTAAGAAACTAAAACTACTAATTTTTGCAAATACCCGGTCTCCCCTCAAGCGGTACCCTGGCGACTTGGGTGTATTCTGAAAGCCGTCAAACAGTGGCAAACTATAATAAAACTGAAGGCGAGTTCGTCAGCGAATATTTTTGGGTAATATATAACCTCTGTCGTCTATAAGCAAATGTTTTATGACTTATACAGGTTTTTCAATGATTCTGAGAATATTCTGTAATTATTATGTAAATATTTTCCCTTCCGCATTTTCAAAAGACAAGATTTCATCGATGTCCTTGAATTTTTTTCGTTGCCTGTGATAGGTAATGGCCTTTCCTTGTGTTTCTAATTGTTGATAGTGTTTTTTAGCAATTTGCTGATCAGCAACAATCGATAATTGAATTTTAAGTTCCAATTGTCCACTCGTAATACGTTATAAAAAGTTTTATACTAATATACTACCGGTACTCCTTCGATATTCAACGGATTGCCGACCGTTGATAATACACTTTGTGTTTTTTTTGCACGGGAGAGTTAAATAGCGAGTCGAATTTTGAGGGTATCAAAGCCCCAATCCATAGTTTTTCATAAACAATCAACACAATGCATTCCTTGGTTCAATTAATATTTAGCTGTCGTATAGCGTGCGTGCTTGCTGACTGGGACCGGGAGTATTTATTCATTGTATTCGATGTTAAACCAGCATCACTTTCATTGCTGTAAATGTTCATACCTAATTGCATGTCCCCTATGGTAATTAAGGACACACAATATTTTTAAAGGTGTGTTTTGGTTACCGTTTTTGGTAGAAGAAAACAATAAGCTTTACCCTTCTGACATTCTCGCAGAAAGTAATAAAAAACAATAGGCAAGCAAACTGGCTTCCGTAGCGTATTGCGCGGAGCATCTGCGTTCTTTGCCCAGCGGAAAAGTTTTGTATCGTCACCTGTTGACCTTGCATGCCTGCCGAGCAACCTGATAGCTTTGCCAATTCTCTTAGTCAATCCCCCCAAGGGTAAGTGCTTTAATCCGCCATCCACCAGACTCGGTTACAAAACATCGGATCAGGGTGTTGTTCCGTTCACTACTGGCTTGATGCAATCATTCCTTCGACACATGGCGACACAATAAATACCTTTTTGCGGCTCAACAGGTGCTCATCTTTCCCAAGATACATTTTCTTCGTGCACTTTTGTTGTAACTCTTACATATATTGAAACCAACGTTTCTTTGGGTAAACCCCGCCCCTTTCATCTTGTGTTTTAAAGACTCAGATTTGTACAACCTTTGGGCGCAAAACCTTCGCAATGATAGCTCCTCTGAGGGTATTACTTTGATGATGGCGGTTATTTGCTGCGACGGTGACGTTACGTCTTAACCCAGAGCTGCTCTTTGGAGCAGCCACCTTTCAACATCTATGGGTGACAAAGCCCTACCTCGCACGTAAAAAACAATAAAAAACGTGCTACTTGGATGGTAGGGTTAGAGGTTGTGGCCAGTATGATGCACTCGTAGTCATACTGGGTGCACTACAGCTCTTCGACGCAAATCAGTAACCACCTTCCCGTCGCAGTGAAGTACGGCCGGCCCCGCCGGTGAGTGGTGGCGCCAAAGCTGATGCGAAAAGGTGCAAAAAGACACAAGCAAGAAAAGTTCACGAAATCAAGAAAAACGCGCGGCAAATTACAGCATTTAACGTCGCGCGATAAAGTGAAAAGCGATCAATCTTTTTCCTTCCACTCTACATCAGTTCACCCATACAAGGATAGCAAGGATATCTGGGTGTTCCAACATTGCTGATGAAAAACTGCATTGAAAAGCTAAGAAGTGAAAACAACGTCGCTTCTCTGCGTAGTGAGCATATAGTTGTAAGTCGCTTTCGCAACGTCGCGTCGCGAATGCCTGGCCGCCACGAACAATATTTGGAGAATGCGTCGATGCCCTAGAGAAGTCGCTAATGCTACGAAGAATAATTGAATAATTGCAATTTCGATACTGATTCTAAGCCCGTTCTCACAACGTTAAGAACCTTACGCGTATACAACGCATTTATTCTAAAGCTGGTCAGCTAAAAGAATACCATTGTCAGGAGTAGGAACGCGGGTTCTGGGGTCTGCGAACATCATCTATCAGGCGATACAATAAATAGATTACATCCTCTTACGCTAAGTATACTTTTGTTGGAGTGAGACTGTTAACAAAACTTTCACCGCCGCTTTTCGGGTTTCTCGTCACTTGAAGTAGAGAGAGAGAGAGAGAAGCTCTTTATTAAAGGAGGAAAGGCAGAGAGGTTTATCACTTGAAATAATTGCCCTGGCAAACGCTTTATAAGCATGCTTTCCTGTACCTGTGATGACCACAGTTAAGGAGCTGATGCCCTTAACTGGGGCGACGCTAGTTCTAAGCATTGCGCCTACCTACAGAAGGCCAGAACCAGTCCATCATCGCTGGATGTCAGGAAAAGTGAAGATGTGCGCGGAACGGAAGCAATGTAGAACAGGAGTAAGTGAGTATGTGCAGCGAAAAATACGCCCGTAGCGCGGGGAAAAATGCCACAAGACGTCGCTTCTGTGAAAGAGCGCTAAACGACACAAAATTAGATCCAGAAGCAAGAAGTTGATCTTGGTCTGATACCTTATGCTGGTTGTTTTTATCCTAAGCCTGTTGACGTACGCTCAAGACAAATAGAAGCATCCAATTCAGTGATATAAGGATCACTGCCTAATGCTTGAATCAGGCGTGTACAAGTGGCTTGTGTTATGTTGTGAGTGTATGTGAGGTCGGGGTGGAATCTCGTGCCACGCTGTTGCCGATGCGTGTGGGGTATAAGGGGTCGGTCCAGAGTGTGAGGTGTTCTTTTTGGGCAGCGTCGTGCATTTGCGCTCCTTTTTTACTGGTTTTGGGATAACCCCATGCAGTATGAGGGGCGTTAAAGTCACCGAGAAGGGCTAGGCTGTGATGTTTCGTCGTAGCTTTAACTTTCTGAAGGATGGAATTTATAGAAGCTATGGAGTGCTGCGGGAAACTGTAGATATTCAGAATAAAGAGACTGGTGAGAGTTTTCTTAGGCGGGATGAATTCAATGAAGGTATATTGCCAATTAATGGGGAGGGTGTGTGCTTGTGCAGTTTGTGATTTATGAACGAGTATGGCGGCGCAAGGATTATTTGAATGTGTGCACGTGATGTAATTACGAAGTGATACGTGAGAGAGAGAGAAACAACATTTATTCATGCCTGCGTAAACCCGGTGGGTTACCTACTGGCGCTACTCGCCGGACCCCGTGCAAGGGGTGGTGGAAAGTCGCACTTTCGGCCGCTGGCGTTCGATGGCCGCGAGCGCGAGCTCGACAGCCATCTTTTGGAGTTCGTAGTTGACGCTGGTGACCGCGTCCCTCACGCTTGGTGGGAGCGGATCATCGTCGTCCTCCGTTGTTGTTGTCGGTGGTTGATTGAGGCAACCCCACAGCATGTGCTGCATGGTCGCACGAGCGCTCCCGCACAGCGCACACTCGTCCGTTGGGTATAGTTCGGGGCACACGTGCTTGGCGACCACGGGCGTCCATATCGCCCGCGTTTGGAGCTGTCGCACGAGCACCCCTTCCCTCCTGGTGAGTTTACGGTGTGGCGGCGGGAAGGCGCGCCTAGTCTCTCTGTACCACGCAAGCACATCCTTGTAGGAGCTGACCGGGGTTGCCTCCTCTTCTTCCCTGTAGTAGTCTTCCGCGTTCGATGGAGTAGGAGGAGGGGGCAGACTCGCCTCGGCCGCAGCCGCCGCCCGAGCCGCCGCCGCACCCTCCGTGGGCGCAGCAGCAGCAGCCGCGGCAGCGGCCGCACCAGCGACGGCGGCGCCATCGTGTCTCGTTAGCACGCGCGCCGCTCGGTCCGCCTCCTCGTTGCGGTTGGTCCCGGTCCCCACCGGTCCCACGTGTGCCGGGAACCACTTGAGGACCACCGGTAGCGTCCGTCGGGGCAGGGCCCCGCACACCCTGTTTGCGCACTCCGACACCGAGTTCCGAGCGTAGCTCAGTATCGCGTTTCGCGAGTCACTGATCACTGTCGCGCACCGTGGGTCCACTAGGGCCAGCGCGATCGCCAGCTCCTCCGCTTGCGTTGAGTCCCGGGCCCTGACGCTGCCCGCCGAGCACAGCTTCCCGGAGGTCGCTGCAATCACGGCCACGGCGTACGTGCCCCGGCGGCCTGGGTATTCCGCCGCGTCCACGTAGAAGGCGTTGGTGTCCGCCGCGTGCACGTCCGTCAGGGCTTTCGCTCTGGCCGCTCGCCGCTCTCGGTTCTCTTCTGGGTCCATGTGCTTCGGCAGCGGCGGCACGTGCATGAGGGCGAGCAGCCCGCGGGGCAGCGACCGCGCCGGCTTCGGTATCGGCGGCCGGCTTGCCGGCCACCCCCCGCCTCCACCACCGCGACCACCGCCACCGCCACCGCTCCCGCCGCCGCACCCGCCGCTCTCGCTTTCGCCTTCTCGCGTTAATTCCGACCGGTAGCCTACCCTACGTAGAATAGCCCTACCAGTACTCGTCTGCGTAAGCCTCGCGATCTGCGCGGTGCCCTGGGCCTCGGCTATCTCGCTGAGGGTGTTGTGCACCCCCAGTTCGAGAAGCCTTTCTGTGTTGGTATGTGCGTATAGGCCCAGGGCCGTCTTATAAGCTTTGCGTAGCAGAGCGTCCACTTTCCCTCGCTCCGCCACCGTCCAATTGTGGAATGCAGCTACATATGCAACGTGGCTGACGGCGAACGACTGGACCAGCCTGAGGAGATTCGCCTCTCTCATGCCTCCGTGTCTGGACGCCACTCTTTTGATCAACCTCAAGGCCATTGCGACTTTTGATTCCAACTTGGCAACGGTGAAGCCGTTGTGTCCGTGGGCGTCGATGTGTAGTCCGAGGACTCGCAGCGTCTTCACCCTCGGAATGGCCGTCCCGTCCCGTGTCTTCAGGTGGATGTTATTGTTTCTTTCTTCTTCTCCTCTCTTGTGGCTTCCTCTTCTCTGTGGTGTTAGTACCAGCAGCTCCGACTTGGTCGGGGAGCACGTCAGACCCGTGTCTTTTAGGTGATCTTCGACTGCGTCGATGGCCTCTTGCAGGGACGCCTCGATCTCGCCGTCACTGCCGCCGGACACCCACAGCGTGATGTCGTCCGCGTATATGGTGTGTCCGACTTTCGGGACGCCCTGGAGGCGCTGGGCGACCCCGATCATTACGATGTTAAACAGCGTCGGCGAGATCACGGCGCCCTGTGGCGTCCCCCCGTGCTCCCCAGGCTCTTCTTTGGCAGCTCCATGTCACCGGCAACGATCCTCGCGGTGCGGCCCGAGAGGAAGTCGCGAATGTACGCGAACGACCCTCCCCCATGTTGAGGCGCGAGACCTGGTCCAGGATGGCTGAGTGTCGGACGTTGTCAAACGCCCCTTTCAGATCTAGGCCGAGCACCGCCCGGTTGTCCATGGAGCCGGCCGGCCGGTCGATGACTTCGTTCTTTAGCAGCAACATTGCGTCCTGGGTGCTTAACTTGGCTCTGAAGCCCAGCATGGTGTCCGGGTACATGCCTTCCTCTTCGAGGTATGTCTGCCACCTGTTGAGCAGGACGTGCTCCAGCACCTTCCCCACGCAGGACGTCAGGGATATCGGCCGCAGGTTGTCTATGCTCGGTTCCTTTCCCGGCTTCGGGATCAGGACCGTCTTTGCCTCCTTCCAGCTGGCCGGGAGCTTGCCGGTTCGCCAGCACTGGTTGTAGTACCCCGTCAGCGATTTTATCGCCGCATCGCTCAGGTTGCGTAGCGCTTTGTTGGTAACCCCGTCCGGCCCTGGGCGGACTTGCTGTTTATCGTTTGGATGACTGCCCGCACCTCCATTCCTCGATGTCGGCGTCGAGCTTGGCATTGGCATTGGCATTGGCATTGGCATTGGCATTGGCATTGGCATTGACATGTTAGATGAGGGGCTCAGGCTGGCCGGAAGGTGGGGGACCTGAGAAGTAGTCACTTTGGCTTTTTTATGCGGAGCGGGCATTGTTTTTTCCAAGTGAACGATGCGTTCGGATTGTTCCTGGGTGACTGGAGTTAATTCAGCAATAATGTGCTCGAGGTTGGTGAAGTGGGCAGCCAGGGGTTCAAGGAGGCGGGCGACGGTTTCGGTAACGGTTGTCACGATGGTGGATTGAATGGTGGCCGTAAAGGAGGCTTGTGTTTGAGTCAGTTTTTCTTCGAGATGGTGTTATTTTTTGTCGTGGTCTGTATGGGAAGGAGTTGATGCTGACGGTAAAGGTTCTGGTCCCGGGAGGGTGGTTGGCGGTGTGGAGTGGATGTAAAAGAGGTGGGAAAGGTTGGACGGTAGCGGATTTGGGTGCGGGGGGTTCGTAGATAGTGTGGAGGAGGCGTGAGGCGGTGGAGTAAAGAGCGTGGGAGGGCGTTTATTTTGTTCTAGCAGTTCGTGAACGGTTTTTTTGAGGACAGAATGGGTTCTTTTAATTCTGCGTTTTCCTTGAGAAGGACGAGTTCTGCGGGGGATGAGGAGTTGATGGGTAGGTGGGGGGAAGAGGTCTTGATCAATGGGTGCTTGCGCGGAAAAGCGGTCATTAGCAGCGGGAAATCTTTTGCAACGCTAGCCCAGCCCACCCTGGAATTGAATGCTGTAGTGGCGACGTTGGGCTGTGACGTTTGCACGTTCGTGGGTGGCGGGGGAGGCGATAGGTACGTCTGGTTGGTGCGAGCGTTAACTGGCGGGGGGGTGGGCGGCGGAGTCGCTGACGGCAGTCCTTGCTGGCCGTAGGGTGGGGAAGCCCACACGGTTGGCATCGCGGGTTGCAGATGTGGTTGACAGAGGATTTTTAACATGGTAAGTGGAACAGATGCGCGTGTCGGGGTTTGGGCGTACGTCGTGGCAATGACCCAGGTCGCCGCAAAGCGTGCATATAGCTGGACGGTGGGACGGAAAGGGCGGCAGCGGGTGAAATTGTCGTACGCGCGTATGTAGAAGGGCACTCGTTGTGCGCCAAAGGTAACGACAGCCGATGTGGTGCAGCCTAGGAGTCGTAGGATTGGTGCGTCGTCTGAGGCGACAACATTGGGCAGGGTCGGCGTTGGTTGTTATCGGTTCAATCCATGTATGACACCCCGAGTGGTGCCGGGTGGAGGTTTCAAGTATGGCTGGAGGTCATAAGTAATCTGGTTGAGTTGGATGTGAGTGGTGGCGCTTAACGCGAGGGCGCATGCCTCGTATGCTGTGCTGGCGATCATGAGGTTTTGCCGGGTCTGCACATGTACGATCACAACTTGCTAGAATGTGGTGGGTTCA